>NC_141696.1:221686610-222329735 GCF_964263255.1 Lissotriton vulgaris | reverse complement strand
TCCAATGTATTGTTGCAAGTAATGTAGGGTACTACTAGTTGGGTTTGTTGCATGTAAGGTATGATACTTCTAGATGGATTAAGTCCATGTAAGGTAGGGTACTACTAGTTGGATTTGATGCACGTAAGGTACGATACTCCTAGATTGATTAATTCCATGTAAGGTAGGGTGCTCGTATTTATTGTTGCATGTAAGGTAGGGTACTACTAGTTGGATTTGTTACATGTAAGGTAGGGTACTCCTAGTTTTAGTTGCATGTAATGAAGGGTACTCCTAGTTATTGTTGCATGTATTGTAGTGTACTACTTATTGGATTTGTTGCATGTAAGGTATGATACTTCTTGATGGATTAAGTCCATGTAAGGTAGGGGACTACTAGTTGGATTTGTTTCATGCAAGGTAGGCTACTCCTATTTATTGTTGCATGTAATGAAGTGTACTACGAGTTGGATTTGTTGCACTTAAGGTATGATACTCCTAGATGGATTCAATACATGTAAAGTATGCTATTCCTATTTATTGTTGCATGTAATGTAGGGTACTACTAGTTGAATTTGTTGCACGTAAGGTATGATACTCCTAGATGGATTAATTCCATGTATGGTAGGGTACTCCTATTTATTGTTGCATGTAATGTAGGGTACTACTAGTTGGATTTGTTGCATGTAAGGTATGATACTTCTAGATGGATTAAGTCCATGTAAGGTAGGGTACTACTAGTTGGATGTGATGCACGTAAGGTATGATACACCTAGAGGGATTAATTCCATGTAAGGTGAGGTACTCCTATTTATTGTTGCATGTAATGTAGGGTACTACTAGTTGGATTTGTTGCATGTAAGGTATGATACTTCTAGATAGATTAAGTCCATGTAAGGTAGGGTACTACTAGCTGGATTTGTTGCATGTAAGATAGGCTACACCTATTTATTGTTGCTTGTAATGTAGGGACTACTAGTTGGATTTGTTGCATGTAAGGTATGATACTTCTTGATGTATTCATTCCATGTAAGGTTGGGTACTCCTAGTTATTGTTGCATGTAATGTAGAGTCCTACTAGTTGGAGTTGTTGCATGTGAGGTAGGGTACTCCTAGTTATTGTTGCATGTAATGTAGGGTACTACTAGTTGGATTTGTTGCATGTAAGGTATGATACTTCTAGATGGATTAAGTCCATGTAAGGTAGGGTACTACTAGTTAGATTTGTTGCACATAAGGTATCCAACTAGAAGGATGTATTCCATGTAAGGTGGGGTACTACTAATTAGATTTGCTGTGTCGAGTTTGATAGAGTACACTTCTCAGATGCCAACTGAATATTCTGTGGAACATAAGCAATCACACTTCCTTCAGAAAACAAAAAGTAGGTAAAAATGCCTAGGTAGTTAGATAGCTCCTCTGCGAATATTTTCACGGGACACGGACACCCGATACCAGTAATCAATGATTACCTTCAATAATATAAAGGTACTCGGAGACCAAAAATGTCTTAAAGCAGTAAATTAATTATTTTTTTCTGAAGCTTATGGAGGCACCTGTCTGCGGCAATACCTACCAGTCTATTTTAAATAACCTTAGCTTAGAAGAAATCCTCTTCTCATTCGAGTTCTTGCATTCAGAAAACATTATTTGCATTTGACCGGTAGTGCCCCCACTTGCTTTCTTCACTGAGCACTTACAAAATCCAAAACAAATAAAGATGGCGGCGGAGAAGTCCTGAGTAGTGAAGCGATTAGTCATCCCACGCGTAAGGTGATCCTGTCAGGATCCAAAACAAACAAAGATGGCGGCGGCGAGGTCCTGAGCAGTGAAGCGAATAGTCATCCCACGTGTAAGGTGATCCTATATCAAGAGAAGCGCCAGTTGTGCAAGACTGTGCGATGAACAACCCGCCTGTGTGCTTCAAACAATGACCCAAAAATCTGCCCAGGGCCGAGACACAACAAATACTTCCAGTTGGCAGGATTAATACGCTGCCCCAGCTAGAGGGAATATGCACATGAAAGCCGCCCTTGGCCCAGGCAGGGCAGCTTGTGACCGAGGCCGCATTACAGAAACCAGGCAGTGGCGTGCTCAAAATGATAAACAGCACAAGGTAGGTACACCTCGCTTCTACTCAACTACACATATTCATGTAACAGCGGTGCTTATGTATATCATATCTCTACAACTTGAGCAGTAATGGGCCACATCACACATTAATTCCCCAGCTCTCTGACATTTCTTTGACGGAAATATGAAAGCAGACCTGTGCGTTTGGTATTATGTTAAAAAATATATATTTGTATATATTTGTTCTGTTGCTTTCTGTTGTGGTGGTGGTGGTATGGTATACTATTGTGTTTTTGTACTGCAGTATTGCATTGTATTATTTACGCGTTGCACTGTTTGTGGTGTTGCATTCTGTTTTGATAGTTTTGTTGAGTTGTGTCACGTTGTTTTTGATGTATTATTTTTTGTGTTATGCAAGTCTGTTGTTTTCTGTTGTGCTCTGTAATTGCGTTTCTGAAGCCAACAAATGCTGCGACATTTCCAGCCAATCACAAGCATCTATGGCCCCCTTTATCATACTAAAGTGTCCTCGTTGCGCAAGAAGTGGGTGCACGCTGCTTTTGTGTTCGCCTGACACTTCGTGTAATATGGCACCAAGGTGCCAGGTGCTGAGGTCAACAATTCAGTCAGTGTTACTAGAAGCATGCGCATGGCAGTGTTGTATGACATTGCACGTGCTGTACAGAGAGGTGCTAAGATGCTGTCTGTGGATTGGCCAGATGTATGTTATCTTTGACTGTACATATTCCTAGATTGGCTCTTGAGTCGGTGTGTACATGATGTGACTCGATGCCTGATTTGATGGAGTGAAGTGCATACTTTGTAGGTATGTTGTTTGTGTGAGCATATGAGGGACTGATATTTAGTGCTGAGTGAATCCCTGTGAGCGGTTCTGTGCGAGCTGCCTGTTTCTTTTCAGTTCTTACATTAGAAGGGGATTTTGATATTGATTCTTTGTTTTTCTAGCTCTCTCAGTCTGGAGGAGACATTTGGGGGCATATTATCAAGGGGGTTTATCTCCGCTTTTTTGGCTTTAAAAGCCAAGAAAGCGGAGATAAAATTATCTCCCTATTACGTAGCTGCTGCTAACACCAGTTAGCGACAGCTAGTAGGAGATAGCGACCATCTTGGGCCCCACTTTGCATGTCAGTGATATTTATCACTAATGAGATGCAAAGTGGGCGTGCCAAGATGTTAGAGACTGAAAACAGTCGCTAACATCGCTATCTCCTATTACCAACTTTTGGAGATATACTCGCGCTAAGCGGGAATATCTCCAAAAGCTAACACCTGCCCTGAGCAGTTCTTAGCCATGTTATCCAATGGGAGGTGGATAACATGGCTAAGAGCATTAGCTCGCTAATGCATGAATATCGCTGACTTTTCAGCGATATTCATGCTTTGCGGTGATTTTTACCGCATTTGCGTTAAACCTTGGTAATACCAAGGTTTATTTGCGGTAAAAATCGCTGCAGCGCTGCGGTAAATTTTTGTCTCTAACCAAGCAATAGCGATAATTATCGCTATTGCTTGGTAATATGCCCCATGGTTCCTTCCTTTTCTGTGCTGATGTCAGACCAATTCCAAGAGCTTAACTTGGAAAAGGACACCCCTCTCACTGCACGAGCCCATTAAAAACATTGGGCAGCTCTTGAAACCAACCAGGTCAAATTTAGTGACTGCCATTCCTCCAGCGGAGTGAAAGAATAAAAGTAACTTTTTTGTGACTTTGTTATTCCTAGTCCTTAGAGCCTCTGTCATTTCCAGCCTATTGATACTGTGTCACTTAGAGGCGAGCCCAGAAACTGCTCATAAAACTGTTCAGTTCAGAGCCACTGCTACAGGTCACTCACTCCTTGCATATGATGACACACTCTTCCCACACACAGATGTGCAGCCTAGCCAGTTTCCTCTTACCGCCTAGTAGTTAGTTGTGACTAATGCATAGGAATAGGGGTGGAAAAATGAGGACTGGGCATCCAGAGAGAGGGTCCTTATTTAGAAGGGTGAGGGAGGCCTGTTAGGCCACCAGGTCAGAGGAGGATGTGGCCTCCGCTCCGCTTGCAGAGGAATATCTGCCAGATTTAGAGACTCCTACCTTCCTCCTTCATAGCAACCAACCCTGCAATAGTTGTTCTGAAGGATGGAGAGCTTGCCAAGCGGGTGCCATGTTTATTACACCTGCTTGGCAAACTAATTTGTGCTTCAACTACAAGCTCCTAAAGTGAGAGTTTGTTCTTGAGAAACACAAACCTGTGGCTCTGTGATAGGCAGAACATTTTCAGCCAGAGCACCGGGTCGTCAAGGGATATCCTTCCATGAACTGGATAGGATGACTGTCACTGTGACAGTGGCAGGTAACGTTGAGGGTTTCCACCTGTGGAGCTGATCAAGTCTCCACCAGCAGTGCTTAATTTGTGAAACAAAGAATGCTTGTGTCCAAAGCTCTGCTCCGGCGGAGCTATTACAAATCAGCAATCCAAATACCAAGGCAGTCTAGTGTTGAATTCACTCAGGCCTCTTTAATCCACTAGCAGACATTGTTGTCCCTTTATCTCACTCTTGCTGGTCCCTGCTTTCTCCCTTTGCACTAATTTTTCCATCTTTCTTGACCTCCTTCTTTCCCATTTGTGTGTTTTTCACTCTCGTGCTCGCGGTCAATATTTGATGAGGAAAAATAAGTGCTCGTTCCCAAAAAGTAAGGCCAGTGGGCTCCACCGAAGACCACTAACTCAAATTAAGCACTGCTCCCCATCGGAAACACTGCAGCTCTCCCACCTCTAAATCGTGTTGGGCACCACAAGTTTAGCGGGCGTGGCATCTGCTATTTTCTGCATCTGTTAACTTCTAAATAACAGCCAAAGTTCCTTAAGACCTCTAATTCAATTCATCATTACCATTGGAAAGAGCATCTAGAACATTGTGCTGGCAGAAAGCATGTGAAGTGACCCATTTAACTGGCCTATCAATTTTTCTGACTGGACCGTTCTTTGGAGAATGCTATTTCCCTGGTGCAATGTGCTAATGATGTTCAACAAAAGACACTTCCCATACAAAGCATTGCAATTAGAGAAGAAAGGAGTGATCCATCTGGAAAAATATTTTTGGATACTGGTTTGCCTGCTCCTATATGGCTATAGATGGAAAGCTGGTCGCTAGAACACAGATCACTTGTTCTGTCCAGTTAAAATCTGACAACATGCAAAGCATAAATTTTGTTTGATACAACATCAGCTCTGGAGAAGAATGGGGACAGAAAGAAATCCGAGAGAAAGAGCTTCTCTTTCAGATGATATGCAGTCAACCCATTTGCGTTGCAGCACAGTTGAATCCTGAGTACTACTCTAGTCCATTAGAAAATAATGTGCAATTCATATGTGCATAGGATTTGCAGATACTGTGGTAATCGGGAAAGCGGTATTATATCTTCATCTCCCACAAGAAGTATTGTTTATGAAAACTTTTGCATTAGACATGATTGAGCAATGTTGAAACCACTTCAAACGTAGGACTTCTGAACGAGGAAAACAAATGCAATAGACCAGTCAGGTGACATTTGATGACCTCAGTGGAAGAGCAAAAAGATTCCCTCAGCCCATTTCTGTTTTTCCACTGGCTTCCAAAAAAGTCTGCAGGTGTCTACAAAGCATCTAGTTAGGAACACTTGACATTGTCCGAAGAGCAGGTAAGATGATTAATGCTGTTTGACTAGATTTGTAACAACTTGCTCTTGTGCCGGAAGCTGCTGGTGGGTTTTCTGACAGAGCCAACATCTACATCTTTTCAGTGAAGAAACCAAGATGACCAAACACAAACTATCTAAGAAGAGCACACACAAGGCAAGTGACTTCTGGGAGACATGCTCTGAGATTATTGTATAAGTGAATGGATTTAACTGATCTTTGCATTTTGCTATGTATGTACTATGTAGTAGCCCTGTATGCGGAATAACTGAGCAGTGAGATGTATCTTCTTAAGTTATGACTTGGATGGGAGATCTTCTCCTTGGTCATGGTGAAGTTTGGTGTTGTTGCATTTCTGAGCACTGACACTACCCTTGACCTTTTAGAGGACTGTTTTGAAAGAGTCAGAGGGAATGCATTGTCTACTATGACCCCATTATTTAGGCTCAATGGCGGCACATTTCTTGTGTAGACACCTTGCAACAACATAAATAACACAGAGGTTTGCCCATTTTAGTTCTAATTTGTGGAAAGGAGAAAGATGCCTAATCAGGCTGCTTTCTTGTGGAATTAGGAACTCTGCAGTATGGTAAAACAAAGGAAACGGGCCCTGTTGAATGGCCATTTTCAAGGTCCACTGTCAGCCAACAGAGTTGAGTAGAGTAGGTGGCCATGATATTAAGCATGGGCGGAAAATCCGTTTCGCTCGCGGATTTTGCGGATTTTCGGTAAATTCGCAATCCGCGAGATTCGCGAATCTCCCGCAAAATCCGCAAATCCGCGAGCAGCGGATTTTGCTCGCACTGTTCGCGTGAGTTCGCGGCTTCCCAGTACAACTTCGCGCCCGCGAATAAGCGCTAAATTGCAGAAATACGATCTTAGCAAAACTGAAACTACTTACCAGGTTCAAAAGTTCAGGCTCATCATTAGTAGCCATTTCCTGTAGTGCTTCCTGAGGGGCCCCTTCAGAGTTCAGTTGCCTACTTGCAACTATTATGTGACCCTGCTCTGAACCTCAGAATAGTTACACATATGCCACAAAGGTCCTGAATTACAGCTAAGGGAGACAAGCAGGAGCCAGGCTGGAAGTTCAAATCCATTAATCAGCCCCTAATTCATTATTGTCAGTTGGGGCAGGGCAGGTGTTGTAACTAATTTTGCAACAATGAAAGCACTTAGCAAGTGCAAAAGATCACTAATCAGGAAGCACTAAGGAAGCAGGTGCCAGCTAAAAAAATATTCTGTGACACATTAATCAGCCCCAAATTAATTCAGGTCACTTGAGGCAGGGAAGGTGTGCTTTGCTTTGCCACAATAATGTACACTGACTGGACAACCAGAGGGTGCTGTGATGAAACAGAGGGTGGCATGGGTGGGCCAGAGGGTGGCATGAGTAGTCAGAGAGTGGCAGTGGTGACAGAGAGTGGCAGTGATGAAGAAGAGTGTCCCAAACAGGCTGGACACGTAGAAACAACAAGTTCGCAAAACTTGCGACCCGACAGGTAAGTTCGCGTTTGCGAAATTGTACAAAACCCTCGCAAACTGGCAGAAACCCGCACGAACACAAAAAAAATCCGCAAATTCGCGAGAATTCGCGGATTTTGCAAATTGCGAGTTCGCAAATCCGCAAAATTCGCGAACGCGAGATTCGCAAAATTCGCCCATGCTTACATGATATGCAAAAGGACTGTGTTGTTTATGTTTGCTGTCAACACCTAGGCCATGAGCACATAAAGGAAAACCTACAACATTAAGATTAACTTGAACTTTGACACCACCTTTAGGTGATGTGACAAATCAAATTTGTGATGCTAGAAAGTACCGGAAAAGTCTCAAAAGAGTGTCAACAAGTCATACTTCGATATGTCTGTGGTGAGAATGACCTGCAGCTTTAAAATTTGGAAGGTTGAGGCCATGGGTTCACCATCTCAAGGTATGAAAAGATCCTGGGGAACCTGGATGGAGTTGGCCCCCCCGCCCATGAACTGATTCCAGTAATCTGGCAGGTGGAAATGCAGGGACTGACTCAGATGGTGGATGCATGTAGTTGTAGAACCTTCTGAAACCATCTGGCCATCATAGAGCTGCATTACTGTAACAAAATCACAATCTCCCTGATCGAATAACTTTTTCTCTAAGAGGAGCATACTTTTGGTAGACCTGCTTACAGAAATGACCTAAGGGCATTGGCAGTGGCGTAGCTAGGGGGGTGGGCGGTGGGGGCGGTCAGCCCCAGGCGGCACTAGTTTGGGGGAGGTGGCTGCGCGACATTGGTGGCCCCTGGTGGTAGCCATTAGGGGTCACCAGTGCCGTGCGGCTGCCGCCCCGAGAGTGAGAGTGATGTACACACGTGCGGCTGTCACTGAGTGAGCATGGAGCAAATGTGCAGTTGTGTGTTGAGTGCAAGAGCGCACCCACTTGCAAAGGCTGCCTGCAAACACAACGCACGCACGCACCACCACTGTGCGACGTACCGCGTTTGTGGGTCCCAGGGCCGTCAATCTTGTAGCGCGCAAAAGCGCTACCAATGACGGCCCTGGGCATCATTTGGCCAGCCCCTGCCGGCGCCGCGCTGAAAATGCAGCAGTAAATCGAGAATCTGAGCTGCTGTGCATGCAACTTGGAGAAAGGCAGCTGCTTCCTTCAGAGCAGAAGGTTGTAGGGCAGCAGCATGACGGCTAACGAGGACCAGGAGGTGAGTGCGCGGACTTAGTAGTCTAGCGCGCCTCTCCGGTGGGTAAGAGTCACCGTGCACAAAGCTGATGGGACGGGCTGTGGCATGCATGGGGTGACAGCCTGCCCTGTTTCCCACATGCCGGTCTGTTTCATTGCCTTGCGTTCTAGCCATCTCTTATTTGGTGACATTTAGTACGTTCTCATCCCAGAAACGCATATCTTTATTATTTAAACTTTTTTTCCCACTCTCTTAATCTTCAAGCATCCCTGTTTCCGGTGCAAGTCGACTGAAGGAACCATGATTATTGTTTGCCGTCGGCGTATCCACGATATTTAAGGAAACATGGAAAATGTTTCTTTTCCAGCACACCCACTACTTCGAATCCTTTCAGCGAGTGCCAAGAAACCTGGTTTGTGAACGTACGTTCCAGCCTCAATGCACCACTCTTCATAATATATTGAGGGTTATTTGTTCAAAAACATAGGTATATATGCAGCGAAGTCCTGTCTAAACTACTAGGACCATTATGCAAATATAAAAAAAACTACTTATGCCCAACTTGGGCCAACATATGATACTTGAAAGCTTCGTCCATAGTGAAAAGCCCAAGTACATTTCACAGCAAAGCGTTGTTTGCTTAAAATGTTTAAATATGACACCTTTTTAAAAAATGTGATTTCTTTTTTTTTTATTGTCCTCATTTGCCACATTGGTTTTAATTCCGTGATGAAGTCCAGTGGTGTACGAGCGGAGAGCTGTCTCAGCTAATGAATAACTGGTAGGGCCCAACTTGACACTCGATACTCGACCCTCAGCTCCTTCATCTCGACCAACTGTAATCACCAGACAAAAACCAATCAAGAAGAGGGTGGAGAATTTTTCCACAATGATGTCACGCCCTGGGTTAGGTCTAAATGGCTTAATCATTGGACCCGGGGGAAAAAAAAAAACGGATGCTCAGTGCGCCCAATTTAATAGTTGCCAGAAGGCCCTTTTATTTGTATTACCAGACCTACCCAGGTCTAATCTAGAGACCATTAATGTGGAGGTGTACCAATCTTCGATTCTAGGGGGCAAAGAGTCTTTCCATCTTCTACATATCTCCCTTCTGGCAAACAAGATAGAGTAGAAAACTAGCTTCTTCTATAAACTTTGGAGACCGTCTAAAATACCAAAAATAACCAGTGGAAGATATAAGACTATATTCAAATTCAAAGATAATGACAAGGTTCTTTTTACATCCTCCCAAAATGTTGACGAAATGGGGCACTCAAAAAACATGTAACAGTCTGAAGCGGCCACCAGACCACACTTGGAGCATGCCACCGGGCTCCCCTGAGTAAACTTCGAAAGCCTTAATGGAGTGTAGTAGGCTCTATGGATGGTGAAGATATGATTTCTATGGAGCCAAGATGGTTTCACTACATCCCACAGCATTCCACAGGATAGGCTCCAAAGCTCTTGTAGATTACAATCCATTATAGTGGACGACCAAAGCTCTTCCGGTAGTGAAAAAACACCATCCCTTTCTTCCATAATCAGCTTGTACCAGAATGAGATTTCCTTTTTGGCAAGAGGTTTATCAACCAGGAGAGATATTAGCTGGCTGTGTCCTCCTAGGGGAAATTTGTTTCCACAGGTTGTCTGAGAGACATATGCGCGGGACCAACTAGATATTTGCATGTGCTTGAACCTAGCAAAGTTGGGGCCAATGGTGTTTCTAAGGCACTCCCATGGCAGCAGTTCCCCCTCCATGAATAAGTCACCCCAAACAGCCAACCCGGCTTCCTTAATCGGGGCCGCAAGGCTGTCACTCAACCAAGCCGGACTCTCGGGGAGATCCCAAAGCGGAGTCCTACTATTGTAGTACCCTACCTTGATAGTTTTAGTTAGCTGTGCCCACATTTTAGCCATTCCTTGCAATATCTTCAGTTTAATTTTTTTTTTAACTTTGGGTCCCCAAATTTGAACAGAAACCCTGATTGGCTAACACCTTCTCCTGTAAGAAGGGTGGAATACAAAGACCCTGCCCCCGCTCAGATGGATTTTTTAAAAGCATTCTGACATGAGACAGTTGAAATGCCCATGCATATGTCTGAAAATCTGGGGCAGCGATTCCACCCTTTTCTCTACGCTCCTCAACTTTTTCCAGGAGATCCTTGAAAGGCGCTTACTCCAAATGAAAGAACTGATATCAGACTGTAAATTATTTATTAACGAAGGATCAAAGTATAACAGAATTGTATTAAAAAGAAAATAAATTTTAGGTAAAATAGACATCTTAATCAAATTGACCCTTCCTAAAAATGATAAAGGAAGTTGTGCCCATGACTGTAACAATTTACGGCATTCCTTAGCTACAGCTACAAAGTTTATTTTGGCGATCTGATTGATATCCTTACCAATGTTAACGCCCAGATATCTCAACTTATTTCCAGGACGTACTGTAATATTAGCTGGGACCTGATCTAGATTCCATAACATCATCTCCGTCTTATCAGGATTAATCTCGTACCCGGAGATTTCACCAAACTCAGAGGCCACCTTTAAGACTGCAGGGAGTGCAGTGTGTACCTCTGATGTATACACCAGAATATCATCGGCGTATAGGGCCACCTTTCTCTCCCACCTCTTATACATGAACGATCTGATGTCAACATTCTCTCTTAAGCACTGGGTAAATGGTTCAATGTATAGGTCGACAGGAGCGGGGAGAGAGGGCAGCCCTGCCTTGTACCTCCCGAGATGTTCAGTGGCTCAGTTAGGGCGCCATTTACCAAAATACGGGCATTGGGGTTCTGATATAAAAGATTAATTGCCCGGCGCGTTTTTCCACCTACGTTGAACTTGGCCAAGGCCTCCGACAGGTAAACCCAGTTCACCCTGTCGAAGGCCTTGGTTGCGTCCAGCGTGAGGACCGCTAAGGGAATGGACTCCAGTTAGGCCATATCTATCGCCCCTATTAAGTCATAAGTTAACTCATATAACTGTCGTCCCTTCACGAATCACTTCTGATCTAAATGAAGGATTTCGGGTGCCACCGTTGCGAGTATTGTGGTAAAGATTTTATAATCCACGTTTAAAATTGATATGGGTCTATACGACCCACATGATGTAGGTGACTTTCCGGGCTTTAGAATTAGAGTTATAGAGGCACTATCCCAGGATGGTGGAGGGCGAATGCCATCCTGTAAGATTTGGTTAAATAAAACTGTCAAGAAGGAGGCTAGTTCTTGCTCTAATACTCTATAAATTTCAGCTGGTAGACCGTCCGGTCCCGCCGCCTTCCCTTTTTTCGCATTTTGAACGGCCTTCCTAACTTCTCCCTCTGAGATTATACTATCCAAGAACTCGCTCTGTTCTCTTGATAAGGTCGGAAGAGCGATTTGATTCAACCATTCCCTAATTTGATCAGGTTCAGCATTTTTATCTTTGTGATATATATCCTGGAAAAACTCTCTAAAAGCCTGTCTTATGTACAGATCTGAGGACCGTGGAGCGTCATTGACCATAATCAAATCTATGTTATTACGAATTTGATCCGTTTTGGCTTTCCAGGCCAATAACTTCCCTGCGCCCTCACCGTATTCAAAATGGGCGATCTTACTAGCATCCCATCTTTCTTGAATACGCTGGTTTAGGATTGAATTTAGTTGGCCCTTTAGAGAGAGTCGCTTTTCTTGCAGGTCTGACAAGGGGGTTGCCGAGGTAGCCAAGTTGATATCGATGTCGTGTTGGACTTTAGCTATATTTGCTTCAACTGAGGCCACCGCCTCCCTATATTCCTTCCTTCTATAGGACACCTTAGCGGTGATAAGGCCTCGTAAAAATGCCTTTAGGGAATCCCAGACGATACCATTATCAGCTGACCCAACATTTTCATTAAGAAAGTGCTGGACTTCAGTTTTAAGGAATAAGACATCGTCGGGGTGGGAAAGCAAGGGACGATCGAATGTCCAGCTCCTAGTTGAAGCATTGAAAGCCACCAAGAGCTCCAATACTACAGCTGCGTGATCGGATAGATGTATGGGAAGGTAATGAATGTTCTTAACTCCGTCAACTAAGCTATGACTGATCAGTACAAAATCAATCCGAGATTGATGATGGTACATGTAGTTTCTAAACGAGACCCCCTGCTGGGTCCCAGACTTTTCCCTCCAGATGTCCACGTACCCAAACTGCTTCATCGAATTAAGCAAAAAAGTCCTGGATTTTGAAGGGATACGGGACCAGTTGTTTTGCGACTTGTCTAAAATTGGATCCAGTACAATGTTGAAATGTCCCGCAAATATTACTGGATCGGGAAAAGATAAAAGATGAAAGAAGATTGTCTCTAATACTGAGGGGTCATCTTGATTCGGGCCGTAGTACCCCACAAGTGTGAATTGGGCCCCCAAAATGTTTAAAAAGACGATAACCCATCTACCACCTGGGTCCGCTATGGAGGTTATCAATCTAGCCTTTAGTTGTTTTTTAAAGATCAAGGATACTCACCTAGTATTTGTGGTCTGGGAGGTGGAGACCGCAAAGTCAATCCATCTATTTTTCTTTACCACAATATCTATTTCAGACTGAGTCAAGTGAGTTTCCTGGAGCAGGATGACCTGTGCGTCTATATCTCGGAGATACTGAAACAATTTTCTAGCCCTGGATTTAGTCCGCAGGCCATTTATGTTCCAGGAAAATATTTTTAGATTAGCCATAACCATAAAAAATAATAAAACCAACCAACCAGATTCCTACCCGATAATGACGCTGATACCAAGGAATACCGTTATACCGTTCTAACCAAGACAAGCTCAGCTGTAAATCATGAGGCACCCACTGAACTTCATAGTGAAAAATCATATTGTTACAACAAATGAGGAATTTTTTTGCTTTTGACACCCCCCAACCCGTCCTCCCCGCCCGTTGCCACCCCCCCCTCCCGTGGAGAACCCTTGATGTATCTAACCGGATCAAATCCAGTAGATGGCACCCCCCTACGGACCCTGGCTAGCCCATCCGGACCCAACCCTACCCCGATACCCGACACTAAAGTTTGAATACCCTTGTGACCTATTTTATGTGCAAGTAAATATTATTTTTTTATATTTAGTTTTCCATTTTGTGTGTATGTTTATTTATTTATTTATTTTTTGTATTTTAGTTTTCTCATCAAGTATCTATTTATCATTTAATTTCTAGATGCCTTAAATAAATGGGGAAGAGAACTCTACTTACTTCATTTTACTCAATTTTCCTGTAGACACCACCTACCCCTATACCGAAGAGGCCTTGTTACCCAATTCCAACAAAAGCTCATCTGCTGCCTGCACTGTCCTGATGTTGAGCATTTTATTATTGTGAATTACTTTTAATGTAGCAGGAAATGTCATCTGAGCTGTTGCACCCACCTTCCTGAAGGCGTCCAAGCGCCTACCGAACTCCCACTGCCTCTCAAGTGTGACCCTGGCCAGGTCCGTTCTAATGAGAAAAGAAAACCCCTTCCCTGATAGGGATTTCTGTTTAAGGGCTTGGTTGAGAATTTGTTCTTTAACCCCTTTGCTGCTCATGACGAGCTGAGCTCTTCATGCAGTACACTGGTCGTGTGCTTATGACGGGATGAGCTCATCATGAAATAATGTATTTCAAGGATCTCCAGCACAGGAGGGGAATTGCCTTAGCAGTCATGTGGTTAAGGGCATATGTATGAAAATTGACCAAGATCTTACGCGGTTTAGGCCTTCGTGGATTACGTCTAAAAGGTTCTCTATGTACCCTTTGGATGTCTATCGCCAGCTCCTCCACTGAGCAGTCAAGGCTTAGTGAGTCTTTCAGAAGCCGAGTAACAAACTGTTTAATCTCTGAACCTTCCGTTCCCTCAGGTACATTAAGGACACAAATGTTACTGCGTCTGGCGTTGTTTTCCAATACCTCCATCCTATCCAAAAGGGCTTGATCTTCTCTCTTTAACTTAACAATGTCCTCCTTGACTTTATCCATGTGGATTGACAGCACTCCCATATTCTCTTCCAGTGCGCCTGTTCTTGACGCCAGGCCATCTAGTTTGGTATCTAGGGATTCATAATAGCTCCTTATCTCTGCTTGATTAGCTGAGGATTCCTCAAACCCCCTCTTTATATCCTGGGAGAGAGTGGAGAACATTGCCATCAACGATGCTGCCGATATACCAACTGTGGTGTCCCCAGATGACAGACTAGCAGAGGCAAGTGTGTCGCTTTGCGGCTGTATAGTATCCAAGAGTAAGAGTTCTTCTTCACCTTCATTCTCTAAGGGATCTTCATCCCTTCCTCCGGTTAACGACCCCCTCACTGGAGTCAAATAAAGTTGTCGGGAACACAGCAGCATTAACAGAAGGTCCTGACTCTACTTGCTCTCCCCCCTCCGAGTTCGTACCCCCCACCAGGGTTCCGGAACTATACATGAGCAGCCTCTCTTCATGTAGCACTAGTGTGTCAGCAGGAATTTCAACGTGGGATACTATAAGTGCTAATCCTTCATCGTTAGAGGCCAAGGAACTATCCGGTCTCAAACCGGAGGCCAAGACCGGTGCCAAGGACGAGCCCAAAGTAGGGGCAGGGATAGTGTTTAAAGCAATAACTGGAGCTATTACCGGAGCTATTACTGGAGCTATTCCTGCACCTGCAGCTGCACAGTCATTGAGAGCAGCCATATCCTGATTTTTTGCAAGGCGCAACACTTGTGATAAAGCCTTAAAATAAGAACGTAGAGATGGCGTAATTTTAGAGCCTGCCTCTGCTGCTATGTTAGTGCCTCTTGCGTTCGCCCTTGTTTTAACGGTATTTGAGCGCGTACACTTGGATTTCACCTCTGTTGTTAAAAAAGAAGAGGGCCCCTTAGCCGACAAGGGGGCAGCATTGGACAGCGTCTTAACCAGAGTTTTCCCCCTTTTCCGAACACTTTGCCCCTTAGATCTAGTCTTAGTTTTGGTCTGGCGGGGGGACGAGTTTAATTCTGGGTTGCCCACCACTTGATCACTCCCACTCCCCTTACCGTTTCTGGGACCCCCTTCAGGCACCTCGTCAGCCACTTTCACGATGAAGACCAGCTTTCCACAGCTCCTCGTTGAGACTCCGCTCGACACGCGCACCAAATTGCGTGCTCTCCTGCCCTTCCTCAGCTCCAGGGCGGCTGAGGACCACTGCCACAAAACCAACGGGAAATTTCTGTGGTTCGACGCTTTGCACAGCACCTCCGCTCTGCAGCCTGGATCAGGAGCCAAAATGCCGAGAAACGCCACTGTGGCGCGGTCACAACACCCAGGCATGAAAAGGATGAAAAGACTCCCCGTCCGGGTAGATACACAGAAACAGAGACGTTGCGCGAATACCTCTAATCGCGGTAAAATTCAATTTCTTTAAGAGCGAACAGCAAGCTCCGATATGCAGGCTTTAATTCCGATCATCTTCTGCCGGGGTTGGGTCGAGTCAGGTCGTCGGGCAGGACACAGCGGGGGCCCGCTTCACGGAGCACCACGGCAGCTCAGCCGTCTGCCGCCATGTTCTCCTGCCGTGCCAAGTGATCTTGACACCTTATGTATGTGTGTATATGTTTATGTATATAAAAGAAATTAAGATGCGCACGCAAATTTAGATTTAAAAATTATTTATATATACATGCACACCTTTTTAAGTGGCCACTGCACTTTTCACTGTGGTACACTTTTAACTGGGTTGGGACTAGGGCTAGGTTTAGGATTTCTATTGGAAGTAGGTACTAGGGTTTCCTGTGTTATTGGTTGGTGGGACTAGGGTGGGACTAGGGCTAGGGTTTGACTTTTAATAGGAAGTAGTGATTAGGGCTTCTGGTGTGATTGGTTGCTGGACTGGTTGTGGGACTAAGAGTAGGGTTAGGCTGTCTATTGGAAGTTGAGTATTTACTTTTTGGAATGATCACGAGGTGTGAACACAAAGGCTGTTGTGCCCACTGTGGCGCAACGAGTATCATTGTCATGTACAACCCCCTGCATATGCTGATCACTAGAAGACTTTGTGGAATTGGAAAAATGAACGACAATGTCCCATAACAGTGAAGTGACAGAGCCTGTCCCGGAGACTGCATGAGTGGACAACCTGGGGACGAATCATATGCATTTTGCATTTTCTTGTGACAGAAACAGATCTACCATCTGCAGTTCTGCTTGCTATAAAATGCTTTTTAGGTCTCGGAGACTCTATTGTAATCATTCTGGCTTTCGAGGAGTCAAGGGAGACAGACAAGCGAGGTGCACGCGCAACCTTGGAACTGGGATCAGGTCGCGCGCGCTTCCTGTCTCCCATGGCTCCTTGGAAGCAGACTCACACGCACGCACACACATACAGACCCCCCCCCTCGCCGCACATACACACACTCACCCACACACACTCACACACACACATACAGAACATCCCCCCCTCGCCGCAGCGCATGCGCAAGCACACACAGAGACACCCCCCCCCTTCCTACCTCGTCTCGGCGTGTCTTTGCGCTCCATGGTGACGTTCGCCAAATGAGGGTGAGCACTGGACAGACTGTCTTGCACAAGGACGGGCAGGTGCACAGTCGTCAACAGGCCCCCAACAAGTCACCGAGCACCTAAGGAGGGGTACCCTCTTTCAACAGGACACACCGGCTTTCCCCAGTCGCGTGCCGTCCCTGCCTCTCAGATTGCGTGCTAGTGCTCGCGCGCAGCCGCCGTTCACGGCTGCGCGCGCCCCCCGCAGCTGAAGCAGCAGGCCTAAGGTCGCCAGTACATAGGGAGAAGCGGGTTGCTTTGCTAATTGTGCTGGTGCTTTCTGGTGCTTAGCACCGGCACTTACCTATCAGGGCCGTGTCTACTGCATGTCACATTTATTCACATGCTATTTATTACCTCACTGACTGTTGCTGTTAGTGCGCCCTCTGTCGGCTCCCAGCCGCTACAGCATTGATGCCGCCCGAGACGATTACTAAGTACCGCTGGAGCGATGAAGAAATGCTCCCGCGGTGTCACTTAACCACCAGAATCAAACTGAGCTGAAAGAATGGGTGACTTAACTGCTGGCGAGCGGGAAAAGAAAGATGAACACTGACTCACTGCCTAATAGTATGGAGACCCGGGCAGTGGTTATGTGTGTCGTGGCTGTGACCTCGCATCCTCCTCTGGAAGGAAGTGAGGTCGGATATTCAAAAAGTTGCTGGACCCGACTCAAGTGAGTGGTGTGCTCTTCACGTCCTAGCATCCAGCAGCATTACCGGCAGCAGTAACGAAGCATTCTGGTGACAACCAACACGTCTGATTGCAAGTAGGTTCCATGCACACGTACACCACCACTGCCATGCACACACGCACACCACCACTGCCATGCACACACGCACACCACAACTGCCATGCACACATGGACACCACCACTGCCATGCACACACAGACACCACCACTGCCATGCACACACGCACACCACCACTGCCATGCACACACGCACACCACCACTGCCATGCACACACGCACACCACCACTGCCATGCACACACAGACACCACCAGCTGAGTGCAGAGTGCTGAGTAGTGAGTAGTGAGTTTCCAGAGTGCAGAGTAGTGAGTGCAGAGTAGTGAGTGCAGAGTAGTGAGTGCAGAGTAGTGAGTGCACAGTAGTGAGTAGTGAGTTTCCAGAGTGCAGAGTAGTGAGTGCAGAGTAGTGAGTGCAGAGTAGTGAGTGCAGAGTAGTGAGTAGTGAGTGCAGAGTAGTGAGAGCACAGTAGTGAGTGCAGAGTAGTGAGTAGTGAGTGCAGAGTAGTGAGTGCAGAGTAGTGAGTGCAGAGTAGTGAGTGCAGAGTAGTGAGTAGTGAGTGCAGAGTAGTGAGTAGTGAGCGCAGAGTAGTGAGTGCACAGTAGTGAGTGCAGAGTAGTGAGTAGTGAGTGCAGAGTAGTGAGTGTAGAGTAGTGAGTAGTGAGTCCAGAGTAGTGAGAGCAGAGCAGTGAGTAGTGAGTGCAGAGTAGTGAGTAGTGAGTGCAGAGTAGTGAGTAGTGAGTGCAGAGTAGTGAGTGCAGAGTAGTGAGTGCAGAGTAGTGAGTGCAGAGTAGTGAGTAGTGAGTGCACAGTAGTGAGTAGTGAGTGCACAGTAGTGAGTGCAGTGTAGTGAGTAGTGAGTGCAGAGTAGTGAGTGCAGAGTAGTGAGTGCATAGTAGTGAGTAGTGAGTGCAGAGTAGTGAGTGCAGAGTAGTGAGTGCAGAGTAGTGAGTAGTGAGTGCAGAGTAGTGAGTAGTGAGTGCACAGTAGTGAGTGCAGAGTAGTGAGTGCACAGTAGTGAGTGCAGAGTAGTTAGTAATGAGTGCACAGTAGTGAGTGCAGAGTAGTGAGTGCACAGTAGTGAGTGCAGAGTAGTGAATGCACAGTAGTGAGTAGTGAGTGCAGAGTAGTGAGTGCAGAGTAGTGAGTGCAGAGTAGTGAGTGCAGAGTAGTGCGTAGTGAGTGCAGAGTAGTGAGTAGTGAGTGCAGAGTAGTGAGTACAGAGTAGTGAGTAGTGAGTGCAGAGTAGTGAGTGCAGAGTAGTGAGTGCAGAGTAGTGCGTAGTGAGTGCAGAGTAGTGAGTAGTGAGTGCAGAGTAGTGAGTACAGAGTAGTGAGTACAGAGTAGTGAGTGCAGAGTAGTGAGTGCAGAGTAGTGAGTAGTGAGTGCACAGTAGTGAGTGCAGAGTAGTGAGTGCACAGTAGTGAGTGCAGAGTAGTGAGTAATGAGTGCACAGTAGTGAGTGCAGAGTAGTGAGTGCAGAGTAGTGAGTGCACAGTAGTGAGTAGTGAGTGCAGAGTAGTGAGTGCAGAGTAGTGAGTGCAGAGTAGTGAGTGCACAGTAGTGAGTAGTGAGTGCACAGTAGTGAGTAGTGAGTGCACAGTAGTGAGTGCAGAGTAGTGAGTAGTGAGTGCACAGTAGTGAGTAGTGAGTGCACAGTAGTGAGTGCAGAGTAGTGAGTAGTGAGTGCAGAGTAGTGAGTAGTGAGTGCACAGTAGTGAGTGCAGAGTAGTGAGTGCAGAGTAGTGAGTGCAGAGTAGTGAGTGCAGAGTAGTGCGTAGTGAGTGCAGAGTAGTGAGTAGTGAGTGCAGAGTAGTGAGTAGTGAGTGCAGAGTAGTGAGTACAGAGTAGTGAGTACAGAGTAGTGAGTACAGAGTAGTGAGTAGTGAGTGCAGAGTAGTGAGTACAGAGTAGTGAGTAGTGAGTGCAGAGTAGTGAGTGCAGAGTAGTGAGTAGTGAGTGCAGAGTAGTGAGTGCAGAGTAGTGAGTAGTGAGTGCAGAGTAGTGAGTGCAGAGTAGTGAGTGCAGAGTAGTGAGTAGTGAGTGGTGAGTGCAGAGTGCTGAGTAGTGAGTGCAGAGTAGTGAGTGCAGAGTAGTGAGTGCAGAGTAGTGAGTCCAGAGTAGTGAGTGCAGAGTAGTGAGTAGTGAGTGCAGAGTAGTGAGTAGTGAGTCCAGAGTAGTGAGTGCAGAGTAGTGAGTAGTGAGTGCAGAGTAGTGAGTGCAGAGTAGTGAGTGCAGAGTAGTGAGTGCAGAGTAGTGAGTAGTGAGTGCAAAGTAGTGAGTGCAGAGTAGTGAGTAGTGAGTCCTGAGTAGTGAGTCCAGAGTAGTGAGTGCACAGTAGTGAGTGCACAGTAGTGAGTGCACAGTAGTGAGTGCACAGTAGTGAGTAGTGAGTGCAGACTAGTGAGTAGTGAGTGCAGACTAGTGAGTAGTGAGTGCAGAGTAGTGAGTAGTGAGTGCAGAATCGTGAGTGCAGAGTAGTGAGTGCAGAGTAGTGAGTGCAGAGTAGTGAGTGCAGAGTAGTGAGTAGTGAGTGCAGAGTAGTGAGTGCAGAGTAGTGAGTGCAGAGTAGTGAGTAGTGAGTGGTGAGTGCAGAGTAGTGAGTAGTGAGTGCAGAGTAGTGAGTAGTGAGTGCAGAGTAGTGAGTGCAGAGTAGTGAGTGCAGAGTAGTGAGTAGTGAGTCCAGAGTAGTGAGTGCAGAGTAGTGAGTAGTGAGTGCAGAGTAGTGAGTAGTGAGTGCAGAGTAGTGAGTGGTGAGTGCAGAGTAGTGAGTGCAGAGTAGTGAGTGGTAAGTGCAGAGTAGTGAGTGCAGAGTAGTGAGTAGTGAGTGCAGAGTAGTGAGTGCAGAGTAGTGAGTGCAGAGTAGTGAGTGCAGAGTAGTGAGTGGTGAGTGCAGAGTAGTGAGTGCAGAGTAGTGAGTGCAGAGTAGTGAGTGCAGAGTAGTGAGTGCAGAGTAGTGAGTGCAGAGTAGTGAGTAGTGAGTCCAGAGTAGTGAGTGCAGAGTAGTGAGTAGTGAGTGCAGAGTAGTGAGTGCAGAGTAGTGAGTGTGGAGTAGTGAGTAGTGAGTCCAGAGTAGTGAGTGCAGAGCAGTGAGTAGTGACTGCAGAGTAGTGAGTAGTGAGTCCAGAGTAGTGAGTGCAGAGCAGTGAGTAGTGACTGCAGAGTAGTGAGTAGTGAGTCCAGAGTAGTGAGTGCAGAGTAGTGAGTAGTGAGTGCAGAGTAGTGAGTGCAGAGTAGTGAGTGCAGAGTAGTGAGTGCAGAGTAGTGAGTGCAGAGTAGTGAGTAGTGAGTGCAGAGTAGTGAGTGCAGAGTAGTGAGTGCAGAGTAGTGAGTGCAGAGTAGTGAGTGCAGAGTAGTGAGTGCAGAGTAGTGAGTAGTGAGTCCAGAGTAGTGAGTGCAGAGTAGTAAGTGCAGAGTAGTGAGTGCAGAGTAGTGAATGCAGAGTAGTGAGTGCAGAGTAGTGAGTGCAGAGTAGTGAGTGCAGAGTAGTGAGTAGTGAGTGCAGAGTAGTGAGTAGTGAGTGCAGCGTAGTGAGTAGTGAGTGCAGAGTAGTGAGTAGTGAGTGCAGAGTAGTGAGTGCAGAGTAGTGAGTGCAGAGTAGTGAGTAGTGAGTCCAGAGTAGTGAGTGCAGAGTAGTGAGTAGTGAGTGCAGAGTAGTGAGTGCAGAGTAGTGAGTGCACAGTAGTGAGTGCACAGTAGTGAGTAGTGAGTGCAGACTAGTGAGTGCAGAGTAGTGAGTGCACAGTAGTGAGTAGTGAGTGCAGAGTAGTGAGTGCAGAGTAGTGAGTGCAGAGTAGTGAGTGCAGAATAGTGAGTGCAGAGTGCAGAGTAGTGAGTGCAGAGTAGTGAGTAGTGAGTGCAGAGTAGTGAGTGGTGAGTGCAGAGTAGTGAGTGCAGAGTAGTGAGTAGTGAGTACAGAGTAGTGAGTAGTGAGTGCAGAGTAGTGAGTGGTGAGTGCAGAGTAATGAGTGCAGAGTAGTGAGTAGTGAGTGCAGAGTAGTGAGTGCAGAGTAGTGAGTAGTGAGTGCAGAGTAGTGAGTGCAGAGTAGTGAGTAGTGAGTGCAGAGTAGTGAGTGGAGAGTAGTGAGTGCAGAGTAGTGAGTGCAGAGTAGTGAGTAGTGAGTGCAGAGTAGTGAGTAGTGAGTGCAGAGTAGTGAGTAGTGAGTGCAGAGTAGTGAGTGCAGAGTAGTGAGTAGTGAGTGCAGAGTAGTGAGTGCAGAGTAGTGAGTGCAGAGTAGTGAGTGCAGAGTAGTGAGTAGTGAGTGCAGAGTAGTGAGTACAGAGTAGTGAGTCCTGAGTCCAGAGTAGTGAGTCCTGAGTCCAGAGTAGTGAGTGCAGAGTAGTGAGTAGTGAGTGCATAGTATTGAGTGCACAGTAGTGAGTAGTGAGTGCAGACTAGTGAGTGCAGAGTAGTGAGTAGTGAGTGCAGAGTAGTGAGTGCAGAGTAGTGAGTAGTGAGTGCAGTGAGTAGTGAGTGCACAGTAGTGAGTAGTGAGTGCACAGTAGTGAGTGCACAGTAGTGAGTAGTGAGTGCACAGTAGTGAGTGCACAGTAGTGAGTAGTGAGTGCACAGTAGTGAGTAGTGAGTGCACAGTAGTGAGTGCACAGTAGTGAGTGCACAGTAGTGAGTACAGAGTAGTGAGTAGTGAGTGCAGAGTAGTGAGTAGTGAGTGCAGAGTAGTGAGTAGTGAGTGCAGAGTAGTGAGTAGTGAGTGCAGAGCAGTGAGTGCAGAGCAGTGAGTGCAGAGCAGTGAGTGCAGAGCAGTGAATGCGCAGGGTGAACAATTCCAATCCATACCACATAATTCCATTACACACCACATGCATACACTCCATAACACATGGCTAAAAGACATTGCCATTTACAATGCCATTAGCTCTAACTCAAATAAATCCGAGACCTATTGCATTTCCAATGCTTGTTTCACAATACTGTGATTAAACTACTGTATGTGTATGATTTGCCTACATGGCTACTTAAAGCATCCAAACTGACCATTCCTGACCAACAGGAATACCTTGGGTGCCTTCATTGGTCAATATCATCTCTGGTACAATGCAACAGTAAATGCAATTGGTTAGCCACCTCAGGCAAGTGTCTGTGTTCTCTGTATTGCATCCTCTCTCATGATGTATAACATAGATGGTGATATGTGCAGACCCTCGCGCCAAGTCCACACTCTAAAAATGTTTACCTTGGTCTCTTAAACGAGTTAAGTACATCCAACAAGAGGCACCTGGATAGAAAAGAGGAAGAGAGCTTGATGCTACTTGAAAGGAAGAGATAAGAGTGAGGGGTCTGGGCATAATGGGGCTCTGAGTGCCGACTGCATCCCCTTCTTTCTTTGAAAAGTGAAAAACACAAAGGGAGCTGGTGAAAGGTATAAAAGATGTGCCTTCCAACCTACTGTGTAGCCTTGGACCGTGTTCTGTATGCGCATGTAACTTGCATGATCGAGGTAACCGATTAGCAGCGATACTTCGTGTCTCTCGGACCTCTTTCAAGTGCTCACCTTCCTTTTTCCTCAGCACCTTCCCTGCCCCCGCTACCTGCCATGGGCGGCAATCTGAGGGATAGCCCCGGGCGCCAGAAACTCTAGCTACGCCTCTGGGCATTGGACCCACTCGGGAAGTGCCAAAGACGATTTTGAGTAGTTCTTGCTATGGCTACATTTTGGAGCTGGGTGTGGGCCCTTAGAAGGATTAATTTGCAAGGTTCTACGTAACATGATTGTGTTGAGTGTACCGTGTTTGAGTCTTTTCTAATATATTCTGCTCATAAGAAAGAACCGTCTAGCCATAACTTGTGTAATTAGACATAATGTTTTACTATGAATTTTTATCTGGTTTCAGGAGGAAAGGATGCACAATCATTTTAATGTTGATATGTGCTTAGAATTTTAACAGAATCCTACCATGATATGTTTGATATCTTTTAAACAAAAAAAAACTACCATGAATTTTAACTACTTTGTATTGTTATATGTGTCTTTTATGATTATTTATGATCGAATAAAGACAAATTTGAATTTGAATTTGAATTTGAGTAGTTCACCAAGATGATAAAGTGTTCTGACTAAAAAGGTCAAATTGTTAGCAATCAAGACTGTCAAAGACACTCTTACTGGAGAATATATCACATAGGCATATCAGTGGCTTGTCTGCAGCCTCAGCATGCTGACATGGGAGCAAACGTCATGGTAAAGACGTGTGGGATGTCTTCAGGGTGGAGACAGCATTGTGTAGTGATAGTGTTGGTTCCCCTGGAGGAGCCACCTGAGTGCCTGCTAAAGAGGAACATGATAATATGCATCCTGAAGATCGACAGAACACAAGCAATCATTGGTGTGAACTGCTTCTCCCTCCAGATTTAGATGCATCCCTCCCCCAGAAGCTTGACAACCAAATTCCACCGCAAGACATTGGGAGGTAACAGGCAACAAATTGTTTGAACTGATGTTTTTGTCTTCCCAGGGGATACATGCCTGTGTTGCATATGAACAATGAAGGAGTGTACCACATACGAGAGGGATGCTAGGATAGGCTTCTTCGTTCACCTCTGACAGAAGCACAATGTGTTTCTGAACCTCTGTAACTAGCTCCAAACTCATCTTCTAAACAATAAGTCTGCATTCACTTGAGTTATCTTTAGAGAGAGGATGGCTAGATCTTCATACTGCATGCAGGCATGCACCAGATGGTTGTTTCACAGATTAGCTATACAGTAGATATGAGTAAATGTACGTCAGCTGCTGCAAACTGTTTGTGGCACCATATTTCATAGCTTGAACTTTCTTTTTTGTAAACTTTAATTTCCTTTTCCAGAATACAGTAATCACATCATACATTTCTGTTATTCACCGCCACTTCGAATACTTACTATGCCATTCAAGTCCTATATAGAACAAGACTTTACACTTCTTCAATTTTTTAATGCCACTCTGCAACCTTTCCTCCTGCCTGTCCGCCATTTGCATGTGCTATCCGTTTCCCCAACAATGCTCTTGGATATAGGCATATCTCTTGACTTCAATCCCATGCAGAAAATACGTAACAATGTATACCTCAGGACTCACTCTGAGTCAATGCAATGTCTCAACCCACTCCAGTTGGGACCAGACCGTCTGGTGGCTGCGAGGCAGGGGGTGTAGTCATGTGGTTTAGATACGCTTTGAAGGGGCCCCATATATATTTTGGGCAAGACGTGGCAGGCAGGGTGTCCTCATACAAGTCACTATTTGTGTTGCAATACGCTAAACTGTGCAGCCAGGCTTTAGTTGTTGGTATAGACCTACAGCCCCATCTGAGAGCAATCTCTCGCTTAGCAAGCAGAAAAGCCATTGACATGAACTTCCGAACAGATTTTGGGAAATCTAGCACACAGCCCAATAACGCGGATTCTTGATTCGGAGTGACCTCCAGATCTACCGTGTTAATGATTTCCTTGCAAATTGATCTCCAGTATGCCCCAATTTGGGGCGACCCCAGACCAAGTGTGCAAAATCTGCATGTGGGGCCCACACTTACGACCAGAATGTGGTCTGTTGGGGTCTATGTTATGCAGTTTTTCTGGGGACAAGTAGACTCTCCATATAAATTGTGTAGTAAACTGTGATTAAGATTAAAGGAGATCTCTCTAATTTGTGCTCGGCAAAAGTCCCAGTGTGAATCCGAAATAGGATATCCCAAGTCCCTCCCCCAAGCCTCTCTAATCTTGATGTCTCTGATGGGTACCAGAGTCATGTATGCACAGTACAATTTTGAAACTGGCCGCTCACTTCCCGGGGCTGAAATAACAGTGGGGCCAATGGGAACTTGGTGATTTTTGATCTAATG
The DNA here is from genome assembly GCF_964263255.1 of Lissotriton vulgaris. Taxonomy (NCBI): domain Eukaryota; kingdom Metazoa; phylum Chordata; class Amphibia; order Caudata; family Salamandridae; genus Lissotriton; species Lissotriton vulgaris. The sequence continues at coordinate 222,304,220 of NC_141696.1, read as the reverse complement.
GCGCTACGTACCGCCTTACGATGAAGCAGTCCATGAATGTGGCCTCCCTGTATCTGTTGCCCTCAACATTGACAAAAACATGGCCGTCACGGAACAGTTCACCTACCTTGCTTATTGCATATTTGGTTAACGTCCGCTGGACTTTTTTTTCTGACATGATGGGGGATCCAAGGATTATTTAATATCGGAATGTCCGGGGAGTACAACGTAGACGCTGCTATGACTTGCGCTAATTTCTGCCAAGCCCAACTGGTGGTGGAGACAGTTTGGATATCCCTGGGGTCCCTTGGGTGACCCCTAGGTAGTATTGTGTGCAAGGGCGCTGGCAAGACCAGGTCAGCCTCGGGTCTGGAGCAGGGAAGTCTGACGTCTGGGTGATACCAGGAGTGTGCAAAGCTGCACTCTGCTACCAGATAGTACACTTGTAGATTAGGAACCCCAAACCCCCCTCTCTCATAAGGCAAGGTCATCGTATCCCAGCTCACCCTGGGATTTCTACCACCCCATGTAAGCTTAATCAAGTGTGACCTGAGTGTGAGTAAAAAACTGTTGGGCAGAGGGATTTGGATATTATTAAATAAATACAAAAATCTCGGCAAAACAATCATTTGATCACTGCCACCTGTCCTGCCAGTGAAAGGGGGAGGCGTACCCATCTGTTGACTTGTACCTCCAGGGTATGTATTGCGGGGCCATAATTCAATCTGATAATCTGATCTGTCTCAGAGTGAATATTGATTCCCAGATAGCACGTTGTGTCAGAGCACCAGGTGAGAGGGAATTCGAAACCCCAACTCTTGGTGCTGGGAGTAAGCAGAAAAATCACTGACTTGCCCCAGTTTATTTCCAGGCCCAAATGTGTTGCAAATCTAATGATCTCCCTTATAAGGGGCTCAAGGTTCTCTTCCAGGGTGCACACATATAAAATAATATCATCCACACAGAGGAATACAAGCAAGGGACCTGTTTTGAACTGCAGTACCCTGTGCAGATGATGTTCTGAGCAGGGGATCCATTGTAATAACGGTACCGCGTGAGAGACAAAAATATCGCTATAGTGTACTGTTCAGTCTAAGTCTAGCAGTGGGGTTCTTATATAACAGTGCAGTGAGGGCAATAAAACCTTTCGGAATTCCCATCTTGCGCATAACCGCAAGATAAAAGGCCACTCCGGGGAGTCGAAGGCCTTTTTCGTGTTGAGTAGCACATCGGCCGATGGAATATCCGGAGATATTCTATGTAAGACAGCAAATAGTGTTCTCAAGTTGAGGGCAGTAGATCTGTGGGGGACAAATCCCGCTTGGGCCGGGGAGATTATGCGGTTAACAGGAGAGCTAGATGTAAAGCTATCATCTTGACCAAGATTTTATAGTCCAAGTTCGGGAGGGAGAGGGGTCTGTAAGACCCCCATGACAACGGGCCTTTACCAGGCTTGGAAAGCAGTATTATTACTGCTTCGTGCAGTGTGGGGGGAAGCTCGCCACACTCCAAGGCCTCAACATACACTTCAAGCAAATGTGGGACCAAGAAACGGGTCCTTGGATGCTTGATTCCGGTCTGGGAAAGACATGGCTTGGTAGTTCGGACTGGACTGTTCCCATGAGGCACAGGGTCAGAGCTGATTTGCATATAGCCAGTGTCTAACCCAGGGTGGTGTGGAGTGCAAAAAAACGATGGATTTAGGCCCAGATCCTTGTACTGGGGTGAATGTATGACATTGTTCTACATTCTGTCCATCAACTGTGTTTTTTGCAATTTTCACCCCGAGTGTGCTGGGTATACTCAGACGTGAGTCCCAGGCTCTCCACACCACTGGAGTCAAGCTATCCAGGCTGATGAAGGCTGATTGCCAGAAACCGGTCCTTGGATGCTTGATTCCGGTCTGGGAAAGACATGGCTTGGTAGTTCGGACTGGACTGTTCCCATGAGGCACAGGGTCTGAGCTGATTTGCATATAGCCAGTGTCTAACCCAGGGTGGTGTGGAGTGCAAATAAACGATGGATTTAGGCCCAGATCCTTGTACTGGGGTGAATGTATGACATTGTTCTACATTCTGTCCATCAACTGTGTTTTTTGCAGATATCATTGCATCCTCAATCCAAACATCATCGCCCAGATTACTGGAAACTGAGTTAACTATCACTACTGCGACTACAGTTGAACCTTCTTTAACAAATACTCAGGCATCCACCAAGACCCGGAGAAAGAACAAAAGGAAAGGCAGAATTTGGACGCTAATAGGCGCAAGAAAGAACATAGAAGCACAATCTAGCTCTTCTCCTTTGGCAGCAACCTTCGCCAGGACCCCAATAGCCAACAAAGAATTATCTCCCATGCACAAGGCCTCCGAAAGTACACCATCAGTGTCCCCATCGCGATGTGTAAAACCGACAAGCATCGCTACTAAGAAACCTGCATCAAAAAAACTTAAACAGAAACTTTTACAATTTACAAAAACTCAATCAGTACACAATTCTTTTAATATTGAACCAACGCCATCTGAAATTGCTCCAATGATAGGAAGAGAGGACACCGTCATGGCCATCAACACGGAGTATCTCCAATACCCGTCACTTACACCGACTAGTATCACCCGGAATCTGTGGACACCCACTAATCAAAGTAAGCAGCCAAATGCCTCAGACACAGCAGGCCCAAGTAATTTTCCTCAACCTGATCAACAGGGCGACAAGAGACCACCATCTGACTCAACTGCACCGCAGCATTTGAATAGCCCAACATCAATCCTCTTTATTCCGGAATACACATCCCGTGGTAGAGACGACATATTGAATAGGGGAAACATACTAAGACTCTTGCACTTATTAACAAATTTAGCAAACATCAGCTCCTCTGACCTCTTGGAAATAGAGTTTCAGTCAAACACCGAGCCCCATCGCCCAGATATAACAAAAGCAACTTGGCACTCACTAGAAACAGCACACAAAATCATGGAAGAAGTAGCGACATTTCAGCAATGGGGAATAGAACTGAGACTTGAAGAGTGACCCCGTTATCCAACCCCTTTCCTTCCTCCTGACAGACCCTTTGCACAAAAAAGTACCAATTCAATATTAAAGGGAGCGAGAAGCAGCTCGCCCAGGATGTACCTCCGAGATATAAAAAATCCCCAACCTGGACAATATCAAAATCACAGTAGCTATCTTTCACCAGAAACCATCCATAATTGGAAGGCAATTCAATGCACAATCCTCACTACAACTGTCAACAATTGACAAAAAGGGGAAGAACTTACCAACCCCTCAGTGGGGTGCAGGGACATTAGAATTTGCTCCTGGAACATCAACGGTCTTGCCAGCAAAAGGAATGATCCTGAATTTCTACAATACCGAACCACATTTGACCTTATCCTGCTCCAAAAAACTTGGGAAGAAAAAGCATTTGAGCTCCAAGGGTTCACGTCTTGCTGTATCCTGGCAAATAAAAACTCAACCTTTGGACGAAGATCAGAAGGTCTGATGTTCTTCGCATCAATATCGACAATAGGCGAAATTGAGGCAATGGATCTCCACATACCTCCCCCAAGTGTCATTCAGGTGGCAAAGATCTCACTCCGGCTAAAGAAGCAGCTCCAGGAAGTCATTATAATTAACATATACATTCACGCCAAACATAAACAAAAAGGGGCGGAAGACCTGGCTAAACTGGTGAAAAAAATAATGGAAGAAAGGGCGTGTGATTCATTCATCTTGCCTGGCGACTTTAATATACTTCTCATCAACAAAGAGCAACTCGGCGACCTCACCCAAGATTTGAATGCAGCATGGGGCGTGCCGACACAAGGCCCAATAAAAAATAAGAAACCAACGAAGCATTCAAAAAACTTACTTCGACATCTGGAACAACTTAACTTAAGGGCCCTAACCGGTCGCTACGTTGATGATGACCCACCAGTTGCCACCTTCCACTCCAATAAACAATCCTCCCATCTTGACTACATGTTCACATCTTTAAACATGTTTTGCTGGGTAGGGACGAGCGACCTCAGCGACTACCTGTCTCAAGAGACCGAAATAAGATCTTCTTCTCATCTGGAAACTGAACCCTTTATAGGCTTCGACACAGATGCCAGCTCAAATTTAATGCGGCTTCGGTGCAACGCCAGCAACATTGACTCCATTAGCTCCATGGCGAAAATCCTTTTCACCCAAGTTGCCAGCTCCGCAACCAAGGTGCCGGATGTCTGGCAAAACTTCATTAAAGCTATCAGAGAGAAAATGGAAAAAACTGCACCCAGCAACTTACATCAAGGGCAGGGGCCCTCAAATGGGAAACACTCATGCCCAGAAATGAAATCACAAAAAAACGATTGATAAATCAAACATTGAGATGGTTGCGAAAGGACCCAACAAACTATAGCTTTCAAGCTGTTCTACGGGAAGCTAAAAAACAGCTAAAACTGACAAAATGGGAAAATCAGAAGCGAAGTAATGAAGATCTATGGGTAAAGCTTGTTTACGAAGGGAAGCGGAAAAACAGCTCCAGATTTTGGCAAATGGTTAAACGAATACAGAATCCTGACCTCCCAGGTCAAAACTCGCACATAACAGAGGAGGTATGGACAAAATACCTATTGGCGCATTTCAATAACGACGGGATCTTAGAAGAGGCCGTTACAAAGAATTTCCGCTTAAAAGCCACAAGGCACAAAATAGAAGTAAAATCCAACAACTACAAAGGCACAAATACCCTCGAAATGCGGGAGCACGAGGCCATGAACATATCAAAACCTGACAAACCGAAAACGGAAGAAAGCCCCGCAAAGGTTCTCGAGTCAGGGCTAAAGATAATGTTCCCATCTGACATCAGACGGCAAATAACAAGGGGGAGACCAACCGGAGCTCCGGGGCCGAACGGCATACCACCTATGCTGTACAAATCAGACGTAGAATTTTGGAGCGCATCTCTAGCACCAGTGTTTAATGGTATAAGGCTTACCCAGACCCTTCCAGAGCCTGGCATGGGTCAGTCATCAGCCCGATTTATAAACACGGTAGCAAGAGGCATCCAAACAACCATCGGCTTATTGCCCTACTAGACGTGGAGGCAAAATATTTTGCAGGTATTATCTTGGAGGAATTAACATCATGGGCAACTGAAAACTCCATCATCCCAATTAACCAAACGGGTTTCTGCAAAGGCCAAGGGACCACAACCAATCTCATGGCATTATCATTGCTGATGGAAGCAGCAAAAGAAACTAAGTCATCTTTATTCCTCTCGTTCATTGACTATACTGCTACATTTGACCACTTGGACCGTAACAAACTTTGGCAGAAACTGGACAACTGGGGAAAACCTAAACACCTATTAGACGTCCTAATACTGCTCCACTCAAACACCTAGATTAAAATCAAACTTGGGGCTGGAACACACCTCTCGAAGCCCATCAGGAAAACAAAAGGATTAAAACAGGGGTGCCTACTCGCGCCCATTTTATTTATTTATTTTATTTATGGCATTTATAGAGCACACTGTTACCCATGGGTGTCCTGGCACTAAGTGAAATCTCTCCAGAGGGGCCGAGCCGGGCAGATACCTGGTCCACTTATTCTAAAAACAGCCAGGTTTTTAAGTTCTTTCGAAAGATGAAAAGTTTTGAAATAGTTCTGAGCTGAAGGGGAAGTTTGTTCCATGCTTTGGCTGCATTTGCCACAAAGCTTTTGCCACCCCAGGTAGCCTTTCTGATAAATGGAACATGCACCAGTTTGGCATCTGAAGATCGTAACAGTCTGCTTAGCGTATACCAGTACAGATGTTCTTTTAGGTAGGCCGACCCTCCTCTGTAGAGGGCCTTGTGTACTAGACACATCGCCTTGAACATGGAACGCTTTCTAAGTGGCAGCCAGTGTAATTTTCATATCTCATCCGCTATTGGCGCATATTTAGGAATGTCCAACAGCAGTCTAGCAGCTGCATTCTGTAAAAGTTGTAACTTCCGCATTGCACCTTCCTGAATGGTAAAATATAAACTATTACAGTAATCCAGCCTCGACATGGTGAGAGCTGTAATCACTGTTTTACAACACTCGGAAGGAAGCAAATGCAGAATTTTCTTGCATGACCTCAGAGCAAATGACGTGGCAGATGCCACCGAATTAACCTGGTCTTTAAAATTAAGCTTCTGATCTATCCAAACCCCTAAATTTTTTACCTTCTTGATAGGTACGGGAAGAGTACCCAGCATATCAGGTCACCACTCTGGTGTCCAGAAATGGGCATCATTCCCAAAGCATACCACCTCCGTCTTGTTAGAATTTAACTTTAGACAATTCTGAGCCATCCAAGTCCCCACTGCGTTCATGCAATTGTTGAATCGGATTGCTGTGCTTTTAGACTCCGCAGGAAGGAGAGACACAACTATTTGGGTATCGTCGCGTAGCTAGTAAGGCTGAACCCAAAGGACTGAATAAGAGGTGCGAGGGAGGACACATAAATATTAAAAAGTGTCGGACTCAGTGAGGAGCCCTGAGGGACCCCACATGGTAATGAGAATGGAACAGATACAAATTCTCCCAATGCCACCTACTGGGTACGGTTAGACAGGAATGATTTTAAGAGTTTCCAGGCCGTGCCCTGAACCCCGATCTCCTGCAGCCGGTCCATCAACAGTACGCGATGGACCGTATCGAATGCTGCAGAGAGATCTAACAGGATCAGGGCCGCTTTACCGCCTAGATCCAGAATAGTCCTTATTTCTTCTGTTGATTTCAAGAGGGCCGCTTGAGAGGACTTGAGGAATTGGCTTAGCTGCATGTTTAAATTTATTTCAATCATTTTAGCAGGGGCCGGGAGCCTAGATATAGGTCTGTAATTATTTGGGTCTTTAGAATCCAGATTTGGTTTCTTCAAGAGGGGTAGAATAGAAGCTTTTTTCCAATCCACCGGGAAGTGTCCCTCTGAATACACCAAATTAAAAATGGGTTTGAGAGCTTGAGCTACTGGTTCAGCCGCTAACTTTAATACAGCAATCGGGCAAGGATCCGACGGGGAGCCAGATTTCATCTGACTAAGAAGGCTACTAATTTCTAGGGCTGTTGGAGGAACAAACATATCCAATATCGCCTTCAGTTCTGTTGAACGATCAGCCGAGTGATTTGCACTTTTCTTGGCCGTAACGATAGAAAAAGTGGCGAAAATAGCATCCACTTTATCAAAAAAAAAATGTTGCCAATTTATCACATAATTCCTGACTCGACGTTGGTGTGAACGTCACTGGATTGGCCAGGTTGGTAACGGTATTAAACAGTTCTCTTGCTGAGTTTTTAGCTTTATAAATTTCCATAGAGAAAAATTGACTTTTGGCCTGGTTAATCTGCTGTTTGTATATAGAAAGAGAGCCTTTGTACTTCATCCTATCTGACTCCTTATATCCTGTTCTCCATTTTTTCTCCAGGTGTTTACATAACAGTTTTTGTTTCTGGAGTGATTGAGAGTACCAGGGGGCGGAAGGCCGTGATCTGGTGGGATAAGTCATTTTTTTTCTTCTTCTTAGCCGATCTACCTGGGGAACTCGATAAATGTCCCAACCACGCACCGAAATTAGGGAAAATTACCCTTTCCAACCTGTTATACGCGGATGACCTAATGCTGATAAGTCGGACCCCAACGGGCCTCCAACACCTCCTGAACGCAACTCATGCTTTCAAGTATGCACTTCAAATAAACTTCAATAAGTCAAAGGTTATGGCTGTGAATTAAAGGAAAAAAAAGAATCCTCGCTGGCACTTGAACGATGAAAAGCTCGACCGGGTAACCACATATAAGTACCTGGGAGTAATCGTGGACTCAAATAATACGTCTAGGGCACAGCTCAACTCCTTACGAGGGAAGGCCACAATTTCCTATTTGGCATTAAAATCACTAAAGGCCAAACTACCCGACCTTACACTCAAACCTCTCCTTGAAATTTTGCGTGCCAAACTACAACCGACTCTTATCTATGTGAGCGAATCACATCATGGAAAGGATGCTGCATTGCTGGACACACTCATAGCTAACTCATACAGAGCTATTTTTGATCTACCCAAATATGTCTCTCCTGCTCAGATTCGACTAGAATTCGGCATCCTGAAATAAACTTTAGAAAGGCGGAGTGTGTATGCAGCCAGCTGGCATAAGATTCGCAATGCAGAGGCTGGCTCCTTATGTTCTAACGTATGGGAGAGTTACTTCGGCATCGCAACTCCCTGCCGAGAGTCTATTTATATGAATCACTCAAAGTTCTAGCCTTGATCGATATCTGGGAAACATCAATAGATCTCTTGTCTTTTAAAAAAGTAGCCAAAAAATCAGCACGTATTATTTCAGTGATTGTAGACAAGAAGGACCTAGCAAATAGAGCGCATGGATGGCTAATGCTGGGTGATTACGGAAAAATGCAGTCACAAGCATATGTCAACATTGGCATGAAAATAAAAGTTAAAGAAAAATTCTTAAAACTATGCCTCTGCGTAATTCCCATACTCCCACATCTTCCACCCTGGGAGAGAAATAACCCTTCACAACAGTGTCGCCTGTGCAAAACTGGCAAGGAGGACATTGTCAATGTGATTTGCATCTGTCCTAGCCCAAAGGACCTGAGGTATAACTTCCTACGTCCATCCTTGAACCTACATGCCGTTCGGACCTGTAGGCAGGCAGTCAAACTGTGCTTTTCAACCAGCGACACCAAATTGAATTGCCAGGTCCTGAAGTTCTTCGACTTAACAAGAAAGAGGCTTAACAACGTCTGATGAACATTTTTAATGCCCCTAGGATAATTATGAACTGTTTCCAACAAATCTGTAATTTTATGTATTCTAATTCGTCAAGTTCTAGTACTAATGGCTTCTTTTAACAAAGATTTAATTGGTGTTTTTACAATTTTGTAAAGATTTTAATTAATCATGTACAAATAAAGATTACTTACTTACTTACTTACTTACTTACTTACTTACTTACTTACTTACTTACTTACCCTACAAAGCATTGCAAATAGAGAAGAAAGGAGTGATCCATATGGAAAAATATTTTTGGATACTGGTTTGCCTGCTCCTATATGGCTATAGATGGAAAGCTGGTTGCTAGAATACAGATCACTTGTTCTGTCCAGTTAAAATCTGACAACATGCAAATCATAAATTTTGTTTGATACAACATCAGATCTGGAAAAGAATGGGGACAGAAAGAAATCTGAAAGAAAGAGCTTCTCTTTCAGATGATATGCAGTCAACCCATTTGCGTTGCAGCACAGTTGAATCCTGAGTACTACTCTAGTCCTTTAGAAAATAATGTGCAATTCATATGTGCATAGGATTTGCAGATGCTGTGGTAATCAGGAAAGCGGTATTCCATCTTCATCTCCCACAGGAAGTATTGTTTATTAAAACTTTTGCATTAGACATGATTGAGCAATGTTTAAACCACTTCAAACGTAGGACTTCTGAACGAGGAAAACAGATGCAATAGACCAGTCAGGTGACATTTGATGACCTCAGTGGAGGAGCAAAAAGATTCCCTCAGCCCATTTCTGTTTTTCCACTGGCTTCCAAAAAGGTCTGCAGGTGTCTACAAAGCATCTAGTTAGGAACACTTGACATTGTCTGAAGAGCAGGTAAGATGATTAATGCTGTTTGACTAGATTTGTAACAACTTGCTCTTGTGCCGAAAGCTGCTGTTGGGTTTTCTGACAGAGCCAACATCTACATCTTTTCAGTGAAGAAACCAAGATGACCAAACACAAACTATCTAAGAAGAGCACACAGTGACTTCTGGGAGACATGCTCTGAGATTATTGTATAATTGAATGGATTTAACTGATCTTTGCATTTTGCTATGTATGTACTATGTAGTAGCCCTGTATGCGACATAACTGAGCAGTGGGATTTATCTTCTTAAGTTATGCCTTGGATGGGAGATCTTCTCCTTGGCCATAGTGAAGTTTGGTGTTGTTGCATTTCTGAGCACTGCCACTGCACTGCCCTTGACCTTTTAAAGGACTGTTTTGAAAGAGTCAGAGGGAATGCATTGTCTACTATGACCCCATAATTGAGGCTCAATGGAGGCACATTTCTTGTGTAGACACCTTGCAACAGCATAAATAACGCAGAGGTTTTCCCATTTTAGTTCTAATTTGTGGAAAGGAGAAAGATGCCTATTCAGGCTGCTTTCTTGTGGAATTAGAAACTCTGCAGTATGGTAAAACAAAGGAAACGGGCCCTGTCGAATGGCCATTTTCAAGGTCCACTGTCATTTAACAGAGTTGAGTAGAGTAGGTGGCCATGATATGCAAAAGGACTGTGTTGTTGATGTTTGCTGTCAACACCTAGGCAATGAGCACATAAAGGAAAACCTACAACATTAAGATTAACTTGAACTTTGACACCACCTTTAGGTGATGTGACAAATCAAATTTGTGATGCTAGAAAGTACCGGAAAAGTATCAAAAGAGTGTCAACAAGTCATACTTCGATATGTCTGTGATGAGAATGACCTGCAGCTTTAAAATCTGGAAGGTTGAGGCCATGGGTTCACCATCTCAAGGTATGATAAGATCCTGAGGAACCTGGATGGAGTTGGCCTCCCCGTCCATGAACTGATTCCAGTAATCTGTCAGGTGGAAATGCAGGGACTGACTCAGGTGGTGGATGCATGCAGTTGTAGAAACTTCTGAAACCATCTGGCCATCATAGAGCTGCATTACAGTGATTAAATCACAATCTCCCTGATTGAGTAACTTTTTCTCTAAGAGGGGCATCCTTTTGGTAGACCTGCTTACAGAAATGACCTAAGGGCATTGGCTGTGGCGTAGCTAGGGGGGGTCGGTGGGGGCGGTTCACCCCAGGCGGCACTAGTTTGGGGGCGGTGGCTGCGCGGCATTGTGGTCCCTGGTGGCAGCCATTAGGGGCCACTAGTGCCGCGTGACTGCCGCCCCGAGAGTAATGTACACACGTGCAGCTGTCACTGAGTGAGCACGGAGCAAATGTGCAGTTATGTGTTGAGTGCAAAGGCTGCCTGCAAACACAATGCACGCACCACCACGGTGTGCGACGTACCGCGTTTGTGGGTCCCAGGGCTGTTAATCTTGTAGCGAGCAAAAGCGCTACCAATGACGGCCCTGGGGATCGTTTGGCCAGCCTCTGCCGGCGCCGCACTGAAAACACAGCAGTGAATCGAGAATCTGAGCTGCTGCGCGTGCAGCTTGGAGAAAGGCAGCTGCTTCCTTCAGAGCCGAAGGTTGTAGGGCAGCAGCATGACGGTTAACGAGGACCAGGAGGTGAATGTGCGGAGTTAGTAGTCTAGCACGCCTCTCCTGTGGGTAAGAGTCTCTGTGCACAAAGCTGATAGGACAGGCTATGGCATGCATGGGGTGACAGCCTGCCCTGTTGCTAGTCAACTGAAAGAACCATGATTCATTTTTGCCGTCCGCGTATCCACGATATTTAAGAAAACATGGACACCTACTACTTTGAATCCTTTCAGCGGGTGCCAAGAAACCTGGTTTGTGAATGTACATTCCAGCCTCAATGCACCACTCTTCATAATATATTGAGGGTTATTTGTTCGAAAACATAGGTATATATGCAGCGAAGTACTGTCTAAACTACTAGGACCATTATGCAAATATAAAAAAAACGACTTATGCCCGACTTGGGCCAACATATGATACTTGAAAGCTTCGTCCATAGTGAATAGCCCAAGTACATTTCACAGCAAAGCGCTGTTTGCTTAAAATGTTTAAATATGACACCTTATGTATGTGTGTATAAATATATAAAAGAAATTAAGATGCGCACACAAATTTAGATTTAAATATTATTTATATATACATGCACACCATTTTAAGTGGCCACTGCACTTTTAACTGTGGTACACTTTTAACTGGGTTGGGACTAGGGCTAGGTTTAGGATTTGTATTGGAAGTAGGGACTAGGGTTTCCTGTGTTATTGGTTGGTGGGACTAGGGTGGGACTAGGGCTAAGGTTAGACTTTTAATTGGAAGTAGTGATTAGGGCTTCTGGTGTGATTGGTTGCTGGACTGGTTGTGGGACTAAGAGTAGGGTTAGGCTGTCTATTGGAAGTTGAGTATTTACTTTTTGGAATGATCACGAGGTGTGAACACAAAGGCTGTTGTGCCCACTGTGGCGCAACAAGTATCATTGTCATGTACAACCCCCTGCATATGCTGATCACTAGAAGACTTTGTGGAATTGGAAAAGTGAATGACAATGTCCCATAACAGTGAAGTGCCAGCGCCTGTCCCGGAGACGGCATGAGTGGACAACCCAGGGACGAATCATATGCCTTTTGCATTTTCTTATGACACAAACAGATTCCCCATCAGCCTAACCCTACTCTTAGTCCCACAACCAGTCCAGCAACCACTCCGGATCACCAACCGACCCCTGCCCTCACCACGTCTTCAACAATGCCGACGCTGTCATCGCACCCCACCTGCGAGACATCATCAACACATCCTTCGACACCGCCATCTTCCCCGAAAGCTGGAAACACGCCGAACTCAGCGCTCTACTCAAGAAACCAACAGCAGACCCCACCGACCTCAAGAACTACCGCCCCATCTCGCTTCTCCCGTTTCCAGCCAAAGTCATCGAGAAGACCGTCAACAAGCAGATGGCCGCCTTCCTCGAGACGAACGGATCCCTCGACCCCTCACAGTCCGGCTTCCGAGCCAAACACAGCACCGAGACCGCCCTCATCGCCGCCACCGATGACATCCGAGCCCTGATGGACAATGGAGAAACAGCGGCCCTCATCCTCCTAGACCTCTCCGCGGCATTCGACACGGTCTGCCACCGCACCCTAATACGGCGCCTCAGCAACATCGGAATCCAGGACAAGGCGCTGGAATGGATCATCTCCTTCCTCGACGGAAGAACACAGCGAGTCCGCCTACCACCGTACAAGTCAGAGGCCTCCGAAGTCATCTGCGGCGTCCCCCAAGGATCATCACTGAGCCCCACCCTCTTCAACGTCTACATGAGCCCCCTCGCGGCCATCGTACGCAAACACCACCTCAGCATCATCTCCTACGCCGACGACACCCAGCTGATCCTCTCCCTGACCAACAACCCCGCCGCCGCCAGAGCCAACCTGCACGAAGGGATGAAAGAGGTAGCCGAGTGGATGACGACCAGCCGCCTGAAACTGAACTCGGACAAGACGGAGGTCCTCATCCTGGGCTCTTCACCCTCCGCCTGGGACGACTCCTGGTGGCCTCCCGCCCTGGGCACCGCACCCGAACCGACAGACCATGCACGAAACCTGGGCTTCATCCTGGACTCCTCCCTCTCCATGACCAGGCAAGTCAACAGCGTCTCCTCGGCGTGCTTCAACATCCTACGCATGCTACGGAAGATCTTCTGGTGGATCCCCACAGAGACCAGGAAGACCGTCACCCAGGCCCTCGTCACCAGCCGACTGGACTACGGCAACGCCCTCTACGCCGGGACCACCGCCAAGCTCCAGAAGAGACTCCAGCGGATCCAAAACGCCTCAGCCAGACTCATCCTCAACATCCCACGATCCAGCCACATCTCCGGACATCTGAGAGACCTTCACTGGCTCCCCATCAACAAGAGAATCACCTTCCGCCTCCTCACCCACGCACACAAAGCCCTACACGACCAAGGCCCGAGCTACCTCAACAGCCGAGTCAACTTCTACGCTCCCAAACGCCACCTCCGATCAGCCAACCACGCCCTCGCCGCCGTCCCCCGCATCCGAAGAGCGACTACAGGAGGAAGGTCCTTCTCCTACCTGGCCGCCAAGACCTGGAACTCCCTCCCGTCCGACCTGCGCCTGACCCAAGACCACCTCTCCTTCAGGAAGAAGCTGAAGACCTGGCTGTTCGAGCAGTAGCGGCACCCCCCCTCCCCAGCGCCTTGAGACCCAACGGGTATGTAGCGCGCTTTATAAGTGTCACTGATTGATTGATTGATTGATTGACATCTGCAGTTCTGCTTGCTATAAAATGCTTTTTTTCACAATACTGTGATTAAACTACCGTATGTGTATGATTTACCTACATGGCTACTTAAAGCATCCGAACTGACCATTCCTGACCAACAGGAATACCTTGGGTGCCTTCATTGGTCAATATCATCTCTGGTACAATGCAACAGTAAATGCAATTGGTTAGTCACCTCAGGCAAGTGTCTGTGTTCTCTGTATTGCATCCTCTCTCATGATGTATTACATAGATGGTGATATGTGCAGACCCTCGCGCCAAGTCCACACTCTAAAAATGTTTACATTGGTCTCTTAAACGAGTTAAGTACATCCAACAAGAGGCACCTGGATAGAAAAGAGGAAGAGAGCTTGATGCTACTTGAAAGGAAGAGATAAGAGTGAGGGGTCTGGGCATAATGGGGCTCTGAGTGCCGACTGCATCCCCTTCTTTCTTTGAAAAGTGAAAAACACAAAGGGAGCTGGTGAAAGGTATAAAAGATGTGCCTTCCAACCTACTGTGTAGCCTTGGACCGTGTTCTGTATGCGCATGTAACTTGCATGATCGAGGTAACCGATTAGCAGCGATACTTCGTGTCTCTCGGACCTCTTTCAAGTGCTCACCTTCCTTTTTCCTCAGCACCTTCCCTGCCCCCGCTACCTGCCATGGGCGGCAATCTGAGGGATAGCCCCGGGCGCCAGAAACTCTAGCTACGCCTCTGGGCATTGGACCCACTCGGGAAGTGCCAAAGACGATTTTGAGTAGTTCTTGCTATGGCTACATTTTGGAGCTGGGTGTGGGCCCTTAGAAGGATTAATTTGCAAGGTTCTACGTAACATGATTGTGTTGAGTGTACCGTGTTTGAGTCTTTTCTAATATATTCTGCTCATAAGAAAGAACCGTCTAGCCATAACTTGTGTAATTAGACATAATGTTTTACTATGAATTTTTATCTGGTTTCAGGAGGAAAGGATGCACAATCATTTTAATGTTGATATGTGCTTAGAATGCTAACAGAATCCTACCACGATATGTTTGATATCTTTTAAACAAAAAAAAACTGCCATGAATTTTAACTACTTTGTATTGTTATATGTGTCTTTTATGATTATTTATGATAGAATAAAGATGAATTTGAATTTGAATTTGAGTAGTTCACCAAGATGATAAAGATTTCTGACTAAAAAGGTCAAATTGTTAGCAATCAAGACTGTCAAAGACACTCTTACTGGAGAATATATCACATAGGCATATCAGTGGCTTGTCTGCAGCCTCAGCATGCTGACATGGGAGCAAACGTCATGGTAAAGACGTGTGGGATGTCTTCAGGGTGGAGACAGCATTGTGTAGTGATAGTGTTGGTTCCCCTGGAGGAGCCACCTGAGTGCCTGCTAAAGAGGAACATGATAATATGCATCCTGAAGATCGACAGAACACAAGCAATCATTGGTGTGAACTGCTTCTCCCTCCAGATTTAGATGCATCCCTCCCCCAGAAGCTTGACAACCAAATTCCACCGCAAGACATTGGGAGGTAACAGGCAACAAATTGTTTGAACTGATGTTTTTGTCTTCCCAGGGGATACATGCCTGTGTTGCATATGAACAATGAAGGAGTGTACCACATACGAGAGGGATGCTAGGATAGGCTTCTTCGTTCACCTCTGACAGAAGCACAATGTGTTTCTGAACCTCTGTAACTAGCTCCAAACTCATCTTCTAAACAATAAGTCTGCATTCACTTGAGTTATCTTTAGAGAGAGGATGGCTAGATCTTCATACTGCATGCAGGCATGCACCAGATGGTTGTTTCACAGATTAGCTATACAGTAGATATGAGTAAATGTATGTCAGCTGCTGCAAACTATTTGTGGCACCATATTCATAGCTTGAACATTCTTTTTTGTAAACTTTAATTTCCTTTTCCAGAATACAGTAATCACATCATACATTTCTGTTATTCACCGCCACTTCGAACACTTACTATGCCATTCAAGCCCTATATAGAACAATACTTTACACTTCTTCAATTTTTTAATGCCACTCTCCAACCTTTCATCCTGCCTGCCCGCCGTTTGCATGTGATATCCATTTCCCCAACAGTGCCCTTGAATATAGGCATATCCCTTGACTTCAATCTCATGCAGAAAATACGTAACAATGTATACCTCAGGACTCACTCTGAGTCAATGCAATGTCTCAACCCACTCCAGTTGGGACCAGACCGTCTGGTGGCTGCGAGGCAGGGGTTGTAGTCGTGTGGTTTATATAAACTTTGAAGGGGCCCCATATATATTTTGGGCAAGACGTAGCAGGCAGGGTGTCGTCATACAAGTCACTATTTGCTAAACTGTGCAGCCAGACTTTAGTTGTGGGTATAGACCTACAGCCCCATCTGAGAGCAATCTCTCGCTTAGCAAGCAGAAAAGCCATTGACATCAACTTCCGAACAGATTTTTGGAAATCTAGCACACAGCCCAATAACACGGATTCTGAATTCGGAGTGACCTCCAGATCTACTGTGTTAATGATTTCCTTGCAAATTTATCTCCAGTAGGCCCCAATTTGGGGCGACCCCAGACCAAGTGTGCAAAATCTGCATGTGGGGCCCACACTTACCACACAAGAATGTGCTCTCTTGGGGTCTATGTTATGCAGTTTTTCTGGGGACAAGTAGACTCTCCACATAAACTTAAAGTGTAGTAAACTGTGATTAATATTAATGGAGATCTCTCTAATTTGTGCTTGGCAAAAGTCCCAGTGTGAATCCGAAATGGGATATTCCAAGTCCCTCCCCCAAGCCTCCCTAATCTTGATGTCTCTGCTGGGTACCAGAGTCATGTATGCACAATACAATTTTGAAACTAGCCGCTCACTTCACGGGGCTGAAATAACAGTGGATAATGGAACGAACTCAGCTGAAGCCAATGGGAACTTGGTGATTATTGATCTAATAGCGCTGCGTACCCTCCTTAAGATGAAGCAGTCCATGAATGTGGCCTCGCTGTATCTGTTGTCCTCAACATCGACAAAAACATGGCCGCCACGGAACAGTTCACCTACCTTGCTGATTGCGAATTTGGTTAACGTCCGCTGGACTATTTTTTCTGACATGATGGGGATCCAAGGATTATTTAATATAGGAATGTCCGGGAGTACAACGTAGACGCTGCTATGACTCGCACTAATTTCTGCCACGCCCAACTGGTGGTGCAGACAGTTTGAATATCCCTGGGGTCCCTTGGGTGACCCCTAGGTAGTATTGTGTGCAAGGGCGCTGGCAAGACCAGGTCAGCCTCGGGCCTGGAGTAGGGAAGTCTGGCGTGTGGGTGATACCAGGAGTGTGCAAAGCTGCACTCTGCTACCTGATAGTACACTTGTAGATTAGGAACCCCAAAACCCCCTCTCTCATAAGGCAAGGTCATCGTATCCCAGCTCACCCTGGGATTTCTACCACCCCATGTAAGCTTAATCAAATGTGACCTGAGCGTGAGTAAAAAACTGTTGGGCAGAGGAATTTGGTTATTATTAAATAAATACAAAAATCTCGGCAAAACAATCATTTGATCACTGCCACCCGTCCTGCCAGTGAAAGCGGGAGGCGTACCCATCTGTCGACTTGTTCCTCCAGGGTATGTATTGCGGGGACATAATTAAATCTGATAATCTGATCTGTCTCAGAGTGAATATTGATTCCCAGATAGCGTGTTGTGTCAGAGCACCAGGTGAGAGGGAATTCACACCCAAATCTTGGTGCTGGGAGTAAGCAGAAAATCACTGACTTGCCCCAATTTATTTCCAGGCCCAAATGTGTTCCAAATCTAATGATCTCCCTTATAAGGGGCTCAAGGTCCTCTTCCGGGGTGCACACATATAAAATAATATCATCCGCATAGAGGGATACAAGCAAGGGACCTATTTTAAACTGCAGTCCCCTGTGCAGATGACGTTCTTAAAAAATGTCTGAGCAGGGGATCCATTGTAATAACGAAAAGCAACGGTGAGAGAGGACAAAAATATCTCTATAGCGTACTGTTCAGTCTAAGTCTAGCAGTGGGGTTGTTATATAACAGTGCAGTGAGGGCAATAAAACCTTTCGGAATTCCCATCTTGCGCATAACCGCAAGAAAAAAGGCCACTCCAGGGACTCGAAGGCCTATTCCGTGTTGAGTAGCACATCAGCCGATGGAATATCCAGAGATATTCTATGTAAGACAGCAAATAGTGTTCTCAACTTGAAGGCAGTAGATCTGTGGGGGACAAATCCCGATTGGGCCGGGGAGATTATGCGGTCTAACAGGAGAGCTAGATGTAACGCTATCATCTTGACAAGATTTTATAGTACAAGTTGGGGAGGGAGAGGGGTCTGTAAGACCCACATGACAACGGGTCTTTACCAGGCTTGGAAAGCAGTATTATTACTCCTTCGCGCAGTGTGGGGGGAAGCTCGCCACACTCCAAGGCCTCACTATTCACTTCAAGAAAATGTGGGACCAAGAGTTCCTTGTATGCCTTATAAAAATCGCCAGTAAATCCATCAAGTCCCGGGGCCGTGGATCCGTTAATGGTGTCAGTCGCACTGGAGATCTCTTCTTTAGAGAAAGGTTCTACCAAGAATTTCTGCATCAAATTTTCCAACCAGACCACTGCAATTTCGGCTAAAATTCATAGCTTGAACTTAGAGTGCTACAGCTTAGGATGCCCACGTTGAAATAAGAACTTGATCCTGGATAACCTACACCCAAAAATGAACATTGTAAGCTCTTTATATAAAGTAATATTATTACATAAACATATATATGATTTTTTTTAAGGGATTTAAGATTGACAAATAGTTTACCAGGCTTTGCAAAAGAACTATTTCAAACATTCCCAAGTTTTAGTACTACCTTTGCACCATTTCCAGCCCTACTGTGCTAAGTCAGTCGTAACTCCCACTTGTCATTATTTAATAAAGCTAATCATGTGTTGTGCCTTTGATGCTAATTGATTATATCTATTGGTGTGTGAAAGGTTTGATGATGGTGTGATAACTTTTAGCAAGTGACACTGTTGTGTATTGTTAAATGGTGGCTCTGTGGATGCATGATAGTTAGCATATTGGTATATAAATGATGTGTTGTGGGTGTATGTTGGTAGATTTGAATGTGTGCCATGGTGTGCATTTGGGTGTATGATGGTGTTTGGTTGAGGCTGTGTGCGTACATGATGATGGGTGTCTCACCTCTGTTATTACTTGAGTAAGGCTTGCAGTCTGTTGTGTTTGAGCCAATCGTTTACTATGTTTGTAGTATGTTTGTGCGTGCATAAAAAGATGCATGACTGCATGATTACGTTCTTGTACTCACACTGCAAAGCTTTGGTAAATTGTGTTGGTAAATGAACATGTCTGTGTGATAGGTAATGTGTGGTGTTGGGTTAAAGGCTGTACGATTATTGGTGTGTTGTCTTGTGATGTTTGTTGAAAGAAATGAAGACACACCTCTTTAAAGAACACTACATAACAATGCATTAACAGTACAGTCCAGCAACCAGCTAGCTTTCCTATCACTCTTTGACTTCATGGTTGTCTTTGAATCTGCATAGCTCTCCACTGCCTTTTGGCTAGCTTCGTGCTATAGAAATACCACATGCATACATACAAAGTACTTATGAAAGAGAATGGGTTGATTGTATGCAGCAATACATGGTTCTGCTGTATAATGCACTTAACGTTTTATATTATGTTTTTTGTTTGAAGAGGTGTGTGATGTAGCCAGATTCGGGCAAACTTAAAATAGCAGATTGGGAAAAGTAGCAATTTAGTGTAGTAATTTCTGAACATATTTTAGTTTTTATGGCAAACCTATTCTAAACATATTTGTTAACCTTAACTACCCTTTAACTTTAGTGTTTCAGGGATTTTTTTTAAAGTTCTTTTGCCAGAAAAACCTTCACATGCTCGAAAGACAATGGTGCAAAAGGTATGAGAAATAATCCAAAACCAAATGTAAAAAATGTAAAGAGGGACTATATAATTATAGAACAAAGCGAATACTTGTAAAAATGAACTATTATACCAATAGCATTCTGGAAGCTGTAAAAAAACAAAAGGAAACTTTTAGAATTTAAAAAAAAGTATCTCCCCAGTAGAAATTACAGCTAAGGTGAGATGCACTCACAACTTTTATGATTTCATAGCGAAGATTAAATCTATCAAAGATAGTATCACTACTAGTTATACAGGTTTACCTGAACACAAAAGGGTATTCAATAATAAAGCATTAACTTGCTTCTCCGAAATTAATGAAGATCGACTGAGTGAGTTACTATCTAAAGTGAAATCCAGATCACCGAGGGATCCTTCCCTGCCAGTCAATTTAAAATAATTTCTCACAGTAATAAATGATTTGGTGAGAACTCTACTTAATAAATCACTCCAACACTGTATTGTGCCGAATGCCTTTAAACATGCAGAAGTAATTGCTCTAATGAAGAAGCAAGATGAGGACCTGACAATGTTGAAACATTCTAGACCTATATCCTTATTTCCATCCTGGCAACACTCTAGAAGCCCATGTTGCCCAAGTACTGTGGGGACCATCCTGCACACGCTGGCTTTAGACGTTTTCATAATACAGAATCTGTTATAAAGTCTGTTCTAGATGAACTGAGAGGGGAAGATGATCAAGTGAGAGATAGAGCCCTGGTGCTGCTGGATTTGCCAGCAACTTTCGACAAGGTCTATCATAAGACATTGATCGACTGTGTGAAAGATGCAGGGGTGCAGGGCAGTTCCTTGAATTGGATTAAGTCCTTCTTAGCCAAGCATACACAGGAGGTAAAATTAGGGCAATTCTGAGCCAAAGTTAGGTTAGAATCCAGGGTTCCCCAAGGATCACCATTATCTCCACATCTATGTAACTTGTATATTAAGCCTCTGATAGTGGAGCTGCCATCTAGAGGCTGTAGAATATATAACTATGCAGACCATTCTCAGCTGTTATTTCATCTAGATCATGGGTACTCACAAACATTCTCATGGGGGCCAAAATGGTTGGTTGGTTATGTGACAGAGGGCCGCATTGATGCCAGCAGGGTAGTGGGTGGGGCGGGGCAGGGGGGTTGACTTGCGAGAGGGTGTTGGTGATAGGGTAGGTATAGGGGAAACGAAATATATATATATATATATATATCTAGTGGCTGGACGACACAATGTGAAACCAGAAAGCCTGAGATTAATCCCACCTTCCCCACTTTACCAAATTGTGTTATCTTAGGCAGCTGTTTAATTTCACTTTACCTCCTTTTTTATTATTACCTCAAAATACATGACTTAAGGATGTGTGCTCTACAAAACCATCTCCTGTGTTTGATTTATTAAACTATAATTTTGTTCATACATATGAGGAACCCCGGCCACTCAGAGGGTGCATGTAACAACTGAGTTGCCTCTTAGTTCACTACTGGCATCGTTGTCAGGGTTTGTCGAAGAATGAATCTTCCTTATTTCATCTTTGAAAACTATCCCCTTTAAAATAATGCTTCTCAATGCATTGATTTAATCTCATAAACTAAGGAAAATGGTTCCGTATGTTAATGAAATACCCATTTTTGAATTTTAAAAAGACTATCATATATTGATAGGTTTGTTGCAAGATGTTTTCACTTTAACTTTAAATAAATGCTTGCTAGTATATTTAAATGTGTTTAAACATTAGTGTTGAGTCGAGTAAACAGCAGTCCAGGACTGCTGTTGCCCAGGGGGCAGCATGTAGAGGCTAGGAGGGCCGTATGCAGCCACTGGGCCGTACTTTGAGTATCACTGCTATAGATGGCACCTCCACTTCATGTGCAGGAATTCAAAATACTATGAAATGTATTGCTAGCTGGATGAGTGCCAATCAATTAAAATTGAATGCAGACAAGACGGATATAGTCTTATTGAATATTTAAACCAGTATATGAAACCAAGTATTCTGGAGAAGTAAACTTGTCTCTGTGTCGAGTCATACAACCTCTGGAAAGTGCCCAGGCATGGAGATTGATGGAAACCTCACACTGTAATCTCAAGTAGGTTTTTTTGGGTCTAAGTACTGACATTGCTGAGGAAAATTGTGCCACTTTTATCTTTTGAGATATGGAAATTGATGGAGATGCAAAGCATCACTTGTAGTCTCGACTATGCCAATTCTTTAACATCACTCAGCATAAGCTTTAAATTTACCCAAAATAAGACTGCCAGACTGATATTTCTTCGTAGACACATCCATTCTATGACATTATTAAAGAAATTCCACTGGTTACCAGTGAAGGAACGAACACAGTTTAAAGTGTGCTGCACAGTGTTCAAAAGTATGAATGGGATTGCTCTTACATTTGTGGTTGAAAAGAATAGAGAAGCGTAGTCTTACACGTAATGTTAGTTCAACTTATGCAAATCGACTTATGGTCTCAAAGTTCTGCAAATGGTGATTGGGCGGGCGGAGCGTTTATGAAGTGGCCCCTGTAACTTATACTTCTCCACTGGAAAAGATTCGCCATGAAACTGACTCTAGGGTTATTGCTTTTCAAACAAGCCGACAAAAGAAAGTAACTCCTGACATTTATTATCCAAAGGGTGAGCTATCTTTAAACGCCAAGAAACCGCAGGTAAGGGTATGCTTTAAAAGTAGTACCAACAACATGGTGTCACAACCCCACTGTAGACAACTTTAAATGCCTGTAAATGAATCATTGGTTACTGTTGTGAGAAAGTGCCTTGTTTGGATGGTCACCCCATTTTTTGTGGACTTCTACGTTTTTAGGTTTTGACTGGCGATGCGCACGTAGTGCGCATGCGCCAAAAAACCTTATGATTTGTGTGTGGGGTCGGGTATACGCCCCCTCCTCCCATTGGCTAGCTCCATAAATGGAGGCTAGCCATTGGGAGAGGGCTCTGTCCGTCAATCTCGGACCAGATTCGGGGGCGTTCCCGAGAATTTTTGGCTTTTGGCTACGTCAGCCGAAAGCCTCTTCTCGTCAACGCCCCCGAATCTGGTCCGGGATTGAGGGCACCCGCCTTCCCCCACGGATGGATGGATCATTCTTGTGCCCTGGTGACAGCCACGGCTCAGCGTGCGCGGTCCGATGAGGGGAGGGGGGGAGGAGGGGAGATTGAGGGAGGGAGGGATGACCCACTTCTTTATGGCCCAGGGCTCAGCCCGCTCTGAAATGGCTTGCAGATGCAAAGGCCAACAAGGCCCCCACTGAGAGCAGAGGCCCGCTTGTTTTCCTAGCCATTAACCCCTCGGCACCTGGCGCGCCCCTCCCGTCGCTTTGTGGGTGTTTGCAACTTCCGCTGGTGCAGATTCCTGCACGGCAGTCGGTGCCCTCTGGAGGGGCGCGTTCGGCCGCGATGGGGCCTGCAAAGATGAAGGTTGGGAACACGAGGCACGGTGCAGCAGGGCCAACCTGTGCCTCCATAGCGCCCTGGGCAAAACCAAGCGTGGCGGCCTTGGCGTCCTCTACTCCCACCTAGCCTTTTCTAAGCGCTGTGTATGAAGCGAGCTCCTCCTTAATTGGGAATAGAACAGCAGTGGCATTATTCTTTTTTCCGCATGGTTGTACCCGCTATATAAGCTTGTCAAAAAAATTAACTCTTGCTGTCCTGGCTGTTGATGACATTGTTCTATCACTGGTTTATGGACAGACACCTCTTCCCTTTCTATCATACTGAAAAAAAAGGTGCCCGCCAAGGAAGGGTACACACTGAGGTATAAAAGGAGCAGTAACCTTTCCTGCCCCTTAAACCTCATCTCCTGCCTCCTCTTTCGCCTCGCGCCTGGCGTGACTTCCGGGTGGGGGAGGGGGGGCTTTTGCACTGCCCGTGAACCCCCTCCCCTCCCACCTTACCTGAATCACTTATGACACACTGGGGCACAAGTTCCAATAAAAGCAGTGGGAGGTCCATTAACAGTAGACACCGAGCGCTCTGCGGAGTGATATCACAGGAAGTGATGTCAGCCGACGCAATGTCACAGTCATCCAGTGTGCCTCACTTCAAAGGTAACAGGCTGTTTTCCATTCCCTGATCGCTCAGCCACCTGACAAGACTTTCAATCAAGGTGACGCTTGCAGCCCCGCAGGTGCCACTCAACAGCCGGAGTTGAAGCCACCTCAAGGCTGGCACCCTGCGGTGCACACACATGCAAACCATTTGCAGAGAAGTCGACATGTATGTGCATGGCTTGCACATGTTTATTTTGAAGGCAGGGCTGCTGTCATGGGATTCCATGTCATGTGTGAAACCTCGATCTATCCCTTTACATTTTAGCCAGCATCACTGGGCATGCTTGAATATGTATACACTGCCAGCAGGGTTAAAGGCAGAACTACAAGCCTCACAACGCAACTTGCTGTATGCTGAAGTCAAGACTGGGTGAAAATATATGGCAACCACTTGGAAGTGGCATAAAAAAGTCCTAAAACAAAAAGTGAAGGGATCAGCCAAGTGGGTAGTATGCAAGTAACATGACATCATGGAGCGTGTCATCGCACGTTACATCAGAAGTGACGTCACAGGACGTCGAATCACAGGAAGTGACATCCGATATTAAGACCGAACACAAATGTTTAGCAGGTCTATCAAGAGTACATTTAAGGGCATTATTAGATTTAGCAAACTAGATTTTGAATCAGGGATGTTGTGCCCAAAAGTATTGCAAACCGGACGCAAAATCTGAGCCTCACTAATAAATGTTTATTTTTTAATTTTTTAACTCTGCCACAAAGAAATTGGCAACAAGAAACATGCCAGTAGATCTGTTCTGCCTAATTGGTTGCAAAGTCTACATTTTAAAACATCCTATGGGGTTAAAGCACCTGCTGCAGAGATCTTTGTATGCCGAGTTACAAATCATGCTCTCTAAATGTTCTGATGCTTATACTAGTATTAAAGATGTTTTTTCAGGCAGTACCTTGACCCGGTGTTGCACTTTCTGTTTTTAGATCGGTGGCCGCGGGGCGGGTCACAGACAAAGCACACGGTAGCACATCTACACTCATCCTGAAAGCCAGAATTATCACCAATATCGGGAACAAAACTGGAGAAGATGAGGCATTACGTAAGAGCTATTGAGAACTGTGGAGCCAGCCAGGCTTGAGTCTCGGCGCCGGCTCTACAGACCGTGATTCTGGGCACATCATTTAATTTCCCCGTTACCTTTAAAACAAACACTGGCCTTGTGTAGGCACATGCACAGAGCGCTCTAATACCGCGGAGTTCGCGCTATATAAAACTGAAAAAATACAAATAAATGGAGAACTGAGAGGAGGGTTTTCTGGCTCCCGTGAGTGTGTACAAGTAGCACCTCAGGGGCGGGAAGGGGTCGAGAGCCAGCTGAGAGGGCCTGGGGCGGGGGTGCAGGAGGGAGGGGGAGTGAAGTTTGACAAGCTGCGGCTCCAGCTGAGATGCATACACTTCAGGGAGGGGGGGCAGCAGGCGGGGAGGGGCCCCACACACGCCCACCCCCAGCACCACTGCAATCCGCGATCCCTCACACTGGGGAGCAGCCCTGCTCTGGGTAATGTGAGCCACAGGGAAACCAATCATGAGGCGAGGGACCGCGTGTGATCTTCGGCAGCCCGTCACTCACTCTTCCCTTTCACCACACTCTCCTTCTCTCACTGACTCTCTCTCTTCTGCTCATACTCTCATCCCGTCACTCACTCTTCCCTTTCACCACACTCTCCTTCTCTCACTGCCTCTCTCTCTTCTGCTCATACTCTCATCCCGTCACTCACTCTTCCCTTTCACCACACTCTCCTTCTCTCACTGCCTCTCTCTCTTCTGCTCATACTCTCATCCCGTCACTCACTCTTCCCTTTCACCACACTCTCCTTCTCTCACTGCCTCTCTCTCTTCTGCTCATACTCTCATCCCGCCACTCACTCTTCCCTTTCACCACACTCTCCTTCTCTCACTGACTCTCTCTCTTCTGCTCATATTCTCATCCCGTCACTCACTCTTCCCTTTCACCACACTCTCCTTCTCTCACTGCCTCTCTCTCTTCTGCTCATACTCTCATCCCGTCACTCACTCTTCCCTTTCACCACACTCTCCTTCTCTCACTGCCTCTCTCTCTTCTGCTCATACTCTCATCCCGTCACTCACTCTTCCCTTTCACCACACTCTCCTTCTCTCACTGCCTCTCTCTCTTCTGCTCATACTCTCATCCCGTCACTCACTCTTCCCTTTCAACACACTCTCCTTCTCTCACTGCCTCTCTCTCTTCTGCTCATACTCTCATCCCGTCATTCACTCTTCCCTTTCACCACACTCTACTTCTCTCACTGCCTCTCTCTCTTCTGCTCATACTCTCATCCCGTCACTCACTCTTCCCTTTCACCACACTCTCCTTCTCTCACTGCCTCTCTCTCTTCTGCTCATACTCTCATCCCGTCACTCACTCTTCTCTTTCACCACACTCTCCTTCTCTCACTGCCTCTCTTTCTTCTGCTCATACTCTCTTCTCGTCACTCACTCTCCCTTCACCACACTGTTAACTCTCTCCAATGCACCACTCTCTCTCACCCTAATTTGTTTTTCCTTCTTGGCTCTATCTCTATTCATTATCCCTCCCCGACTACTCCTGATTCTATAGAGCACTTTTCAAAAATTTTTGTAACCATCGTCCATTTGCGTGAGATTACGCTATTGGCATTGTAAATGACAATGCCATTAATTTATCTGGTTTTAAAACCAACACATAAATAAAAGAGGGCTGTGTGTGTAGGAAGCTTTGTGTGGCTGTGTGTGTGGGGGGCTTTGTGTGGCTGTGTGTGTGGGGGGCTCTGTGTGGCTGTGTGTGTGGGGGGGCTCTGTGTGGGTGTGTGTGTGTGGGGGGGCTCTGTGTGGGTGTGTGTGTGGGGGGGGCTCTGTGTGTGTTTGTGTGTGTCATTTGCGAGAGATAAAGCTAGTGGCATTGTAAATGACAATGCCATTTATTTATGTTAAAAAAACATAAATAAAAATAATGTCAAGAGCAATGCCAATAGCTCTAACTTTAACAAAGGCAAAACCATTGCATTGTAAATGCTTGTTAACTCTGCACACAGGGGCACTGCTGTCCAGCCCCCCAGAAACATGGTAAAATAGGCTAATTGCCAATTAACATATCTAACTTTACAGTAAGGCCATAGTATCTGGTGCAGGAAATACACGGATGATGTGGAAAGTTAAATTTCACCTTTAGACTACAGCACATATTGTGCCATTCACTAGAAGGACAAAAAACATAGCTTCAGGCCTACTTTTCTAGCCTGACTTGAGCGCTTTTAACCCCTTCGATGCTGATGACGAGCTCAGCTCGTCATCAGCCACGGGTGACGTGTGCAGATGACGAGCTGAGCTCGTCATGTAACGCGGTTATTCGAAAACAGCCGCACAGCGCAAAAATAACCGCAGCAGCGATGCGGTTAAATCTGCAGTTGAACCTGTCAAAATAATCCTTCTTCACAGGAAAGAACACTACTTTTAAATATTAAATAAACCACTCCTAACTAGGCCTTGGAGCCCACAGGATAGCGTGCCTAGTATTTTAATACAGCACATACAATAATTTAATGGTGGCATCTACCTATACCGAATAGCCCCCAAAAACTAATTTCACAGTTAAGAGATGTAGCTGTCCTATGAGTAAAACTAGAGTTCAGAATGAAAATCGTAGCTATGTCTTATGTCTTATGTCTGGATTGAGACGATTCAAGCACTATTTATGTTTAGTAAAAATTCAATTCAGTGGAAAGTCACTTTTGAAAAGTTACATTTTACTTGTAACAGCCTGAGCATCCAGTAGGTTAATTATCATTAATTAGCAATATCTTACTGGTAGATGGATGGCCCTGCCAGTGCTTCCCCTTAATTAGGTGTGAGAACTGACTGCTATAAGAGTAGGAACAATGCCTTGGGTCTTTCCACAAAAAGACCAAGGGGTCTGGTGAGTGATAGCTACCAACCCAGGAAGGCCAGCTTGGAAGGTCCGGGAACTTCATTAAATTGAAAGGGGTCTATGCTGCCATTGTAGTACAGCACAAACATGGTGACTTCTTCTACAGAAGCTGTTGTGTCATGTGTCTTTTTGGCTGAAACAAAGCAGTTTTACTCGTGGAGCCAGATTTCACCAGATAATTGTGGGTGGTAGTGTGTCCCGATCTCCGTAGCACTTTTTATCAATTCAATTGATAATTGCTCAGTTGGAAATTAAGGGTTATGTAATAGACACCTGCTATAATTTGTAAGGAATCAGGATTGAGGTAGGCACAAATGGACCACAAGAGCCTTCATGCGCCCTAAAACATGCAAGGCCGGGAGCTGATGCTATTCGGTAACTTGCAGCAGTGATATTGTGCCGGTCTTTTTTTGGATAATGATTGAGACATTAACTCCCATATGCCATCTGGAATTATATTTCGGTGTCCTTTAAACATGGCACAATTATCATGGATGCCTCATTGGAAAATTGCTTTATTGATGGAGAGTGGATAATGTTGGTAACTGTCTATGGCTCAACAGAGGACGACCCTGATATCTTCCAATTTCTAGATGTTGAGTTAGCAACATGGGCACCAAAAATTATATTGGGAGGCGATTTCAATATTAATGGAGCAGATGGATTAGGGCTGGGTTCCTTTGGAAAGTATAAAGGCAGGAAAAAAAAGTAAACCAGGCACTACATAGTCTGGTGTTAAGCAATGCTCTCTCAGATGTGTGGGGGAAAAAGAGAATGGATAATAAAGGCTTTACATATTATTCTGCTCCGCATCGAACATGTGCAAGATTAGATTATTTCTTTATTTCAAGCACTAATATCTCTAATTCAAAGATTGAAAGGCTGCCACGGATCCTTAGTGATCACAACCCTTTAGTACTTACCATAACAACAAAAACAAGCATTAGACAACACACAAACTGGACCTTTGAAAGAGAGTTATTGAAGGACGAAAAGTATATAGAACACATGCATAAATGGATCATTGATTTTTTTACTTTTAATAGAGATACAGCAGAAATGGGAGTGGTGGGACACCTTTAAAGCTTGAATACGAGGGGAAACAAAGAGCTACAACTCTTATAAAAGGAAACAAACCCAGCTGAGGAATTCAGAACTAGCTCTGAGGTTCTGAAGGCAGAGGAAAACTTAGAAAATAGTGTTCTGTCGGGCGGGATTTGGAAAAGGCTTGGTTAGAGCTAGTGAAAGCTAAAGGTGAGGCAGAGGGCGAAATTGCTAGTAAAGCAGCGAAAATCTATAACACTAAAAGAGAGAAGTGCTATGAGTTAAGTGAGTCAGTAGGCAGAATTTTGGCTACTCGGACAAGGCAACAAGAAGTCGCAGGTATAGTTAGAGAAATCAGGGATACATCTGGCACGGTTCATTCAGAGTCGAACGAAATAAGAGAGGTTTTTAGGATATTTTACGAGAAGTGATATGACGATGAACTAGAGGGTCGTGATCCTCAAATAGATAAGGAAGAAATGAAGGAGTGTCTCCGAGAGATTCCTATAGACCTAATCGAGGAAGAGGAAGCAGATGGGTTAGAGGGAGATCTGCAGATAGAAGAAATTAAGGAGGCAATATGGAATCTACCCTCTGGTAAAGCAGCAGGTCCTGACCAAATCCCTATAGAATTCTACAAAGTATTTTGGGATTGCTTGATAGAAGAAATTATGAAGGTGATGCAATGGGCACAGCTGGGCAAATCACCACCTAAGTCATGGGGGGGTGCTGAGGTGGTTGTAATATAGAAGAAAGGGAAAAACCCGGAAGATCCAGGATCGTACAGGCCTATAACCTTACTCAATGCGGACGTAAAAGTCTTTTCTAAAGCATTGGCATCAAGGCTTGCAAAAGGTATAGATAAAATTGTCAGTAGTTGCCAACATGGTTTTATACCAGGGAGAGGAACTACCCACCATATACGAAAAGTAATAACGTTACTTGATGTAACGTCAATCACAGGAGACCCGATTGCAGTGATGCTACTTGATGCAGAAAAAGCATTTGATCGGGTCTCCTGGGACTATCTCTGGTATGCTTTAGCAAGAACAGGGATTAAACAAGGCTTCATTAAAGCCCTACAAACTCTTTACCTAGAACCGGTAGCAACTCTACGAGTGAATGGTGGAAACACGGGTCAATTTCAAATAAAAAGAGGGACTAGGCAAGGGTGCCCTTGCTCACCGTTATTGTTTGCCATATATATGGACCCATTAATACGCAGAATAGAGACATTCGAGATGATTGCTCCGGTAACAACAGTCATTGGGCAGTGTAAAATTCTAGCTTACGCAGATGACATTGCTGTGATTTCTCCAAATCCCTCTGAAACTATAGAACATCTTGAACTTGAGGCGATGAAATTCGGAAAGATATCAGGGTATAAATTAAATACATCTAAAACACAGATAATAAAAAATTCATATACCCCGTGTACAGACAATCGAGTGGTGCAGGAAGGCACGTACTTAGGGGTCATCATAATGTCAGACCTGGATATCTTAGTAGAGAGGAATATTAATCCTTTGATCAAGAAAGTAGAGAAAGACTTGGATAGATGGGACAAGTTGCACCTGTCAATAGTGGGACGGTCGAATATAGTAAAGATGCTGATACTCCCAAAATTTTTATATTTATTTAGAGCAATACCTTTATTATTTGATGGTAAAATATTTTAAAAACTTGAGTGTATACTAAATAGATTCATCTGGGCAAAGGGGAAAACGAGAAGAGCCCTCAGATTCATGACATTGCCGAGAGAAAGGGGAGGCTGGGGAGTTCCAGACTTAAAATCTTATTATTGGGCGGCGGCTCTACAGAATATGATTGGTTTGCTTAGAGGGGAGGAATCAGAAGAGTGGAGCAAATTTGGATCACTAGCAATCTATGGATTAACCTTGGGAATGGAAGCGAAGGATGTTCTGCTGAAATTCACAGAGGCCAGCTACTACAAGAGGACAAAGTTTAAGACGATTATAGCAGCATATGAAATCTGGAAAAGCTTCGCTAAAAAAATTGGCCTGGGAAAATATAATTCATACACAAGACTTTCATATAATCCAACCCTCCCACAAGATATTTTTTCGGGATCTATATTTGCAGAATGGGAAAACAGGGGAATTAGAACTATAGGGGATATAAAGGGGGAGCAGGGGATTTTCCAATTCAAAGATTTACAAGTTAGATTTAACTTAGAAACTAGGCAATTCTTTAAATATCTTCAAATTAGGAGTTTTCTCCTAAACAAAAAAGGAGGCGTTCTGGGATTCAGGCGTAATGCAATTATGGAGATAATTCAAGGGGGGCAAGATTGCACAATCAAAAGATTATATGCTGAACTGATAAAAGCAAAACAGGACGACTACCAAAAATGGAGCGAAAAATGGAAGGACAATCTTAAAATTAGCTTTGAAAGTTTTGGTATCTCTTTAGAAAAGGGTTATTACTTGTTATGTTCAGCACCATTACAGGCGCAACATTATAAAACACTTTATCATTTATATTTTACACCCGCTAAAATAGCACAATGGGGAGGTACAGTGGGCATTACGTGCTATAGGTGTGGAAGTTTGGATGCTGATTTACAACACGTATTTGCTATATGCCCTCATCTAGACTTACTAAAAAAAGATATTGAATGTTTCATAAACAAAATTTTAGGAACTGAAATTGTATTAACCCCTGGAACCATTCTACTAGGAGTCAATGTTGAGGATGTACGACCTTTTTGTGGGAGGGAATTTCTATTTGTTGCAATGTCTGTTATGAGATTATGTATAGCCTCTGCATGGATAGACCCCATACCACCTACTTTTCATAAATGGCTGGCTAAGTTATTAATAACATACAACGTGGAGAAAGAGATATATGTAAGGAAGGGAAAAAGGGGAAGGAAGTTAGGTAAGATAATATGGGATCCTATAACACTGTGGAAAGATGATTTAACAGTATAAAATCGAGACCTGTCTACAACTTGGCTGAATAAGGTTCATATATGAGATATAATTGGTTATGCTGATTATAAGGGGAGAAATTTATTTGACTGTGTGGAAAGATTAGGAAAGGATAACTCTGTGTGATTATATCTAGGTTACACAATCTAGAAGAAAACTCTGGTTCAAGCTATCTTACTTCTGTCTTTTAACTGTATGTCGCTTTCTTTATCTCGCCTGTTGATGGTTTATTGACTGTTTTTTTTTTTCTTAATGTTCTGCATCCATTATTTCTTTTTTCTTTTATTAATGATGCCGTGCCTTGTATATAATTGCAAAATATCTTAATAAAAATATTTAAAAAAAAAAAAAAAAAGGAAAATTATTTCTTTGTTAGTGATGCATGTAGCTAGGATGTATGTTTACATATGCATGCGTGGTTCGAAAAAGCGAGGTGGACTATTTCTGGTGGTATGATCATGCAGTGTGATTAGTCCCAGGGATAGATTACTAGGTCCAAAGAATAACTACTAATTTTCATTGCCAAATACTAACACCCCATCTTTCAATTAAAAATGGACACCAAAGAAAAATGTTGGAAGCATAAACAAACATAGGATTAGAGTGGCACAGAGCACGGTAGTAGTGTTTTCCGTTCTTTTTTATTATTTTATTTTATTTTTCCAAGAATGTGCCAGTCATTTAACACATGAGGGATGTATCTTTGTAATATTCACTTATCTGCTATTGTATTTGCATGGCAAATTAATGTAATCTACGTATTTTCCACTCCTTGTGAAAAATATAAATTCTAAATCAATGATAGGATTTAAAAAATATATTGTAATGCAAGACAAGGATGTGTACGTTGTATGCACTATTTCTCTTTAATTGCAATTTCCACACAAACAGCTAGGAGTACTGTTACATTATAGCAATGTAAACATCGAATACAACTCTGCTGCGTGTGCTCCTGGCCTTCTCTGTTGATGTTACCTCATCAAGACATATGTCTCTTGCATTTATTAGTTATGTTTTCCTCTAATTCTGCTATCATGGGCTTTCATTTGCTATTAGCCTTGCTATCTCCATTTAGGACTGTAATGTTTCTATTAGTACACCTCCATGTCTTCTTTTGGGATTGCTTTTTTTTCTGGCCCCGGATGTCTAGGCTTTCCAGCTGTATGTGATAAATACTTCTACTGTTTCACCCGTTTCTTGTTTCTACGTGCTGTGATTCAGTGTCATTTGCGCAATTTGTGAGCTTACCAGTCCATGTAGTTTATATTACTTGTTCTGCCTCCCAGCATGGTGTCTGGCACTGGCTGCTCACATCTTTTCTTGGGTGGTGCGTCAATTACTGCTCTTTTTGCAAAGTCATGCACATTGCCACTGTTAGAGCCGGACTGGTGTAGTGGGCATCAGGCGTTTCCCCGCAAGGTTGTAAGGTGTGAGGGCCGTCTTGGGGCAGTGAGGACCGGTTTTGTCCTGGGGCCGGTTTTGCAGCGGTACTTCAATATCGGCCCCTTGTAACAAAAGCAGCAGTGCTTCACACTTGCCCTCCGCCACACCCGGGTGCTGGTCCGACAAATTGCCAGGGCTGCTTTGGGTTCCCAGTCCTGCCCTGGCCACTATTATGTTTTCACATGACAAAAGAGACATAATGCACTCACATGCATTGCCATCTTTGCTTGGGCTACTGCTCCTTACCCTCTACAAGCCAGACATTTTACATTAGACTTCAATTCCTAAAATAACATTCAAAAGCACTACACCCACATATCTGTTGCTGTACCAATACAGTCTCTCTGCATACCACTCATTAGCAGTTGTAGCTGCTAGCAATAAAGAGTAGGGGGACGGCGTGGAAGCAGCGAGGGGTATTTAATAGAAAACAAATGTACCTGATGCTGCTGGCTGCCCTGTGCCTCAGTGCTTTTCTCCTTCCTGCTCACAGCAGTCCCTGGGACACCATCAGAGACTTCCAATCTAATCTCCACACTGCACTCATGCTTCATGAGAGCAGCATGGGGCTTGACCTGAGCGGGCTGGTTTAACACACGCTCAGGCACAGGGAGTCTGTGCTATTTCTCCACCTGGCTGTGTAATACAACTGGGTTGGAGCATGTCAGCTTGGCCATCCCAAGAGTGCCGGCCAATCTGACGTGCACTTATAAGTGCACTCCACAGCACTCCTCCTCCCTCCCATGGTCCGGCCACTGGGTCTGAGCCAGTGGGGCGATGATCCTCCGTCATTGAGAAGGGGCCGCCACTGCTCACCAACTCCCTACTTAAGTAACTTTCTTATAAAAAATAACAGTTAAAACAAGAGACCAATCACGTTATATTAGTAGGCAAAAACGAGTGGGAGCATTCCATTATTTTTAAACAGAATGATCTAATAAGCACTTGAGGAATCATAATTCCCAACTCAAAGAGTGTTGAAGACATCACTTGATATAACTGGTGATTCAATGTGCTGTGATTATTGACTTCAATAGACAGCACTTGGTATAACCCTCTGGTGATCCAGGGCTCTGTGATGAGTGCATTCAATAACCATGATATGGAGATGCCTTTCTCCCCTTACATAGCCTTGGTACCCAAGGATCAACTATGGCAAGTCATGTCCGATTCCTATATCCGCCTACAGGTCATTGATAACACCACCACGTGAACGCTTGTTTTCCACCTGGCATTCTTTTCATGTGTTCACTCGGCATCTGAAAGTAATTCCACCTCACTAGAGTTTTCTTCCTGCACGACTTTCTATCATGTAGTTTGTTGCAGGATGGAAATGGCTACCCCCCCGGAGGTATACTAGCAAGGCATCGGAAAAGGCACACGTTGGAAAATACCTTTGCCAGGCCTTTTGCGTTTGGCAAGAGATTGCACTAGGCCAGGGTATCCAGACTCTATGATGTTTATTGTGATCTGTTTTTAAACATACTTCTTCTGAGGCCTTACCAACAGAATATTCTTGTAATGATGACTTCCATTCACAAATCCAGGGACTAGTGGTGACAATTGGGAAAATGACAATGAGTGGTTTGATCTGGTGCAGGCCCTCCAGTGTCAGTCATTTTTCCTTCCTCCAAGCTATTCCAGGTGCTTGGCTGACATAGCAACCCAGATTTTCAACCTGTTTAGAGATTCTGTGGTCAACCCTTCCACGCTGAACCTCCTCACCTTCATAGAATGGCTGCCAACCAACCACAGTGCAGTAATTACCTGCCCCTGGCACAGCATCCCATCAAGACTTCAGCCTATAAGAATATGT
The DNA here is from genome assembly GCF_964263255.1 of Lissotriton vulgaris. Lineage (NCBI taxonomy): Eukaryota > Metazoa > Chordata > Amphibia > Caudata > Salamandridae > Lissotriton > Lissotriton vulgaris. Next base: position 222,269,021 of record NC_141696.1, on the reverse strand, counting down.
ACACTGAAGGCCCTTGACAAGCAATTAGGTTCAGAATGCAGTCCCCGCCTGAAATTGTTTGGCATCTCCTCTCCTTCCTTCAGTGAAGCAGGACAAGCTCTGGGAATGGCATACATGGCAATGCAAGTCAGTATCATCAACAATTCGGATTACCTTATTTGATTCTTCAATGGGCAACTTACCCAGGTAAAGCAAACCTCAATTCTGTATGTGACTGGACCCATCATGCCCTCCTTGTGTTTGAGGATGCTGAGATGGCTATTTCTGTGGGACACAGAAAGACAATACTCTATCATATGTAGCTAAAATTACCAACAAACTTGCAAAGGACTTCATTGGTGAATTCAAAGGTCTTTACTTGAAAAGTGTTTCAAACTTATGACTAAATACATACACAATTTAAGTTCCCTAAAAAAGGGCATTTTACTCAATTAAGAGTTTTTTTCCCGAACTTATGTTTTTAGTTGTCCAGTGATTTTTTGAACTCTTGAGTTTTCCTGCCACTGAACGTGCTGTAGGACCAATCAGAAACAAACCTTTTTGCAAATCACCTGAACCATCAGCTTCCGAAGTTCATTAGTTTGCACAACTCACAAGTGCTTGGGTGACTGGTCCCTGTCCTGGCTGACTGGACAAAACTATTTTGCTTTGCAGTGCCACATTTTTCTTTTCTCCCAAGGGCGCTCCTGATCTACATCAATTTTCTCCTGAGGCCAAGAGACTCAATCAGCATATCGACTTCTTATTTCCTTCTGAAAGCCCCATCACTGGTCTCCTCTCCACCTCTGGCCCATGGGTTAGTGAGACCATGCATTCTGCTAGAACTGATACCAGTCCTCATAATCCACAGGACAATGGACACCAAACTTCTGATTGGACTCAGAATAGAGAACACCCTTCAAGAGGCCTGCTAGTGCTGCGCCTCTCTCTTTGAAAGGCATTCAACTTAAAACCTATAACCCTGTAGACCACTCAGCTAGCAAAGTCCTCACTAAACTTTAAACATGCATGTAATGTGTGTTTCCTTATCTTACCTTGAAATAGGCATTTCCGAAGAAAGTGCAGAGAAAATCAAACATTTTATTGAAGAGAAGGAACAGATAATACCATCCTTCTCGTTTGAGACCAGGAGTTCTTGTTCATGTAGCAATCTCGGGCTCTAAAATTCTTTGCCTGTACTGTATATCAGCTTTCCAAGTTGTTATTCCCTATCTTCATTTCCTATAGTGCCATGTTTTTAGCATGTTGTATAGCTTTGTTTCTAATATTCCTTTTCTCTCTCCTGGACCTGTCAGATGTTTTTGTGGGACCTACTCAAAACTAGAAAGTGACCCTCTTCGTACATTTGTGTCAGGTGGCGACAGCACCTGATGCTAACTATAAACAAGCACTGTCGATGAAAATAGGTTGCTTCTTGGAGACCTGGTGGCTTTGTCAAGGATTTGTATCCATACTGTACAAAATCCCCGATGCGGCGGAGTACTGGTAAATAATAATAGCTCATCTGAGCTGGCCTGGGAAATAAAAAGAATTACAACAGAATGTATTGAAGCACAGGGTGATGCAACACGTAGGGTGTGGGTTGGCAACACAGAGGATGCGAACAGGAGGAAGCAATATGGGGGTGGTGAGGAGGTGCAACATGTGACAGAGAAGGAAGGCAAAATGGAGGGTGGGGTACAGAAGCAACACAGAGGGTGGGAATGGGGAGGAGAAGCAGAAGGGCGAGAGAATGACATGAAGTGGGCAGGAGAGAAGCAGACAGGTGAGAAATTAATGGAGGGAGGGACACAGAAGGGAGTACCTTATAGAGGAGGCAAGAAGAGTCACACGACCGACAGAGATCAACACGGGGAGTAGGGAGAGAAAAGTACATGAGGGAGAGGGTTGGAAAACACCTGCACTCTTGTAGAGTGCTTAACCAAAACAAAAGTGCTTGAAAGGCAAGAAGTGAAATTCTAGAAGCCAGACAATCAAAAAGGGGTGAAAAAAGACTATGCTCCATGGAAGGGACAAACACAAGATTGACAAGCTGAGACCCGAATAAGAAACAGGAAAATGAGAGTGACAGGAAAGCCAACCAAAGGCCCTGTGTGTTCTTTGTAAGCCCACAATATATCTTTTGCAAGCAGATAGCTGTGCTCTGTGGTTGGTTTGACCTAAAAATTGAACTCCGTGAAAAAGGAAAACATGGAAACTATAGTGTCTGGCATCATCTAGTGGCTGTCTCATCATTAATAAATTAAAATGGCATGCTTGCTTTTAAAACAATAAATATACTTTGGAGAAGGAAGGTGGAGCTTTGCAAAAGCAAGGGGCCTATGGCACAATGCCGTCTCCCCCCCCCCCCCCCCCCACTTGCTTTGGCCTACAATAGGATCAGGTGAATGCAAAGCATAGGTTTAGTTTGTGTGAACACCACAGTGCGGCAACAAAGCCTCCTGGTGCTGCAGAGGAAGTAGTAATAAAAGTAATACTGCATACCATCCCTTCCTGTCCTTTACAAAATCTCAGATTTTCCCTGAACAAGCTTAAAAAAATTCCCATCGTACAAATGACTATTTGGGCGTGTAAATGCCACCTCTGATTTAGCCTGCATCAAAAGCTGTTACTAGTTGAGGGGCATGGAATGCCCAATATTTCAAATCCTTGGGCCCGATTCACAGAACTAGCTTAAGACAAAATCCTAAACTTACTACCATTTTCGTATTCACAGAAGACACTTACTCATTTTGGTATTCACAGAAGAAATGTATTCATTTTGGTATTCACAGAAGTAATGTATTCATTTCGGTATTCACAGAAGTTAGGACTCCTAACTTTAGGACTCCTAAATGCCTTCTGTGAATACCGAAAGTCTTAAAATTAGGATTTTTCTCAATTTAGTAGTAGTAAAGGTAGGACTCCTAACTTTAGGACTCCTAAATGCCTTCTGTGAATACCGAAAGTCTTAAAATTAGGATTTTTCTCAATTTAGTAGTAGTAAAGGTAGGACTCTTAACTTTAGGACTCCTAAATGCCTTCTGTGAATACCGAAAGTCTTAAAATTAGGATTATTCTCAGTTAAGTAGTAGTAAAGTTGAGAAAAATCCTAATTGTAAGACTTTCGGTATTCACAGAAGGCATTTAGGAGTCCTAAAGTTAGGACTCCTAACTTCTGTGAATACCGAAATGAGTAAGTGCCTTCTGTGAATACCAAAATGAGTAAGTGCCTTCTGTGAATACCAAAATGGTAGTAAGTATAGGATTTTGTCTTAAGTTAGATCTGTGAATCGGGCCCCTTGATCTTATTAGCAGCAGAAATCCTAAAATTAGAATGTCACCTTTTGTCATGAGAGAGGAGTTTCTGAGTAGAGGCACTTCAGAGAAATAGAAGGCAAAGTTTGCAAATGACGTTCTTTTGAAATTAAGAATGCCAGTCTTCTTATGTAATCTCCTCCCTCCATTGGCCAACGATTGCTCTAACACTGGCTACTGAACCAATCACAGCTTGATTTTCAAGGTGACAGAATGGCTAAATCGTGATTTTCAAGGCACATTTCTACCCTTTCTTCAGCTGTGGCTAACAATTTTGCAGTTAAAGTGTGTGGTCCTATATCTTCTTCTTTTATGTGTAGCAATATTCATATTTCAATACAACAGCAATATATGCTTGTGCTTAGTGCCTGTAGGGTCAGCACCATGTTTTAATGTTCCTCAAGTAAAGTAAGTGTTATTTGTAATCCAGTGTTGTAAGTTACTACAAGAGTAATGCCCTGGCATGCCTCGCACAGGCTAGAAATCTTTCTTGGACGGACAAACTCATCGTTTTGCTCTTAAACAAGATAAACTATTTACTTACAGTACTAAGTGATCTCTTAAGCTGGTGCTGATAAATAGAAATCAGTAAAAAAATATAAACATAAGCCACGCATCTGTTCCAACAATGTCCCTGAAATGGATGCATATAACATGGTCTAAAGCCATTTAAATACCTGTTTTCTTACAGATGTTTGGCTCACATAATTCTCCCTTCACAGAAGGCGTAAGTGAGAAAAAGCAAAACAAATCCCACACAGTGTGCATTATCCTTTCAAAATGGATAGGTTCTTTAGTAATATGTATTTAAGTGCCTGGCAGCAGGCATATCCAAACCACTGTTCATCCAGATTTCTTGTATGATCTGTTCTCGTCGATCAATTCTTTCTGCCAGATCAGCCGGGTCCATTGAAAAGCGAACAAAGTGAGAGGTCTTGTAGACTCCAACCACCTCATCTGAACTGTCTGAAGGTGTTGGGTCCTCTTCCTCGTCATCCTCCTCACTGCTGTCCTCTTGGTAGGCACTCTCCTTTGGTAGCTGGCTTTGCGTTTGGCGACGCTTCTTGAAATCCGCGGTGCAGGAGACCCTCACGACTAGGGTGCACAACGTCAGGACTAAGCCAATGCAAATACTGGATATGAAGAGCAGGGCGGCTCGTTCAGGGTGGTCTACAGAGAAAGAAGACGCGGTCAGATCAATCTCACAAAATGGACGCATGGACAAATCGCTGTGATTGGCGCTGTGGTAAGGAGCCAAATTTATCATGAAACATGCACAGTGCAGTCAGGCCTCAGTTATTTGTGATCTGCAGAAGCAGCAATACAGATGTTAGATGATGCCACTGCTGTCAGAAATACAAGCTGGGGCTTAAAAACCTGCATAAATGTAAAGTAATCACGGACATAGTCATCACTATCCACCTATAGAATTACTTACAACTTGCTACGGTGCTAACTTAAGTGCAGGTGTATCAAGATGGTTTGTTATGTTTTATGGATGTTCCATTGGTGGTAAACATTTAAACTAAGTTTTCCTGTAGGAATTTCTTTTATAGATTTTACTGTGAACGATTGACAGTTGCGTAAATTAGATAGAATGGCTACATATGGAAATGGCACAACTTGCTTTATGGGCTATCCCCTGGCTACTTAGGGAGCACCCATCACTGGACCCGATTCACAAAAGTAATCTGAGACAAAATCCTAACTTTACGACTTTCGGTGTTCACAAAGGGCATTTAGGAGTAGTAAAGTTAGGAATTTTTCTCAGTTAAACTTAAGTTAAACTTAAGACCAAAGCGTACATTTAAGTGAGACAAAATCCTAACTTTACTACTCCTAAATGCCCTTTGTGAATCCCGAAAGTAGTAAAGTTAGGATTTTATTTCAGATTACTTTTGTGAATCGGGCCCTAGGAGCTTATACATCTCACATTTAACAAAGACAGTGCTTGAAATATAGGTTAAATAGGGTTCGGAGAGCGTCTCACTACATTTACAAAACCCGAAACCCAATACACCTGAACCTTCATTTCACACCAGAATTCAACAAAAAGGTATTCAAGTCATGGAAAATAGAGGAATGCTGCTATTTATCGCACCTTACAAATAACGATACCGTGGGGTACGTTATTTATCTGGCACGATAAATAGCACTTATTGCGACTTTCTGGGAAGAACATGTGGATATTAAAGTTTAACGCATCAAAATTCACATGTTAAAGTAAATACCATATGCTTTTGCCTTGTTAAATTTCGGCTGGTTTGACCTTTATGAAATTTAACAAAGGTTGATGTATTTAACTCGTCTGATAATTATCGGATGCCCTAAATGACACTCATCTTGTAAATCTGACCCCTGCACAAATGGGTTTATGAAGGGGTCAGAAAATAACCCACTCATAATCAGGCACTAAAGGTTTCTCTGAATGCAAAAACTCGCCCGAAGTGATTTAAGTTGATAGGCAAGGGAGTACCCAGAAAATTAAAATAGCCCCCACTGTAATCCATACCTCGAATGCCATCGGGTGAGTGAAGAGAGAAAGCCCTCCCCACTCTAAATGAGGTCCCTTCATCCCATCTTCCATCCATCTGCCTCTCCAACCTTGAAAGCCTTTCATGTATCCATCCATCTATCCATCTCTTCATGCTTCCATTTATAGTTCCTTTACCATTCTGTCTATCCACCCTTTCATCGTTACTCTTTCATCCATCCTTCTATCATTCCACTCACAATTCCATCCATTCATCCATCCTTTTCCCATTCATACATCCCTTCTTTTTCATCCATACATCATTTAACTCTCCATTTGTCATATGTCCAATTGATCCAAACATCCTTCCATGCACTCTGCCATCCATCCATCCATCCATCCATCCATCCATCCATCCATCCATCCTTTCTTGATCCCAGCCATTCTTTCTTCCACTCTTCCATTCCATGTTTTTTGACATTTCATCCATCAGTCCTTTCACCCTTGCATTAATCTTTTGATATTTTTAGCCCTTCCTTCATGTCACAGCTGCTTTCTTCTTTTCATATGCTCTAATTTTCCACTCTTCCTTCCAACCCTCTCTTTCACACTCTCAGTAACCAGTGCATTGTGGGCCCTAGACCAAGTAGAAAGTGGGCCCAAGGCTGTTATTTGAATGATAAAATACAGCAATAAATAGGGTTTAGTGGACACATCAGGCCATTTGGCCCCCAGTGCCATTGCACCTGCTGCACCACTTGATTTCCGCCCTTGCATTCTCTCGCCTTCCGGCCTTTTTTACTGTGACAGGCTTCGCATCCCTTATGATTTTCCCTTTCTTTATTTTGGGGTGTTGACTAGGCCACTGATGATAGGCTTCAGTAAGTACAACTACGACATCTTACACTATACTTCATAAAAGGTGGAACACAAAACACAAAAATATCAAACACGATGGGACACTGAATTGGGCAGGGAAGGGCCAGACACACAACTGGAAAAAAGCTGGCACTACCCCGAAGTAAGTTTCAGAAGTTTTAACATAGAGAATCCAAGTACAACATTAGGATGAGAAGGTACCGTCCACCCCACAAACTGCTTCACATGTTTCCAAGCACCTCCGATCAGTGGTACTGGCGTGAAACCTGTGCTAAACATCTGGTGGGAATGCACAATAAGCCAAACATACAGGATGAAAGTAATAAGCCATAAAGGCAAGATCACGAGTTTATTCATCTTCCTACACACAGGAGCAGCTATTCAGACAGAAGGGGTCAATAACAGGGAGCCATGATAGTCCATATGCCGGGGCAGTGAAACAAAAGGTTAAGCTTGTTGTACAGGAACAAGAAAACGTCCACCACCCCAAAAGCACATTGGTTATAAAACTTGTGGCAAGTCATGGCGCTAGAACCGATCATGCTATTTAGCAAGGGCCACCCTTACTGAGAGCAACTATCTCTTAGCAATACCAGCTCGTGTCGATATATGCAAAACATCTCCTTTTCTTCTAGGGTGACAGGGCCCCCTAAGGGACAAAAGCATTGGAAATTTGAGGTCGGATAGGGTGGGGGGAATTATGTAGGGGTGTTGGGGTTTACTTAAATGGAGATGCAAAGTCTTAACCAGAGAACTATGCAGGATTATTAATGGTTTAGCAGACCAACGAGCATTCAATATGAGGGTTGAAATGTGTTGATGTCTTCTGATCGCTGCCGGTCGGTAATGTCCATGGCAGTTCTATACAATGTCAAATAAAGTGTATCCTTTAAAATGCAAGTAAAACATTTCATGCAGAAAAAGTGTTTCCATTTTGAGAGCATCACTGAGAGTTGGCAGAGGTCTTCGGGACCACTACCTGCTCCCCCTGAAGCTGCGACGATGATTTTAGCACCAAGACGCCCACGGGCAAACGTATGCGCTTTATAAATTTCAATAATAAATAAATAAATAAATTTACAAAGGGAAAGGCATGCAAAAGGAACCCATTCTCCTTTGTGAATCAGCTACTTCCTGTACTTTGCAGCCAGTAACTTTTAAATGGTTTCAACTGGAATCACAGTTGCAACCCATCGATACACAGGATACACATTCTGAATTTGGAAGGTAAATCCATAGCACGCCCCTTCCAAATTGCAAATCCATATCCATTTCTAAACCCATTTACTGTTTCAGAAAATGTTTTCGGATTTGTAAAATAGGTTTGGTGCTTTCCATTAGTGTTTTTAGCAGTCACAAACTTTCTGATTTAACAAATGTGTTAGTTTGTGAGTGTTAAAAATATTTGCCTGTCTCAGCTGAAAAACAAGTCTGTAACTAATTGATTTGGAAAATGTGATTGTCATGAACATTGAAATTAGAGAGAGACATTAGATACCTAGTTCCTCATGAATCTTTGACTACTGCAGTAGCAACATTTACGTTTTAAACAAAAACACATTTTTATTTTAAATGTGCAAAAGTCTATGTTTAAGTAACATGCATATAATAAAGGCAAATGTTGTAGTAGGTAATCATACCTAGAAATTATAAGCCTGTAGCTGAACTAAAAATGCTGATTTAACTTAGCCTAACTTCTGATGCCATATTAACGGCAGACTCACGTTAACATTGAAATTCCTTTTTTCCACATTCAGCTGTTGTTTCGCACAAAAAGTTTTCTTTTTTGCTGGAGATGCTGCCATTTTCCAGAAGCCTTCTGTTACTAGGCATTTGTTTTGTATTAGACAACAGCGGTTTGCACCGGGAGACAACAGAAAGGATGATTCATGGGAAGGGCAGACGTGAGAAGATGGGGAGTCTACCCACCTATTCCCAAGAACTGTCTAAAATCCTATTGTACGTTGTGGATGGACAAAAAGACACTTGTTACCATCTAGAATGTTGTGTGTTTATATTACAGTGTGTTCCTAGAGCAGAGGGCGCTTCTCTCACTTGCAATTGCTGGAGACTTATCTCTGTGGTTCTTGAGAATATATCTCTCTTCATGTCTGCTGATTGGTAGCTGAGAATACTTTCCAGCTTGATTTTTCCTTCAATTAATATGACTTTAATCCAATAAACGTATTCCCTCATCAGTACTTTTAATTGGGTATCTGAACAGACACCTTATTCAATGTAATTCTAGCTTAAATTCGATTAGGGAACTCCATATGGAACATGATTGCTGCATTGTTACAATAGTAACTGTTATTTTGACTAATACTATATTGATCCTTATATTGAAATATTCATTATTGGAATATATTAACTTGTAATGCTGCTACTTAGAAGATTAATACTTATTGAATAAATATGAAAGACTAAAGAATTTAAAATAAAACCCTGTAACTCACACAAGATCTCCCTATTGACTGTACTAAAAGTCTTTAATGCTTTTATTGCTGTGTGTTTAATGTAGATTATTTCTGATTGGTCCTTTATACTTCTCATTTTCGATGACCAAAGGTCCATAGACTAGTGGCTTGGGTTATTTAATGAATACACCAGAAGAGTAGGATACAGAAACCCCCTCTCCGCCACTACTTAAAGCGCTGTGAGGCATAAATTCAACACGAATTTGGGATAAACTGTGTACTTAAATCGAACTAGGGAGCACTGCGAGTTCTGCCAGGGAGATAGCTGGTGCAAAAAAGTAATCCTTTAGTTGTAAGTATCTTTCGAACTGTTCAACCACTGACACTTTTACTGCATTCTTCAAAGACACATCAATGTGAGTTGGGTGGAAAAAGAAGATGCCTCTTGATCAATGTCTCTATACATGCAAACATCTGTGATAATATTCTGTGAGGTAACAGCCATCCAAAAACAAAGAATGACAAATAATGCACGTGCTAGTTGTCAAAGATTCTTTCTTATTTATGTTGCACACTGCATTACACGGCACATATACCTATTTTACCAATTTTGTTATGTTCCTCTAGGTTGTGTCTTCACATTCCAAAGCTTACCGCAGCTCATCTATAAAACAATGTCACTTTCCAAACATACAGAACATGTCTTTAAGTGGAACATCTTAATTACAGATATTTTGTTTGGTTTTAAATCCATGCACAGTTACACTGTGTGACAAGAAATAAGTGCAAAGTGTAGGAAGAATTCTTGCGGTTCGAAATCCCTTTTTCATATATATTAACCCCATACCAAATCACAATTTGGAAGGGGCGTGTAAGGCGCTTTGGAAGGCGGGTAAAATGGATATTGATTTTGGTCCCTGTCAAATTGCAAGTTGGTATGGTATGTATTAACAGTTTTCAATGGTTTTCAATCGCATTTCAGTTGGCAAACCATTGTTCAGTTTCTTACTTCTTAGCTGGGATGGCAACTGATTCACAAATGGAAAGGACACAAAAAACAGGTGCAAACGCCCATTGTACCCTAAGGATATTATATAGAATATGGCATCTGGTTACACTTATACAGTCAGGGCCTAGTGAGACAAATTTGTATGCCATACTACTCCCATGATCTACTTCTCCATGAATTTCCTCACTACCACGCTCCAGCAGTACCACTCATCTCTCCTTAGCTGCTCTCCCACATGTAGTTCATTTGTTTTATAGCACTACTCATACGAGTGTAGGATGTCAGAGCACTTTACATCACACACACATACAGAAAAAATGAAGCATACATGTGTAAATCAGTGTATAAGAAATGTTACATAAGACAATGAGGATTACAAGGTGTAGGAATCACATGTTAAACCATACTTTCTGGGCAAATCACTTAGGCCCACATGCATCATTGTTTCATTTTGCACTTCCTAATTTGCGATTTTTAGGGAATCGCAAATTAGGAAATGCAAAATTGGATGCATGTACATTTTCTCAAAATATTTGAAAATCGGTAAAAATCGCAATTTTTACCGATTCTCAAATATTAGGCGATTAGCAAAGTGCCAATTCGCAATTCCCATTCATTCCTATGGGCTAAAATGCCCATAGGAATGAATCGGAATTGCGAATTCGCACTTAGAATATCGCAAATCCTGATTGCATTTCAAGGGTGGAGAGGGGGGTTCAAATGACCCCCCCCTGCACCCATGAAATGATGTTTTCGCATCATGTTGCACACACACATGTCCTAAGGACATGTGTGTCCGTAACATGAATGTGTAAAAAATGCTTTTGCAGCGTTTTTAACACTTTTTGCAAATCTACCGAGTGGTTCAACCACTCGGTAAATTTGACACCCTAATTGCGAATTCGCAATTATAAAAGCAATCGCATTTTTAGAAATCGCAAAAATGTTGCGATTTCTACAAATGCTTGATGCATTCCAAAATATGAACAATAAAGAATTTGCTAACCCCCACTTGAATTTTTTGTCTCAACTTTTAAGAATACACAAACAAAGAAATAATCTTCTGTCTGTCAGGGTATTTTATTTAAACCCTTTAGAATTTTAACAAGTTTCTTTATATATTTTCATGGGTGAGAAAGATACTTATATACAACATTTACACATATATACAACTATTATACAACAAACATATATACAGATATAGACAGTTTATGTACAATCTTCTTTTTCAAAAGCAACGATTTCACAAATAATAGCTCTTTGCGAAATATTTCTCAACTATAATTACCACAAAATGAAATAGTAACAAAAAAAGGCAATCAAGTTACTTTAAGAAAGGTCAATATCAAGTTTGGAGAAAAAGTCAAAGTGATAAACAATAAATTCTTGTTCACTTTCTTTTAGTGCCTGCCGACGCGTTTCGAATCTGGAGTTAAATTACAGATTCTCATCAGGGCTCTTTCATTGTGGGTAATCTGAATAAAGAATGCAAAAGAAGATCATTCAGTAACTAGATCTAGGTAGAAATAACTTATTCCCCTTTCAGAAATGGATGTCACTAAGCGTGTGGAAAGGGGCGACCATTCGGTCCCCCCGAACGTATGGTTGAGTACCACGAGCCCCCCGGGAAGCCATTTTGTGGGCGGGAGGCGAGCCTCGGCTGGTATGCCCGAAGCGGCGTAGCCGGGGCGCGCTTTTTCCCGCCCTTAGAATGGGCTGGCCTAGACACTGACGCAGCCGGCCACGCCCTAGGGGCAGGCAGGGGCGGGTTTACGCCCGCCCTGAAGACGGATAAAAGGAGCAACAAGCCAAGAACGCATCCTCTTGTTCCTGTGCTCTGAAGCTGCACCCCTCGCTGCACGTGAGCTCGAGACGGAACGAAGAGCCAATTTTGACCCACCCACCGGCCCCTGAGGACAGCCAGTTGTTTTGAATAAAGCTTTGATGTGGTAATTCTATTTTTTGCAGGTTGTGGTGATGGTCGTGTTATTTTGAATATGCAATAAAGAATGGTCATCTACAGTATGTTTTTCAAATAAAGTTATTCTGCGCTAATATTTGATCAGTAATCACATATGAAATGGTTATGGTGTTTTGTAATTGAGTGATTTTAGCTAAATTGTCGTATTTATTTTTGGTCGGGCGGTAAGGTCATGATCGGTGAGCACTAATTGGTAGATCCCTATGAGTGGGCGTCACCCATTACGGATGGGAGCGCTCGAGGGAGGTGGCCATTGGCCCCTCAACGGGTAGGCGGTCCCTTCTAAGGATGGGACGCCGAAAGGAAAGGAAAGGGGTCAAAGCCCCTTCCTGGGTAGGAGGGGCTACAGCCCCCTCCTGGGGAATTTCCCGGGGCCAGGATATCTGCGACGGCAGATGTGGTAAGTTGTGTGGGGTTTGGGAGGGGGTCTACGCTACCTTCTAGATACCTCACACGAGTCCTCGGACGACCTTTAAGTGGCGTCGAGTTTATTGGGGCCCCCGTCAAGTCAAGGGAAATTGGTAGTTGCACTTGAGGTACACCTCTGTGCGGTCGCCCCTCACAAGTGAGGGGGATATTTCTGGTTTAGGGATCTTGACACCGGTTACGATCTTGCCGTTGGCCCTTAAACGTTAGGATGTACAATTTCAAAATGTCAAGTTAATGTTTTGTAGGATGTTAGTTCGGCTAGGAGAACCTTTGTATTAGAGAATATGTTAAGGTGAGCCAAACATCGCAATGTGGTAATGAAATTGTACATAATATGAAACTGTTATTTTAATGTTTTAATTTTGTTTCATATTTTAATAAATACGGCCGGGAGGGTCACTCCCTCCCGTCTTCCAAAAGTTCAGAACTGTTTCCGGTTTCCCATCCTTGGGGAGTGTGTTGAGAGGGGGTGGCGGGTATCTCAGCCATATTACCTTAAGCTGTGGGCGACGCGATCCCGCGGGTCCAATTATTGTAACGAAGCTAGTGAATTCCTGGGTCTTTAAATGCAACTGTAGACCTAATGTACGGAGTAAGGGATATTTTACTGTTTCATCAAGGAACAACAAAGCCAGCCTGTTTCTCAGACAAAAAGGCAATCAATCCATACCTATAATGGTGTATTCAGCGTGAGGGGGTTCGTTTATTCTGATTTCGCTCTTCGCACACACACGGAGATTCCAAAAATACTCTGCAAAGTACAAAGAATAGTGCTACTGAAAGCCCATTCTTTTTGTTATTAGCATTCTAATCGGCATATTCCTCAAAAAACCAGGACATATCTGTATTGCTTTCTTTAACTGCGGAGATCGTGTTTTGACCTTCTCCGATATGGAACGCCTCTTTTGGGACAGTAGTTCGGCGTCCTCCGCAGTGTTGGAGACAGCGTGTCAAAGTCGCGCTGTAAGCCTACATTGGGATTGTTTTGGTTTAGTGGGAGCAAAACTCGGGAGTCACGAAGAAATCGCTCTACCCCACCCGCACTCACCTTCCTCTTACTGTGGCTTCCTCTACCAGCAAACCATCCACCATTACGGAGGCCATGTTTGGATCTTCCACTATATTAAGCCGCCGCTAAGCATTATGGTACCAGTAGTTTGACAGTCGTTGTGGAGATTGCAAGCGCCTTACAGCCTGGAAATCTCTGACAACGAGTTCAAGCCTGTTTGTGCACTATTGAATTTTAAAATCAAGTAAGCCTCCTTCCTCAGCAACACTTGCTCTATGTTAATGCCGGGTTTAGTTTGATTCATACTAAATAGGACAGTCCACTGAAAATCATTATCCGCATGATTGCTCTCAATGAAGTGTTGGACCAGGGGTGCAGTCAGGACTTTATTTTTAAGGCGTGATCTATGTTGTGTCATGCGTGTATTGACTTGTTGGTTCGTCTTTCCTATGTACACTTTAGGGCAAGGGCAAACAATTGTGTACACAACATTTTTGGTCCTACAGTTGGAAAAGCCGATATGTGGCCAGATGATATTTGCGTGTTGAAAGGTTTTACCCTCAATGGTCGAATCACAGGCCACGCAATTGCCACATCTGTGGTGGCCTTCAATGGGCTTTAGTCCCCATTGTGCTAGCAAATCACTTTTAGGTTTAGTTAGCCTTATGTCTGCGCGGACAATCTGTTGTCCAATACTTTGATTTTTCTTATACGCAAAAATGGGGTGTGGAAATGGCACTTCAAGTTCTTCAAGAAGATGCCAATGTTTGAGGACCATTTGTCTTATGGTGTGTGTTTCTGCACAAAAGGTGGTGACACACACCAATTTTTCAAGATCACGTTTTACCTTTGTTTCAAAGAGGCACTCTCTGGGAGTGTAGCGTGCTCTCTTGTATGAATGTTTTAATAACTTTCTGGGGAAAATGCCGATTAGAATGCTAATAACAAAAAGAATGGGCTTTCAGTAGCACTATTCTTTGTACTTTGCAGAGTATTTTTGGAATCTCCGTGTGTGTGCGAAGAGCGAAATCAGAATAAACGAACCCCCTCACGCTGACTACACCATTATAGGTATGGATTGATTGCCTTTTTGTCTGAGAAACAGGCTGGCTTTGTTGTTCCTTGATGAAACAGTAGAATAGACCTTACTCCGTACATTAGGTCTACAGTTGCATTTAAAGACCCAGGAATTCACTAGCTTCGTTACAATAATTGGACCCGCGGGATCGCGTCGCCCACAGCTTAAGGTAACACGCTTAGTGACATCCATTTCTGAAAGGGGAATACGTTATTTCTACCTAGATCTAGTTACTGAATGATCTTCTTTTGCATTCTTTATTCAGATTACCCACAATGAAAGAGCCCTGATGAGAATCTGTAATTTAACTCCAGATTCGAAACGTGTTGGCAGGCACTAAAAGAAAGTGAACAAGAATTTATTGTTTATCACTTTGACTTTTTCTCCAAAGTTGATATTGACCTTTCTTAAAGTAACTTGGTTGCCTTTTTTTGTTACTATTTCATTTTGTGGTAATTATAGTTGAGAAATGTTTCACAAAGAGCTATTATTTGTGAAATCGTTGCTTTTGAAAAAGAAGATTGTACATAAACTGTCTATATCTGTATATATGTTTGTTGTATAATAGTTGTATATATGTGTAAATGTTGTATATAAGTATCTTTCTCACCCATGAAAATATATAAAGAAACTTGTTAAAATTCTAAAGGGTTTAAATAAAATACCCTGACAGACAGAAGATAATTTCTTTGTTTGTGTATTCTTAAAAGTTGAGACAAAAAATTCAAGTGGGGGTTAGCAAATTCTTTATTGTTCATATTTCAATTGGTCCAGCTACCCCTTCATCCCAGGACCAAACTCCTTTTCTTTACAAAATGATGCATTCCCAAAAGCCTTTTTGGAATCGCAAACGGCCGATTTTAAGGAATCGCACCGTTTGCGACTCCAAAAATGCTTGATGCATGTGGGCCATGATCTACCTGTGCCTAACAAAAATGAATGTGTCCATCTGTAACGAAACTGGTGCTCATGTAAAGCGCTCTGATACCCGATGTGTCAGGTCTAGTTCGCTCTATATAAAACTCAAAAACAAAAAGGAACCCATTCAAGCAACCTGAGGATAATGACAGATGGGTAAAAAACATACAGTTTTAACCTATACCATGCACTTTGCATGCAGCTCTTTGATGAAGGTTCATAGGTCACTGTGTATTATTAGGGTTGTAACTTATGAACTGCAAGAAACGAAAGGATCTCTTTGACAAAGGCAGCAATCTACTGAGCTATCTGGATAAAATACAGTTATGTGACTTGCTTTGTACACATTCTTTGCATGTGGCATTAACCCTCTGCACTACTTTATGATGAGTCAAAACTGCCTCTAGTGAAAACTTGCCACTCATCAACAGGAACATTAATCACCAGAGTTATCTCAAAATTTTTATTGTTGCCTGTAAACTGCTGGACACACAAGGAACTCTGCAACACAGGTTTTTTAAACCCATAAGTTATTTCTAAACAAGACTTCCCCTGAGGTCAGCGCTAAGGTAGCTGCACTGTTCATACCACTCTAGAGCTGGCCCTGTAGACATCACTCATTTTGTTTCTGGAGACTGTCATTACGTGTACACAACACATGGAGGCCAGTACATTCTAAGAGTTTTGAGAAAGGGAGGGCCGAAACTGTTTCCTCTGGCTACTTTTTCTCATCTAGCATACTTTTTAATAATTGGGTTTTCTTCTTTATGAATTATTCCAGGCCTCCTCTACATCTTTTAATGGGTGATGTTGATGTACACATCTCTTACCTATATGCAAGTTCTGCTTGTCCTGCCTGAAAAATATCAATTTCTAAAATATCCCATAGTTAATGTGATTAAAGTATCATTGTAATTAATGTAGTTAGTTTAAATGTAATATGAATGTTTAGTCATATATTCAATTTAATGTTATTCTTATAATAATATTTGGGTTATTAAAGTTACAATTGTTTAAAGGTTATGGGATATATTGTGCAAGGGTTGATAATGTTTAATTTAACATGTATTTTGAAAATTCTCAATTTATTATACATTTTAAAAATGAGTATTTTTAATTTATTTACATTATTCTTACATTTGTGTTATTTATTTTTTATCTTGAGGGTTCATTGATGTGGGTGTTTAATTCAAAAAGTTTTTTATACTATTAGTTAAGGGATATAATCGGTATTTGGGTGGGTAGTGTTTGTTTTGTTATTTCAACATTAAGAATTGCATTTTTGGTGATTGAAATGTGGACAACCTCGCCAACCTCGGTCTCAAGCAACTGGTGAACACCCCCACCCACTACGCCGGCCACACGCTTGACCCAGTCTTCTCCTCAAGCAAGTACATCTCCTTCAGCCACTCCACCGGACTTCCCTGGACTGACCACAGCTGCGTCCACTTCAGCTTCAGGAGAACCACGACCCACCACCACCCGCAACAGGTTCCTCGCAGGAACTGGAACAAGATCACTGCCGACCTGCTCACCACCTCCCTCAGCCAGAACCCTCCCGCCAGCACAACGGACCGCAACGAAGCAGCCAACAACCTCACACAGTGGATCACCAACTGCGCAGACGACCTCGCACCACTGAAGACCCCTCCAGCAGACACAGCAGCAAAAAAGCCTCCTGGTTCACCAACGAACTTAAGAACTCCAAGAAGAACTGCCGCACCCTCGAGAAAACCTGGCGCAACGACCAAACCACAGACAACATGACTGCCCTCAAGCACGCCACCCGCAAACACCACAAGCTGATCCGCACCACCAAGAAGACAGCATTCAAAGAACGACTGGACAACAATGCCCACAACAGCAAGGAACTCTTCAGCATCGTCAAAGAGCTCTCCAACCCCAGCGCCGGAAACAACGACATCACTTCCTCACAAGACCTCTGCGACTCACTCGCCTCGTTCTTCCACCGCAAGATCGCCGAAATACACAACCGCTTCGGCGCACCAACCACGCACCCAACCACCGAACCAACGCCCACCACCCTCTGCGCCTGGACCCCGGTCAGCACCAAAGAAACAACCCGCACGATGAACACCATCCACTGCGGATCCCCAACCGACCCCTGCCCCCACCATGTCTTCAACAAGGCCGACTCCATCATCGCACCCCAACTCCGGGACATCATCAATGCCTCCTTCAACACCGCCACCTTCCCGGAAAGCTGGAAGCACGCCAAGCTCAGCGCCCTCCTTAAGAAACCAACAGCGGACCCCACCGACCTCAAGAACTTCCGCCCCATCTCGATCCTCCCTTTTCCGGCCAAAGTCATCGAGAAGACCGTCAACAGACAGCTTGCCACCTTCCTCGAGACAAACGGATCCCTCGACCACTCGCAGTCCGGCTCCTGAGCCAACCACAGCACCAAGACCGCCCTCATCGCAGCCACGGACGACATCAGATCCCTGCTTGACAACGGGGAAACAGCGGCCCTCATCCTCCTGGACCTCTCCGCAGCGTTCGACACTGTCTGCCACCGCACCCTAGTGCAGCGCCTCAGCAACATCGGAATCCAAGAGAAGGCACTGGAGTGGATCATCTCGTTCCTCGCCGGAAGAACCCAGAGAGTCCGCCTCCCCCCGTTCAGATCCAAGGCCACCGAAGTCATCTGCGGCGTACCACAGGGATCATCGCTCAGCCCCACCCTCTTCAACGTCTACATGAGCCCCCTCGCAGCCATCGCATGCCAACACAACCTCAACATCATCTCCTACGCCGACGACACCCAGCTGATCCTCTCCCTCACCAACGACCCAGCAACCGCCAGAACCAGCCTACACAAAGGGATGAAAGACGTTGCCGAGTGGATGGTGGTTGCCTGAAACTGAACTCAGACAAGACGGAAGTCCTCATCCTGGGGTCATCGCCCTCCGCCTGGGACGACTCCTGGTGGCCCCCTGCCCTGGGCACCACTCCCAAGCCAACGGACCACGCACGTAACCTGGGCTTCATCCTGGACTCCTCCCTCTCGATGACCAGACAAGTCAATGCATCTCATCATCGTTCTTCAACACCCTGCGCATGCTCCGAAAGATCTTCAGATGGATCCCCACCGAAACCAGGAAGACAGTCACCCAGGCACTCGTCACCAGCCGACTGGACTACGGAAACACCCTCTACGCCGGAACCACAGCCAAACTTCAGAAAAGACTCCCAACAGGCCTCGCATCGGTTGGGCCTTAGTTGAAGGTAGAGAAATCTATTCCTTACCTTTGATGTAGGCAAATGCAGCCAGAAAGCTGCTGAGGAGAATCCCGTCATTGACTGGAATCCTGGATTCTCTTGGACGGATAACAATTTCAACTGCAAAATATAAATCACAGGATCAAAATTAATTATCAACTCAGGGCATTGGAAATGAATACACTGGTTACAACCTCTGAACTCTAATTACAAATCTAATTTCTCATGTCTACTCGCACTCACCATAGATGCGAGACACAATACTTCACTATGAGCATATTCGCAAATAAATCAGCAAATATTTCATAACCCAACATAGGGATTATTCTTGCATTTGATCACTCTGATTTTGTGTTCGGTATTTCAGTCCCTAACTTATCCCAAGCAAAAGCAGTGTCTGAAAAAACATAGGATTTTCACCTCAAGAGACATTAGTCATTGTCGCTCATCACCAACTGACCACAAAGGCAATGTGTAAGTGACTCACGTTTCTTTACAGAATAGGTCGGATGATGGTGTTAGTGGCAGAAATAGTGCCAGCCCGCAGCACTAGCACAAGATGGAGGGGCAGAGGAAGATTGTGCTCCAGGCCCTGTGCTTTCCATGGTGCTGCTCTCCTTTAGCAAATATCTGGTTTTAGATTTTGTAAGTGAAATGAAACCTGCTGTCCTTATTAATAATGAGAAGGCTTACGTGACTATGGGCCAGATGTATCAAAGGGGCTTACTCATTCTGTGTCTATGGAAAAATGTGTTTGTACATATGTCCCTATAACATTAGATGATGCCAGATGCCAGATTTTCTATTTTTCTCCTTTCTTTGGGACTACATTTATTTTACTACATAGAAATAGGGGCTTACTGCAACTGCCAAGAACAGAAGAAGCGTCAAAAAGGGCCCTGTGTTCTGTTTTAGTCCCAGGCCTCGCAAAAACGTCTGTCAGCCTGTCAGCCCTCTCTGTTTCTGTCTGAAAGTGAGCACTCAATAATAGGCATGTTGAACTTCGGCTTTTAAACTATATAAGCAACAT
This sequence comes from Lissotriton vulgaris, assembly GCF_964263255.1. NCBI lineage: Eukaryota > Metazoa > Chordata > Amphibia > Caudata > Salamandridae > Lissotriton > Lissotriton vulgaris. Next base: position 222,249,258 of record NC_141696.1, on the reverse strand, counting down.
AAGTTGGGGATTTTGCAATGTGTAGTACCCCATTGCACACCAGTCATGCAAAACAGGAAGGGGTTTCCAACTTGCTACCCACAGGTTTTCAGAACATGCCGGTCAACCCCTCATCAGGACTCCATCAGATATCCAAATGGCTTCTCATGATAGATATCGACATGTGGACTCGACAGCACGGTTAAAGGGAGACCTACACACCAGGAATTAAGATGTCTACTGGCCTGACTTAGAGATTGATGGTAACAGAACTTTTGCCAGAAACTACAAATTCCTATCTCCTCACCTCTACATTCCCTCACCTTTGTACAAGGGCGGGGGAAAGTGGTTTGCCCATGATTGAGACACAGCAAGATCTACTATCTGGAATGCTCTTGGCACACATGGTGCCAGGAAATTACATCAAACCTATCATTTGTATAGCTGTGCTGCATGAAAGGGAGGCTTCATAAATGCACCATATTTCCAAAGATATGGCAAATATTGCTGCCTCCTTTCTCTAGAGCACTTTGTGCTGCATAGCGTCAATGCAGACACCCTTACACAATGGGGAACAGGCACGTGTGTTACAAGCTGGATTGCTTTCGTGCTGGAAGGAATACTGTCCTGCACCAAAACAATCCTTGAAGACCTGAGGAAGTAATGAGGAAAAATAAAGGTATTTCTCCTTGCTATGCCTAGTTTTGGGAGGTGTATCACTATGACACATTCCCAGGTTTGCAATTCTCTGTAAATCTGGAAATGCGGCAAAATCCATGGGTGTATGTGTGTCGGAATGCCCACACTTCCCCTATGAAATGCCTCCCTGCCGCAAGATAATGGAAGACAGCAAAATGCTCTGCCTTGCGTTATCTTGGATTTACTAAACCTTGCAGAGCCATGGAAGGTGGCTTTGTGCAGCTCAATACATCCCAGTTATGGGCTTGATATACATTATTTTGTGTTTATTCAGAGGGAATTGCATTGTAAATGTTGAGTCACACACCTCCACTGAGCCATTTGCAAGCATCAACAATACCAGTAGCTTCATGGATGAAATAAACTAAAATAAAATCCTTCAACACTCCACTGGAAGTACGAGTGGTGTCTGTGTTGGTGGGTGGTCAAATCACATTTCCGAAAAACTCACTGAGCCAGGCATTGTAAATTGTGGTGAATCAAATAATTAGAACTCGGGAACTGTGAACAATTAACCTGTAACAGCCTAAGTTGGTAGACAAAGTATATGTTTAAAATGCAACATATTTTATGAGTCATGTTGTAAATACCTAGAATCAACCCTTCAATACCCAGGAAAACAAAAAGCTAAGTTGACTCTTCTTTTAATACAGGGAAACAGATGTGTAGTAATCTCACATAGCATCTATGATGTCATCCCCATGACAACAGAGTGTTGATGTTTGAATGCCATTACCTGTCTTTACCTGCCAGTTTCCTGAAAACTGTGGAGGCTAACAACTGTCAATAAACCTAATGTTTCCTTACCTATTTGTGTCAGCCTGATTACTTCAATTGGTAGACAGATTATATGTTTAAAATGTAACATATGTTATGAGTCATGTTGTAAATACCTAGAATCAACCCTTCCATGCCCAGGAAAACAAAAAGCTAAATTGACTCTTCTTTTAATACAGGCAAACAGATGTTTGATGTCCAACTCATTTCACCCTCATTTATATGTAGACATATGACTGCACATTTCTTACTGCAGGCAGTAAATCCCATGGCCCTGTAGTAACTGGGGGCTAGATGTAGGTAATTTGGATTTACCGATTCATAAATACTGAATTTTACCGATTCGGTATTTATGAATCAGTAAATCCAATGTAGGTAATAATTCGGTAAAAAATACTGAATCGGTAGGATTCGGTATTTGCCATTGATTCCTATGGGCCTGTAGGCCCATAGGTATGAATGTCAATTTCCGAATCGGTAATTACCGATTCGGTAAATACCGAATAATTCAAGGGTGGCAGGGTGTCACTTTGACACCCTGTTGCACCCCTGATTAGGGCTTGTTTGCCCTTAGGGCATGTATGTGTGCCACATGGCACAAGTGTAAATGCACATATTTGCATTCCCATAGGAATTCCTTATTTACCACCAACTAAAAGTTGGTGGTAAATAACGAATCCTTAAAGCCATGTAGCACTAATGAAAGTGCTACCTACATGTCAAAATACAGATTCGGTAATTTTACCGATCCTGTAATTTTACAGAATCGGTAATTTTACCGAATCAGTAAATTTACTGATTCGGTAAAATGACCCATTCGGTAAAATTACCGAATCTGTATTTTGACATGCCCTACATCTCAGTATCCAAATACCGGTCGGTAACGGCCGAAAATCGGTATTTTTGGCTGTTACCGACCGGTATTTGGATACCTACATCTGGCCCTTAGAGCTGTATCCCATCCTTCTGCTGAAATACTCTCCTTTTTCCAACACATTTTCAACTTTTTAATATCCATCAGTGTTACTCAGAATAGTTGACAAGAATGTATGTACTTGTTTTTCATTCCCTCCTCAAGGATTGTCTATTTGGTTGTACTTTTTCACCCTTACTCTCACTCTGTAGTTTTACTTCATAGTTGTCACTCTATATGTAATTCTCCTCACTCATACACACCAAATTAAGGGGCAGACTTACAATTTTTTAACATAGCGCACTGCAGCAGCCGCAAATGCTGCGCCGCGCTACGTGAAAAGGAGAGAGGAGAGCACCATATTTACTCAAATAAGGCACTCTCCTCCCCTCTCACTAATGCTGCGCTGAAATCAGCTGCAGTGCACCACAGAGACACCTTTGCGCCATGGTGCAAGGGTGTCTCCATGAGTGTAGCATAGGTTTCGTACTGGAAGGAACCCTTCCAGTACAAAATACTATGCACAGACTCACTTTAACCATGTTCCCACTTTGTTTGTGTGATGTGAAGTGCAGCTCACATGCAAAGTTGGAAAAGGAAGGCGAAATAAAAGCATTTCTCCTTCCTTGTGCCTACTTGAAAAGGGCGCAGTTTTCTCATGCTAAACCCAATCCCCCATGGCACAAAGTAATGCAAAGCAGCGCTATGTGCATTACTTTTCCATTACTTCAAGTGCTAAACAAGTTTAGTGCTGGATAGTAAATTGGGAAAAAAAAGATTTTGTGCTGATTTCCGTCACTTTTGTGATTCAAACATGGCGCAAAATCTTAGTAAATCTCCCCCTAAGCGTCTCAAAGCTGTTAGGGTTAAGTATAGACGGTATAACCTCCAAGCCCTAAAAGGTTCACTGATCCACAGTTATAGGCAAATCACTTATACATCCTGTTGTTAACCCTTTAATGTGTTCTGGTTCTTATTCGCGGAATCGAATTCACAACACACACGGATTCAGCTGACCATGCATTAGGTATAAGGAAACAAGAACTGGCCGACTCAACTCCGCATTACTTCCTAATCTAATGCAGAGCCACTTGTCCTTTATGGAGAACATCGAATCTCTCTTATGCAGACGTCTGCTAGGGCCCTAGAAGTCAACAGGTAAGTCACTGATTAGGGAGAGGCCTAGAAGACCATAACACCCTCTGTATCATATGGCAGACTCAATCCTGGATATATCCCTTGGTTAGATATGGAACGTCTCAAGACTGACCCCAAATATGCATTACCATTGAGGAAAAACCCTCACCTTCAAAAAACATCACTCATACTCATCTAGGCAGGAAAACAGGCTCATGACAGCTCCGTCATGGAGAATCTCACTTCAGGAAACCCTCAACTCTAGTCCTAAGAATGAAAGAGGTTAAGTGATTGGCGCTGAGCAAGAAGCTGAGTGTCATGAATCGGGATTAAAAGGAATTTGATGGCTCCTCTGAATGTGGGTGTTAGAGAGATCTTTCTGTAGGTTTAAGAAAAGAGCAGGAATTCCACAGTTTTATAGCAAAAATGTGCAAGTTATGATCATCAATGCTTATATTGGTATCTTAGGTACGAGGAGGTAGAAGAAGACCTCAGGGAGCTGATGGGACGATGACGAGTGAGAATTTGAGAAAGGTCAGTGTGGTGCCTTTGAAGGCGCAAATGGAAAAGTATAACGCTGTAGACGCAATGCACTTTCCGACTGGCTAGACGAGAAGTAGGTCTAATGTTGAAGACATGGGGTTTAAAGCAATTTGGCTTCACAGTGTGCGGCAGCATTCTGCAGCCGTAGCTTTCACAGAAGATATCGGGGAAGACCAAGGTAAAGTCAGTTTAGTCAATAATTTGTGTCAGGACCACGTCAGTGAGCTTTGGGGTGGGGTGGAGTGGTGACTATTAGGGGCCAGTTTGAAAGTAACAACTCAGTTTTCCATGCAATCTGATATCTATTTTGTGGATGGAAATTGTGCAATTCGTTCTATCTATCAAAGAGAAGAGAGAGAGTCTAACTGGCGCATCCCCAGGGATGCGCCAGTTATTGTGCGCCACAGCTCCGCCACCCATGGTGCGCCGCATTTACAATGCGGCACACCATGGGGCAAAAACGGCACAGATGCGTGACGCATCTGTGCCGTAAAGGCGGCGCATTGCTGGAGTTGCGTCGCAAGCGCGACGCAGCTCCAGCAATGCTCTGGGGGGCCCTATCTGTCCAATGCTGCGTCAAGCTTTACGCCTGCTTCAAGCAGGCGCAGGATTTGATGCAGCATTGGCCTAAAAGTGCCTGCGTGAAATCTTGTAGATTTCACGCAGGCACTTTTGCGAGGTGCACCTGCCCCGAAACGCCCACCCTGCGCCGGAACGCTCACATGTGGCGCAGGGCTTTACAACGTGACGCTTCTGCCTAGATGCATCACATTGTAAATGGGTCGCAGGGATGTGCCACGTTTACGCCGCCGTTGCGTGACGCAACGGCGGCTTAAACGTGGCACAAGTCGCACATAAATCTGCCCCTTAGAATGGTGCATTAGTGCAAATGTAAAGATTAAAAAGTACTTAACAAATTGCTGGATATATATTAAAGACTAGGGCGGCAAGTTAAATCTCTATGGTGCCTCCCAGGTGTAAAGTGAAATAAATAGCATAAGGGTAGCATTGTAACCTTTGAAGAACGAATGTGGGCGGAACTGCCAGGTAGGGTCCTCACAGATGGCGATGCTGACCTTAAAATGTCACCCCAAAAGGCAGTAGAGACTGTTTTTTATCTACTTTTTTGTGTGAAATATTTTTATTTTATTTTGTTCTAATCGAAAAGTAACATAGAAAACAAAGCATAAATATTTGACAGACAATATTGGATAATCCATTGCAGTTACATCAGGTAAATGTTCACAGTAAATGTCCATTGCAAGGCAGTACATTGAGTGACACAAAAGAATCAGTGTTGTATAGAGCATAGTATAAGGTTATGAACTTTCTGTGTGGCGTCAATAGGAACATAGGATACAACAGTCAAGGGTCTTCCTCCATTCCTCCTGACGGTGTTCCCCCACCCTCTGTTACCCCTTCCACTTCTAAGCCGTTGGAGGAGTTTGGCCGAGGCTCCTGCATAGAGGGCGTTTCCGTAGTCCAACCTGCTGCTGACGAGGGCCTGGGTGACCGTTCTTCTCGTTTCAGTGGGGATCCACTTGTCGATCCTGCAGAGCATACAGGAGGAGGAGATGGTGTAGACCTGTTTAGTCGTGGAGAGGGTGGAGTCGAGGATGACCCCTAGGTTGCGTGCGTGGTCGGTGGGTGTTGGGGTGGTTCCCAGTGCGGTCGGCCACCAGGAGTCGTCCCAGGCCGAAGGGGTGGATCCGAGGATGAGGACCTCCGTCTTGTCTGGGTTCAGCTACAGTCGGCTGTTCCTCATCCATTCAGCGACGGTCTTCATTCCTTCGTGAAGGTTGGTTTTGGCGGTGTGGGGGTCCTTGGTGAGGGAGAGGATCATCTGGGTGTCATCGGCGTATGAGATGATGTTGAGGTCGTGCCGACGGGCGACGTGGCCGAGCGGTACCATGTAGATATTAAATAGAGTTGGGCTGAGGGATGAGCCCTGGCGTACGCCGCAGATGATCTCGGTGGCTTCGGAGCGGAAGGGGGAAGGCATACGCTCTGTGTTCTGCCGGAGAGGAAGGAGGTGGTCCAGTCCAGGGCCTTCTCTTAGATCCCGGCATTGTGGAGACGTGTTTGTAGTGTGTGGTGGCAAGCCGTGTCGAAGACGGCTGACAGGTCCAGGACGATGAGGGCCGCCGTTTCTCCGTTGTCCAGCAGGGACTTGATGTCATCGGTGGCGGCGATGAGGGCAGTCTCAGTGCTGTGGTTGCTGCGGAACCCGGACTTGGAAGGGTACAGGATGTTGTTCTCCTTGAGGTAGCGGGTCAGTCGTTCGTTGACGGTCTTCTCGATGACCTTTGCCGGGAGCAGGGAGAGGGGCCGGAAGTTCTTGAGGTCCTTGGGGTCCGCCTTGGGTTTCTTGAGTAAGGCGTTGATCTCGGCGTGCTTCCAGCTCTCCGGGAAGGTTGCTGTTTCAAAGGAGGTGTTGATGACTTTCCGGAGATGGGGTACGATGGCTGTGCTGGCTTTGTTAAAAATGTGGTGTGGTCATCGGACTGACAGAGATCCGGAGTGGATGGTGTTCATGATCTTGATGGTGTTGTTGTCGTTGATGTTTGTCTAGGAGAGCAGGCGGTTGGTGCGGATGGTGGTCATGGGGGCAGAGGTCTCAGTGGTTGTCGGGGCGGTCGTGGCGTTGAAGCTGTTGTGGATGTCTGCGATCTTGCTGTGGAAGAAGGTGGCCAGCGGGTCGCACAGGTCTTGCGAGGGTGGGACGTCGCTGGTGTTGGAGCTGGGGTTGGAGAGTTCCTTCACTATGTTGAAGAGCCCTTTGCTGTTGTGCGCGTTGTTGTCTAGGCGGTCTTTGAAGGAGGCCCTTTGGCGGATCTGATGAGGTGATGGTGTCTGCGGGTGGCGTTCTTGTGGGCTGCGTGGCTGTCCGGTGTTCGTTCACAGAGCCAGATCTTCACCAGCTTTCGGCAGGTTTGCTTGGAGGCCCAGAGGTCTTCAGTGAACTAGCTGGCTTTCTTGTTGGTGTGACTGTTGGAAGGTTTCTTGATCGGGGCGAGGGTGTTGGCGCAGTCGTTGATCTACTGTCTGAGGTTGCGGGCGGCGGTGTCGGGGTTAGTGGGGTCGGCGGGTGGGCTCTGGGTGAGGGTGGTGGTTACCTGGTCTTCGGTGACTTTGCTCCATCAGTGGCGAGGCCTCTGTTGGGTACGGTGGTGCATGGTGGGTTTCTTGAAGGTGAAGTGGATGCCGCGATGGTCGGTCCAGTGGAGATTGGTGGTGTGGTTAAAGGAGATGTGGGGGTTTGCGGAGAAGATGGGATCAAGCGTGTGACCGGCGGAGTGGGTGGGTGTTGTGACGAGTTGTCTGAGTCCGAGGTTGGCTAGGTTGTCGATCAGGGTAGTGGAATTAGTGTCGTTGTTGTTCTCGAGATGGAAGTTCAGGTCCCCGAGGAGGATGGAGTCTGTGGAGGCTAGGGCGTGTGTGCTGACGAAGTCAATCAATCAATCAATCAATCAATCAATCAAAGCATTTATATAGCGCACTACTCACCCAGAGGGTCTCAAGGCGCTGGGGGAGGGGGGTCCGCTACTGCTCGAACAGCCAGGTCTTGAGTTGCTTCCTGAAGGCGAGGTGGTCCTGGGTCAGGCGGAGGTGGGTCGGGAGGGAGTTCCATGTCTTGGCGGCGAGGCAGGAGAAGGACCGTCCCCCTGAGGTGGCTCTTCGGATGCGGGGGACGGCGGCGAGGGCGTGGCCGGACGATCGAAGCTGGCGTTTGGGAGCGTAGAAGTTGAGGCGGCTGTTGAGGTATCCTGGGGCTTGGTTGTGTAGGGCTTTGTGTGCGTGGGTGAGGAGTCGGAAGGTGATTCTCTTGTTGACCGGGAGCCAGTGCAGGTCTCTCAGGTGTCCGGAGATGTGGCTGCGACGGGGGATGTCCAGGATGAGTCGTGCTGAGGCGTTCTGGATCCGCTGGAGTCTCTTCTGGAGTTTGCCGGTGGTTCCGGCGTAGAGGGAGTTGCCGTAGTCCAGACGGCTGGTGACGAGGGCCTGGGTGACCGTCTTCCTGGTCTCGGTGGGGATCCACTGGAAGATCTTACGTAGCATGCGCAGGATGTTGAAGCACGACGAGGAGACGGCGTTGACTTGTCTGGTCATGGAGAGGGAGGAGTCCAGGATGAAGCCCAGGTTGCGTGCGTGGTCTGTTGGTTTGGGTGCGCTGCCTAGGGCGGGGGGCCACCAGGAGTCGTCCCAGGCGGAGGGTGAGGATCCCAGGATGAGGACTTCCGTCTTGTCCGAGTTCAGTTTCAGGCGGCTGTTCTTCATCCATTCGGCTACCTCTTTCATCCCTTAGTGAAGGTTGGCTCTGGCGGTGGCGGGTCGTTGGTGAGGGAGAGAATCAGCTGGGTGTCGTTGGCGTAGGGGATGATGTTGAGGTTGTGCTGGCGTGCGATGTCTGCGAGGGGGCTCATGTAGACGTTGAAGAGGGTTGGACTGAGCGAGGAGCCTTGAGGAACGCCGCAGATGACTTCGGTGGCTTCAGATCTGAACGGGGGGAGGCGGACTCTCTGTGTCCTTCCGGCGAGGAAGGCAATGATCCACTCCAGTGCCTTCTCCTGGATTCCGACGTTGCTGAGTCGCTGCACTAGTGTACGGTGGCAGACAGTGTCGAAGGCCGCAGAGAGGTCTAGGAGGATGAGGGCTGCTGTTTCTCCGTTGTCAAGCAGTGCTCGGATGTCATCGGTGGCTGCGATCAGGGCGGTCTCGGTGCTGTGGTTGGCCCGGAAGCCAGACTGCGAGAGGTCGAGGGATCCGTTGGTCTCGAGGAAGGCGGCCAGCTGCTTGTTGACGGTCTTCTCGATGACTTTTGCAGGAAACGGGAGCAGCGAGATGGGGTGGTAGTTCTTGAGGTCGGTGGGGTCGGCAGATGGCTTCTTTAGTAGAGCGCTGAGTTTGGCGTGCTTCCAGCTCTCCGGGAAGGTAGCGGTGTCGAAGGAGGTGTTGATGATGTCCCGCAGGTGGGGTGCGATGACAGCGTCGGCCTTGTTGAAGACGTGGTGAGGGCAGGGGTCGGTAGGAAATCTGGAGTGGATGGAGTTCATCGTGCGGACGGTGTCTTCGGTGCTGATCGGGGTCCAGGCGCGGAGGGTGGTGGTGGGGGGCGGTGGTTCGGTCGTGGCGTGCGTCGGTTGAGTGCTGAAGCTGTTGTGTATGTCCGCGATCTTGTTGTGGAAGTAGGAGGCGAGGGAGTTGCAGAGGTCTTGCGAAGGGGTGATGTCGTTGTTTCCGGCGTTGGGGTTGGAGAGCTCTTTAACGATGTTGAAGAGTTCCTTGCTGTTGTGTGCGTTGTTGTCCAGTCGTTCCTTGAATGCGGTTTTCTTGGTGGCGTGGATAAGTTGGTGGTGTTTTCGGGTGGCGAGCTTGAGGGCAGTCATGTTGTCCGGTGTTGGGTCTCTGAGCCAGGTTCTCTCGAGGGCTCGGCAGTTCTTCTTGGAGCTCTTGAGTTCGTCGGTGAACCATGGGGCTTTCTTGCTACCGGGTCTGCTAGGCGGGGTCTTCAGAGGGGCGAGGTCATCTGCGCAGTTGCTGATCCACTTCGCGAGATTGGTGGCCGCCTGGCTTGGGTTTGTTGCGCTGGTGGGAGGGTTCATGCTCAGGGAGGTCGCGAGCTGGTCGGCTGTGATCTTGTTCCAGCTTCTGCATGCAACCTGTTGCTGGTGGTGGTGGATCGTGGTCCTTCTGATGCTGAAGTGGACGCAGCTGTGGTCCGTCCAGTGGAGTCCGGTGGCGTGGCTGAAGGCGATGTCCTTGCTGGATAAGAAGACGGGGTCGAGTGTGTGTCCGGCGTAGTGGGTGGGGATGGTGACCAGCTGCTTGAGTCCCAAGTTTGCGAGGTTGTCCAGCAGGGTGGTGGTGTTGCGGTCGTTGTTGTTCTCCAGGTGGAAGTTGAGGTCCCCGAGGAGGATGTAGTCAGCAGAGAGGAGGGCGTGCGGGCTGATGAAGTCGGCGATGTCTTCGCTGAATTGTGTGCGTGGTCTCGGGGGTCTGTAGATGAGGGTGCCTCTGACGGTGGTCTTGGGGTTGATGTGGACCTGGAAGTGCAGGTGCTCGGCGGGTGCGAGGGTGTGGTTGGTGTTGGTCGTGATGCGGATGGTGTTCCTGTGGATGATGGCGATGCCTCCTCCGGTCTGGTTGATGCGGTCCCTTCGGATGATCTTGTAGCCGTTTGGGATGGCGATGGCGATGTCGGGCGCTGAAGAGGCGTTCATCCAGGTTTCCGTGAGGAAGGCGACGTCTGGTGAGGTTGTGTCGAGCAGGTTCCAGAGCTCGATGGCGTGTCTGTGGACGGAGCGGGTGTTGAGCAGGATGCATTTCAGGTGGCTGCTGCTGTTGCTCGTCTTGGTCTTGGTTGGTGCTGGAGTAGTGCAGGTCCGGATGCAGGTGAACTTGCAGGTGTTGCAGCAGAAGGGTCCGTGGGTGCGTCTCGGGGTGGCTCGTAGCATCCTGGGATTCGGCCGGCGTTGAGTGCGTTGAGGGTGGCGGCGTCGTACGTCCGGCGGGTGGGCTGGGGTCTGCGGGGGCCAGGGGTCCTGGCGCTGGGCGCGGTCCAGGCGCGGACGGGCGCAGATGGGCTTACCTTTGGCGCACCTTCGGCGCTCAGTAGGCGCTCCCGCTGCGCGCGTCCGCTGCGCGGTCGCTCTGGGGCGTCATAAGAAGGGGGACGAGAGGGCGGGTCAGCTGGGCGGCGGGAGCGGCTCGGCCAATGGGCCAGTGGTGGGCGGGGCCTGTGGCGAGCTGCGGCGGGAAACTGGCGAGCGGGCGGCTCTGCTGAGGCTGGGCCGCTCGGGTGGCTAGGGGGGCGTCGTCGGCGGAAAAAGGCGGCAAGGCTGGCAGGCAAGAGCAGGAGGTGGCAGGAGGAGCAAGGGGGTGACCCGGCCTGGTGAGAGGCGCAGCGGTCACTCCCGAGCACTCCTTGCTGTCCCCTTAAGAAGGGGGACGAGAGGGCAGGTCAGCTGGGTGGCGGGAGCGGCTCGGCCAATGGGCCGGTGGTGGGCGGGGCCTGTGGCGAGCTGCGGCGGGAAACTGGTGACCGGGCGGCTCTGCTGAGGCTGGGCCGCTCGGGGGGTCAGGGGGGCGTCGTCGGCGGAAAAAGGCGGCAAGGCTGGCAGGCAAGAGCAGGAGGTGGCAGGAGGAGCAAGGGGGTGACCCGGCCTGGTGAGAGGCGCAGCGGTCACTCCCGAGCACTCCTTGCTGTCCCCTTAAGAAGGGGGACGAGAGGGCAGGTCAGCTGGGCGGCGGGAGCGGCTCGGCCAATGGGCCGGTGGTGGACCGGGCCTGTGGCGAGCTGCGGTGGGAAACTGGCGAGCGGGCTGCTCTGCTGAGGCTGGGCCGCTCGGGGGGCCAGGGGGGCGTCGTCGGCGGAAAAAGGCGGCAAGGCTGGCAGGCAGGCGATGGAGTCGCTGAACTGTGGTCGGGGTCCAGGGGGTCTGTAGATGAGGGTTCCTCTGAGGGTGGTGTTGGGGTTGGTGTGGATCTGGAAGTGCAGGTGTCGGTGTTGGTCGAGACTCTGAGAGTGTTCCTGTGGACTATGGCGATGCCTCCTCCTGCTCCGTTGGTGCGGTACCTCTGGCTGATCTTGTAGCCTTTCGGGACGGCTATGGGTGCCGAGACGGGGTTCAGCCAGGTCTCCGTGAGGAAGGCGACGTCTGGGGAGGTTGAGTCGAGTAGGTCCAAGAATTCAACAGCGTGTTTGTGGGCTGAGCGGATGTTGAGAAGGTTGCATCTGAGGTGGTTGGGTTCTTTCCTGGTTGGCAGTATGGTGGGGCGGTTGCTTGTGAAGCTGCAGTTCCGGCAGGTGAAAGCTCCATGGGTGCACTTCGGAGTGGCCAGGAAGCAGGTGTGTGATCGTCCGGTGTTGAGTGCGTGGAGGGTCCTGGCATCGTAGCGGTGTCGGGTGTCAAGGCATTCGCGGGGTCCTAGCGCTGGTCACGGTTCAGGCACGTACGGGCGCAGACGGGCTTACCTTTGGCGCACCTTCTGCGCTCAGTCGGCGCTCCCGCTGCGCGCGTCCGCTGCGCGGTCGCTCTGGGGGCGTCATAAGAAGGGGGACGAGAGGGCGGGTCAGCTGGGCGGCGGGAGCGGCTCGGCCAATGGGCCGGTGGTGGGCGGGGCCTGTGGCGAGCTGCGGCGGGAAACTGGCGAGCGGGCGGCTCTGCTGAGGCTGGGCCGCTCGGGGGGCCAGGGGGGCGTCGTCGGCGGAAAAAGGCGGCAAGGCTGGCAGGCAAGAGCAGGAGGCGGCAGGAGGAGCAAGGGGGTGACCCGGCCTGGTGATAGGCGCAGCGGTCACTCCCGAGCACTCCTTGCTGTCCCCTTAAGAAGGGGGACGAGAGGGCGGGTCAGCTGGGCGGCGGGAGCGGCTCGGCCAATGGGCCGGTGTTGGGCGGGGCCTGTGGCGAGCTGCGGCGGGAAACTGGTGAGCGGGCGGCTCTGCTGAGGCTGGGCCGCTCGGGGGGCCAGGGGGGTGTCGTCGGTGGAAAAAGGCGGCAAGGCTGGCAGGCAGGAGGCGGCAGGAGGAGCAAGGGGGTGACCCGGCCTGGTGAGAGGCGCAGCGGTCACTCCCGAGCACTCCTTGCTGTGCCCTTAAGAAGGGGGACGAGAGGGCGGGTCAGCTGGGCGGCGGGAGCGGCTCGGCCAATGGGCCGGTGGTGGGCGGGTCTGTGGTGAGCTGCGGCGGGAAACAGGCGAGCGGGCGGCTTTGCTGAGGCTGGGCTGCTCGGGGGGCCAGGGGGGCGTCGTCGGTGGAAAAAGGCGGCAAGGCTGGCAGGCAGGAGCAGGAGGCGGCAGGAGGAGCAAGGGGGTGACCCGGCCTGGTGAGAGGCGCAGCGGTCACTCCCGAGCACTCCTTGCTGTCCCCTTAAGAAGGGGGACGAGAGGGCGGGTCAGCTGGGCGGCTGGAACGGCTCGGCCAATGGGCCGGTGGTGGGCGGGGCCTGTGGCGAGCTGCGGCGGGAAACTGGCGACCGGGCGGCTCTGCTGAGGCTGGGCCGCTCGGGGGGCCAGGGGGGCGTCGTCGGCGGAAAAAGGCGGCAAGGCTGGCAGGCAGGAGCAGGAGGCGGCAGGAGGAGCAAGGGGGTGACCCGCCCTGGTGAGAGGCGCAGCGGTCACTCCCGAGCACTCCTTGCTGTCCCCTTAAGAAGGGGGACGAGAGGGCGGGTCAGCTGTCGGCGGGAGCGGCTCGGCCAATGGGCCGGTGGTGGGCGGGGCCTGTGGCGAGCTGCGGCGGGAAACTGGCGAGCGGGCGGCTCTGCTGAGGCTGGGCCGCTCGGGGGGCCAGGGGGGGTCGTCGGCGGAAAAAGGCGGCAAGGCTGGCAGGCAGGCGATGGAGTCGCTGAACTGTGGTCGGGGTCCAGGGGGTCTGTAGATGAGTGTTCCTCTGAGGGTGGTGTTGGGGTTGGTGTGGATCTGGAAGTGCAGGTGTCGGTGTTGGTCGAGACTCTGAGAGTGTTCCTGTGGACTATGGCGATGCCTCCTCCTGCTCCGTTGGTGCGGTACCTCTGGCTGATCTTGTAGCCTTTCGGGACGGCTACGGGTGCCGAGACGGGGTTCAGCCAGGTCTCCGTGAGGAAGGCGACGTCTGGGGAGGTTGAGTCGAGTAGGTCCAAGAGTTCAACAGCGTGTTTGTGGGCTGAGCGGATGTTGAGAAGGTTGCATCTGAGGTGGTTGGGTTCTTTCCTGGTTGGCAGTATGGTGGGGTGGTTGCTTGTGAAGCTGCAGTTCCGGCAGGTGAAAGCTCCATGGGTGCACTTCGGAGTGGCCAGGAAGCAGGTGTGTGATCGTCCGGTGTTGAGTGCGTGGAGGGTCCTGGCATCGTAGCGGTGTCAGGTGTCAAGGCATTCGCAGGGTCCTAGCGCTGGTCACGGTCCAGGCACGAACGGGTGCAGACGGGCTTGCCTTAGGCGTACCCGCTGGGCGTGTCTGCTGCAAGGCCACTGCGCAGAATCCATATGAGGGGATGTGGGAGGGAGGAGCAGCTGGGAGGCGGGAGCGGGGCAGCGAATGGGATTGCAGGGGGGCAGGGACGCAGCGGCAGGAAGAACGGGTGGGGGCCGCGGGAGAACTGGGCACAGGAAGGAAAAACAAGTTTAGGCAAGAAAACAAGTACAGGCACAGAGGAATAAAAACAAGTCTGGGCAAGAAAGCAAGTACAGGCACAGAGGAATAAAAGCAAGACTGGGCAAGAAAACAAGTACAGGCACAGAGGAATAAAAACAAGTCTGGGCAGGAAAGCAAGTACAGGCACAGAGGAATAAAAAACAAGTCTGGGCAAGAAAGCAAGTTAGGCACAGGGGAAAAATACAAGATTAGGCAAACACAATGCAGGCAGAGCCGTGCAGCAGCATGGGGAGCGTCCTGCCTGCGAGCAGGGTCAGAGGTCGCTCAACTCATTTGTCAGCCTTGTGAAAGTGTGAATGAAGAACTGTGAGTCTGATAAAAACAGCTGCAAGGGGGCCCTGAAGCCTTAAATCTTCAACGGATGCAAATCATCATCTTTCAGGACTAAACTGTTACTCAAGCCTCAACGACATGTGGGTCATAGAGCGGGTAGTTCTCTGTACAAGTATTCATCCCAACGTGGTGCATGCTGAGAACAAATGCACCAATGTCTGCTAGTTGCAACATGTGTTTATTAACTAGTAAGGCGGGGAAGCAGTATACTTGTACCGAAGTGATTTCCTGGCACTTCAATACATTGGGTGAGAAAGGCCACTTCAGGAAAGGCTACTAGCCTCTCCACTTGAAAGGTCCGCACACATACACATCTGTTGATTCTTCCTCTGAGAGATAAGGAAAGACAATTAAAGCACTCTAGAAAGTCACAACAATGTACAAGATGAACTGCTGAGAGGAAAACCTCTATAGACTTGTCCTAAACACATGAACTATCCGCTCAGAAAAGTCATAACTGTCTCCATCTGGAAAGGCATATCCACAGAGGGTGATATCACAGAACTTGTTCTGGACATTAACACTTGTGGCACAGAAATCACATTCCTGGTTCAGACTGGGGTATTGGCCACTGACACTTTTGGTAAGCTGCCACGTGACATTGTGGTTCAAGTAAAGTCATATGCCCACAATTCTTGCGATTGGTTAACGTGCAAGGCTCATTTCTGTGCAAAACTGTCCCATGAATGTCACAAATTCAACTTTGAGGTTTATGCTGTTGAAGATTCTTCAGAAAAAGGATGTCTGCTAAGCTGCTAATCTTTCATTCAGTTAATTTGGGGGTGCTGTAAGTACTCTATCATCTCATGCTTCTGATGAATTTGATGTTTAAAACAATTCCAGGCCATGGAAAATGAAGGACATATATTTGCTGACACGTGTCAAAGGCGTTCATTTTAACATTTAAAACGCAGGAGACGCAGAAATCGACAGACTCCTATAATAAAACATCCTTGCGTCAGCGACAGGTCTGACACCATGGATTTCTCTCGCTGCACCAATGGCTAAGAGATAGTAAGATGGAACCATGTATATCTTTGTGGACATGCGACTACCAAGCGTGGCCATACACCGGGAGTGTCACCTAGCCCCTAAGATTACGGGCATTAGCCACCAACTCCATGGAACACAAGTATTCTCAAAATTGGAGTGGAACAAGGGCTATCATCTGTTACAGCTAGAAACTATATCAAGAGATATCATCACATTTACCACACTTTTGGGCCAGTTCGGGATTTTTTTTTTTTTTAGGCATATCACCAGCAAGGAATATGTAAAGTATTTCAACGTGTTCCAAAGTTTCTGAATTACAGTTATGATGTATTGTTTTTTTTTTACAAGACTCAAGAGGAACACGATGAAGGTCTAAAGTGCATTAGGCACTGCCAACATTCGGCCCTCGCAAAGGACAAATGGGATTTAAGTTTGCCAGCACTGAACTTCGGTAGCCACATATTCTCCCATGACACCTGAGGCCGGATGCTGAGGAGTAGGAAGTGCTCACCTCAGCTCCATTTGCCTCACGTGTTTAAGCTGTCCATTTGTTTCTGGGCATGGCTAGCTAGACTCTGCAAAGGTCAGTGCACTGGTACGGTAGCTGACAAAATCAAGGGTATGACTTCCATTGGTTCTTGCTCTGATAAGCAAGTATTGATGCCATCTGATCATGAATTTCAGAGACGAATAACAAGTGTGACTCTCAACTAAAATTATAGTTGATGCCGCCCGGGGACGGTGCAGTTATTAATATAGAGCTCCGCTAAAGTAATTATCTATGCCAGTCAAACTATAAAAAAAACTTGCCAGTTGTTTAATATTAGCATTTTTTTATTTATGGAATTTTATTTATTGCAGTGATTGACCACCAGGCCCTCTTCACCATATATGTGAACCTAAAAGTGATGATGATGCAGAGAACTGAAAAGTAGTGCACGTCTTCAACAATCACATTTTGGCATTGTGCCATGATGAAGTACGTGGAAATGATCTTCACAAGAAACAACAAATTAATGAATATGCAAAAGAAAGAGAAATAAAACATAGCATTTATGCCATGGGCCCCTGATACTGACCAAATCAAGGGTCTAACAATCGTCATCCGTTGTTTGACCCACAACCTTACAATATTACAGATGTGAAATGGTCCTTTCTTACTGTGGTGTGAGACGGTCACACCACGACAAGGAACTCCTCAAACTTCTGTGTGTTTAATGGGAACCCCTGCATCCTGTCATCTGCTGAAGAGTAGACATTGAACCATAAGGTCCTCTGGAAGACAGCAATTATTTTGAGAACTTCTTTTTTTCCCACCAGGATCTACAATTGAGAGACTCAATCCTCTTCCTGTTGTTCTACTCCGCTGCCTGTTTCCACTCCAATTTTCACACCTCTGCTCACTGGTTCTCCACTTAACTCTCACTTATGAGAAAGGATGAACATGAACCCTCTCAGTGTACAGCAGAACACTGTCAACAGATCAATAGTCTGGTCTTCAAATTGATGTGTGTGTGTCAGAGACACAAAGGCAGTACACCCCACCCCTACATTTCCAGAAAGTCAGTTAAAAAAACTACTTTTGCAGAGAAATGTATGTATTCTAAATTGTTTTGCTGTGATGGCTAAGTTCATACATGGTGTGAGTAACCAACAAACATGCTCACCTTCATTCTGTTTTGGGGTTGGACTTGTAATAGAAATCTTTGGATCAACAGCTGTAAGTATGATTTTTGGAACTAAAAGGAAAAAAGAAAAAAAAATACCTTGTTAATGAAAAAGATTTGGTCTTCAGGTTAATAACATTAGAAAAGTCACAATGACCTGCGGTTAAAAAATATAACACTTCTTCTACACCACCACCCCCTCCTTTAGAAAAGGAAAAACAAAGCAAATCATTTTCTTATTGCTTTTTCATAAAAGACCCATCGCCTCTGGCCATTGGAAGCGTTTTCACTTTTGGAAAATTAGAGTGCATATTTTGAACACTAATTGTACAGACCATTTTCTACTTTTCCAATTCTTGAATCCTTATGCTTCCAAAACGACTCTCTAGAACAAAATGGTACATAGAAGTTTGTAATTAAAAGGTCCTTCCAGCAAAAGAAACTATACACAGTTGTCTTTATCCGGTCGTACATTTCTAACATTCGCCACAATAAGCGTTCCAAGGATGTTGCTTTGTTTGATGATGTCAGCTTGGGATCTGAGACCTATTGTGACTTCATTTACCTGATGACTCCTGTAAAGGCCAGGTGCTTGGATGGATAGGCAGGAAACAGAAACACACAGACCAATAGGATGAGCCGAGTTTGTCCACATGAGATTCCAACCAGACTACTTTGTATTCACAATTTATATTAGGTTAAGTATGTTTTTACCAGTATTGTTCACTGCAGTGACCTATGGTGAATGAGATTGACGTTATTATGATCAGATAAAACATGGAGCTGTTATCAGTATAAACATGATTCCAAATGGTTCAAAAAGGGGCATATTTACGAGGAAGTGGTGGAGCGTGGTGTTGGCCACCTTGGCTTAACGCCGCGCTCAGCCACTTCCAAAATGTAGGGCTGGATCGTGTTTACAAGGATACGGTGCATCCCTGCGTTTCCTCCTGTGCTGGCGCTAATTTTAGCTGCACATAAACATTCTGAAATGTCATTTTGAAACTTTTATGTATGCTGCTTAATTATTAGAGCTAGTTGGATGAGAGGCAACATATGAGTGCAAGTTACGTATACATAGGCTTTCCTGTTTTCAGTTTCTATTTTTGGTATATTCTGGTGGTGTTTTGTCAGTGTTTTCCAGTGATTTCAATACCTGAAAAAAACAGTGCTTTTCAGTGATTACTAATTTTCGCGCCATAAAAAACAACTGAAACAGTGTTTTTCCGGTGTTTATGGAACGCTTTGCTTTTATTATTGCTGGCTTTCTTCATTGATGCATGGCATATAGACAGTGTACGTACGTGTATATGAAGTCCAAATACATATTTACAAGTCAAATTTATTGTAGTACACCATACAATATTTCTTCAGTGATTCTTTAGTCATTCGCGCTCTCTCTTTCCTTCCCATGTACACTTTTATTTGTGAAAACGCCCTCTCAACATTGGCACTTGTGACTGGCAACGCCAAAACAGCCAGGACACAATTTGCCAACTCTGGCCACTGACGTAGCTTTCCATTCCAGTACTGGTGCACCTCAAGGTTGACATTCTCAGGGGACAGGTTCTGCAACATATTCGCTGAACTGGGTGCACATGCCCTCAGAGGTATTAAAGCGGTCAAAAATGAAGCTGTACTTTGCAAAGTCCGGAGAAAATTCCCCTTTACGGAATGGATCTAACACTTGTGCAGAGTACCAAAAGGAGGCTTCATTGACTTCAAACGCCATGGTTGGTGAAGGGACATTTCTATGCATCATAAGGGCACATGCATTTTTGTTAGGGACGGGTAGATTACGTGGTTTGCCCAGATTCACAGGATGTTGAGCGACATTGACACACACCACCAGCCATCAGTGCATACTCCCACCAGGCACACACACCACCAGCCGGCAGTGCACACTTCGACCAGGCACACACACCACCAGCCATCAGTGCATAATTTCTACAGGCACAAACACCACCAGTCATCAGTGCACACATAAATTGTTAACGCATCCACAATCAACTATTATAGCAATCGCAGTATGGTGTTGCAATATTTAGCAATGCCAATAGCTCAAACGTAATTAATGCGACACCTATTGCATTGCAAATGCTTGTTTAGAGTGAATTGCGGAGAAAGGCTGACCAACATTAAAATAAAGTTTTTTTTCTAAAGATCTCCTGTCTATATTTACAGCTGCAAGCAATTCAGCAAAAACAATAGAAATCTTTAAATAGAACGTGGTTATCGGTGTAGCCTATTTTGGAAAATGTTAATAACGGTGTTACACTGACAGTCACGTTTACTGTAGCACTGATTTGTAT
Organism: Lissotriton vulgaris; assembly: GCF_964263255.1. Taxonomy (NCBI): domain Eukaryota; kingdom Metazoa; phylum Chordata; class Amphibia; order Caudata; family Salamandridae; genus Lissotriton; species Lissotriton vulgaris. The sequence continues at coordinate 222,229,780 of NC_141696.1, read as the reverse complement.
ACCTGGTTATATTTTAATAATGTCTTTTATTGTTGTTTATCTGCTTTCAAATAAAATGACAAAACAAAAAGATATTGGCAATTGGACATGGAATGTTGTATCCGTACCCTAATATTAGTATTCAGCTCATTAAAAAAAAAAAGATTTAATCAGCCCTTTATATATTTTTGACATTTATAAAACATAATTTTCAGTTGACAAACACACATGCCTACTCCTCTTTGAAATTATTTTGCGCCAAGTTAATTGCAATAATCTGACACCCACAGGCATTGCAGGTGTGCGATGCTGATCGAGATGGAAGCAGTTCTGGGGGATATAAATGTATATAAATATATTTATATATATCGCTGAGCCTGTTTGTAGCAGCTGCTGCTTCAGATCGTGGTGGAAATGAAGGCAGCTAATTCTATTTGCCCTGTGCCCCGACTACATTTCCAAAAGCCTCTGTGTGTGTGTGTGCGCAGGGTAATAAATATATTGAGATGGCAGAGAATAAGTTGGGGCTCACTGCACCATTGGCGCACGTGACGGCTGAGTTAATGGGGGTGCTAGGCCACTACACCACCACTGAGCTCCGCATCTGATCGACAAAAGGGGGACAGGCAGAGGGGGTTTGTTGCCCCAAAGAGTTTTCGCATGCCCTTATATGTTTATCATGATTACATGGTGTTTTGTGTATGCCCTTCCATTACAGCAAAGACCTGCCATTAGGCAGAAAAAAGGCAGACCTCAACAGCTCCTCTTCCCCAAAGCCCTGCTTGAAGCAAATCAAAGTACCCCCCCCCAACCAAAGTCATGCATGTAAAAAGAGGTCGGATAGCTCCTCCGTTTTGTTTTAGGGAGAGCAGTGGGGCAATGGGATAGGGTTACGAAGTCCATTCCAAGTGGAGCGGTCTAGGTTGAACAAAGACCTAATGGTTTAAAAAGAAAATGTGCCACGCCGCACACCTGCACTTTATGGTTGAGTCACCAGACCGCCAGAGAGAATGCCCACCCCCACGTTAGCCATTGCAAGCATTTCAAGCCTCATTATGTAAATGGTCTTTTTAAAGACCTGTGAAGTAATGGGGCGCGGCCGCAGGCTAACAAACGGCAGATCTCAACAGCTCCTCTCCCCCACCTTTGAAGGTCAAACTTGTATTTTTCAGCTTTCAGACCATCATTCCTTCACTCGGACCTAAAGAGACACAGTGGTACTAACATTTTTCACTCTTTCTTTATCTCTTTCAAAACCCCTGTCTTTAACTCTTTATTTTGCAGCTTTACATAGCGCCAACTCTACCCAAAAGTATTGGAGCGCTTTACATGAGCACCAATTACATTACACAAGGACACATTCTTTTTTATAGCCACTGGAGGTTACGTGATCTGCCTGTATCTCCGGATGTTGAGCCCACCTCCAGACTCGAATATGGTTCCCTAGTTCGCAGCTCTGGCTGTTACTCTACCGTAGCTTGCCCTCTCTTTAACACTCTCACGTCACTTCTCAAGACCGTTATTTTAAAATTTATGATCAGATTACTCCAGTCCTATCAGAACTTCATTAATTACCTCTGAAGGTCAAACTTGCATTTCTCACCTTTCACACCATCATTCCTTCACTCTGACCTAAAGATACACAGTGGTACTAACATTTTTCACTCTTTATTTCTTTCAAAACCCCTCTCTTTAGCTCGTTATTTTGCAGCTTTACATAGCGCCAACTCAACCCAAACGTATTGGAGCGCTTTACATGAGCACCAATTACATTACACAATGACACATTCATTTTTATAGCCACTGGGAGGTTACGTGATCTGCCCGAATCTCCGGATGTTGAGCCCACCTCCAGACTCGAACCCGGTTCCCTAGTTAGCAGCTCTGGCTCTGGTTGTTACTCCACCGTAGCTTGCCCTCTCTTTAACACTCTCACGTCACTTCTCGCCGTTTTCCACCCTCGTTCTCTCTCCCCAACTCTTTTTAATCCCCCCCCCAACACACACACATTCCGGCCCACAAACCGAGCCTGTGTATGGCCCCTTGTACCAGAGATTATATACTGCAGCGAGCGACGAGCTGACGGCAGAGACAGTAACGTGGCTTCAACACTCTGAAGTTCACAAATATTGACAAAAAATGTCGCACAAATTATGACTGTGGGCCGAGTCCAAGCACAATCAGAAACCGTGTGATTGGGTGTGTGTTGATGAACGTGAGAGGGTGTGCCGGGCCCCGGGGAGTTGCAGACTAGTCTTTCCCCGGGGTCTTTCGCGCAGGGGATAGGCCAGGTAGGGGAAGGGGAGGAGTTAGGGGTGGGTATTTAAGCGCCGGGGAGGAAGGGAACTTCCTCTTTTCTGCGCCTGGCACCATCGGGAGGGAGCTCGAAAGGAGTTAGTTAGGACATAGTTTCTGTGAGGCCTAGTGCTAATTTTGGTGGATTTCGCTCGGTGCTGTTTCACGGCAGCTGGGTTTCATCTTTTTCATTTGGTTGGTTTCTCTTGCTTGGGTAGGATGTCTGGTGTGTCTGCGGAACAGGTCCGTGAGGCCTTGTTGCTGCTTGCGAGGGCCGGCCGCGATGACCTTATTCGGCCTGGGGTCCTGGATCAGGCATGGGTGGGGGCCACAAGGGGCACGCGGGCTGCCTCGGCCGGGGTTCAGGCGGCGGTGTTCGCCTGCTTGGAGGACGAGCTGGAACCTGAGGGGGGGTCTGTGGTTAGGAGGGGGGGCGGTGTTCCCAAGGATACGGCGAGGGGCGGGAAGCGCAGGACCACCTCCGCGCGGCCTTTTCCCCCGTGGAGTTTGTGCCTGGGGCCTCGGGAGCGGCCGTGAGGGCTGTGCCTTCCGCGCTTCCGCCCCACGGGCCCCTGCAGGCGACGGCCGGCGCCTTGCAAGGGGAAGGGCAGGCGGGTGCCCCGGCCGGGCCTGCCGTGGTCCTGGTTGGGTCTCCGGGTGGCGGTGGGGCCCCTGGGCCTATGATCCACCTGGTTAGTGACTCTGTTCAGGGGGATGGGCCTGGGGTTGTGCTGCGGGAAGTAGGTGAGGTGGTGGAGGAGGCCCCCATTGACTTGTCTAGGGGTTCCAGGGCGGGCACCCCGGCCGTTTTGAGGCCGGTGACGCCCGGGGTTTTGGCGGGCCGGAGCGCATCGCCCGCTCTGGTTCCCGTTGGCGGGCCGGGTTGGGTGCAGGGTTTCCAACAGGTGGGTTTCTTTCCACGGGGGGGTGAGTTCTTTGCCTACTGCCCGCCCCCTCCCCCTCAGATTTGGGGTTCCCTTTCCTGGGAGGAGAGGTCCCGCGGGGAGCGGATTCTGGAGCAGATTCAGGAGGTCAGGTGGGCTGAGGAGACGAGGACTAGGGTGGGTACAGTTTGGGGTCATGAGATTGAGGGTCCCCCCACCCCCACCTCTGAGGAGGAGCGGGAGGCGGAGAGGCAGGAGGAAGAGGCCAGGAAAGCCAGGGTAAAGAAGGCAGGGCAGGCCGCCCCCCCTCCGAAGGGTGCGGCCGGAGCAGGGACGGCCGGGACGGCTTTGAGGCCCGATGGTGCCGGGGCCTGCTCAGGTTTGAGCGACCTGAGGGGCGGGAGGGGATCCAAGTCGGCGGTTGTCGGCAGAGCCAAGGGGGGCCTTGCGGGGCGCACCACGGCTCCGAGACGCAGGCCGGAAGAAGTAGGGCAGTCCGCGGCGGCTGTCCCTCCTCCGCGGGATCGGGCGACTTCGGCACGTGGCGCCGCTGGAATGCGTGGTCGAGGGAGCGTGCAGAAAGGTGTGAAGCGTGCGGTGAAGGAAGTGGTTTGCGAGGGTGTGGATCTGGAACCGGTGCTTGAGCTGGATTACAGCGATGAGAGTGAGGAATTGGAAGAAGGGGAGGTGCGGGATGACTTGGAAGGCGTAGGCGGCGCAGCGGGAGACAACGACCTTGGTGTGTTGCAGGTCGAGACTGGAACGAAGAAGAAGGCCGGATCAATGGCGGTCCGGGGGAAGGAGTCCAGAGGAAGGCCCCGGGAGCGGACGCCGGCACTCACAGGTGAGGGAGCCTGGTGGGCGGCTTGGGATGACGCTCCTCGGGGGGGGGGGGGGGGGGGAGGTCGGAAACGCACCTGCCGGTCGGTGGGTGAGGGGGATGGTTCTGTGCGGGAGTGGGAGACGCCGTCCGGCGGTCCACCTGCGGATGGTAAGAAGGTGGATGGTAAGTCGGTGACTTTGGGGGTGCAAACGGACAAGGGTGATGGCAAGGAGGAGAAGGGGATGAAGGTGCCTAAGAAAATGCCTTATATGGGGTTGGCGATGCCTCTGGGGTCGCACTTGTCGGAGAAACTGAAAGAGAAAATCTGGAAACACGAGTTTGTGGACGTTTTTAAGTTGCTTCATCGGGAGGTCCAGGCTAAGGAGGGCTCCAAGGAGGAGGAGTGGGAGTTGACGAGGCGGCCTCGGGTGCCGGTGACATTGGAGAATTGGACGTCGGCCTTTCTGATTTATGCCAGTGTTTATTGCCAGAAGTATCTGGACTGGGCGATTGCGCTGTTTAAATACATGGACATCATTCGCAAGGCCCAGATGCAGTTCGGGGGGTTTGAGTGGTTGAGCTACGACGAGGAGTTTCGGGCCAGGGTTAGCGCGGATCCGGAGAAGAGTTGGGGTGAGGTGGACCAGGAGCTTTGGATGCAGTGGATGGCGTCTTCGCACTCGTCGGCGTCCACACACACTGCCAGCGGTTTGCCGGTGTTGTATCGGTCTTTTCCGCCACGTCCCGCCCAGGGCGGGGCGGGGGGTGGAACAGTGCCCAGCACCATCGTGTCAGGTCAGCCGTCTGAGCCCGGGGGTTCCGCCACGGGGGCGTGTTGGAGCTACAATCGGGGTTTCTGCTCTCGGTACCCATGTAAGTTCAAGCACGAGTGTTCGAAGTGCGGCGGTAAACACGCCCTTACGCAGTGCCTCACGCTCACCACCCCCTCCGAACAATGGAGGAACGCGAGGGGACGGGGCCAGCCTGGCCCGAAGGGGGCCTACTCCGGTTAGGGTGGAGGCGTTGGCCCCGTGGCTCGCGTGCTATCCTGATCGCGAGGCCGCGGCGCGGCTCTTCTGGGGGTTCACTGAGGGTTTTCGGGTGGGCTACCAGGGTCCCAGGGAGCGTCGTTGGGCTGAGAATTTGAGGTCTGCGAGGGAGTTGCCAGGGGTGGTTGCTGCGAAGTTGGAGAAGGAGGTGGCGGAGGGGAGAGTGGCTGGCCCGTTTACTGACTGGCCATTGCCGGACCTGATCATTTCACCGTTGGGGGTGGTACCCAAGAAAGAGGAAGGGGAGTTCAGGATGATTCACCATTTGTCGTGGCCGGAGGGGCGATCGGTGAATGACTTCATTGCGGAGGAGGACTCGAGGGTGCTGTATGCGTCGGTGGACGATGCGGTCCGGCTGGTGAGGTTGTGTGGGCCCGGTACGGAGTTGGCGAAGTGTGACATTAAGTCGGCTTTCCGTCTCCTGCCTATTCACCCAGCGGATTTTGCGCTTTTGGGCATGCAGTTTGGGGGGGCCATCTACGTGGACAAGGTTTTGCCCATGGGGTGTGCAATCTCCTGTGCGCTGTTTGAGCTTTTTAGCACTTTCTTGCAGTGGGTCATGGTGCGGGTGAGTGGGGGCCGTGAAGTCACTCATTACTTGGACGATTTCCTCTTCCTGGGGAGGGCGGGGTCGGGAGATTGCGGCAGGGCCCTGTCGCGTTTCCAGGCCTTGGCCTCGCAGTTTGGGGTGCCGTTGGCGCCTGAGAAGACGGCTGGCCCCAGCTGTTGCTTCACTTTCTTGGGGATTGAACTGGATTCGGTGCAGTGGTTGGCGCGCCTGCCTGTGACCAAGGTGAGGGAGATTCTTGCATGTCTGGAGTGGGCTGTGGGGGAGCGGCGGATCCCTTTGCGGGCGGTGCAGAAGCTTCTGGGTTTCCTTAACTTTGCGTGCAGGGTGGTGCGGGCAGGGCGGACATTCTGCAGGCGGCTCGGCATGGCCATGTCGGGGGCAGTGCTTCCACATCACAGAGTGAAGATTTCCCTGGTGGTGAGGACGGACTTGAGGACTTGGATTACCTTCTTGCAGGATTTCAATGGGGTGTCCTTGGATTTTGACGAGGAAAGGGCGGTCTGGCAATGCCAAATTTACTCTGACGCGGCTGGGTCAGCGGGATTTGGTGTTTTCTGGGATGGACGGTGGTGTGCGGAGAGCTGGCCGGCCTCCTGGATCAAGCAAGGCAGGAGCATTGCCTTTTTGGAGTTCTTCCCATTGCTGGTGGCTCTGGTGGTGTGGGGGGAGGACTTTCGGAACAGGTCTGTGCTCTTTCACGTTGACAACATGACGGTGGTGGATCTGGTCAATAATCAGAGGGCGAGTGCTGTGGCTGTTGCGCAGGTTCATGTTGGCGTGCCTGCAGCTGAATGTGGTGTTTCGGGCTAAGCATGTCCCTGGGGCGAATAATGACATTGCGGATGCTTTGTCTCGTTCGCAGTGGCAGCGGTTCCGACACCTGGCGCCGGGAGCGGACGCCTGCAAGACCGAGCTGCCGGCCGGCATCTGGGCCTTGGGGGAATGAGGATGATTGGTCTGGTGGAGGGTTCATTGGCTCCGACCACAAGGAGGACTTATCGGCTGGCATGGTCTGAATTTAGCACTTTCATGGGCTGGATGGTGGATGGTGTCGTGAGTGGGGAGTCGGCTGTGGTGGAAGGCCTGAGGGGGTTGACTGCAGCTACGATCTCCGGGAAATTGGCTGGAATTTCTTTTTACTGTGTTTTGTTCTTGGGTTTTGACCCCACCAAGGATGTGGTGTTGGCTCGCATGTTGCGGTCGGGAGAGGGGGGTTGGGTGGGGCCGGCTGCGGGAGGCTGTGACGTTTGATTTGTTGGTTCGGCTGGTTGGGGTGTTGCCGGAATGCTGTTGTGACCCGATTGAGGTGGGCCTGTTTCGTTTGTGCATGGTGTGGATGTTTTTTGGGGCGTTCCGGGTGTCTGAGCTGTTGGGCACGAGACGGGGGGCGCGCAGGTTGTTTGAGGAGGTGCGTGTGGATGCATGGCGCTTGGGGATCTGGCTGGGTCGCTCGAAGACGGATCAAGTGGGCAGGGGTAAATGGGTGTGGTTGAATGAGTCTGGCGGGGCGGTTTGCCCGGTTCTGGAGTGGAGGTCTTTCTCGAGGGCGGCTGGGGACCGAGGTGGCGAGATTTTCTGCCATGCGTCTGGTGCAAGAGTGACGGCTGGCCAGTTGTTGGCGGTGCTGCGTATGGCTCTGGGACGCTTGGGGATGGATGGAGCTGGTTTCGGTACTCATTCCTTTCGCATTGGGGCTGCGACTGCGGCGGCTCGCCTGGGTTGGTCCTGGAACAGGATTAAGAGGATTGGGCGTTGGAAGTCGCGCTGTTGCGGGAGGTATGTGAGGAAGTAGTCTGGTCCCAGGCATGTTGTTGGTTGTTGCACTGTTTTGTTTGCCTGTTCTAACATCTTTTTCTTCGTAATTTGCGTGGGTGGCCCGGGCGGTAGGACGGTGACTTGGATCGTTGGGCACTCATTCGTGCACTGGGCTTCCAAATATGCGGACCAGCAGGTTTACGGCCGTAACCTGGGACTGAAGGGACAATTGCACGAGGTGAAATGGTGGGGAAAGAGCGGAATGCGATGGGGGGCACTACTGCCCTGGCTCGTGAAGATGGTCCCACAGAGGGGATGCCCGGATTTGCTGATCATTCATTTGGGGGAAAATGACCTGGTGCAACTGTCTGGATTGGCATTGTTACAACTTATGCAAAGGGACTTGGAAGTGTTGAAATCAAGGATGGCGGGGGCCTGCATTGCCTGGACGGAGCTGGTCCCCAGAAAGGTGTGGAGGGGGGCTGTGAAACATGGGGCCATTGAGAAGGCCCGGAGGAAACTTAATCGAGCAATGAGACTCTACTGTGCGGACAGGGACGTTAAGGTCATTGCACATCCTGGGATTCGACTGGAGGAGCCTTTAGCTTTTAGGGAGGACGGTGTGCACTTGTCTCGGCTGGGCAATGCGTGGTACATGATGGAGTTGCGGGATGTGGTGAGCAAGTTGTGGAACGAGTCTATCTGGTGTCGACGGGAGTAACTGCAGTGACGGACGGACGGCCCTGTGGGGGGGTGGGGCAGTGAACCGCCCTACAGGTGGTTCACTGGTTGGCAGGATTCGAAGGGACAGGGGTCAAGAGCGGGCATACCCATCCCTTGGGGGGGGAGTTGGCACAGGACGGATAGAAGCGTGAATGGAAGGTTGCAATGACTGGGGGCTGGAAGACGGTGATTGACGGGCAAGAGAAGGGTGTTTGGAGCCGCTAGGGCTTGGTGATGACGCGGAGTGAATGAAACGAATGGGGGGGGGGAAGTGTGAGTGGGGGTTTGCTGTTACTGTTATTGTTGATTTATTGTTATGTACAGATTCGCAGTTCTGGTCTAATAAAATGGCCTTTTACGCTGACACTGCGTGGTCTGTTTTATTGCGCGATGCCGGGCCCCGGGGAAAGCAGAGTCGCAGACTAGTCTTTCCCCGGGGTCTTTCGCGCAGTGGATAGGCCAGGTAGGGGAAGGGGAGGAGTTAGGGGTGGGTATTTAAGCGCGGGGGAGGAAGGGAACTTCCTCTTTTCTGCGCCTGGCACCATCGGGAGGGAGCTCGAAAGGCCGCCCACCCACTCGGCAGTTAATGGTGGTTTTGGGTCGGTCCTAAGCGTTGCCAGTTTAGGCCAGAGCTGCTGTAGGCAGGATTCGAAGGGACAGGGGGTCAAGAGCGGGCATACCCATCCCTTGGGGGGGGGAGTTGGCACAGGACGGATAGAAGCGTGAATGGAAGGTTGCAATGACTGGGGGCTGGAAGACGGTGATTGACGGGCAAGAGAAGGGTGTTTGGAGCCGCTAGGGCTTGGTGATGACGCGGAGTGAATGAAACGAATGGGGGGGGAAGTGTGAGTGGGGGTTTGCTGTTACTGTTATTGTTGATTTATTGTTATGTACTGATTCGCAGTTCTGGTCTAATAAAATGGCCTTTTACGCTGACACTGCGTGGTCTGTTTTATTGCGCGATGTGTATTTGTGAGTGCGCTGTGTGTGGTGATGAGTGCGAGGGAGATATTGTAAGCATGCGGCCTCTTTACCTGGCGCCCACCCCACGTTAGCCAGGCAGGGGGGCCCTTGCTCACGGGCCGATTTAAGCAATGGAATCATAGGAGAGGGCAATGGGATAGGGTTACGAAGTCCGTTCCAAGTGGAGCGGTCTAGGTTGGACAAAGACCTAAAGGTTTAAAAAGAAAGTGTTCCCACTGTAAATACAGTTGTAAATATTAATGTTCGTATGTGGACACTCTATTATTGCCTACAGGACTCCCATCCATCAAGTGTGCAAACCTAAATGGGACCAATTGAGGCATTTGTCAGTGTCTTCTTTTCATCTCTGTTCTGGGGGGACTAAGGGCGGTTTGTCATCGTTTATGCTGATAAGTACCCTTTGGTTTTCCATTTGTAATACCATTTCTTCCATGTCGCAAAAGTACATCAGCTTTTTTTCACTTTACTCTACCCCGTGCTTAATTAGAGTTCGAATTCATTGCTATACACCATTTTGATAGACTGAGGATGATAAACTTGCTGCTTGTTTCCTTCTTTTAGGTCTTAGCATTAAGGTAGTAGACATACCCAGGGAGGTTCCTTAATTACCGCACCCCTGCACTTTATGATTGAGTCACCAGACCCCAGAGAGAATGCCCACCCCCACGTTAGCCATTGCAAGCATTTCAAGCCTCATTATGTAAATGGTCTTTTTAAAGACCTGTAAAGTAATGGGGCGCGGCCGCAGGCTAACAAACGGCAGATCTCAACAGCTCCTCTCCCCCACCGCATTAAACAATATTGCGCCTCTTTCATCGATGCCCACCCCACGTTAGCCAGGCAGGGGGCCCTTGCTCACGGGCCAATTTAAACAATAGAATCTTGATAAAAAAAACAAGCATGCTGTCTCTTTACCCGGCGCACACCCGGAAATAACTAGAATCTCTCCAATATTGTAGAACGCCCCAAAAATGTGATGATCTACAATTCACGTAGGTGGAACGCCCACCGCAACACCCATTGCCCACCCATTTCAGGGAGAGAATGTGGTCCTTCGGCTAGACTAGTGCTGGAAAACAGGGTTCGAGCCTCTAGGTCGCGTCCACGTCCTGTGATTCTGGGCAAATCACTTAATCACCCTGTGCCAGAATGTGTAAGTAACCAGGCGCGGTTCGTCCATTGGGGCGTGGGGGCGTAGCCCCCCCTGCCCGACGCCGCCCGCAGCTCCCTCATGACAATCATGTCAATGAATCAACATGACGTCAGACCGCCGGGCGGGCGTCATGTTGATTTATTGACATGATTGTACAGACGGCAACACAAGTACGCATGCGTGGGGACGGAGGGTGAATTTTTACCCGTGCCCACACATTCGCACTTGTGTTTTGGCGGCGTTGCCCATGCCCATCAGGAGCCCTAATGGGCGTGCTGCAGGCGAGAGGGTACCTGTGCCCCTGGCGCCAGGATTGGCCAGGGGCGCTGTGAGCCTGTGACGTGTGCGGGACCGGCAGCAAGGTAAGAGTGTGTGTTTTTTGGTGTTCCAGTAAACTAGCTTGCACAAATGACTTGAGATAGTTCAGTGTGTTAAAGCATCTGCTGCAGAAATGTGTGCGTCTATTCCAGGTCACCCGTTTATTTCACGGCATGGGGTTTTGGAAATGTAAAAATTCTCAGAATTTCTTTTTTGATGGCTGTTTATAAACAGTTTCCAGAAAATGAGTTAACAACTGTCACCACAAATATAATGTACTCTTTGAACTAAGGTTATAAAATTTCAAAAAGTTAACAAACGGTAGAGGCGGAATAGCATGATATATGCATTTATTATTGCATGCATGTTGGTGTATGTTTGTATGTGAATTTGTATAGTACATGCCTAGGGCTTACAGGATGGCAAATACATGGGCGGTAGAAGGTTTCCAGCATAAAAAGGTAGGGGTGATGTAATATGTAAACTGGCACATCCTTCAACATCGATCCTAAAGGCTTGTTAGAGTCCATAATTTATTTTTATAAGGTCATAAAAATGCATGAATGATGGATGCATGCAGGGTGGGTGCATTAATAATTGTTCGGTGGATTGGTGGGTGGATGGGTGCATGGATGGATGCATGCATGATGGGTGGATGGATGCATGAATGATGGATGCAGGATGGATGGGTGGGTGGATGGGTGGATGCATGAATGAATGATGTATGGATGCAGGATGGGTGGATGGATGGGTGGATGCATGCATGATGGGTGGATGTATGATGGATGGATGGGTGGATGGATGGATGCATGATGGGTGGATGCATGATGGATGGATGGGTGGATGGATGGATGGGTGGGTGCATGAATGAATGATGTATGGATGCAGGATGGTTGGGTGGATGGATGGGTGGCTGCATGAATGTTGTATGGATGCATGCATGCATGATGGGCGGATGCATGATGGATGGATGGGTGGATGCATGAATGAATGATGTATGCAGGGTGGGTGGGTGGATGGATGGGTGGATGTATGAATGATGTATGGATGCATGCATGCATGATGGGTGGATGCATGATGGATGGATGGGTGGATGCATGAATGAATGATGCATGGATGCAGGATGGTTGGGTGGATGGATGGATGCATGAATGATGTATGGATGCATGCATGCATGATGGGCGGATGCATGATGGATGGATGGGTGGATGCATGAATGAATGATGTATGCAGGGTGGGTGGGTGGATGGATGTGTGGATGTATGAATGATGTATGGATGCATGCATGCATGGTGGGTGGATGCATGATGGATGGATGGGTGGATGCATGAATGAATGATGTATGGATGCAGGATGGGTGGGTGGATGTATGGGTGGATGTATGGATGCATGCATGCATGATGGGTGGATGCATGATGGATGGATGGGTGGATGCATGAATGAATGATGTATGGATGCAGGGTGGGTGGGTGGATAGATGGGTGGATGCATGAATGATGTATGGATGGATGCAAGGTGGTTCGGGCTCGCTCGCTGCTCTCGATCGCTGCGGTGCAATATGCAAATTAGTTTACGCCTCACCACTTTCAAATGTCACCAGCCGCCCCTGTAAGTAACTGGTGCTCATGTAAAGCACTCCAATACCTTCGGTCGAGTTCGAGCTATATAAATATGCAAAAAAAATAAAGTATAGCGTGGAAGGGTGCCTTATTTACAAAGCAGTTTTATGCCACGTTAAGTGGCTTAACGCTGCCTTGTAAATAAGGCAAAGCCCCTATCTCCACCACAATGTCAGAAAAAGTGACTTTGTGGTGGCAATAAGGGCGAAAATTGATGTTGCGGTGGCGATAGGGGCTTGAAAATACATCCCAAAAGTTGCTACCCTTTTGAACACTGTGAACTCTTTCTTCTAACAACATATTTTGTACTCTGGATTCTCCAAAATAAAATCTGAACAAAATAGCGATATTTAGATTTCATCCGTGTACTGTTTTCGATCAGTGCCCTGCTGTTTCCCAGACAACATTCAATAAAGCTTTAATAGGAGGCCGAGGAAGGGAAGCAGGAAGGAAGTAAACATGATGCGGACAACAGAGGGATGATAAGGTTAGGTCATTTTAAATGGCACGTTGACATATGAATCACAGGATAGAAAGGAGGAAGTGCCAGAAATGAATCTAATAATGCATGAACAAAAATAACTGTATTATGCTTTTCTAAAGTTCATGCGAATGTGCCATTTTTACAAACAACATTTCACGAGTGATTCTCTCACCGGTCGTATCATAAATAGCATTTTGTCAATTAAGAATTCCCGTGCAAAAATAGCTTTATAACAATGTCACATATGTGATAAAAGCCAAGCACCCTGCAACAAGCGTCTCGGTTTATATCCCATTATTGGTAGGCCTGCTTCCCTGCATACCGTCCTTACACCCTTCTGGAGAGCTTTACTTCACATTATTACTTAAATGTTATGCATCGTTTGCAAAATGCACGCAGCAAAACCATGGGGCAGATGTATCAAGATTCGATTTTGCGATTTATAAATAGCGATTTTTAAGGAATCGCTATTTAGAAATCGCAAAATGGAATGTATGTACAAAATTGCTATTTTTTAGCGGTTCCTTATTTTTCCTTATTTGCGAATTTGCATTTTGCGAATTCGAAATTAAGGAATAATTCCCATGCATTCCTATGGGCCAGGAGGCCCATAGGAATGATTGTGAAATAATTCTCAAATTGCGAATTCGCAATTTGCTAATCGCAATTTGAGAATTATTTCAAGGGTGCAGGGGTGTCTCAAAGACACCCTTGCACCCCTGAAATTTACATGTGTGTGCATGTGGCGCACATACATGCCATATGGGCATGTATGTGCGTCACATGCCACCCTCACAAATGCCAAATAGGGCATTTTTAAAAGAAATCGCAAATTACCACCTACTACAAGTTGGTGGTAATTTGCGATTTCTTAACCCAAATTCGCAATCTCAAAAAGTTTCATACATCTCATTTAAGGAATCGCAATTTTTTGCGATTCCTTATTTTGCGATTTTTTTGTTACATATCAAAAAAATGCTAAAATGGCTTCTGCGAATTTCGGCCTTTGCGATTCGCAAAATGCTTGATACATCTGCCCCCAAATCTTATTTAATTTTTAAAGAGACAGCACATAAAATACAGTCATATTTTGGTCAATTGATGGTGCAGTACAGTGCCACAATTCATACGTATATTGGTAGATTTCCCAACAGCTAGAATTGCCAAATCATAACCAGGGGCGAATGCAGGAGCATGTTTCATGGTCTATCTGTTCCAACCTCTTAAAGAGAGATCAAGGAATGAGCCACGTAAGATGGAGACGCTGACCACTGAAAAGGATTCTCCGGTGTTTCTGTCATGTAAGGATCCACTTTCTTGTTTGGAGGGGCTGTCAAGTGGACAATGTCACAGTAGAATTCCGAATTCAACCATATATCACCAGACTCCGGGTCACTGAGCACTGCTTGTTGTTAGTACTTGTTGTAGAAGAGGACAAGGAGAGCTTGATGGTTTTCATTTCACTAGATGGCCCCTTTAAATTTCTTTGGCTCTCCGGACACTTTCAAGCAAGGACTTTTTCAGCCTCTCCACATCATTCATAAAACAATCTCGATTGCCTCAATGCTGTTGCAGTGGTTGTAGGATCCCTTGTCAGGTAATACGTACACGGAGGTAGAGAGGAACATACTGTGGTTGGTGTGAAGTGCCCGCTGTCCCAATCTTCACCAAGGTAGAGCATAATCTAGTCCCATCGTGGGAATCCATGCATGAGTTGTGTGGTAAGATACACACTCTTATTATGTGAAGTGCACATTCCACTGCTTAGAACCACTTGCAGGCCGCCTTTGGTGTTCAGTCAACATAGTTTTGTATTGGCTGAAAGATGTCCCCCAATAATTTAATTTGGATCTATTATCTCAAACCAGGATATAAATGTTTGATCTCAGCTGGGTCGTCCTATGCAAAGTAGAGTTCACTAGCACTTATGGGCATTTAGGCACTTTACAAATAACTAGGAACAAAAAATAAACAAGGTAATTTAGAGCACTAAGAAAGTTGGAAAGTAACAAGAGTAGAGCTGGGTAAGGATTGGAGGAGCAGGCCGACTGGTACTGAGAGCTGAGGAGGGGTAGAGCTTAAGGAAGAGACGCAGTGCCTGAGTATGGAGGTATTAAGGAGACGCAGATTATTTCGCCCAGACGCTGTCCCCTTCCTTGCTGTGCCTCGATGCCGATTCCACGTACTTCTATCCATAGAGGGAATGGTATAACATTTTAGCCTGCAATGTTCCTTTTGGGACAGGGCCAAGACTGATTTGCCTTCTGCTAGTTCCTATCTCTATTGCTACTGGTGCTTGGAAAATTGATGGAATGGAATCCTGCCTAAAGACATTACCAGCACTTAACATTATTTTTTTTTTTTTTTTTTTTAAATCTGTTTTATTGGTACACGTGGCATACAGTTACATTTCTTGTGCGCGTAATTCAAAGGGGAAACAACAATTGGAATAGTTCTTACATCATCAATGTGAACGTTGGCGACTTTAGAAAACCAATAAATGCACTCACTGTTAATAAATACCATCCGTTACCTTGGGGCGGTCCCTACATTCACCAAATCATTCGCTCCATTGCTTCTATACAGTGTAATGCGCTCTGTTCGCCTTGCTATGGTGCCAGACCTCACCCGTCAGGGCGGGCAGCCTGATGGCCAGCCGCGCCCCCGGTGCTCGCGACCCACTGGTTGGTGACGTAGCAAGTTGTCTCTCAGTAGTGTGAATAACCAGCCGGGCCCGGTTCCAAGCAACCTGCACATGTACCGTGGTCGGCTAGGAGGTTTAGTAGTCCGCCTTCGTGAGGCAGAAGTTTGCGGTCGTGGCTTGCATGCGAGCTGCACTCCTGTGTGTCGTCGCCGTGTGTCGAAAGTGAGAGGTGTAGGTGGGAAAGGTAGATCCGGCGTGGACAACTGGGGGGTGTCCTGTGCCGTGAACGCCACCAATTCAAACTGGGGAAAACAGGAGAGTAGGTGAGGGTGTAAAGAGTCCGATCTCGGAGTAAGGGGGGGGGGGGGGGGGTGCTGCAGCATTGGTTCTGCCTAGGCCTCTTCGGGTGTGGTAGACTTGCGGGGTGCTGGCCCTGAGTGTGCTCGGGGGAGGAGGCATCGGCGGTGTGTGGTGGCTCTGGGACTCGGGTGTGGGCGCATCTGTGAGGTCGAGGGTATATGTGGGCTCCGCTGATCAGTGGGGGGGGGGGGGTAGGTCGTGTGGGTGGGCGGTGGGTCGCTGGGGTGGTATTTCATGTCCATATGTGTGTGGCTCCCGATACTCCCCTCTCTCGCCACTCAGTCTGTGGTTTGGACCTGACCCCCCCTTGTCCACTGGGGAGGAGCCATCTCCTTACAATATCCCTTTGTCGTGGCAAGCTCTGGTGAATGCTCTCAGGAAGCCCTCCCATACCTGAGCGATCGGTATGGCCCTCCGCCCCGCCGTTTCCTCCCTACATAGCACCGTGCCTTCTGCGGTCGCCCAATAGATGAGAGAGGTGCACCAATGTTTCGGCAGGGGCGGTTCCATGGCCTTCCAGTGGCGGGTTATGAGTCTCTTGGCGGTTATCAGCCCCAGATCCCAGAACCTCATATGTGCTTTGTTATGTTTGGTCCTGGTTAGAAGGCCCAGTACACAGGTGTCCCAGTCGTGTCGTTGGCCCAGCGCAGTCCCTTTTGTCAACAGCGCGGTAACAGCGTGCCAGTACGTCCGGAGCTTGGGACATGCCCACAGCATATGCAGGAGATCCGCGTCTAGGAGCGCGCATCGCGGGCATTTGGAGGTATTCAAACCAAAGTAGAGGTTAATCTTGTCCGGGGACAAGTATGCCCTATGCATGATATAGAACTGTATGATTTTGAATCTCGAGTTGTGGGGGACGTGCTGTGGCCCCTCTAGGATCCTTTCCCATTCTTTATCCGACCAGTCTCTCCCCCTGTCAGTGGTCCATCTATCCCTGAGCGACTGAAGGGAGGCCGTTGTGTGGGACCTCAGTGCCTGCGTTAGCCAGTGCACAACGTGTGACCCTGCCCCCATTACGTGCAGGTATTGTATCAAGAGGTGGGTCTCGGGTTCCACGGACATATCGCCCCAGTGTTCCGTGAGGACTCGCATCATTGATGCATGCATCAGGAATTGTCCCGCTGGCAGCCCCGGATTCTCCACCAGCCCCTCGAACCGTACCATGGCCCCGTCGTCATACAAGTCCGCCAGTGTCTCAAGCCCCACTTGCGCCCAGTCATGTAGGTGTGTTGCTGTCACCACTCCCCCAGGCCTTGGCAGTCCCTCTAGTGGCAGGGCTGGTGCGTAGGGGGCAGTTTCCCTGGTCAATCGCAGAGCACGCCTGTAGCATCTCAGTGCCACTGCTAGGTGTAGCTGCGTCTCGCGTGTCGCTCCTCTGAGTGGATGGAATAGTGCGAGGGCTTCTGCTTGGGTCAGGGCCGGGACTGTCGAGGCCGTGTCGTTTAGGTTCCTACCCGCAAGCCAGGCCACCACCCACTGGAGTTGCGCGGCAAGGTAGTAATGCTCTTGATTCGGGACCGCGAGTCCCCCCGAGGCCGTGGGGGCATACAATTTCTTTAGGGCCACCCTCGGTCTCCCCACATTCCAGATCAGTGTTCGTGTAAGTGTCTCCAAGTCTCTAAAGACCCGAGCCGGGACATACACCGGTATATTCGAAAAATAGTACAGTAGTCTAGGCAGGACTATCATTTTAGTCAGGGTGATTCTGGCCGGGACATTGAGCGGGAGCGTGGCCCAAAACTGGATCTGGGCCCGCAAGGAATTTATGGCTCTAATCAGGTTGCCATCCAGTATGTCTGCTGCATTTCTATATATGTGGATGCCCAGATACTTAAAAGTGCCGGCATACCATGTCAGCGTCGTGTCCCCTAGTTGCACTGCGCATTCCTGCATATCCGGGTGAAAGGGGAAGACCCCAGATTTACCCCAGTTGACCCTCAGTCCCGAGTGTGTTGTGAATTCGCGGAGGGCGCCGGTTAGTCCCGGCGGTATCCGTGTTAGGTCCCTGACGTAGAGGAGTAGGTCGTCGGCATACAGGGAAACTGCGTGTACCCCATCTATCAACGGGATGCCCCACTCGGCGCCTTGCGTCCGCAGTATCTCCGCCAGCGGTTCCATGGCCAACGAGAAGAGTAGAGGTGATAACGGGCAGCCTTGCCGTGTGCCCCGCCTCACCTGTATGGCCTCCGATAGCAGGCCCCCCATCCGGACCCGAACTGTTGGCGTTTGATATAGAAGACCTACCATGTCCAGAAAAGCGTCTCCCAGGTCAAACTTTTGCATAACCGCCCTAAGAAACGGCCACTCCACCGAGTCGAATGCTTTTTCCAGGTCCAATACTATGCAACCTGATAGTG
The DNA here is from genome assembly GCF_964263255.1 of Lissotriton vulgaris. Lineage (NCBI taxonomy): Eukaryota > Metazoa > Chordata > Amphibia > Caudata > Salamandridae > Lissotriton > Lissotriton vulgaris. Next base: position 222,211,779 of record NC_141696.1, on the reverse strand, counting down.
GCCAAGGGCCCCTCGCGTACTCCTGCACTCTGAATAGCCGGCGGATGTTATGTGATGTGCTGCGTGTGGGTACGAACCCGTTCTGGTCAGGGTGGACCAGGGTAGGCGTGTATTGGGCCAGTCTCCTCGCTAGCATAGAGGCTAGTATTTTGTAGTCCGTGTTTAAGAGGGCAAGGGGCCTATATGAGCCCATGAGTGCCCCGTCCTTTCCCGGTTTCAGGAGGGAGACCAGTGTAGCCTCACTCAGAGATGGGGGCAGGGAGGAGTCGTCCAGCGCTGTCTCATACAATTTTACGAGTTCAGGGACCAGGAGGTCTTGGTATGCTTTATAAAACTCCGCTGGGAGTCCGTCTGGGCCGGGGGACTTTCCGTTGGAGAGCGCCGCTATGACTTCCCGGAGCTCCTCGGGAGCTATGGGTGCCGTTAGGACAGTACGCTGGGCATCGGTGAGTGTCGGCAGCAGTATCTGATTAAGATACTCCTCCGTGTCTGGGGCGGGCGTGGGTAGGCAAGAGCGATATAGTGCTTTGTAGTGTGCGGTGAACGCTCCGTGTATCTCTGACTGTGTGTGCAGGGGCACTCCATTCGCGCCTAGTACTTTTGTGACTGGCTGCTTCCGATCTTCTCTGGCGATGAGCCACGACAGCAGCTTGCCGGGCTTGTCCCCCCTGTCGTGTGTGCGCGCCGCGTGAGCCGCGAAGTTCAGACATCTGAGCCTCTCCAGTAGTTTTTCGTGGGCCGCCTGCGCTTTGTGAAGCCCAGTGATGTGTCCTCCCACCGAGTCCCACTCATGTCTACTCAGTTCCTCCTCCACCCTGTGTAAGTCCCTCTCTACCTGGCGCTTGAGGTTCCCCTGCGTGCCCAAGCATTGTCCCCTTATGACCACCTTGAACGCCTCCCATTCCATCTGCAGAGAGGTGGCTGTACCTGCATTATCCTCGAAGTAGTGTACTATGTGTGCGAACAGTGAGTCCCGGAAAGGTGCGTCTAGCAGGAGGTCCGGCTGTAGCCTCCAGTTGGGGACTGGGGGGCGTGTGTGCGCCCAGGAGATCGTCAGCATATGTGGGTTATGGTCGGAGTGTGTCCTACCCATGTATAGCGCCTCCGTCACCAGTGGGAGTAGATCATCTGTGAGCATGAATCTGTCTAACCGGGTGTGTAGGGTATGAGCTCCTGAGTAGTACGAGTATATCCTGGTCGTTGGGTTCCGGTGGCGCCACACATCATGCAGGTTCCAGTGTGAGGCCCAGGCTATAAGAGCTTTCATGGCACCCACCACTGGTGCGCCGGGTAGAGGTGGGAATGAGCGGTCCAGTGTGGTATCTAACACGCTATTGTAATCCCCCCCCAAGATCCAGGGGATCCCGTGCCAGTGCGCCAGGGTTGTGGACACCATTTCCAGGAACCTCTGTTGGTCTGTGTTAGGGGCATATAGCGACGCCACCACCAGCGGGCGTCCGTCCAGGAGTCCCTTCACTGCCACCAGCCTCCCTTCCTTGTCTATGTGTGAGTCCTCAACTTCAAACGGGAGCCCTGGTCGCACCCATATCAGTGCCCCCCTGGCGTAAGAGGAGAACCCAGTTGCATAGATCTGACCTCGCCATCGCCTGCGCAGGGTGTGTACCTCTGGTGTTGTCAGGTGAGTCTCCTGTAGGAGCGCTATCTGTACCTTGTGCCTCTTCAGGTACGAATAAATCATGTACCTGCGCGCGGGTGTGTGTATTCCGCGCACATTCCAGGTACACATTTTGACTTCAGCCATCAGCATTCAACAAGGTAGTCACACCCGTACCCTCCCTCGATCCAAGCACCCTCCCATTAGGCCCTCCGGTGTCCAGTGTCAGAGTATCGCCCCCTTTGCCCGAGCAGCCCTCGGAGTAGTTCAACGAGCACCCCTGCGAGCCATGCATGCAGCGTTTCACAATAGGGAGAAGGGGGGTAAACATTAACTGGGGGTAACTCCATCGGGTCGGTTGCCAAACGGGCAGCCGTCCAAACATTCTACGAAAAGTTCGAACAAACCATTCCGGGGGGTTGCTATACATCACGCAGTCCAAGCAGCCAGTGTGTATCTGTTGAGCATGAAGGCGTGAGCGCCCTCCCAGGGGGATGTGTTCGTTAGTCTGAGTGGCCGACCGGCCGGTCCATAGAGTACCTTGGGGCGTCTGCCCCGCAGTTGATAATTGCCAGTGTGACATCGTCATGACTTACTGCGGGTTCGGTGTCCGTTGCCATCAGGCAGCGCCTCGCCGATGCTTCCCTCGCCGAGAGCCCCGTGTTGCGGCACTACTTCAGCCGTACAGATCCGACGTTTGTGGGGTGATGTCTGGCAGCCCACCTGAGAGTTGCGAATCCGGGAGACCATATATCGCCTCATCTTCACTCGGCGATGTTCTAGGACTGGTGGCAGGCGGGGAACGTCGTATCGGGGAGCCGCTGAGCTCCGAGACCATCCGCAGGGCTTCCTGTTGTTCTCTGCGTATGTCCTCTTCCGGTGGGCTCGCGCTATGTTGGGTGCCGCTGGCCGCGGGGGAGGGTGACCTGGCGCCACGTCTCCTCTTGGGTCTTCTGTGTCTCCTGGGCCTGTCCTGATTTCCGGACCTCCCCGTGCTCTTGTCCGTCCCGTTGTCCAGCCAGGCCTCCACGTCTTCCGGGGAGTCAAAGAAGTGTGTCTTCTCGTTCGCTATCACCCTGAGCTTCGCTGGGAAAAGGAGGGAATATGTAAGCCCCAGTTGGCGTAGCCTCCGTTTTACCATTAGGAACGATTGCCTCTGGCGCTGCACCTGGATTGTATAGTCTGGGAAAAACATTATGTTCGCGTTTTCAACTTGAATGTTGCCCAGTTTTCGGGTTTCTCTTAGTACCGTGTCCCGGTCCCTATAGTTCAGGATTCGGATCAGAAAAGGGCGTGGGTTTGAGCCTGTGTGGAGCGGCCTGGTCGGGACTCTGTGCGCCCGTTCCACCACGAAATATGGCGAGAGGGTGCCTTCGGGTAGCAGGGTGCGTAGCCAGTCCTCCACGTGGGCGGTCGGATCCTTGCCTTCCCATTTTTCTGGCAAACCTACTATGCGGACGTTGTTGCGTCTCGCCCTCCCTTCTGCATCCTCTGCCCTGTCCTCTAGGAATTCCACTCTGTTGAGAAGGTCCTTAATATGTTTGTCCGATTGGGCGACTCGAGGGTCTATGTCCGTCACTGCGGTTTCCAGGGTTTTGGTGCGCTCGGCTAGTTTCTTATGGTCCTCTTTCAGGTGTGTGAGATCTATTGCGACTCCGTCTATTTTCGCCTCCAGGGATGTCCGGGTGGACTGGATGGAACTTTCCAGGCGCTCCATGGCAGCCAGTACCGAGTCCAGTCTGGCCGTCACCGGATCTGCGTCCGTCTGTTTCTGTGGCTTGTCCATTTTGCCCTTTTGGGACGTGCTCCCCGTTCCTGTGCGCTTCCCGGCACCTCCAGACATCCGGGTGGGGTGGTGGTCCGTGGTCTTGTGGCGTGTCCAGGGCAGGTGACTGTCACCTCTGAGCCTCCTGTGCGGTCGCACCGTCTTATGCGCCGCTTGCGTCGGTGGCAGCCGTTATCCCATACAGGACTCTGGTAGTGGGCTATGTGGTACCCCTCCCGCTGTTCTGAGCTCCTCGCTTACCCCCTGTTTCGTTGGGTGTCCAGTAGCGCCGTGTTTCCAAGGGCTCCGGGGTTATGGGCTGCGTGCGGCTGGCAGTGTCACCCCACGATGTCCTACTCTCCCAGCAGTCTCTATGGTTCTGTGTGCCCGGCTCTCCGTGGCTGCGGCGGGCGACCCGAGCAGTTGGGCTTAATCTGAGTTTCGTATTCCCTGGTGAGTCGGGTTTCCGGCTAAGCCTTGGTCTCTTGGGTGCCGGGGTCCGTCAGTATCCAGCAGTGGGCATTGGTGGCGTGGGTATCAGGCAGTGTCTCCCCTTGGCGCTCTCCCCAACCGGCAATCACCTCAGGTCTGCGCACGTGGTCAGCAGCGGAGCTTTTGGCTGGGCAGTGGCTCTCACCGGTGTTGCCCCTCTGCCACCCCGTGTCTCTGGATGTGGCCCACTGGGCGCCCTGGAAGTGTCTCTTGGCTGCCTGGTAGTTCGTGGCGCTGGGTGAGCCGGGCAGGTGTTGCGCCCTGTGCTCCTCGCTGCGCAGCACTTACCGCCCAGGGTCGCAGCAGGCGTCGTCGGGGGTCCGATCCCGGATCCGCTTCCCCCAGTATTGCTCCGTCCCTCCGCTGCAGGTCGGGAGGGGGATGGGCACCTCCTCGTGTCTGTCTCGGCTTCAGAAGTCCAGCGGGCGGCCTCAGTCTCCTAGCGCCGCGCCTCCTCACTTTTCTCGGTTCATGGCCAGCCGGGTCGTCTCTGCCCTTCGTGGTCCGCCTAGGGTCGGTGCGCTGTGGCGTGACCCAGCGCCGTCGCCTCAGTCCGCTTCTCCCGGGCGCCCCTTCCGCGCGGCCCTCACTTCCGGTTTCGACACCGGGTTCGCCCGCCGGGACTCGCCGAGCCCGAGTTCACTCCTCCGGCTGTGGTGGCCTCGTTTGTGCCGGTGCGGTTCCGGGGCTCGATGGACCTTGTGTTTCGGTCCGATGCTTTGGCAGTGCCCTCTGGTCACTCGCTGCGAGTGTGGGCCGGCCAGGTGGTGTTTTGCTCGGAGAAATGACCCCCTAGGTGCGGGCTCTCGCCGGAGCTCTGTTAGGGAGCAGCCAGTCTCGCTGCGCGCGTAGCCACGCCCCACCAGCACTTAACATTATTTCATGCATTGTCATTCATCACTTTCTTCTAGGTGAGTAGGCCTACTAGCATGATGTCCCTTTGAACAAATGGCATGTGTGTGAACTGAAAAGTCTCCTCCACGGCTATGAAAAGCATACGACTTTGTGGAGCTGAATATAATGGTAGGCATTCTTAAGTTCAAGATTTGAGAAGTAAATCCCCCATTTAAGTAGGAAGACAATCATTAATTTTTGACAATAGTAAATTGTCAACAACGATGGGCCAAATTCACAAAAGTAATCTGAGACAAAATCCTAACTTTACGACTTTTGGTATTCACAAAAGCCATTTAGTGGTAGTAAAGTTAGGATTCCTAACTTTACTACTACTAAATGCCTTTTGTGAATACTGAAAGTCTTAAAGTTAGAATTTTTCACAGTTTAGTAGTAGTAAAGGCCCTCTCCAGCGTTAAAGGCCCCGAGCCGAAGGCGAGTGCCTTTAACAAGGGAGAGGGACTTTAATAGCGGTATAGCCCATCTACGAAGGGCTATAAGGCTATTAGAACATTCTGTCACTAGAGGACAGAATGTTCTAACAAAAAAAACAAAGCCTTTTGGAAGCTTGAGGGGATTGGAATCCCCACAGGTTCCCTGAAGCCTTTGTTCACAGCCAGAGCTGTGAACAAAGAAACATTGGAATGTTGGAGCTCCAGGCTTATACTAGCCATTAAAAGTCTTAAAAGTCAGTGACGAGTAAGAAGCGGAGAAACAGAATAAGGTTCTGTCTGTTATCTTTTAAACCAACGTCAGAACGAGTGGTAGAACAATTCCTGACTCACAACGGTTTTTCAAAATTGTTTTATGTCTCCTTATTGTTCATGACTTTTTGGTATTTACTTTATTGGCATTGCAAATTGTGGAGTTGCATTCTTAGATGTATAAGCAATTCTTTGGGGCTTTTTGTACTGGAGAGTGTCGCCTCCATTTCCACCTCATTCTGGTCAGCTCCCTAGCTGTTGTGGGTACCACTGTGGGCTTGTTGTGCTCTATACCTCCTCCAGTCATCATCATCATCAGAAAAATGTAATTTGGTTAAGAGAATTATTTATAAAAGCATGTTACATAAAATCACAAAAAGCAAAAAAAATTAAAAGTGTTAAAACTGCATAGTTTTACAACAGCATATAATACTTATTAAAATACAGGTGGCTGCAAGACAGGGTTGAGTGGGGGTCTACATAATTGAAATGTATTATCTTTCACAATTAGCAAAATAAATATCCTTGTGAACTTAACATAAAATTTGCAAAAAAAAAGTAAAATGTAATAAGGACTGTTGGGATTTGTCATCACAGGGGCAAGAAGACAGGGGATTCCTCCCAGAAAGCAAAGCAAAGTGCAAATGGAGCCAGTTGTAAATCTCAGCAGTAAGGACCTTTCCCATTGGCTGGAATGATACAACAAATAGGATTCGATGCCAGCAGAGATCTATCATTAAACTTATTAAACTATACTTTTTTGTGGGCTTGATAGGTTCTCTTGAGTCTCTTTGAAAATGTCTAGCATCCATAAAGGCGTATCATTTGTCAGATTTATTTATACAATCGAGTTGGAAAAAAGGGGTGGCTTTCCCAGATTAAAAAGGAATTTTTAACATATGGAAGCCAGGGAATACTCAACCCACGCTCACAGCTTAGGCAGTCCATGATCACATGCAGATTAAAAATGACCCATGGGTTGCACCATATCGACAACCACAACATCAGTGGTCTAAGCTTAATGACATCTCCAGCATAGGTAAGTTCTAGGGACTCATGGCAAACAAATTGGGGGCAGCTGGGTGGTTCTCATAGGAGTCTGTGTCTGAAGCTTTTTTTGGTCCATCTGTATGTTGTCGTACTTTAGCATAACCCCAGACCCCTGCACCATACATAGCGCTAGACGTAACAACAGGGACACATTGAGTCTTATATAATTCTAAGAATGCTGCTACTGGCTTCCCCCCTCCCAGATGGATCAAGTTAAAGAATGTGTCAATGGATTGAATTCATTTCAGCTGCCTGGTGGATATGTTAGAATGTCATGAATCTAAAGATCAAAGCAAATCCCCAGATAAGGCAAACTTCACACTGTGGATATTAAGTTAGAATTGGCATGCATAGGACTCACTCTAAACTTCTTGAGACCGCAAGCCATAAAGTGGGATTTGGAATAGTCAAATCATGCATAGAACTTACAATACCATGCACTAATTGCGACAGGATCCTTGGCGCACATGTCAAAAATACGGCATTGTCTGCATAATATAATGCTAGCACTTGCAGGCTACCAATCTGTGGTACATCCTGTCCTCAAGACAAGAAATAGTTGCTTAAATCATTAATGTATGATCTGAATACAATTGGTGCCAAAATACACCCTTTGCGAACTCCTCAGTCCAGACCAAAAGGCTCGGTAAATTTGTTCAGAATCTGGTTCTGGCAGGTATTGGTTTCAGTGAAAGAAAGACAAAAAGGTAACCAAAGTAGGGTCCATTCTTTATCAAATAACTTAGGACAAAGTTTGGACCTGTTGACGCGATCAAAAGTGCTTGATATGTCCATGAAGGCCAAGTGAAGCGCGCAGTGTTGTCCTTGAAGGCCAAGTGAAGCGAGCAGTGTCTGGCCACAACATATTTCCCCAACACTCCGTTCAAGGTTCAGGCACTGCTCCACTGTGCCAAGATGTTCCCTAACCCCATACTGGCAGTATCTTAGAATATAATTGGCCTAAGTTCTAATCTAATTAAAACCCACTCGCCCCAGCATGTTAGCTGTAGAATCAATAAGGGAAATTGGACGATAAGGCTGTGGGTCTGATCGATCTCCCTTCTTAAAAATTGGTACAATTCCCAATCGGCTGCATTGATATGTGAGCAAAGTGACTCCAAATTCCTTCTACTATCTCTTAATCGAATGATTGTGTGGCATAACATTTTGGAATCTTTCCGCTTGTTTGCCTCCATTATTGACTCAAGATTCCTTCTTCTAATCTCATTGTTTCTAAGCTTTAAAGTAAATTTATAATGAGCCCTTCACCTCCTCACTCGTTCCATATTCCCAGGTTTAGTACCTAAAGCAAATCCCTGATTACAATTTACATGGGAGCAAGATAAATCAACCCATTTAGAGTCCAGGCACCAGAACAGGGGGCAGGCTTCATAAGCAGGTTTTTCACCATCCCACAAATCTTGGGGGAAGACTTCGTTAGTGCTTCGCTGCGCCTCACTAAAATAAAGCAAATAATAAAAGTCCTGGAATTATACCATACCAGTTGTTCAAAACGGATTGCGGATTTGGATAGATTCCATGTCAGACGTATATTGGCTTCTTTAATGTTGATTTTAAAATGAGCAAAGTGTTGGATGGGAAGTTCGAGAGACAGTGTTAGAGGGTTCTGGTCCGCTATGGATAAATTAACAGTTTCTTAGTTTGAGGCTAGAACAGTTAAAGATCTAGTCAAAAAAATATAGTCTATGACAGGCGAACATCCGCCTCCAAACATGGTTGAAACCACAGCCATTTGGGAAGGTTATAAATTATGGATGCATATCATGTATTTCTCAAAGACCAAATTATCAAGTTCAAAGCCTCTAAAGTTAGAAAATGTAAACTGTTGTGCAATATATTATTGGTCCTGTCATCCTGAACAAGGGCGTGAACATTTGCAACTGCATTAAAATCACCACATCGAATGGCATTTGAGGACCCTGTCTACTGCCTCACAAACTCTTTTAAAACGTACATTGTTAAAATAAGAAAACTCATTGTTTAAAAATTAACTAAACAAAATATAAAATGATTACTGCATTGACCACTAAGGCCTGTATCTAGCGGCAATCTAAAGAGACGGCGGTAACCTTACAATTCAGTGATAACTTTATCCAGGACTATAGACTTCCCTTAGCTCTCCCCAAACTAGAGGGTTGAGCATCGATGGAATAGCAGATGCATCCTTTCTGCTTGACTTCCTAGGTCTTCTGCAACAACACTATACCAACATTCTCAATAAAGGGAGCAAACTCTACATTCAGCCCTAGCTGTGTAACCTGCAATGTTCCAGCATACCACCCTGATTGGGTCTGAGAAAACAGTGGGTAAGCCTCCAAATGTTGAGACGGTGGACCTAGCATTTGGGCAGGTTAATGCACCAGGAGTAGTGCAAAGGGAAGAGCATCATTGTCAATCAATGTCAGTAACATCTTGTAAAAGTGAAAAGTGATTCTGTAATGGGATGCTGTAGGTGTACACTGGAGCTGTTGGGAGATGTGGATTCAAAGGCGCATTAGAGCAAGGGAGGGCAGATGTATAATAACAATCAATGTGAAGGGCCACAATGTTGCTATTAGAGGTTGCAGACTGGAGACAGCAAGTAATTCACAATGTGAGGTCCATTAAAATCAACAACAATGTCTCCATCAACAGATTTTTGGTTAATCCAATCCACGCTGCTTGCATTACAAAAATAATTTGATTGGGTGGAGCAGGGTGATAGTTCAAATGTTTACTGACAAACAGGTAGTGCGTCCACACAATAAATATTTTAATGGTACGCCTGTCATCTTTTCCACCTGAGTCAGGATAAATGTTAGAATACTTACTGGAGTGCAGCAGGGTTTAACTATTGTTTTATGACTTCTGCTTGTTCATGTTCTTTTATTATTTACTTTACTGACATTGCCAGATTGTGGGTTTGAAACTGAGAACATCAACCAATTCCCTGGGTCTTTTTTGACTGTTCTGATGGATGTTAGAATCCGTAAGTGTCCTGCCGCTCTTAAACCTTTTTCTGTTCTTCACTCTAGATGTTGATGTGCCGTTGTAGGCTTGTTGGGCTCCACCTCTCCTTCAGTCAAGTGCTGACCTACTGGGGAGTGCATTAACATGAATGCATTGCATCCGTGCATTGGGTGCCCGGAGTCGGTGTACTCTGTCCATCACCACCCCCTTTTCTGAATCGTTTTGTCCACCATAAGCATGGAAGGGTATGCTCAGACATGAGTCCCTTGCTCATTGCAGCATCAGGATTCAAGCAAGCCGGGCCGAAGACGGCTGTAATGCCAGAACCGGTCCCCGGAAGCTTGTTTCCTTCCCAGTAAAAGAATTGGCTTGGTAGTTTGGTCTGTCCTTTTCCCATGATGCACTGGGCCAGGCACAGACTAATTTGCATGTAGCCAGGTTCTGAGCTGGGATGGTGCAGTGAGCTAATAAAACGGTGATGGATCAAGCCCTGATCTGTTGACTTGGTAGGAGTGTTCTGCTTAATTCAGATACTCTGTCCATCACCACCCCCTTTTCTGAATCGGCGCCACACCAAAGGCAGGCATGTGCACAGCTTTTTGCAACCAGAATCCAGCTGAGACCAATACCCCTAGTACCCAAAGTTTACCAGGAACCTTTGTGTAAATTCTCTGGAGTATTTCATATTATTGTACTCCAAAGCACAGTGTATCGAAGTAAGAACGCACGCCACGACCGAACCACCACCCCCCACCAGCACCCTCCGCGCCTGGACCCCGATCAGCACCGAAGACACCGTCCGCACGATGAACTCCATCCACTCCGGATCTCCGACCGACCCCTGCCCTCACCACGTCTTCAACAAGGCCGACGCTGTCATCGCACCCCACCTGCGGGACATCATCAACACCTCCTTCGACACCGCCACCTTCCCCGAGAGCTGGAAGCACGCCGAACTCAGCGCTCTACTTAAGAAGCCATCAGCCGACCCACCGACCTCAAGAACTACCGCCCCATCTTGCTGCTCCCGTTCCCTGCAAAAGTCATCGAGAAGACCGTCAACAAGCAGCTGGCTGCCTTCCTCGAGACGAACGGATCCCTCGACCTCTCGCAGTCTGGCTTCCGGGCCAACCACAGCGCCGAGACCGCCCTGATCGCAGCCACCAATGACATCCGAGCCCTGCTTGACAACGGAGAAACAGCAGCCCTCATCCTCCTAGACCTCTCCGCGGCCTTCGACACTGTCTGCCACCTAGTGCAGCGCCTCAGCAACGTCGGAATCCAGGAGAAGGCACTGGAGTGGATCATCTCCTTCCTCGCCGGAAGGACACAGAGAGTCCGCCTCCCCCCGTTCAGATCAGAAGCCACTGAAGTCATCTGCGGCGTTCCTCAAGGCTCCTCGCTCAGTCCAACCCTCTTCAACGTCTACATGAGCCCCCTCGCAGACATCGCACGCCAGCACAACCTCAACATCATCTCCTACGCCGACGACACCCAGCTGATCCTCTCCCTCACCAACGACCCCGCCACCGCCAGAGCCAACCTACACGAAGGGATGAAAGAGGTAGCCGAATGGATGAAGAACAGCCGTCTGAAACTGAACTCGGACAAGACGGAAGTCCTCATCCTGGGATCATCACCCTCCGCCTGGGACGACTCCTGGTGGCCCCCCGCCCTAGGCAACGCACCCAAACCAACAGACCACACACGCAACCTGGGCTTCATCCTGGACTCCTCCCTCTCCATGACCAGACAAGTCAACGCCGTCTCCTAGTCGTGTTCAACATCCTGCGCATGCTACGGAAGATCTTCCGGTGGATCCCCACCGAGACCAGGAAGACGGTCACCCAGGCCCTCGTCACCAGCCGTCTGGACTACGGCAACTCCCTCTACGCCGGAACCACCGCCAAACTCCAGAAGAGACTCCAGCGGATCCAGAACGCCTCAGCACGACTCATCCTGGACAACCCCCGCCGCAGCCACATCTCCAGACACCTGAGAGACCTGCACTGGCTCCCGGTCAACAAGAGAATCACCTTCCGTCTCCTCACCCACGCACACAAAGCCCTACACAACCAAGGCCCAGGATACCTCAACAGCCGCCTCAACTTCTACGCTCCCAAACGCCACCTTCGATCGACCGGCCACGCCCTCGCCGCCGTCCCCCGCATCCGAAGAGCCACCACAGGGGGACGGTCCTTCTCCTACCTCGCCGCCAAGACTTGGAACTCCCTCCCGACCCACCTCCGCCTGACCCAGGACCATCTCGCCTTCAGGAAGCAACTCAAGACCTGGCTGTTCGAGCAGTAGCGGACCCCCCCTCCCGTAGCGCCTTGAGACCCTCTGGGTGAGTAGTGCGCTATATAAATGCTTTGATTGATTGATTGAGATCATTGGGAATAACCTATAATTTTGACTCATTCCCTATCAACGTCAGTAATAATTACTTTCTTTCACACAGAAAGCATTTAGGGCTAGATGTACGACCATTCCATTTTGCGAGTCCCAAATTGCGATGTTTTGCGACTTGCAATTTGTGACTCACAAAATGGAATGTACAAATGTTTCTCAGACACTGTTTGCGATTCACAATGGGGTCGCAAACGACCTACCTCGTTAATATTCATGATGCAGGTCACAATTTGCCACTCCATTGGTAATGCCCAGCACTCACAGGGATGGTGTCCTGCTGGGGTCAGCAGACCACCATGTCTGTGACTGCTTTTTAAATAAAGCAGTTTTTTTTTTTAAAAATGCAGCCCGTTTAACTTAAAGGAAAACGTGCTGCATTTAAAAAAAGAAAAATTAAAAATTTCTGTTTAATTTTTTAAGAGTAGGCAGTGGTCCGTGGGAACACTGCCTGTTCTTAAAAAATATTATGGCTGCCCGTCACAAAGGGGACAGGGTCCCAAGGGGACCCCTTCCTGTTTTTCAGTGGCTTACCATTCACTTGAAGTAGGTGGTAAACAGTGAGTGTTTTGCAACCGCAATTGTGGTCGCAAAACAATTGTATATAAAAGTGTGACTCGCTATTAGGAGGGGACGCCTTTGTCCCGGCCCTTCTTAATAACGAGTCGCAAATCCTATTTTGCGAGTCGGTAGTAGGTTACGGACTCACAAAATAGGGTTTGTACGTTGCACGGACTTCCCGTTTGCGACCACTAAAAAAGATTGTACATCTGGGCCTTAAACCCTGTAGGGCACCACAGGTATCCTACAGGGTTATTTATGCTGCCATTCTAAATGTAAGATTCTTACACAAACACTGTACAGAAGGTTTTTTTACTGAGATGCGGCTCAAGAGCAACTCTGGACCAGATATTGCTATAGCAGTCCCAGATTCATAATATATTATTAATGTGGACTAGGAAAACATGATAGGAGGGGGTAGCTCATATTGATAGGCAATACATTTAGGTATCTTAGTTGGAATATATTGGTAACCTACAAATTGAAGTTCTTGCTTTTACTTTTGCTGCCAATCCAACTTCATCTATAATGGGCTTTTAATGTATTGCTCTTTGGGTCTTCTGCCATGGTCCACACATCTATTTGCATATGGCAATGGAAAAACAATAATACAGCAAGAGTGGAGCACGTCGGGTGACGTGAGTTATGGAGTGCAACGTATATGTTCCAAACCATAAATGGTCAATTTAAGTGGTTTTTCTCTATGACTCAGTTTTTAACTGTTTTTTCAGTGAAATATATATGATATATATGCAAATATGATGAGTGTACCATGCTCTCTTACCAATATTACCATTGTTGAGTGTGTGAGCGGGCTCAAGAGAGGCAGAGGTGGTGCACACCTCTACCTCAACAGTGATAATAAATAGCATAATGTATTCTGCACATCTGCATATGTGCTTTATGGCATGACATTTTTTCATGTTTATTTATGTTTTAAAAAAAATATATGTTTAACCAAAACCAGGATGCAAAGGGTTAAGTTGGGAGTACAAAATACACCATTTAAGTAGAAACTGCACACCGCCTCGTTAAAGCATTTTAGGGGACTATGCACCCCACTTACTATTATGGCCATTTAGGCGACTAGTGTTGTGTTGAGGAAAATGCAACAGACCTGAAATTTGTTTGGGAGTTGGAATCATTTTGATCCACTACGTGGCCAAGTGGCTAGTGCCTCCAGCTATTGAAACTGGGGAGTTAGGTTTAATCCCGGCCTCCACATTATGTGATTCTAGGAAGATCACTTAATCTCCCTGTGCCTAAACATGTGCAATGGGATGTATGAATTGTATTTTTGTAATCCCTACTTGATCTACACCCTTCCCCCAAATAAGATTCACTGCCCCATTGCTTCTTAGCTAGGTCCGTGCTATTTAAACACCAAGCCCTGCATACATTTGTTGACCCAATCAAGTTTGAGGATTCAAGTCACTGAGTTTTTCGAATGGGCCTTATGAGGTGAGCATCTGATTTATGCCGAACCAATTCCCAAGGTCATTTAATTTAGGGGCTGTCTCAGAGAAAGAGAACACTGTTATTGTTTTCTGAGGAGCCAGACTGAATGGAATGTGAGTTTGTTGTGCAGCAGTCTTCATTGTGGCATAGTTACATCACAGAACATACTGTAGTACAAGTACAAGAATACTTGTACATCAAACTGTCCCCATGACAACCCAAGCAATTTCCTAGCAATAATTCAGTGATGGATTTCCTACAATTTTCTCAAGCTGAAGCCTGAAAAAAACTGAGATTTTGGTTAGCCCCTTCATTATCTAGCAATAAGCAAGAGCTTCTAGTCCTATCAGTGGGTCCTCGATCTACTCCTGTTAATGCTGTAAGCAGTTTAGGGATCCACCCTGACTCTTCACTGACATTATTATTATTATTATTATTATTATTATTAAAAACTCTTGTAGAGCGCGTAGTCACCCGAAGGTATCCCAGCGCTAAGAACCCTACCCTAAACCTGACAAGGGGGGCCAGAAGGAGGGGGAGTGAGGGATGGGGCGGGGATACAGTGGTTCGGATGGGAAGGGATCATTGGGGAAAAAGAAAAGTTTTCAACCGCTTTCTGAAGCGGAGGTAGTGTGGTTCAATTCTCAGGTCGCGGGGGAGTGCATTTCAGAGGCTTGCGGTATGGACTGTGAACCGCCTTCCACCTGTGCGTGCCTTCCTGATTCTAGGGGCGCTGATGAAATTCTCCGTGTCCGATCTGAGGGATCTGCAGGATTTATAGGGTTTGATAAATTTTCTAAGAATGGGAGGGCCTTGATTTTGTAATAATTTGTGAGCTAGGCACAAGGCCTTAAATTTAACTCTCTCCCTTATAGGAAGCCAGTGGAGGAGTTTCAATGCTGGTTTGGCCGAGTCTCTGGCAGGGGTCTTAGTGAGAATCCGGGCGGCTATGTTTTGGTGTCAAAGGCAGCAAAGCTCAAAGTTCTAAAGAAAGCTCTCCCTTTCCTGGAAGCTTACTTCTATATATTGCTTGTTATTGTATTGATCCAGACATGACTGGGCTATTCTAATCTAGTGTACCTGGCTTCTTCTAACAAACGCATTCAACATCTTCGACTTGTGGAAAACGCAGCAGCTCATCTTTTGGCCCCCGGGTAGGACTATGTTATGGACATTTTAAGATCCGTTCACTGGCCATAATGTATGTCACAGGATTGCTTTCAGTTACATGATGGTTTTTGAGCAAGGCCATATATAACAGTTCTCCTGTGTGGCTTGCTGTCAAATTTTCATGGCTCAATTCCACTACAAACCTGTGTTCAGGCAAATCATTTCTTCTCTCTGTCCCCAGATCAAAAACAGCCTCCTGTGGGGTCAAAGGATTCCCCATAGCTGCTGCAAAGATTTGGGACTCACTGCCTCCACCCCTCGAGCTGGAATCTTCCCACAACAATTGATAGTCTGACTTTTTAATCAATAAATGTCTATAACCACAAGTGTTGTCACTTGGCTCTGTTACTGCTATAGCGTCAAGAGACAAATGCTTACCTGTGCTTTAAAAATACCCCATACATAACATAACATAAAGTAGCGTAACGTAATGTAGAGTATCGTGATGTAACACAACGTAACACAACATAACATAGCATAGCCTAGCATAACATAACTCAAAGCACTCGGACACTCTCTAGTGAGCATGTTAAGGCATGTCCTTGACCATGAACCCTCACATGTATGACATCATCACACTACTGGGGTCTTACTCAGCAGCAGCATGTGGTCAGTGATTGGTCAATGTTGCATATCTGGCATGGAGCATGTGTGTCACATCATAAAAATCCCATATTCAACATTCTACACATTCCTACTAACAACACTTGTTTGAAAAGTGGTCATGCAAAGCCCTGATCCCCCCACAATGAAGTCAGCACATTACATAGATCTTAACTCAGTCCCAGCTGTTTGCATATTGATGAGCTTCTGAATCAAGGCTGCATGTGGTGGGCCAGGGCCTCATTAAGCAAGAGTTCCACATTCGGAACATCCCATCCCATAACTTTAATAACACTGTCTTGGAGACTTTAAAACTGAACACTAAACTGTGTACTTTTTTATTTAACTTTGCATCAGCAGATCGGTCGGCATAGAAGAAAGAATGGCTTTATTGAAACTTGCATTAAACAAACCGCAGGGGTGGTTTTAGATATGAACATGCCCATAACCAGAAAGTAACACCAAGCAACAAACCTCAGCAAATCTTACATAATGGCATGCTCCACACTGTGTCTACGACTATTGGCAGATACACTGCACCCTGCTGGTTTCCTTGGTGCGACTGTGTGTATTATATGAATTTCTTGGGAAGTCATATATATTTATTCTTCCATGACACAGTCATGCTTGTGCATTTACAAAAAATACCAATGCAGAAAAAATACATTTGAAATGTAGGTTATGTGTTACTATTTTATGCACGTCGGTGCAGCATTTTAAAAACTGGTACCCAGAGAAGTTTTAAGACATTGCGCAAAGTGGCCTTTGTCCTAGGGCCACAGCCTTTCAGGGGGCCCCTGATAAAGCCAGCTATGTTCTACAGAGAGTCTTACCCTGATGGCCTTGAATAATTCTTAAATAGAATGATTTATATACTGTTTTCCTTTAACTTATTTTTTATTTGGGTGGTGCGTGAGAGTCTATTACAGTCATTTTGCAGAGAAATGTTGTGTTTATGTTTTATGCAACATCCATAAAAAACAGGACCTCACGTCCGAGAAATGGGAGGGTGTCACAGAGAATATTTGCAGTAATATTAGTGAACTGCTGCTGTGTTACAATATTGAAAGATGTCACTATCCGTGAAAATTAAATGGAAACACACTTAGAATGTGGACAAGTGTGCCATGTATATATGTGTATTCATGGCCAGCAGATGTACCAACACTAAGCCTCGAGGCACAAAACACAAAGGCCCATAAGAGCAAATGACAATAGAATCTATAAACATACCTATTTCAGCTCTGCCATCCAACTGTGTTTTTTGTAGATCAGGGCTTAAAATACAAAAGCGAAAAGAGCCTTTTTTATGGTTGTACGTTTAACAAACAGGACCCAACAGTCATGGAAATGTATGTTCTTATGAGGCAGTGCATTAGAGCAGGCTTCCTGTCCCATTCTGCTTAAGGGATATGGCCTGTTGAACCTCTGTGTCTTTTAGAGACTCTTTAACCCTAACCAAAATCCTGCCCTGTTCAAGAAGGAATGATTTTAAAAAATGGTGAAAAGTTAACAGAGGGATGCCCTGCACAGCAGTCTGAACAGGTAAAAGTCACACGTTGGAAAACTTGCAGCAACTGAGCTCTCAGGTAAGGCACTAGTAAGCTAATGTACTAGACCCTTTGTCACAACAATTCTGAACCAGAACCATTGTCCTTTTTCTAGAGTTTTGCATTGAAATATACTTACATTACTTGTAATACCTGCCACTGATCCTAAATTTCAGCTATGGGCTATACTCCTCTTAAGGGCCTGTATCATGGGATAGCTGGGAAAGGTTATCTAAGCTGTTTGTTCAAGCACTCAACTACTTAACTACAGGATATGGCTGGGATCTGCAATATTCCACATTGGGATGCAACTCGTTCAAAATTACAAGGTGTTTGTAGGATGTCTTTAGACCTCGCCCTGAACTTGTAGAATTGGGGATTTGGTGTTGGACAGCGCACTAGGGCACCTTGCTGCGCTGCCCTATGCCAAAGGGAAAGGGCAGGAGTGCACTGTACTCCTGCAATAGGGTGCATTGCTGTCCTTTCTCCCTGCGCTGGTGCCATTTCGGTTGCTTTGTGCCAGCGCAGACCCTCTTGCTCCATAGTGCAATGGGGCCTGTGTTGATGGCAGGATTGTTTTTGTGCAGGAAGGGGCACCTTCCTGTACAGAACCTAACCTAAGAGGTGTTTTCCTCTTTCTATGTGGGCTGCAGAATTTGCGTTGCCTTGCCTTACTCCATACCCATGAGGCCATTCAAAGACACATATATTGGCTTTGCGTAGCCTCATAGACATGAGTTTGTAATCTGCGCTTCCGGAGCGTCACAAGGCGGCGCAAGGAGCTAATAAATACGCCCCTATATATTTATAGAAGGTTACTGGATTGTGCAACCATTTGGCCTATGATGAGACTTATCATGAATACTACGGGTTGTATGAATCCTAATGCACCAGGGGCACAACAGGTATTCGAACCCAACGCTTTTTGCGCCTCTGAAGCATTCTGTTATTTCAGAAGGGGTTACATTAATTTTAAGGAACTGATAATAAGGACTACAGTGTTTATCACTCTGATCCTGGAAACATTGTGCAGATTCAATGGAAAACATGCCTTTATTATGGAGGGCCTCCTTCTATATCTTGATTAAATCAAATAAGCAAATATGATCATGTGCATGAATGTGTCAACTTTTATTATAAAACCAATCCATCTGAATCCAGTACAGCATTGCCTTACGGCAAAGAATAGGCTCCAGCAACCATCCCTGTTGAATAGGCACCCAATTTGTCATACATTAATTGGAAGCACTGTTTAATGATAGAGTCAGAGCAGCAATTCTTAGCTGGAGAACCCAGGGGGTGCACAACACATATTCAGGGGGTCCGCAACTCTTTAGAAAGGGAAATAATATTAACAGATTAATAAGGTGTACATAAATAAAGAAGCAACATGCAAAATTGAACATGTAAAAAAATTACATAAATGTGAAGTAATTTGAAATTGGAGGCTGAAAAGTTAAGACGCTGTCCTTCGATTGATTTGAGGGAGCAGTGCAAATGCTTCCATCAGACTAGTATGAGCAATGGGTGGCCTCCAATGAATTTAGAAAAGCCCCAAACTTCACCTTAAAATGAATATTTTGATTTTGTTATATTTATTCGCAAATTAAATTAAATATTTCATCATTTGCATGTTTGATGAATTACTGTTTCTGTATTTTTATGTATGTTTGAAATTCAAATTATCAAAATTGTATATGTCAGGATGCCCGGCTTCCAGTAATAACTCAGTGGTGGTTCCTGGATTCCAATAATGATTCAGTTGTGCTCGCCGGACTTCAGTACTTATTAAGTGGGAGGTCCACAGAAGTCCGAAGGTTAAGAACCACTGCAGTTGTGCATCTCTTTGTTTGAAGCAGAATCCGAGTTGATCGCTGGTCACATATTTAAGTTAACACAAAAGAGAGTCATTTCTCAAGGGGTGGTTTAATTAGAGTCCATCTGTACATTCTCATAACTTCTATAGGAATGCAAGCATGCACTTGAAGAAGTCACTTCACTTTCCACTGTCACATGACTGGAGCAGGTCTTCTTGATTGTGGCTGAGTTTCTTTGCCACTTGCTTCTTGGTTGGGATGGGGGACATCAATCACATGAGGTCATAGCTCTAGTGCGAGAAACTGTCAACTCCCACCCTCGGTCACCACACAAAGTAATAAAGGGTCTGTCAGGAACTGGGATCAGGGTGAGATGCCAAGGTGAAATCTTCCATTCACTTTCTTTCATGGGTAATTGTCAGGCAGGGATGGCATATACAGGAATAAACGACTGTAGAGTGTAGGTGTTAGTACCACACATAACTGTAATTGAGAGCCAAAATCTGATTGTTATTCCTTATTACAAATGATAATGCCTTTATGGCACTAGCAGTAGCTCCACTAAGATGTATGTCACACTCCCTGTGGGCTGGTATCGGCGCCTGACAGGGAACAGCAACCAGCCCTGGCAGGTTGCTTCTAGACCGCCCCTAGGGGCTGGGGGGTTTAGCAACACTCCTGTTTTTCTTATAGAGGGCCGATTTTGCAGCACTGCTGCAAAACCGGCAGCCTGTAAGAAATGCGACCCCCCTGAGGCCACAAACTGGCCCCCACCCCGCCGGCCCACTGGGGGAAATGCCCAATGCCCACTACGGCCAGTCCTGCCCTGGCTGGCATACCTGGACAGTCAGACAGACTGAAGCTTCCATCCTTCAGTCTATCCATACTGCTACAGAAAAAGGACGCTTACAACGTCACTCTCTTCAGACCTGATTACATTGCATGCAGGGCGGGGAGTAAAGTTGCACACCAAAACACTGCCAAATACTAAGTTTAACTCAATTAATGTGTACAAGTATAAAGAAATACAAACAATTAAATACCCAGTCTAATGTTGATCAATGGGCCTAGGAGAAGTCGCACCTCCCGTGTCAAATGTGCTCCAAGCCGTGCTATCAAGCAGCCTTTTGAAACTAGTATCAGTTGCTTCAACAGTTGCATCATAAGTTCAATGTTCAAAGAAGTTTGAGTATAGGTTAGCACACAAAACGTACAACTAAATAACAGAAACAGCTTTGTAAGGGCTCCTCCAAAAATTACTATTCCCACTCCAGTGGGTGCTACAGTAGGGAAAGCGTTGGATAGCGTAGGGGTAAAAATTACTATTCCCACTCCAGTGGGTGCAACAGTAGGGAAAACGTTGGATAGCATAGGGGTCAAAATTACTATTCCCACTCCAAAGAGTGCAACAGTAGGGAAAGCTTTGGATAGCGTAACAGTTGAAATTACTATTCCCACTCCAGAGAATACAACATTAGGGAAAGTAAATACTTCATATATTATTTTAAAATGTATAAATGAATATCTATTATTAATTAATTACAAATAATTATAAATTGTATACAATATAATAATTAATATATTAAAAATACTAATTAACAATAATTATTTCAATTGATCACCTATTAATACTAATTAATTAAAACAATTACTATTAATTATTTAATAATGATTTATGATTGAGCAATTATTTCTAATTAAATAATTTTAAATACTTTTAATTATTTTATTAATTGTAATTTAATTACTTCCCACCCAATTCCCCTATAAACCCACAACCTGCTACATAAACTAAATTATTAAAATTAACATAATTAACAATTAATCAATTAAATTTAATTAATTGGCAAATAAAAATTTTATAATTACACATAAATACTTAATTGATAATTAATTCTAAAAAAATATTTTTACATTTTTAATTAATTATAATTTAATTACTTCCCACCCAATTCTCCTATAAACTCACGCCCCGCTACTGAAAATAAATTAGTAAAATTTACATAATTACCAATTACTCAATTAATTATAATTAATTACCAATTAAAATTTAATTAATTAACTATTATAAATTATTTTACCATTAATTAAAATTTACTATCAATAAATAAATGCACACTTTTCACACCTATTATAACATAAAAATACACTATAAAAATTTAGATATTATTAAAAATTCGATATTTTTTACTATCTATATTATATACTTCGATATTTTAACTTTCTATATTTTTAACAGTCGATATTATATCACTTACCTTAAAAATGATATTTTGGTTGTCTATATTCTGTCCTGTCGATATTTTGTCCAGTCTATATTTAAAACTCGATATTATGTCCAGTCGATATTTTGGAGTAGATATTATGTCTGTGCACCCCAATTGGTCAGCTCCCTATAAAAATCAACAAAGTCTTCTCCAACCTGACATCTGAAAATATAGACATGAGGTCATTTTATATCTTACTTGGTGTTCTTTATAAAACCAGACCACCAAAGTCTGGTAGCCCTACAAAAATTAATACGTCAGTCTAAATATTACATCAACGTGTTTTGCCGTCTATCTTTTAAGTGTGCAGTGGACCTTCTTCAGAACCTTGCAAGGGAAAATCATCAGTGTCTTTGGTTGAATTGTTTGTTGCTACTCCATAGCCTTGGTCTAGAAAGCGAATGCATTGTTGATGTAACCTTAAACTTTGATGATTCTTCTCCCTGTTGAGATTGTACTGTCTCAAACCTAAAGTGACCTCGGTAAGAATGACGGAGACAGTCTACATATATTCAGTATAAACCTTCAATAGTTAAAAGCATAACATTCTAAGAAGTAAATCATTTTACTTTTTTTAATGTATGGATCAAATTCAGACCAAGGGATATGCCTCATTATTATTGAGATGCACCTTTTGTTTTCGGCACATCCGAAAGTGATATAAAAAGAAGGTGTACTGAGATGAAAGTTGCAGGGAAAGTTGTAAAATACATTGTGCACCTACACATCATGCTTAGAACTGATGCAGATTTTATCGGTGTTTTCTCTTGAGACAACTTCTACTGAATATTGATTTGAAGGTGTCTACAGCTAGATGAGATTATCATTTGTTTTTTTACTGTT
Source organism: Lissotriton vulgaris (assembly GCF_964263255.1). Taxonomy (NCBI): domain Eukaryota; kingdom Metazoa; phylum Chordata; class Amphibia; order Caudata; family Salamandridae; genus Lissotriton; species Lissotriton vulgaris. The sequence continues at coordinate 222,189,611 of NC_141696.1, read as the reverse complement.
CATTTTGGGCTTTGTGTGAATTCATCATGACAGGGGAGCAAGTCTTGTCCACTTGCTCTAACAATTTTGAGGGCCTTTTTATACAGCCGTTCCTTGTCAGCAAAACCCCCAGAGGTCTTTGTAAACTCACCCTGAGTGAGAGCAGTAGAATTTAATCCTATGGACTATGGATTATGGCCGGTTTGTGATGAATACTTTGTCCAAATCTGGGTGCTTCTCTCCTCAATCTGATTTCACCAGCCTTTCGTAATACGGAGTAAGAGGGTTAGCACATAGCTATTTTTCTAGAGTTCTTGCTGGGAGGCAGAGATGTATTGGGGATTGGAGGCTCTGATGGCCAGGGGAAACATGAAGGGTCGTGCACAGATGCTATGGTCTGTAACTGGCCCTGTCTCAATGTGAGTTGACTAAATTGGATTGTGAGAAAACCATCATGTACCACAGATATAACATACCTTCTTTATCCAACATGGTTACCATTTGCATATACGTCCTCTTCTGCGGTATGAGTCATTGTGGCGGTATATGAGGCAAAAGTTCCATTAATTCTGTCCCTAGCAACATTGCATGTTGGGGGGTCTACCTTGCATTCTCTAATGTTGTGCTTGTATATTTCTTGGAATGTGTCCCTCTGAAATGCATTCTACTAGTGACTCACCGCTTTCATGTACTGAGTTAAATGTATTCTATGCCTGCTTCTTAGCCTCTTGACCGAACAGGAGAAGTGAGCACACATCCTGGTGTGAATAGAATTGTGTGCTCAAAAATGCTTTCCTCATCCAGTGGGCAGTACCTGATTACCCTAAACACCTTGCTTCTTTTGTTTCTCTATTTCTCTGGAGTCCTTGATACCCGGTGTCAGCCCCAGGCGTAGTAAGTAACTGGGAGGCCTGGGGTAAGTAGCAGGGCCTGTCTGCCCTTTTGGTTTGCTTGTTACCTGGCAGAACCTTTTTGATCTCTTCAATAATGAATTTCAATCAATCAATAGATTTGTAGAGCTCTACTTGCCAGCCGTGATGGCATCCATGCGCTGCCAAACTTTGACTCGCTGATTAAGTACCAGTAAGATCTCTTTTCCAAGATGCTGCATGTTGGCTCTGACCCTTGAAATGTCAGTACTGTTTTTTTGGGCCATGGGATTAATTTCAGTAGGTCTCTTTAATTCAAATGAACAGTATTTTGCCACTGACCCTCTATCACATTATGTAAAATAACTGAAATCCAACAATATGTGCTGTTATTCGTGAATGTGGAAGCATGTTATTTCACTTACTATCTTTTTAAAGAGAAGAAAGTTAATAATGGCCTTCACTATGGTCTAAACTAGGATCAAGCACATTTCTTACCACAAGCATAGTTAACTGTAAGATATTTCTTCACTCCTGGAAGACATGGACTCCCAAAATGGTGGTCGTTGACTGTGATCTTACACCTCTGCTTGCCGTAGCACCTCTTCGATAGGACTTCTAATGCCGTATGGGACCAGCAGTCTGAAAGATAACAAAATCAATGTTAGATCCTGTATGGAATCTAGCATAGAACGTTCCCTCCTATAGTGGCCTTCTGTGGCAAGCGGTGTAAAGGAACTCAATGTCACTGGCTTGAAGGTATACATTGGTAAATGGCAGGACATCCTGCTGAAGGGAGATGCTCCACATCAGCCATTGAGAGCAGAAGGAAATTGGTGATGAACAAAGAGATCATTAAATTAAGGTCAAGATATTCCCATTCTATCATATTTCCTTTGTTTTTCTTTGTGTTTATATGTCATTCAGGCTAATATCTAGTTAAACAAAAATACAACTGTGTGACCTTCAATGTTTGGAGGCGCTGAACGCACAAACGACTCTACCATAATGCAGAGTGGTACCTGTGGACATTTATCCCTTTTCTGTATTTCTAAAGGTTTGTTTCCCGTCACGAATATAGTGAGAGAGGCTTTCTCTGTTAGACTTATACGAAAAAGGGCCACCAGCCATGGTGTCAGTCCTTCACAGCGACACCGTAACAGGTTCACAGTCCAGTTTAGCAATCCATTGGAAGACTTGTGAAGGAATCTTTTAAATATTGTCCCTGTTGAGGCCAGCCTATGGATCTAGGGGTCATCACTTCTTGAGTGTCAATCAGGTGCAGATGAAACATGTGTTAAGCCTTCACATTTCTTTCTAGTGAAAAAAGCACGGCATATACAACAGTTCCAATTGTTACTTCCACGTTGTAAAGAACTTCTGTTGGTGTATTTCTTGCCAGCATGACAATGTTTTCAACAGAAAAGGAAAACTATTACATTGCAGTAGTAGAAATGTTTTAAATCTGACAAAAGCTCAAATAATAGGAGAAATAGTAGTAAGGAAGGCAATTCAAAAATAAGCTGCGACCTTCAGCCTTAATACTCATTTTTAGAGTGAGGGGGAGGTAAGTGTCCCTATGAAGACCAGCAGACTCCATGTCAATGGTACAGTATCTAAGCAGATCTGAGGCCCAGATTTCCTAAGTATGTGGTACATCAGCACTGTGGTATAATACATAGTGCTGCTTACATAAATGGAAGATAGTGGTGCAGTGCCATATTTAGTACGAATTGTGAACTGATGATGTCATTGGCTGCAACAGCGCAAAAAATGACAATTTCTCGTGTGTGATTCAAACAAGCTATCCAAAGGTAAGGTAGCAAAGATGTGTAATTCTGTATAAATCACAAGTACACATGGAATTGTCATGTAATATTCACCTTCCGTACTGTTTGTACCTGGCTTTATTTGGCGATAGAATTATACACAAAGTCATGACCTGCTACTTTAATGGCTCTGGTTTTGCTTGGAATCCGAAAGGTGTTTGCATTGTTCTTACACTCCCCTTTTCAAAGATCAGATGAGCTAGAATTTTTCAAAAGTACACAATTTTTTTGTTAAGTTTCAAAAGATAAGTTTATTAAAAGTATGTAAAAAAGGAAACATCCAAGTATCATATAGCAAAACATAAAAAAGAAACATTACCAAATCTATGGCAAAGATAAAAAAAAAGGGGGAAGAGAAGGAAAACGGGATCAAAGATTAATAGGCATACAATTAAAACAAGGTTACATTTGATCAAGTAAAATTAGAAAAAATGATAAAAGCAGAGCGATCAAGGGGGTTGAGCAACTTCCTGAATACATAGTGTTGGAGCAAAGGATCTTTTAGCACTACCATCCAAAAACTGCATAACAGGAGACCATGGGAAATACAAAGGTTGTGTCAAGTTTGTGATTGTGACAAACAGAGTACCACCAAGCTAAGTACCAGATTTTGGAAGCATCTTTCCAATTTTTTGTTATCTGCTGAAAGGCGGTAGCCACTAATAGGTCGATGATTTGCGTTTGTATTTTTGCCTTGTTTCAACTATTGAAGAGACTACCCAGAAAAATATTTGTAAAAATGTGAGGGGAATGTTAGTCCCAAAAATAGCATAAATGTGGGGCCAAACTGATTTCCCAAGCTGAATAACTCGTTTACATGAAAAGAGTAGATTTTAAAAATCTGCCTGTGGGAGTTAACAAGACCAACAAATACTAGAAGTGTTAGAATGGATTCTATGTAGGGAAGCTGGTGTTAACAACAATATATTATAAATTAATAAAAAATTGTTTTGTGGCACTAGCTGCTCTGGAAGACTTTCTAATTTTCGTTGAGATCTTATCCCAAACAGAGATAGGCCAGTGTGTACCTAAATCAGTCTCCCAAGAAAAGTGTACAATTCTACCCTGAGGAAGTGCACCCCAATATGCAATTGCAATTTTTTATTAATTTTTTGTCATGAGAAAAACGTTTTCCCCCAGAGAACCCCTTTCTCTTGCAGCTCCTTCAAGTCTGGAGATGATCTGTTGCCCTCCCCACCGTGGAAGAGAAGTTACTCCAGGCCTTTCCTGGAACAAAACTTGTACCATTTCTACAGTGGGAAAGGATCAAGTCATAGTTTGCGAATGCCATTGACCTTACAAGTTTGTGAATGTCCATCAGCTTTAAGGCAGATCACGCCTACATCGCCCACTCTCTACCCTTTCCATTAGGTTTTGTATTGTAGAATTATTTCACTTGCGGCTGTGGCTAATTAACTCCGTTCACACGGGCAAAACCAACTCATGATAACAGGCTGTTTGTCTGCCAGTCTTACACATACAAATTTAGCTACTGCGTCTGATAAAACCAGGGACGCGTGGGTGTAAGCGAGTACATTGAAAGCACATGCTTGAAAACAATTGTTTGTTGTGTAAATTACGCTTTTGTTAAAAAATATCACTAAACATTGTGGCTGAAAAAAGAGGCAAATGTGCTTTTAATTTCAGACTCTCAGTTTTGTTATTCTTTGTGGTTTTGAATACAAGTTTAAAGCATAGGAAAGTGGCTAGAAATAGATAGTCTGCTTGTTACAAGATGTTTATGGTTGATTGTTTTTTTTTGCCACGGTTGCTTGATCCTTTGTCTTACACTCCAGATGTTCATCACCTTTACTTGCACTCGCTTTACTTCGGCTTTGGAACCTGGCCATCAAAGACTCACTCTTAGTCCCACTTGGTTAATTTTCTATTCTACCTTTAATCTTTGCAATGTTGGGTGTGAGTGCAGTGTCTATTCAACAGAGACTCTAGGGAATGCCATAGTTGAAGTAATGCTACTCAAAGTAATGATTGGATATAAAGGGTGGTGCATCATAGTCTTACTTTGTTTTCAGCAAAAAAACATTATTATAAAAACTTTTTGATAAAGTTGTTTTTCTATAAATTTGTTCAGTATATTTCTCTATACATGTTTCTACAAAAATACTTAATACAAAGTGTTTTCAGGATGATACCTTACCAAACTGAGCTGCACAGTCTGTGGTTGTGGAGCAGTTATTCCTTTCATATGCCAATCTGCCATACACTGCGGAATAAATGTTAAGGGAACGTGACTCTATGCAGTGCAGTTTAAGCTCGTCGTTTTCACACACCGACCGGGTTTTGTACTCCGCTAAAATAACAAAAGACACAAACTCAATTGGTCAAGCGAAATTAAACAAAATGAATATTTCATACGTATTAGACAGCTACAAGGAAGTGAAGCTAAACTCTACTGTTCCTAAAAAATGCCCCTAGAATAACTCACAGCGGGGATCTTTTAGACTCTGGCATGCAGCTGCCATCCCGTAGATCAGTGGAGTCTCTGGCCTCTGCTCCCCTGGTGGATGGCGGCCATTTTAAGAGTTCCTCCCTGGCCTGGCGGGTGTCTGATTGCCAACAGTGCTGTCACCCGTGCCGCAGTTACCCTGAAGTAGGAGCCCTTTATTGGGCTGACGGCTTGTTGTTTTGACCTTGCTTGATACATTTCTTTGTCTTTCAAAAACAACACTCCAGAATTGAGAAGTTTATTATTTTTTAACAAAAACAATGGCCCCTAACACATAGGTAATTTTCTGTCTGTGCGTAAAAGGTCATTATTTGAATTTTCCATGTGTGACCACCATGTCCAGGTTGGAGAAATCTGTTTACGCTGCCAGGCTACAAACAGGGTGGGGAAACCATCTCAAAGACCTGTTGGCCCAGTGGTGGGCGGGCCACCATGTCAAAGGTTTCTGCTGGCAGAGCAGGATGAGGTGCTGGCCACAGAAGTCCAGAGGTTTTCCCTATTCAAGATATGGCCAAGGAACTGCAAGTCGAACAGGTCAGGAGCACTTCCATTTTACGGTGGTGCTGACACACCGCCAAACTCTAAATGCCCCTCAGAGTATATAAGGCATCTTCTAGTTGTGCTTCTGAAAATGCCATTTTGTTTAGCAACACTGAGGCGCGTTGCACATCTTCAAAGAAACCACAATGCAAAACGTAGCAACATGATTTTACCAAAAAAATTGTCAAATATTTAGACTTATTTTTAGATTTTTTGTTACGTTTGATGTCTCATTTGAATTCTTGGCCTCAGTAGAGAAAACAAGGACTTGTAGGGCGATGCAACAAACCAATCCACATAATTGAAGGGCAATGCTAAAAATCAATGGAGTAATGAAATGGCAATCCTACCAGCGTAGATACTTCAAGAGCAATGCCACAAATTAATGCAAGTATTTGAAGGGCAAAAGTATGGCCGACGCAAGTACTTGAATGGAAATGCTACAAACAAATTAACATTCTTCAAGATAATTCTATGACATCAAATCCACCTTATAGGCACATTGCAGCACAGATTGTTTAAGTACAGTTGAGCCTGATGTGCAAGGCGATTTTACGATTGCAGAAGAGTAATTTGAGCATTAGTGACCGCCAAATGGCTTTTTTAAATGTACAAAACCGAAATTGTGATTCAGTATCACGTAATGCAATTTGGGTTTCAGACAACATACAGAGTTAATGTTTGAAGGGGCATGTAAAGGGTATCTCTCCCAAATACTGATTGCATAACCAGATTTCGGTTGCAAAAGATTAATATTTTACCACCAAATCAAAACCAGTAGTAACCATTAGCAAATGGGAAGGAGTCCCCATGGACTGCTCATAAAAAATGATTGTAAAATTATTTATTTTCTTTTTTGATTGCATCCCATTCTCCTTTTAGGAAATTGTGTTACGTTTTTAAAAATTGCTTAATTTAAAAGCCATTGCAGACATTGTGGTCTGCTAATCCCACCAGGCCACCATTCCTCTGACTCTAACAAATCATAGTGCGTCTCAATTTGCGACCTAGTTCATACACATTAATGAGATAGGTCAAATTGCGACCTACCATGCATCAGTATTTTATGAACCGACCCATTATTACTTCGGGCCTCATTATAATGTCGGTTGGAAAGGCTCTGAATGGTATTCGGATTTTCCTAACCCGTGGCGGAACCCATGTTTCCCACCGATTTGGAAACATTTCCGACTGAAAGATTACGATAAAAGGTAACCGTTCGGTCTTTTCGATCCAGTTCCAAACAAGAATTATGTACAGGTCTATGTACAGCTTTTCTGACCAGAGCCGACGTATTACGATGTCGGATTCGGACAGTCTTTCCGAATCGGTCTGTCTGACACGAAACAGCTATCTGAAACTGACTTTGGGGGCCAGTAGCAGGCCCCCTACACCCGGAGGCCTACGGTTTGGACCTGTGGGGGTAGCCAAGGGACCCCTCTTTACAACCATGCAGTGTGGCAGGCACCATGAGGTGCCTGCGACAGGGTGCAAGATTTTACGCAACCTCCCCGTTTTTCAATTGGAGCCTGTGTTGTCAGTCGGAACACAGGCTCCTATTGAAGTCCATGGGAGGCCGACCGAATGGTGTTCGAAAACATCGTAATTTGTCGGTCATACTCTACGAACCAGAGTCGCTCGAAAGCGATTCCGACAAGGAGTCGGTTGGAATGCTTTCCGACCGAAATCGCAATGAGGCCCTTAATTTGGTTTCCAAAATACCAGTGTATTTGGTAGAAGCCAGTGGGCAAATTGCACCCAATTCTACTGAGTGTTCCTTTTTCCCAGTATTTAAGCCAGAATATACTCTGAATTCTTGTCCTCTATCCACAAACATGAGGCAAAAGGCGGCGTTTGTTACACCTGAGCCTGCTGCTAGTGGCGGCACCTGCCTGCAGTCCTGAGGCAGTAAACAGCTCTTTCTGACTTGAAAGGCACTGTGCCTCCTCACTTCACTGGACATCAGCTCTACTTTACAGGGGTATCTTGTAGATGAGGAGAGACCAGTTAATAAATGTAGGGGCTTATTTACAAGCCCCTTGCACCTCTGGGGCATCACTTTTAATAAGGGCTTGTGAATAAATCCTGTTAGCTGTAATGAGACATCAAATTTAATATCTCCCAAATAGGTTGCTGTATGTAATAGGTACAACTGTCTGCTGGAGCCTAAATAAACACATGAATTAAAAGAGTGCAAACGGCATTGACTCAGAGAGCTTTCTGGTGGCATGAATCAGTGAGTGAAGTTGAGATTGCTGCTGAGTTACTATTAGAAGGACAGGCAGTTACTATCTGTGTGGAAGTTTGCCTGAAGCTGTATTTGTTTTATATAGAACTGTATACCTGCAACATCAGATAGGGAACCTAAAAAACTCTGCCTCATGTTTGTTTTAGACTTACATTCATATAATGCTAAATTATTTGATCTTTTCATTGCAACTGCTTTCAAAGTAATTTTGTCATGTTGGAAGGATAATACTAAATTGTCTGTGCATACATGGTGGAATTTCATATGTGATGAGCACAGAATTGCAATTGCTTCTTCTTCTTCTGTCACTTTAAAAATTAAATCCGATCTTACCGGGCTGCCTTTCTCTACCTTGTTATCTTCTCATCCCCCTCCCTAACCTTCCCTCCTTCTCTCTCTCTCCCCCTCTTTTTTCTTTTCTTTTCTTCTCTTACTTCTTTCTTCCATTTTCTTCCTTTTCATACTTTATCTGAACCATTTTTCCTCTCCATCTCTCTCTCATTGTTCTCTCATATTGGATCTGATTTTTCTTATGCTGTTATATTTTGCTGTACTTCTTAAAATAAAACTTTACTAAACTGAAAAAAGAACTGTATACCTGCGGTACTAAAACACTTTGCTAGTGTCCGTCAATAAGAAATAGGTAAGAAACAGGGTGTGAAGAGGAAGAGAAACTTAACATGATCAGCTGAACAGGCAATAATAATACCAGACTTTGAGGTATTTACAAAAAATAGGGTTGGAGGTTTTTGAGTAAAGACCAGAATGGCAGCAATTTAGTAAAACTCGAGGTTCGGGGCTTGAGGTAGCAAGTTGCAGATTCTGGCTACTGCGGCTAGTGGAAAGGACTGATTAAACCTTGTTTGATTTTGTGCCTGGCGGGTTCGCTTCTGGGTTTCATGGAACCTTCAGATATGGAGAGTATATTTACCAAGTACGTAGATGATTGACTGTCAAGAAACTTGTAGCTGATTCAGACTATGCAAAGGTTTTTCTAGCCTCTGTTGGAGGCCAATTTATATATTTATTTATTTGCAGTTATATACTCAAACTAAACCTCTTAGGGTAACAGAGCCCTTCGAATAAGAACAGTAATCTTTACATAATTAAATTGCTTTGTTTTATATCATTATGCATCGCTTTCAGAATGCAGGCTAAGGCAGTGCATTGTTAAATTGGGAACATATTGTCCTTAAAATTAGTAATATTTGCCCATATTAAGGTGGGGGAAGCACTTCTAATATGGCTGCACGGGGCCCTTTTTGGTGGAGAGCCTGGCCACCTCAGGACACCTCAGCACAAGAAAGATGGCTGCCACCTATGTATGGGGGAAGGGCTGGCTTTTTCTTGAGGAGGGTGATGTGGCAAATATCTTTTAACCAGTGGAGACTCTGGCAGCATGAAGAACCGCTCACAGAGGTGTGAGGGAACATATTTGGCAGGGGTGGAGACCATTAGGGAAGATGTGGAATGTGAGTGCATATGTGGAGCAGGGATGTTACTCTTTTGTAAACAATGATTTGTGGTTTTCTAATGCTTATTGCTCATTCGTTACAAAAGGGGGTGATGATGGACGGAGCATCTGAGCCAATCAAACACTGACACCCAGTCAAGAGATCTAGGTTTAATCCATCACCGTTCTTTAGTCCACTCTGCCACCCCAGTTCAGACAAAGAACGGTGATGGATTGAACCCAGATCTGTTGACTGTGTGTGAGTGTTTTATTGGTTCAGATGCTCCGTCCATCACCACCCCCTTTTGTACCGCTTTTGGCCGCCATAAGTTGGTAGGGTATGCTCAGACGTGAGTCCCTTGCTCACTTTGCCACTGGATTCGAGCAAACTTGGCTGAAGACGGCTCTAATGCCAGAAACCGGTCCTAGGAAGCTTGAATCCGGTCCAGGGAAGGCATGGCTTGGCAGTTCGGGCTGGACTGTTCCCATGAGGCACAGGGTCAGACTGATTTGCATATGGCCATATCTGAACTGGGGTGGCAGAGTGGGCTAAAGAATGGTGATGGATTAAACCGAGATCTGTTGACTGGGTGTGAGTGTTTGATTGGTTCAGATGCTCCGTCCATCACCACCCCCTTTTGTACCGTATTGCCCATTCGTGGCAATGGCTGCGTGGCTGACAGCAGCTATTTCAATTTCTGTGTGGCCTGATAACCTCCTAGAACGTCATTCATTTAGTATAGATATGCTTTTCTCCCTGTGCCTTGTACATCCCAGGCTGAACGTACCATCAGAGTGCTTATCAGAAGCCATCTTGTCACTGAAGTTGAATAGTTTGAATAGTTTGAGCTATTGTCATACGTAGGAGGAATGCTCTCTGTTGCCACTCACCTGTGGGCTTTTGCAAAATGATAGTTGGTGTTAATTCAAATGTCAGAACATTTAACAAGTGGTATAGGGCAGTGCTTAATTTGAGCCGGTGATTTCTGGTGCTCAGCACCGGTACTTAATCATCAACACCAGCGCTTTCCATGAGCAAACAGTTAAGGACACATTCATTTATGGTAGGCACAGGGCAATTAAGGGATTTGCGCAGAATCACAAGATGTTGAGCCCCCGCTGAGACTCAAACCTGATTCCCCAGCAACGAAGTCGCCCGCTCTGGCCATTACACCACATTCTCTCCCCACTTTCATGGTTAGTAGTTGGTTCTGTTTTAGGCACGCTAACAGGAGAAATGGGCCAAAGCAAGCTGCCTCCTGAGGAGACCCCTGGCACTTATTTTTTTTTTACAAATTAACCACTGGTGGAGGGTAATTCTGTATCACATTAGTAAGCCTGCGCCCAGTGCAGGATACTGAAAAAACATAGATAGCTAACTTCACTGCCTGATTCTATTTATTTTTGGATCTCAAACCATTTTGAAACATTTCCATAACAGTGTTGCTAGTTGTAGCAACAATTAGGCTGCCTGCACAGGATTTGAATTTAGGAGTTAAAAAAACAATAAAAATGAAACCCAATAAAAATTAATGTAAATAAAAAAAAGACCCCGTTTCTTATAAGAACTTTAAATGCTAGAATGTTACCATGCGCTTGAACTATCTGCCATGTTGTTTTAATTTGTATACTTTTAATAGTAACAAGGGTATAAGGTTCACCTCTTCCAAAAAGTCTAAATGCAGCAAATGGTTCAAATATTTACGAACGGTTTAAATGACTACTCTGCAATTGTAGCAACTAAGCAAATAAACAAACTGCGTCATCAATTTAGAAAGCTTTTCACACAATATCAAATTTAAACAACACATGTTCAATCCTAAAATGTGGGACTGCAAGTTCTGGACTTATTTAATGTTGTTTCATTTTCTTTAAGAAGTATTGTTTTGTGTGAACCATGAACAAGAGCATCAGAAAAGTGTACAAAAACTACATTTTTTAAACATGTGGACAAATGCATTAATAGTGTCGCTGTAGTGCAGATTATAATAGCAGAGAGACAATTTATAGAGCCAGTCTCTAGGATAAGCAACCCGGAAGTAAACAATGTTAAAATAGAACTTAATAAATAGTCACTTGATGCTAACTTTGTACACAGGCTCCATATCATGTGTGGTGGTTAATAGTTAGTAACCACCCTTCTCTTGGCACACTCCTGGGCTTCTCTTCTTCTCATAGCATTGCACGGAATGCATTTTTAACAAGTTTCCTGGATGATGAACTAATGCTATGTGGGTTATTTAGAAAATCCAGACACCCTGATGAGCAAAGTTGGTTCCAGACAATGTTAACCACGGAATGTGGTTGACTTTGTAGAGCCTTAAACAATGAATAATTATGGCTTGATTGATAAGTGTTTCTGTTTTAGCTCAAATCAAAAGCCATAACATTAAAGGTGCAGATTTTATACGATCCTCCACGTACTATAACCTCACCTCTGCATGACCGGCATAGGAGGGTACGCCAGAGGAGACAGATAGCAGCCTCCTTAACACCTTCACTGCGGGGCTAATTTCCCCGCGGTGCGGGGGGAGGGGGCCGCGCACGGCGCCGCTGTGCTCATGACGAGCCCAGGCTCGTCATGCAGCACGGTGCTCGTGTGCTCATGACGAGCCTGGGCTCGTCATGAACCCGCCCGCGCAATGGAACGCTCAGCACAGCGGGGAAATTAGCCCCGCGTGTGAGCGTTCCACGGCTCATGACGAGCCCAGGCTCGTCATGAGCACACGAGCACCGTGCTGCATGACGAGCCTGGGCTCGTCATGAGCACTGAAGGGGTTAAAAAGACATTTTGGCTGACCTCAATTTGTGTTGTGTTAGAGACTCCCCAGAATCTTGAAATATATGTGGCTGTTGAAATGAATCTAGCCTTATATAAATTTACCATTACATCCGAGGGTTTAGAGCCTAATTTTGCAGCAAACTTAACCCGTTGACCGCGGCGCAAATTCCGCCGCAGTGCAGGCGAAATAATGAGTGGGCGGGGTTCGGATGGCCCCGGACGTCCTTAGCACACGCCCAGTGTGACGGCGGACGGCCCCCGGCCGTCCAACGCATGTCAAGGGTTAAAAACGGTAGCAACAGACCTGTCAAATTGGGTCTTCCTAACTTTCACCGAGTGCCCTCAGGTGATTTATTATCAAAAGGAACCCCCAAGTATGCAAAAGTTGGTACACAGAGCAACCCAGTGTTGTTAACATGATCAGATCTCAATTTACCAGAAGACCACCACAGACCATGCTGTAAGAATTAGAGTTATCAATAAACAGGCCCAATTTGCTCATAAACAAAGCAAAGTTGTCAAATAGCTTCTGTAGCCCTACCTCTGTTCTGATAAGTATGACTCAATCATCAGCATATAGCAAAGCCAATAGTTGCCTTGCTCTCATACTGGCATAGCTACCTTTACAAGTAGTAAAGATGTAACAAGATAATTAATGTAGAGGCAGAAAAGAAAGGGTGCCAAAACACAGCCCAGTCTAACTACCCGCCTGATCCTAATTGGGGAGGTACACTCGCCTTTGGTTCCATGACTGATGCACCCTGTTCCATCCGCATGAATTAGACCAGCAGATGCACATTTGAAGGATCGACTCTTAATTCTAGCATCAATTTTTCTCGGTTGACACAGCCAAATGCAGAGCTTAGGTCCATGAATGCTAGATGTAGAGCCCTCCCTTCTCCTTGATAGGGTTACTAATTAAAAGGTGAAGATTCAGACTCTGACTCTGCCTACATTATCTCCCCTCTGCCTGCACCATCTCTCCCCTCTGCCTGCACCATCTCCCCTCTGCCTGCACCATCTCACTCTCTGCCTGCACCATCTCCCCTCCGCCTGCACCATCTCCCCTCCGCCTGCACCATCTCACCCTCTGCCTGCACCATCTCCCCTCTGCCTGCACCATCTCACCCTCTGCCTGCACCATCCCTCCCCTCCACCTGCACCCCCCCTCCCCTGCGTGCTGCTCTTTTAACCCTTTCCTCGTCGCCTTCTCCATCCCCTCCCCCATGGTTTCCCCCTCACAGTTCTCGCTCTTCACTGAGAGGATACGTTTAAATAGACATAGAAGACACACTCCCCCTCACCTTCGAGCAGAGCTGTGTTACACCAGATGGTGTCACCCCATGTGAGGGTGTCCCCGCACCCCCTTAGTGATGCCACTGCTGCCCACACAGGACATGCCAGAATGAAATGATTAGAGAGCAGACCTTGTGCGGCCACACACCCATGATCTGGAAGAATATCACCATGAACATCAGAATTGTTGCCATCATTCTACAAATGAGAAATAAATTGAAGACCCATCTCTTCCGAGAGCACTACAACCTCATACATTAGAAGGTCTGGAAGCCGTCCTATTGTAAATGATCTTGACGCGTACCACTTGGATCTTGCTCTGGTCAGGACCCTGTTGCTCTCTGGCCATGTTTGCACTGTAAAGTTATCCTTACATACATTAATACATACACACACACAGTAACAGAGTAAGTATAAAGTGATTTATAGCAAGGTAAAGCATTTCTTAAAATGCAATATTCTAGAGTAGTAAAGGAGCCAGCAGGATTCCGTTACAAATGGTGGAGGAACGGATCAGGGACAGAATATCGGAAACACAAATGTCATGTGGACAGAATATCGTGTCAAAAATATCGAGGACCAAAATATTGAGAAGGTAAGTGCAAATAGGTAAGTAGAAATGTACCATTCTTAACTCCAGATCTACGTAGCTTGACCATATATATAAATCTTCAAGGTACATATGTACCTGGAAGATATATAAATTGTCAAGGTACAATCTGTGAAGTTATATATAGTAAAACTTTACTTACCCATAGAGAATGACCATCACAATATTCTTGTCCTCGATATTTTTGACGCAATTTCTGTCCCACGATATTTGTGTTTCCGATATTTTGTCCAAACACCAGAGGAACTGGCACACATCACTGGAAAAGATCAACTAATTAAAGTTTAGAGTAAAACGAGGGATATTGCGGAATATTAAAGACTGGATTGCAAAAATAAAACTAGCAGCAGGCCACTGCAGGAGTTAAAATGGAGCACAAAATACAAATGTGAAATTGATTTACCTGAAACTGTATGATTGCAGACTTTCACAATTTCCCCTCTACAAAAACGTAGTGTTCAACTGTGCAAAAACATGACATTTCATGCTTGGAAAAAATGCAATTTATGGAAAAGTCAGGAGTACCTGGGAATTAGTTCCAGTACTTCACACTTTGCTTTTTCTTAAAAAATCACCGAAAACATGATCAGAGTTCAAAAAATTAATGGAAACACATGAAAGAGAAGGCCAGACATTATTATGGCTCCATGAACTCATGGAAAAACGAGATCAAACATCAGGATGGATTTGAAAGCGCATGCAAAATGTATTTCAATACTTCATATTTTTCCAGAACAGCCCAAGAGCATTTCAGCGATGGAGAACTGAGTATTACAGACATGTGGAAGCAAGGCAGCACTCTCAAGTACTGATAAGCACAATTATTTGGAGGGCTTGAAGTGTACATGACATAAATAAAAAAATACATGTGATGGGTTCTTGAATAAGTTTGTATCACAATTTGAAATAAATCTGCTCGGCCAGAGATTAAAAAAAACTGCCTCTTCAATCAAGGAGTTCAGTGCAGTCCTGGGCCCTGAGACCAACCTACTGGGATTGGAAGCAGTAAGGCCGAGCAAAACTCTGATTTTGCTCTGGAAAGCAGAAAGGATACGAAAAGATTGACAGAAAAAAGAAATTCAACAAAATCAATATTTGCAATGAATTAAATGTTTTGTGACAAGATCACAATGTGACATTGTGATAACTCTTCTGTACTTATGATACCTCCCTGTAATGTATTCCTACACAAACCTCAGCAAACACTGACTCCAGCCTTCGCTCTTTAACTATAGGACAAAGGATTCAGTCAAATTTAAAAGGTCTGTATGCAGCGACAGTGGGAGTCGGGCAATGAACGAGGCAGCGAGCTTGTAATGTGCCATGGGGCAGGAATTATTTATGCTGCACTGAGTTTCAGAAAACAAAAAATACAAGTTTTAATGTGGGGGTGTTTAGATTAAGCATACCATTGATTAATATGATAATTCGATTTTTTAAACTTACTAATGTATTCACTAGTAATTCATTCCAGATGAACCAGTACTTTCTGAATACTTTGTGAAGAACTACTGATGAAGCGGGCTTCAGAAAATATTTTATTCTGACTCGTGGATTTAATTTCCCTAATAAAGATACTTACCTGATAAGCTATTCTAATACAAATGTTAAAGAAAAACTGAAATTGAACGTGTTGACTTTTTTTTTAACTTTATAGCGATGTTAGCACACTAAAGACCATGTTATTGAGACAAATGCTCGATTGCCATCTCTGTAAGACGACAATCCGACATTGCATGCCGTCATTTTATATACGTTCCACCCCTTGCAGCCATACAAATGCCAGAAATGTCTATTTATCAGGTCTAATGACTT
This sequence comes from Lissotriton vulgaris, assembly GCF_964263255.1. Classification (NCBI taxonomy): domain Eukaryota; kingdom Metazoa; phylum Chordata; class Amphibia; order Caudata; family Salamandridae; genus Lissotriton; species Lissotriton vulgaris. Next base: position 222,173,723 of record NC_141696.1, on the reverse strand, counting down.
GAAGGTAATTTTCTTGGAGGAGGTCAGGGATGGTGGCATAATCTTTAGCATGATGCTCGTGACTCTGACCTTCTCTCAATCACTAAATCACAAGACCTGGCTCTTCGAGCAGTAGCGGCACGCGCCTTGAGACCTTCACGGGTAAGTAGTGCGCTTTACAGGTTTTTTGATTGATTAATTGACTATTGAGCCCAATAGCGTTGGCTGGGTAGGAGTCCTGGCCAGGAAATTTACCTGAGGGTTGCCCTCCACCGACCACTGAAAGGATGCCTGTGGGAGGTCAGGGCACTTGAGAAGACAATGTTTTAATTTACTGTGGTGTTTATTAGGTTACCTGGCTTTTTCATCTGGGAGGATGTTTATAACACGGTTGACTATTAGTATATACATTAAATTAGCATATATATGTCTTAGGAAGAGCAAAGCACTGTATAAAAACAGAAACAAAGAATCTCACAGGTTTTGTAAGCTACTTAAAAAAACTCTTACATAGAAATGGAAGAACCACTTAGCATACAGGGTCACCAGACAAAGAACTGGTCTCTTCACTTTTGGGAGCAAATTGTGGAGTCATTAATGAAATTAGGACCAAGTCAGTAGCACATAAAAAATTTAAATAGTAAGACCCTAGGCTAAATTCCACATAGGTTGTAACCTTCTAAGAACATGACCCTAACAGCCTTATCTATACGTGTGTCTAAATAACTCCTCACTGTGTGAACATAGACTCCAGTCCTTAATTTGAAAAAGAAAGAGTTTGGCTGCCTGAAGGTCTGCTAAGAAGCCTGTAGCTGATGCAATTAAATGGCAGTGCACCGAATACCAAGGCCAGTAGTCTTATCTGGATAATTCTCACTTTCTGGATACATTCCTGCTCTAAAATGGCTGCCATATTCTTGCTTAGGCCCCTCAGCCCCATCTGATCAGCTTGGGATTAGCAGCTCTTCTGCCATTCTCAAATTTCTCCCATCCAGGAAATGGAACTCACACCACAGCTCTGAAAGTTGGTTGTCTGTTCATTCTCTTGCGTTTGTCCTGTCTGCGATCCATCCGATATTGTGTTACTCAAAAAACTGCATTGATGAATCCACACACACCAGGGGTTTTTGAGAGGCATGATGTCTAGCTGACTTACCAGAGAGCTGATTCTGGTTTCTATTTTTCCTACTTGGATGTGATCATCAGAGCCTTCTCTCGGCTTCACAGATTACTTTAAAAGGTTTCACCAATATCATCACCATCAGAGAAGTAAGAGTGCAGGGCTGAGGTTGAAAGAATTCCTCCAGCATGGAGAACCTCTCAGTTTTTTTCAGCAGTATCTCGTATTTTGAGAAGTCTGGGTTCTATGTCCTTTAGTGTCGTATTTTACTTTCCCAAATGTGAAGTCCTCCACTTCTGTAAGTTGCCTGCCTACAATATGTCTCCATAAGATGGAAAGAGGAGCCCAACTTTACACAAAAGCTGGTGCTCACTGCAGCATCCGCTGAGCAGGTCTAGGCCATAGACCTCTAACTCCTCTTCAGGGCAGATTGTATCAGACCTCCTATGCCATTTCAGCAACAACCCAAGGGCCACTCACTTGCACCATCCTGAGCAAACTCCAGCAAACACTACCTAGCATGTTGTTTTGATGTAATTACAGTTTAATAATTTGTCTGGTTGTATTTTGAAACAAAAAGCAAAAAACAAGTTTTCCCTACAAAGGGGGCTGGTATGTGTCTTTTTGGGTGGTCATTCTTCCAAGGTCTACAGCCTATGAGCAAATTCATCAAAACGTTGCATATCAAATGCGATAATTTATGTTGTCCGTAATTTTCTAACTTCTGTTCTGTTAAGTCAACTCAAAACACACTTACCTTTTGTAAATACGTAGGGCCAGTACTGTATGTATGTTTGTTGAAACTGCATATTTGGTAACTAAAAAATTGATTTTAACTTCTGTTTCATTGTAATTTATGTAATGGCTTTAATTGACTGTGGAAAATAAATAATTATTTATATTCACATTGATCTCTGTTGCAAATAAATACACTTTCTACTGGCCCCACCAAAGGAACATTAATGCTGTAACTCTCTTATGCGATGTCCACTCATGGAAATATATGTAAATGATAACAAAACATCCTTCTACGTTTTTCAGATTTTTGGTAGAAGAGTGGCTGACAATGATCAGTCAATGCATGTTGCCCACATTCATTTTTCCAAATCAAATTGTAGGAGTATGTTCTCCTTGCCTATAGGTTTGAAAAGTACCTTGTGATGGTTGGTGTAAACCAATATCTTCAATAGAGCACATGAAACACTTGTAGTGCCGCATAAATCAGCCTTTTACCCAAGGATTTCTTCATGAATCCATCATTCTTTAACCAGGCCAAATATTCTGAACTTGCTGAGTGCCCATGAAGGGTGATCCTGACACGACCCAGAAGAATCTATTCCTTTAAAGATTTCCGGCTCTGAGTTGAAGAAGTTTTCTGCTGATGTCTACCGCTTCACTATCAATCAATCAATCAATCAAAACATTTGTAAAGTGCACTACTTACCCGTGAGGGTCTCAAGGTGCTGGGGTGGCAGGGTGCTGCTACTGCTGGAATAGCCAGGTCTTGAGGAGTCCTCTGAAGGTCAGCAGGCCCTAGGTCTGCCGTAGGTGGATGGGGAGGGTGTTCCAGGTCTTGGCGGCGAGGTGGGAGAACGATCTGCTGCCGGAGGTCGCTCTTCGGATGCGGGGTACTGTGGCGAGGGCGAGGTCGGCGGAGCGGAGCTGGTGGTTGGGGGTGTATAAGCAGAGCCATCTGTTGAGTTATGTTGGAACAGTGTTGTGGAGACATGGGAATTTAGAAGGATTGTGAAAAGTTATCCAGTATCTTGTGCTCGACAATGTGGGGACCTTCTAAATACACGATGCCATGAGCCACATAGCTGTCTACAGCAACTGTGCAGAGGTGGACCAAGGAAGACTGATGACATTTGACATGTTCTGAAGTATTCTTCACTTAGTGACAGGTTCAAAGCCTTTTTACCAGCCGTGTATCACAGCTTTTTAATTAATGAGATCCTAGAGGAAGAATAAACAATAACTCTGCTGGATTCAGAGAGAAGATCCAGCTGGAAAGCTGCAATATAATATGCTGCAAGAAAACATTACATGACTGAAGGGATACGGCTCCATTGAAGTGGTGATCCTTTTTCATCTGAGGTGCAGTGTTACCCCTGTTATGACACTGGTGAAAAGAACCTCTTACTGCTCTGAACTGCAGGTTCCCGCTGTGACGATGCTGAATGATATATGAAAGTATGTAGTTTATTGCTCTAGGTGGTAGAGTGAACCACAACATGATGGACAGGGAGTCAAAGTAACACTCTTTCAGATTTCTCTTGGAAGACATAGTTTGATAAAGTGCGGGGTCTAGGGCTGATCACAGATCTTTTGCCCCCTATAAAGCAATGGGTTTAGACCACTAATAGGCATCTTGTGTAGGCATCTTCTCTTGGGAGAGCAACCACTTCCATTCAAGCAATAGCTATGGAGAGACTGATGGATTGGTCTCATGAGATAGAAGAAAATTGCCCCAACCCCAACAAGAGCATCCTCGTAGGTAACTGACATCCATACCTATAGCAAGGAGATTCTCATCATCACTGGGGCTTAATGGTGCCACATTACATGTGGAGGTACAATTGACTGCTAAATAGAAACTTAACATTAACATACTACAATAAAGGAATGTCAAATGTGTAAGGATACATACCAAACCTTCAAATCCCTTTTGCCAGACTTTGTGAATCCATAAAGGTCAATCAAAAACTGTTTACAAAGTTTAAAAAGACATCAAAATTAAACAGAATGATTAGCAGATTCTTGCTTTAGTCATTTTTTATTTTTGGTTCATGGAGGAAAAGATAAAAGGTTTGCTGTGTAAACAAGTCAACCCTGGTAGACATCCTCTAGACCCCAGGCAATCCATGTTTACTTACTATTTGGAGTTGTGAAACTGCACAGGTGTCTGTAAACGTCTAACACTTTAACTGAATAGATCCATGTTAAGACCAGCCAAACCTGCCAGATACAACAGGTATATTTTTCTGGGTTTTCACATACACAAGATATCTAAACTATTATTTTATTAGAACCCAATTTAGTGGAGGAAATTTGCAAAATAATGGTAACAAATATCACGATGCTAGAAGCAAGAGAGTTTAGAAGAAAGTAAAGAGGTGAGACCCCTCCTCAAGAAACCCTCTGCAGACCACGGCAAGCTCCAGAATTACCTCTCATCTCACTGTTCCCATTTACAGCCAAAGTCCTGGAGAAGGCCATCAACCTCCAACTCACCGAAAACCTGGAAAGAAACAGCCTGCTTAACCCTTCCCAATCAGGTTACATAGCCAATCACAGCACTGTAGCAACCTTCATTGCCGCAACAGATGACATCTGCATCCTACTCGACAGAGGAGAATCAGCCGCCGTGATCCTGTTCCACCTCTCCACTGCCTTCAACACCATCTGCCACCACACACTCATTGATCGACTGTGTCAGATCGGAATCACAGACAACGCGCTCAGATGGATGGCATCCTTTCTCACGGGTCACACCCGGCAAACCCGTCGCCCCCCATCACCTCACAACCCAAGCAAGCCATCTGCATCATCCCTCAAGGCTCATCATTCAGCCCAACCCTCTTCAACATCGGCTGGACACCACTCGCATCAGATCTCAGGACATCAACATCATTTTCTACGCAGACGATACCCAGCTCGTCCTCTCGCTCTCAATGGACCTCTCCTCGATGAAAACAAACTTCTACAACTGCATGAAGAACATTGCAGCCTGGATGGAGAACAACTGCCTGAAGCTCAACAAGGACAAAACCGAAGTCTTGATCTTCGGCAGACACACTGCACTCTGGAACGACTCCTGGTGGCCATTGGAACTCGGACACATCCCTGCTCTGAAAGACCATGCCTACAACCTCTGCACCATCCTGGACAGCGATCTCTCAATGAAATATCAGGTCAATACCATTTCCTCAGCCTGTTTCCACACTTTCCGCATGCTCTGCAAAGTCTTCAAGTGGCTCCACAGCAGCACCAGGAAAATGGTGATGCAGGCCCCCATCACTAGCCAGCTGGACTGTGGCAACTCACTCTACATCAGCACCACCACCGAACTCCTGAAAAGACTCTAGACAAACCAGAACGCTGCAGCCAGACTGATCCTCAACCTACCTAAGAGGACCCACATCACCCAGCACCTGAAGGACCTCCACTGGCTCTCTATCCAGAAGAGATACCAATGTAAGCTTCTGATCCTTGCCTTCAAAGCCCTCCACTACCAAGGACCCGCTTACATGAACCGCCACCTGAATTTTCATCGACCTCCCAAGAACATTCGCCTCTGCTCACCTCACCCTCCCACAGATACCACTCATCCGCCGCTGCATCCCCAAAGGATGATCCTTCTACCACCTCACCGCCAAGTCCTGGAGCACCCTCCCTCTCTACCTCCACACCTCACCCTTGTTGACCCACTTCAGGAAGGGACTCAAGGCCTGGCTCTTAGTCTAAAACCCGCAGAACAGCGCCTGGATACTCTCTTGGATGATAAGTCGCACTATAGAATTACTGCTTGATTGATTGATTGAGATAACAAGGTATATTTGCTAATTCCATTTCTTACTGAATCTCCGCTAATATAAATTTGCATCAAAAGGGTCTGTTTGCCAAGGATGGGCAATCTTCAGCTCACACAGTCCAGGGCATTAGAGTCTAACTAAGTTATCAGCCACAGTGTACTTGGAATTGCAAATCTCTAAATGTGTCAGATAGAAGATGCTGTCCTATTTAAAATGTTCCTTTTCTGCAGGATAACAATGAGAGGGTTTCTTTGTGATTACTTATGCATCAGGTGAAGATTCTAATGAGAATTCCTAAAGTATGCATATAAAATAACACTAACCCTAATCATCAGCATCACAAATTGCTTGGAACGCCTGTGTCTACTCACACAAAGGATAGGCTGCACAAATTACTTTACATGCAGCTCTGAAAATAAGCCCAATGTAGGAATTCCAAATCAAGGCCTAATTTCCGACTTCTGCCTCCAAAAGAAAAGTGGTAAAAGGTACGTATTTAAAATTGTCCATTCACAAAAGGTCCTCTACCTCCTGGTAACAAATCAGTGGGTGGTGAACACCAGATTCCTGGTAATGTCGAGTTTAAAGATTAGTGTGAAACCCCAGTGGGAATACCCCAAGGCTGCAGGATCCCCTGGCATGATTGATCAATTAAATATATATCATAGCCAGCACAGACATATTAAACATATGGTGGCACTTGGGACACTAAGCGAAAAGCAGAGCCTGGCACCTCTAATGAGAGGGCTATGCGAGAAGGGAATCCAAAACAGGCTAGGGATGTGCAGTGACCCATTGGTTGTATATGCCATCAGACTCTTTAACCTGTCACTCACACTCCTCCAGTCCTTCCTCACCTCTTAAGGCCCCAGACTTGGTGGTATAGCTGAGGTTGGGGGCGGGGGGTGACGGTCCACCCCAGACAGCACTTTTTGGGGGGAGGTGGCGTGTGCAAGGTAAGTTTTCATTTTTTTTAAAATTGTATTCTCCCTCATCATTGCCTGTCGCCTCCCCCGCTTGTTGTCATCTGTCGCCTCCACCCCCCCTGCTGGCTCTTACTTGCACAGGCCATCACTGGGCAACAAACTCTGGGCCGCCCCGGGGTGGCAAAAGCTCTACCTACACCACTCCCCAGACTCATCCCATGCTTATCACAATTGATGTCTGGTCAGCAGTTTGACCATAGACCCAGCAGCAATGGATTGGGCGGAATTCACATTATAAACACCTATACAACTACGTTAACAGGATCGCTTTAAAATTGGTGAATGACAGGCACTAACATGGTTACCGATAGTCATTCCTCAGCCTCACTCTGGAAGCCTTTGCAGTTGGCATCAGTGGGATACATTACCTTGCAGCCTCCGGTAATACCTGCAAATTTGTGAATGGCGTAGAGCGGAAAGCACATCAGCGGTCGCAAAAGTGTATTCAACCCTTTTACGACCGCAAAAAACAAACGGTGGTGGTATGTACCAACGCAATATTGCGAGTTACAGACTCGCAACATAGTGTTTGAGACTTGCTATTAGGAGGGGGCGTGCCAAGGGCGTTCCCTCCTAATAGCGAGTCCAAATGGTGTGTACCATTGTTTTGTGACTGCATTTGCAGTCACAAAACACTCGCAGTTTACCACCTACTTCAAGTAGGTGATCAACCATTCGCAAACGGGAAGGGGTCCCCAAGGGACCCCTTCCCCTTTGTGAATGGGTGAGAAAATATTTTTAAGAGCAGGCAGTGGTCCCAAGGACCACTGCCTGCCCTTAAAAAATGAAACTGACAAGTTTCATTTTTCTTGCATCGGAAAACGGGATGCATTAAAAAAAAAAAAACCTGCTTTATGTAAAAAGCAGTCCCAGACATGGTGGTCTGCAGACCCCAGCAGGCCACCATCCCCGGGAGTGCTAGCCACTCCCAATGTGGTCGCAAATTGAGCTTGCCTCACGAATATTGAGGAGGCAGGAAATTTGCGACCCCAGTGGGAGTCGCTAACATTATCAATGACGCTGTTGTCCATTGCATTTTGCGAGTCACAAATTGCGAGTCGCAAAGCAACGCAATTTGAGAGTCGCAAAATGCAAGTGTCGTACATCTGGTCCCAGATGACTTAATAACTAGACTCTATTCCCATTCTGCCCCATTACTGGGTGGACAACTGTATTGCTATAGTTAAACATAAAGAAACCTGGTGACTGGCTAATGATAGCCGCTGTCTGTTTCCTGCCTCCTCTCCATTTTGTGGTTACTACCTTTAGTCATCTTTGGTGGGCTACTGAATTATTGCTCTGAATCCAATGACGTTTACCTGAAAGTATCACCCCGACAGCACTGCCCTGTATCTAAAGCCTTGCATTTATTTATTTATTTATTACTAGTGTGTAGCGCTATGTGTTGCCTTTCTGTAACTTCTGCACGCTAGCAGAAAGGGAGCATAGACAGACTTCTGAAGTCGGGGGAGGTGGGGTGAGCAACCATGTCTGAAATTCTACAGCACGGCTCTTCTTCCTTCAATCACAGTTGAAGGTCAGTCTGAAAAGTTTAATTTTCAGGAGTTTTCAGATCTTAATGTGGTTTGTTGAGGTGGAAGCATTCACGCGCCTCAACGTCTGCAACATAAATAAATACAATAACTGTGCAGGTGCATGTACACATGTAGAGTGCAGACACATAAAATGAGAAAGCGACACTGACCTGTATCCAAGTAATTGACGAACATTATATTATTGCAGTCCATAAGGACATTGCTTCTCCTTTGTGCCAATGAATCCATTTTATCTCCTTTGCCCTCAAGGCGCGGGTTGGTCTGCTCTGATTGAAGGTCTCATCATCAATAGAGCTGGGATCCAGGCTTGTGCACTGAGGCCGTGGGTGGCATGAAGTGAAAGTGAAGCCTCTCTAATTGTAACAAAATGGTTCCCAAGCCTCTTGAGTTTTCAAAAGCACTTGGGGCTTGTATCGCTTGAGAATGCCAGAGGCCACCGCCTCCTGCTTCACTCCCATTTGGGTGGAGAGACCTTCTTGAGATGCTTTGTTTGTGAAGAGCCAAATGGGAAAGCATGAAAACCCTGCCCACTTGCATCCTTGCTGTGCAGTTCAATCAACCACTGCAATCAAAACCAGCTGAGGCCTTGTACCCCTGGTGCTGTGAAGGCTGCACACTCTCTCTCATCACTTGAAAGAGCTTGGCTGGGCTCATTATTCCCTGTCTCCTAATTATCCAATTGCAGCTCAAGAAATGGGCAAATAACATGATCTTTCCAGGCTGACAGCTGGGCAGGCTTCAAAGCGACTGTAGAAATGGCGGAACTGCAGAGAGGATTTTAAGATTTGGTCTGTAGACACAGACACTTAGGGGCAGATTTACAATAACTGGTTCATCCCTGCATATCAGCAGGGATGCGGCAGTTATTGTGCACCGCAGGTCCGCCACCCTGGATGCGCCGGCACAGATGCGTCACGCATCTGTGCCGTAAAAGCGGCGCATTGCTGGAGTTGCGTCGCAAGCGCGACGCAGCTCCAACAATGCTCTGGGGGGCCCTATCTCCACAATGCTGCGTCAATCCTAACGCCTGCTTCAAGCAGGCGCAGGGGTTTGACGCACCATGGGCCCAAAAGTGACTGAGTGAAATCTTGTAGATTTCACTCAGCCACTTTTGGGAGGCGTTCCTGCGCCGGAATGCCCCCCCCCCCCCCTGCGATGGAACGCCTCCTTCTGGCGCAGGGCTTTACAACGTGACGCACCTGGGAGATGCGTCACGTTGTAAATACTCCGCACCATGACGCATCTTTTGCGCCGCCGCTGCGTCACAAAAGTGACGCAACGGTGGCATAAAAGAGTCGCAGGGGGCTTGTAAATCTGCCCCTAAGCCTTTAGAGAGCACTCTTTTAATGCCAGTGAGTGCAGAGGAGACGATTAGTCAGAAAGTGGATATATGTTTCTATTTATATTCGATATATTGGGGTGATCCCAACCTTCTATTTTTTTTATAAATTATTTAGTTATATACAGTTATGGTTAGGCATTTTTTGTTTTGCTCATAACTTTGGCACTGTCTGATGAATCTGCACAAAACTTTCCAACAAAATTAATTCAATTTATCGAATTAGACAAAATTTGACATTAAAAAAGAACTTTACCATGAGGAGTTCCTTTGCTTGGTTTTGTGTATATCAGTTCAGTAGTTTTTGAGAAATTAGCATTACAAACATATATTTAGAGGGCTTTGACGGTGTCAGAACTGTTTTGGGAGCCCCAGGGCACGCAGAGATTTGAAGGCTACAATCGCGGTGGCAGGCTTTTCAACACTTACTTTCCATGGCCTGAGTCACTCTGGTAGATGAAAACTGAACACCAGGCACACCTCAAGCAGTCAAAGGCATTTCTGTGAGGTAGTGTGCTGATAGAGACTGAAAATTCACATTGCACAATAAAATCAGTAATGACTGTCCAGCCCAGTGTTTTAGCTTTACGAAAAACGAAAAGCAGTGGCGGCTGGCACCACTCGCGGGTGGCGGAATGGGCGCGGGTGAGGGGAAAAGGGGGCGTGCTGGTCGCAATTAAAACATTTTTTAAAAACTACTTTCCCGCCGGGTCTTGCATCTCTGCTCTCCTGCGTAGGGCACAGGAACGGAAGCCCCCGGCACACAGGCTCCCCTGACCAATCACATCGCTGCAATGCAGCATTGTGACTAGTCTGAGTGCAGTGACATACCACACAGCCAGGTGCTGGAGGGGTGGGCATGTTCTCCACGCAGGCTGTAATGAAGCCTGCATGGAGAACAGGGAAATTGCGCATGACTGTTTTGGGTGGCCCGAGAGGGCCGGCTAAACAGTCATTGCGCACCTTGGAGGCCCCCCCGCCGCGCAAAGCTGTCGCAGCAGGAAGACAAAGTAAAATGATAATAACATTACATTATTATATATTTTTTTCCTTTCTTTTCCTGCTCCAAGGCAGTGGGGCAACACTCCTCCGTCTTAGCGGAGGTGCCGCTACTGATGAAAAGCACTGTATTACACCTGCTACATAATACAACAGAAATAAGTTTATGCTCGGGAACAATGGGTTTAAACAGGTGTTCTATTAGGTAAGGCAATAGCATTCTTTAAAGGCAAATTATAGGTTGAGGTTCACAGTAAGAATTGTGAAGTTTAGTATGTTTATTATAACCCTCAGGCCAGTCTCTGATCGGTACCCAGTTTCTTAGTGATTAGAACCCACAGTTTGTTTTAAGGTGCAGTGTCCCTGGGGCAGTGTTCATTTATTTTTTGCCTTCTCTGGTGCAGCAGGAGCCTCCTGTGAGGTCCTCGCTGAACCTGCTGTGTATGTGTAGCCCTGCCTTCTCTCTCGACAGGTGTTCCACAGATGCTATGGACATTCACTAGAGCAGCTGCAATTTCTGGTAAGGCAATATACCAGAAAGAGGGAAGAGGTAAGGCACAGCTGCCAGGTTGCCTGGCTCTGGACTACAGGGTTCACGGTTCGATCCCCGGCTCTGGCAACAGGTTAGCCCAGCACCATGTGACTCTGGGCAATAGCTTGCTTAATCTTCCCGACGGCCCTCAGCGCCGGGACACCTCAGTCGGAGGTGGGTGTGCGCTTTACAAATGCTGGCACTTACATTTCCATTTACAGACCCAAAGTAGACTGTTTCGAAGACAGACTATCCTCCAGCAAGCGTTTGCAGCTGTTCAGGTGATGGCCTTCCACCTCTCTGGAGACTGGTTGTCAGCATCACCGGCGCAGGTTCTCGAAGAGCTTGCCTCACACTGCCTTCTGATATCTGTTTAGTCAATGAGAAGTCCTGAAACCATTTGAGGGAATTTCAAGCCTTTTCTTACAGTCCTTTCCAGACAGTGAATGTTGATTTCATTGTCACTGTTCTGGAACTGATTTGAGGTAGTTCACTCAGTTTGTGTCTTCTCCCCAAATAGACTTTGGGGCAGATTTACAAGCAGATTGTGCCACTGGTGTGTCACTTTTTGTGACGCACTGGCGGCGCATTTTAGTGCCCCATATTTACAAGGACAGGAAAAGGCACCCTGCGTGACTTTTCCTGTTCTTGTAAATATAGCCCCTTTGCACGCAGCACTTTGCGTGAAAGGGGCGTTCCAGGGTTGTTGCTGCGGGTGCCAGAAACATTTCCAGATTTACGAGAAATCGTCAATCTGGAAATGCTTCTGAATGCTACGCGCCAGGTATAATGTATGTAAGGGGGGCGTATTGACGCAAGGAAGGGTCGTAGAAGTGACGCCGTGAAATCTATGAGATTTCACTGCGTCACTTTTATGACGCTGTTGCGTCAAAATCTTGCGCCTGCCTCACAGCAGGCATAAGACTGACGCAGGCCCTTTCACATGGGGCTTGCCCCATGTGAAAGGACGCATTGCTGGAGTCGCGTCACTTTTGTGACACACTCCAGAAATGTGTCACTTTTGCGCTTACAGATACGTCAGAAATACTGATGTATCTGTAACTCCTTGCGACATGATGCGTCATACATTACATTTGACGCATCAGGAATGTCGCAAGGAGTGTGCACTGAGAAGTGACGCATCGCTGCTTTCATGCAGCGATGCGTCATTTCTCATAAATGAGGCCCCTGAAATTCTCCAGTTATGGTAAGCTCCACGAACCATAGCTCGCACATATGCCATGCAAACCATAACTCACAGATCAATTGGAATTCGCTCCTTTGTGTGTAATAGTCTACCCTATGACCATATCCTATAGTTTGTTTTCAATGTTTGGTTTTTGTATTATGTGTTCTTATTAGACTTGTGAAACTACTTGTAAGTAAACTCTTTTGCACCCACTGAGTCTTCTCTGCACTGAATAACACTGCTTTTAAACACGTCATTTTATTTATTTTTTGGTAAATCTTTTTATTGAAATCGGAGTCGTATCCCAACAGCAATTCACGTTTTCCATAGTATTCATAGTTTAACAGTCCATAGGGTGTTATTTGCAATACCTGGCATTCACGTTTTAAATATCATCAACATTGACATCAGCATCCCACTCAGCCCACCGCCGCCCCTGTCCAGTTCTTTGTGGTGAGGGAGAGATACATATATGACCTTCATATGCATTCCAATTTCCACACTCTCGATCCCATTTGCGGGGACACCCCCTATTTATATAGACTGTTTTTTCTGCCAGCATACACCAGTCCATATCCTGCTTCCACTCCTCGAATGTTGGCATTTCCTGTACCCCACACCTGCGAGCGATATTCCGCCTCACGATGACCATTCCTAATGTTATCCATGTTTGTTCTACACTAGACAGGTCCCTTGCGTTCCATGTATTGAGGAGGGATGTATGACGTTACAACGCATACTTTTACAACGCATACCTTTACAACTTATTTTTTACAACGCAACATCCATTACAACGCATTCCATTACAACGCATGCCATTACAACGAATTTTTAAAAACTACCTTTACAACACATTCCATTACATCGCATACTACCTTTACAACGCATAACATTACAGTGCATTTAAGGTAAGTATTGGATAGTGTAGGGGTAAAAATTACTATTCTAACTCCAGGGGGTGCAACAGTAGGGTAAGTGTTGGATAGTGTAAGGGTACTATGTGTTGTAATGCTATGCGCTGTAATGGTATGCATTGTAATGACTGCGTTGTAATGACATGCGTTGTAGTGGTATGCGTTGTAGTGTCATGCGTTGTAATGGTTGCGTTGTAATGGTATGCATTGTAATGGATGTTGCATTGAAAAAGTTTCGTTGTAATGGTAGTACGTTGTAAAAGTAGCGTTGTAAAGGTTATTTCCCATTGAGGAGGCATAGTTTCGGCTGGGGTGACAATTCCTTACCACATACTTGTTGTGAAAACATGTCATTCTTGAATAACATCCTACTGAAACAAGGACAATTTGTGAATGCATAAAAAATTGAAAGTTATAGCAAACAGACAAGTTTTTCCCAATCGCACAGCCGAAATTGTGAATTTGTTTGTTTACTAGTGCCTACTGCGCCAGGGCTAGGCACTCTCCCAGTGAGCACGCATTATTGGATGATTATTATGGTTTAAAATGGCAAATATGGTTGAATTGAGCAGCAAGGTGTGCATCCAATCTCCCCTGATGTGTTGTTGAAACAGACACATTTACCAAATTTGTGGCCTAAAATAGGAAATAATGTATTTCTGCCTCCAAAAATATTGTTGCAAGTTATAGGGTTCATAACCCCAAAATGTACACATGTAAAATAATAAGAGAAACAGAGGAAGAAATAAATGTAAACAAAATTCTCAGAGGAGAGGGAAATAAAGCACACGTTTACCTGTTTTATCCATCTCAATAAATCATTTAATCCAATAACTTTAAATAATATAGATTTCAACATTGTTGAGCAACAGCCTTGAATATTAATTTGCTACCAAGAAAAACAAGCAGAATATGTTGAAAAAACGCAACTTCTTCCAATTCAACTCAGAAATTGAGTAGCACAAACATCACTAGAGTTGTTCATTGCCTTTAATTCAGTTATTCATCACCACCAACAATGGTAGACCATGCCAGGCCACCCATGAATGGGTGAGCGTTAAGTGCTGTCCTTCAAGACCTCGATGAGGCCCCTCCCTCCTACGCTAAGGCTCCTGTTGAGGCTTTGCAAACCACAGTACTCCAGGTCTCCCTACTTCAAACCCTCTCTTGAACTCTGGGCTCAACAGGCACATGTAGCAATTAGGCAGTGGCAGGGGGAAGAAAGGACATGCTTGTCCCTGTGAACATGGGTGGAGGTCTTGCAACAATGGGATAAAGAATAAACTGCCACAGAGAAGGAGAAAGATTCAATGGGACAAGTTCACACTTCACAACACTGCAGGGCCAACTGAGAACCCAGAGGAGCCCTGCAAATTTTGTAGGACCCCCCCCCCCCCCTTCGGAGAGGAGGAGCGGTGGATGGGGTGCAAGTGTGAAGCACTGCTGCTTTTGTTACAGCACTGCTGCAAAACCGTCCCCCAGTAACAAACAAACAGCTTCCACAGCTGCAAAACCAGCCGCTACCATCCAGCTTCCCAGGAAATGCCCAATGTCCGCTACACCCTGCAACACCGTCACCACAAAGCCAGTGATACCACAAAAGGACCAAGATTGAAATAGCAGAAGAACGTGCAACAAGGTTGAGTTAAACAGTAGTGAGAAGTATTCTTTCCAATTTCCTAAGTGTTTGTTTTTTCAAGAAGTACTCAAAGGTTTACATTACAAGTATAGTAGCCCGCCTAAGACGTGGTTTCTTACCAGTACTTGCTCGACGATAATATGGAGTTTAACGCCCACGGCTATTCGATACATTACCGTCTCTGCTGAGACGTACAACCAATATAAAACCGTAGGAAATATACACATACACACACAAGCAGACACAGAGCAATACCCTGCCTCCCTCTGTCTACCTGTACTGGGTCATCACTACAAATATGTACAGTGCTTAATTTGTGGAGGTGGTTGCATGAGGAAGCAACTGGCACTCTTTCGAAAGCACCAGTACTTATTTTTCATCATCAAACTTTGAATGACAGCAAACAGGAATAAGACAGAAAACAGAGATAGTTGGAAGGTGATAGAAAAGAAAGATAGGGTAAAAATGACAAAGGGAGAAATCACAGATTAAAAAGACCCTGCAAGAGGGAAGTAAGGAGACAGAAAGTGTAGGTGGTGGACGAAAGAAACATGAGGAGGAATCAAGACTCCACAGCCTTAGTATTCTGCAAATCTGGCATTCAGCAGCAATGGTGATGGCTACTATGTAAAACTTTGGTCCCGTGCACATTTTTTTCTTTTACAAATTAAGCACTAGGGCCAGTTTCACAAAGGTAAAGTTAGACCAAAAGTCTAACTTAGACTAAAAGTCCAACTTTACAACTTTTTGGTATTCACAAAAGTAAGTTACTTCTAGTAACTTTACTACTAGTAAATTTACTACTAGAAAAATGACCAGTAATAAAGTTACTAGTAGTAACTTACCTTTGTGAATACCGAAAAGCAGTAAACTTAGACTTTTGGTCTAAGTTAGACTTTTGGCCTAATTTTACCTTTGTGAATACCAAAAAGTAGTGAAGTTAGACTTTTGGTCTACGTTAGACTTTTGGTCTAATTTTACCTTTGTGAATACTGAAAAGTAGTGAAGTTAGACTTTTGGTCTACGTTAGTCTTTTGGTCTAATTTTACCTTTGTGAATACCAACAAATAGTAAAGTTAGACTTTTGGTTAAACTTTATCTTTGAGAATCGGGCCCTGAGTATGTTCGTGCATTGATGGTTCACACACCGTAAATTATCAGTCTGCACCTAAACAAACTTGTTTTCTATGCAAAAATCAGTACATCCCACCTCGCCTCGTGTTTTCGTGTTAAACCTTTAAGGGATCTTGGCATAGATATATTGAAAGATCACAAAAACAGGCAGATTTAAATAGACACGCATGAAATACACTAATGCTAGCTCTTCTGTATCAGGCACCGCACAATGCAAGGCATCAAATGCGCTTGGCAGGGGCAGGAGATTACCAGTACTTACTGGGCTTGCATTTAAAGGAGACAAGGAGGTACTTAGTGGTGCCTGGGCAGGGGTCGGGTCCAAAAACACGGCTATTGACAGGTACTTGGCAGGCTCGCAGGTTCTGGCACTCGTCCAGCATCTTCTAAAAGAAAAAGGATTATAGATGATCGCCTTGAAAGAGGGGCATTGGAGAGCAGCACACAGCACGTCTGAGTGAGCCAAAGAGCCTTCTTCATGCCCCCCAAAAACTGAAGACACATTACTTACTTCTCACAAGCATCTCGGTCCCATAGGTGATCAACAAACACAGTAAAATGGTTCTACACACATCAGAGAGGGTGTGTGTAAATCAATGCATCTGGGCTCCCAGTGACAGTACATTAATAGTGGCCCTATTCTTCCATAAAAAGAAGATAAAGTCACATGCAGCCACACTATTTCAGAAAAAGAATATAGTCTGGCATGAAGTTAATCTATTTCAGAACAAGAAGGTATTTGATATCTGTATTAGGCTGGTATTCTTAGGCTTGCTTTCAAAACTGTTTTTCGATGAGGTCAGTGACTTTGCTAAACTTTTGTAACTTAACTACATATTTTCTTTTTTTTTTTTCAATTATGTGTTTGGGCATCGAGTGCTTAATACTTTTAGCTTGACATCTAGTCGCAAGGAGCTGAGAGGACTGTCCATTAAATAAAATGGGCGTACTTGCTGTATCAATGTTTAATCTTGAAAGATGAAAGATGCATAGGCAGCATAGGGGGCCTCCTTTATAACAAAATGACGCAGTGTGGCACCGCAAGGCATTTTCTATGCTGAGCTGCGTAACTTTAAAAGCACGAGGATGCATTGTACTTACAACAATACGATGCATCCCTGTGCTTTTCCCTGTGTTGGTGCACAATTTGCTGCTGTGCACCAATGCACGCACACTTGCACCATGGTGCAGGGGGGCCTGCATTGTGGGGATGACTGTTGATATGCAGGACCCTTCCTGCACAAAAACAATTATTGATGGCGGCACGCATAGAAAGAAGAAAAAATGAGGGGAAATAAAAGTATTTCTCCTTGTTGCGCCTTCTTATGCCTTCCATGGGGCGGCGTAGGATTATGACTCATACCCAGGTTTACGAAACATTGTAAATCTGGGAATGTGGCAGAATCCATGGGTGTTGTGTAGGAACACCCAGAGCAACACCCATGGCACGCCCCTTTCACGTAAAGGGATGCATGAATAGGGGGCCGTATTTACAAGGCCATGAAAGCCACGCAGGGTGGCATTGCACGGACTTGGAATTATGACCAGCAGACTGCACTGCTGGGGCATCCAAAAAAGTGATGCACCAGCGGCGCAAGGGCCTTTCAACTAAGCCCCATGGAGAACAAAATCACACACTGGTACAAAGGAGCTTCAAGGACAGAGTGTACGTGTTCAACTGCTGAATACTGAGATAGTATCCACCATACACAGTACACAGTACACCTCTCAACTCACCCTCGCCGGAGGGTCTTATTTTCCAGGGAATAAAATTACTAATCTTACAAATCAAATATATCCTTTGACTTCAATGGCACCCTCTTTGCAAGCCCTGCATCACCTTTAATAACAAGCACTGGCCATGCCAATAAGTCTGGCTTTTAACTGAGAGTGCCTTTTCAGTCACTGGTGACTTGAGGCACTCAGGCCAAGATTTACAAAGAGTTCAAGCAACGCGGGCAGCAAGTAAAGTTGCTGTGCAGCGCTGCGTGAACGGGAGAGAGCAGAACTGTGCCAAACCCAATAAGAGGTGGTGCAGTTTTGCTCTTCCCCAGCTCTGGAACACTCTGGCAGCCATGCACAAATGCAGGCACCCTTGCGCCATAGCACAAGGGTGTCTGTGTTGCAGTAAGCATGGTTTTTGTGCAGGAAGAAACACCTTCCTACACAAAAAATATACTTTAAAAGAATTTTCTCTTTGTATGGGCATTGCAGAATACAGCACACGTGCGAAGTAGAAAAGAAACAAGGAGAAATACAAATATTTCCTCTTGTTATGCTTGGCTAAGGCAGGCGTAAGATTTTGGCATATATCCCTGTCTACAACCCTTAGTAGATAGGGATTTGCATCAAATCCCATGGATGGTCGCATAGGAATGCTCTTGCACCAACCGTGGAAATCCCACTTGAGGCAAAGTCATGCACAAATTACTTTTGGTTAGAAATCAATCCAAATCATGATTTAGCGTTAGCTTGTAAATACCAACCTAGACGTTGCATTGCATCTGCTTCAAACAAGTAATGCAAACCCGAAGCACATTCTTTGTATAGCTTGGCCCCAGTACCTCATCATACAAGCGCCCTGTCACTCATTATGTCACTCATTCATTCAAACACTGACTCATTCTTGCATTCATCCACTGATCCATGTAAAATATAACACACACAAACAACAAGCAAATACAAAATGATTTAAAGAATAAAAGTATATAAAGAAAAAAACATTGACAAAGCCAATTGGACCAACCGACACTACCTATTGGCTTTGTCAATGTTTTAGCCATGTTGTACAGCTGAGCCTGACCAAAAGATTTTTTTTTTAAGTACTGAGATGTGGACAGTGCTAACTGCTTCATAGCGCTTTTTTCCATTCATGGTAGGAGGGGACAGGGTGGGCCAGGACGAAACAAGGAGGGGGAGGCAACACAGAAAAAGGATGGGAAAAAAAGCTCTACGCCACAGCCAACAGTGTCCATGCCATATATCTTCATTTGTTATGATGGGCTCAACACAGACAATAGAGGGAGAGCGGAAGGGTGGATAGGTCAAGTAACATGGGCAACAACGGAAGGAGAGATGGTGGGTAAGTAACATGGGCAACAACGGAAGGAGGTGTGTGGGGCAAACAACACGGACAACAGTTAAGGAGGGGGCAAGCAACATGGTCAACAATGGAATGGAAGGGGCGGTCAACATGGGAATACAACAGAAGTAGGGAGTTCATGTGGGGCCAAGCAACATGGGCAATAATGGAAGGGGGGAGGAAGGCTGGGGAAAGCAACACGGAAAACAACAGAGTGACAGAGGGTGGATGGCAGCAAGTAGAACAGACAAAAATGGAGGACGAGTGGGCGCAAATAAAATGAACAACATCAGAGGGAAGAGGGTGGGTGGGGGAAAGCAACATGGCCACCAATGGAATGAGGGGGTGGAGCAAGGAGCACCAACAAAGGGAGGGTTGGTGGGGGTAAGAAGAAGAATAGCATAGGGAGACGAAGTACACAAGACAGCCAGCTGAAAAACAGACACTATGGTACAATGCTTGAACACAAAGAAAAAAGTAGTGTCTACAAGAATGATCATCACTGGAAGGACACAAGTAATGCATCCATGCTCCAGGGGAGGGACACTTACACAAAGTGGAAGAAAGCAGTCTGCAGCTGACCAATAAAAGCAAGGAAATAAGAGGTACAATGAAGCAAACCAATGGTAATGAATAGGCGGTCTCCAAGCCCACTGATAGAAAACAAAAAGCTGTCAAAAATGAAGAATTTGAGCCCGGTAGTGAAATGAGAAGTGTAAAGGACTCTGAAGGAATAATATATATGTATATATATAGCAGGTTGCATTTGCTAGATATGTCACTTCATGAAATACCTGTAAAGTGGTTTCTGCGAAGCAATCCACTCGTCCTTCCTCCATGTCTTCCGGCTCTGACGTAGAACACATGTGGTAATTCTGAAGTCTGTGTCCGTAAAAAGCTGATTGAATACTTATTGTTGAATGACGAGGACACTGCAAGCTTATTTGGTCCCCGTCACAAGCATACACTGTGTGATTTCGTAGAAGTTTAGCCAGGTAATCTGCAAGAAAGATACCACATTACTTGCACTGCAAAATTGAGGTAGGAATATACAAACATCAAAGGGATACAATGTTGGTTACAGAATCTGAGTACCATATGCAAATGATGGGTGGTTAGCTTCTGCTCTTTAGATAATAATTTAATGCAGGTAAAGCAACAGGACAAAATAAACCCCGATGTAAAGAAAACATGCCACAGAGTGACTTCAAAAGATTAGCTGTCTCACATGGCACAAGCTGTGAAAGGTATTGTAACTGAGTGTACTGTTTATGGTCAAGGCCGGACTGGCCATACCAGGCATCGCGTGTTTCCCCGGTAGGCTGGAAGGGGGGGGCATTTTGTTACAGGTGGATGGTTTTACACCACTGCAACAGTTTTAAAAGCACTGTAGAGTTCTTTGTATATCCAAAAGTGTTCAGGCAACAATGAAAGTGCCAAGATAACTCAGGTAATTAATGTACCTGCTGGTGAGAGATCGGGTTTTGTCTAGTGGCAGTTTTGACTCATCTAAGGTAGCACAGAGGGGTAATATGCCTGCCGCAAAGAGTGTGTACTACGTAGATCACAGAACAGCATTTTATGTGAGTAGTTCAGTGGGTTAATGCTTTTGTCACAAAAATCCTTTGGCTACTGTGCAGTTCAAAAATTACAATCGTAATGTAGGTTAGAAAGTTATGTTTTTGGTCTCATTTTTCATTATCCTAAGTTTTCTAAAAAAGGGTTTGTTGGGTAGAAATAAATTCTTATTAGTAAAGTCAATCCTAACCACTATGTTATGCTCTTTATCCTGAGTTTATGCTTCCCCAGACCAAGCACTATTTAAAAATGCCTACCAAAATGGATGATATGTGAATCCTACACCTTGTAGTCCCCTTTGTCTTATGTAACATTTTCTGTACACTCATTTACACACGTATGATTCATTGTCTCTGAATGTGTTTGTGATGTTAAATGCTCCGACACCCTACACTTGTATGGTGAGGCGCTATAAAACAAATGAAATGCATGTGAGAGGGGGGCTATGGAGAGATGAGAGGCACTGATGAAGGGTGATAGTGGGGGAATCATTGAAGAGCCCCAACAAAGACAATCCTATCCTGGTGCACTGTAAGGTCATCACGAACTATGCTTTAAAAACTAATACCATTGAATATATAATGAGAAATGTGTTGCAGATTGCACCATTTTTGCCAATCCTTCCCCAGTTTGTCTTGGGGAAGACCCCCCTACCACCAGCCCCCTTGTAGTGGATAGGCTCGCTCGCTGCGCTCAATCACTATGCAGCGTATGGGGGCTGTTCTGACAAACTTTGCCAGAGCTGCTTTGGGTTCCCAGTTCGGCCCTCCACTGGTCAGTGTGATCATGCTTCTTTGGTTAGTGGGGGAGCGCACAGCCGAGGGTGTTCTTCTTGAGACACTTAGAGCAATCATGAGAGATGGGTGGCGTGTATGAGACAGCATGCGCTCCTGCTAGATTTTTTACTTGGACCATAGTTGCTTATTTCTACTACAGAGATGAGTACCTTGAACTACCATTACAAATGCGCCATTACATCTAACTACTACTAGTTATCCATAACGCAAATGACAACACTAACTTTAAGTCTAATACTAGCTCTTGCCCTACGCCTATCCATTACCCTAACCCCAGTCTATCATGAAATATAACTCTGGCCTTTACTATAATCCCAAATGTAACCATGACCCTTGCATGAGCCTTTATTTTTATTTTGGTTAACTTAGACAGTGTAATTTATTCCTAGTTGTGGAATTTTCAATGTGTTGCCTCCCTTTAAAGTCAAGGTAGAAGATTCAAGGTAGTGGGAGTGTAACTGAAAGTTACTAGATGCAACCTTTAACCAAAACCCTCACAAAACTAAGCTGGTATCATAGGGGGGAAAGGGTCATGAGGAGATCTGGATTAGTCCTGATTGATCAAAGCTGTTACCTGATCGCTAGTAACTGGAGGAAATTCAGTAAATGCTGGGGAGCGAGAAGTTAGCAGGTCATTTGGTTCTCATGCCGCAGACCTAGGCATAATTTCAAAAGTGGAGTAATTAAGCTCCACTTTATTTTAAAAATTCAAGGATAAGGTATTGCAGAAAGCTTGAGAATGGTCCTTTACAGCTTTGTCAGAAAGTGTGGTCAGTGTGGTTACCACCTGAAACAGTTTCTTGGTGGAATGTTTAGCCTCCTCAATTAATTTAGAATAATTAGTGGCATACAGTGTTTAGGCTATTACCCTTGGTATGAGTAAGGCCTTTAACATGTAATATTAAGCAATGAGTGTGTGGGGGTAGTAGGGTATGTTGAATCGGATATTCAGTAGGTAATTTATCATATACGTGCACTCATATTGTAAATAGATTTCCATAAAGGAACCAAATATGCCGAAAATTTGAATATCATATGCAAGTGGTCATATTGACATACATATATCAGAGACAGACAAGGTGGAGACCGCATTAAGAGGTGCAGATGAAATGGTGCCTTGAAGAGGGTCTTTCTAAGTTATACAGATGTGGTCCAATGCTTATTTAAAACTTTTAGACATGTTTTAGCACTTCAAAGGATTTAAGATTGTCTGTGATTATTTGGCCATTGCTATCAGTCCTGTGAGTTGCTCTGTCTATGTTAAGATTGTCTTGGTGCTGTCTGGAATTACGGCATCATTGTGTGGTTTGTGCTGTGATGGTCCATCTTAGTACTGCACAGGCTAGTCTTCCAACTATAGCTGGACATCACCCACTTACTGCCAAATCTCAGAAGGAGTGCAGAGGAGAATGAAACCTTTTTGCCACTTGTAACCAACAACTCTCACCAGATGCCAGATTAGGTAACACTGCACCAGCGCAGTTTAACATAGCCCCTGATTCACAAAGGTAAACTTAGACATTAGATCTAAACTTAGACCAAACATCTAAGCTTACAAATTGGGAATTCACAAAGGGCATTTACGAGTACTATCTTTATGTACGCACTCGGGTGGAGATCCGACCAAACGTCTAAGTTTACCTTTGTGAATCGGGCCTTCAGTGAGCAAGATCTGACAAACTGACTCTTGAACCCCCAGCAACCGTGTGCTCAAGTCAGCCATAGGAGAAAAACACTCCTCATAGGTCACCTTGGCTCCCAAATACACAATGAACAGGACATCTCATGGCTGGATACCACTATGGGTAACATGTAGGACTTCCTTAGAAGCGAGTACAGCGGCTCCAACTCACACTCAACAGAGCAGCCAATGGGATTCCTCACCAGTGATGCTATGAAGTACCGAAAATCGTTGCTCTTGCTGCAACAAACAATATTTCATAGGATGTACATGTGTAAATAAGCATGTCTAAGTAAGAAAGATCTTAAAACAGATTGTCTGCTGTGAAATTATTAAAATATGAATGCAGATGATTGAGCTTTTGCTGTAGTGAATTATAAACCACATTAAAAATCACATTTGCTTCTGAAAAAGCAATTTTGCCTTGTATCCTCTAACCCTGAAAAACATAATTGTAAGCAAAAACCGTTCCAGTAAGACTCAATGTAATTTAGCAGTGTCCTTCTAATTGCAGGTATGAGGCATTTTTGATGCTTTATGTCATTCGTGACATTGTGAAATCAAGATTTTTCCAAAAAATGGGGATATTGTCCTATGTGATGAGTGAGCTGGATGTGAGAGAGGTTATTCACTCTGAGGGCAGGAGCTGCTGGTAATGCAGACCAATCAGGATCACCAGCAGTGCTTAGTTTGTAAAGAAAAGCCATAAGTGCTGGGGCCCTGGTCAGGAGGCCACCACAGTTTGCAGCACACATTGTCACTGTATGTACACAACTACTAACCATTGCACTGCTACAAGTGTGACAATTCAGACTGCTCGAGGCCGCCAAAGCTTTAAAGAATGGCTTGGGTGGCAGGTATTAGCCGTTTTTAATGTATAATGAATTAACAAACAACTGTTTTTCTGTTCATCTTTAAATTACACAAACAGCGTCAGTACCAGAAACGGAGTTGCGGAGTACCAGAAACCACCTGCTCAAATTAAGCGCTGATCCTCAGTAGGACATGTAACACTTAGCTTCTCCTTCTCTTTAGTCTTTCCTTTACTGGGACAACACATAAAGCCTGTAGCATCGTAGAACCTGCCCCAAAGACCACGTGAATTCTAAGACAGACAATTGAACCACCTTGTGAAGGTGCTTAGAGGGCACTCAAAATTCGCCACTGGGACATCAGCAGCATGGTGGTGGTAGTGCACAAGAGGTCAAGCTAACCAAATATAGGGCCATATTATCAAGCAAGGGCGATACATTATCGCCGCTTTTATCGGCAGAAACTGCCGCTAAAGCTGCGATAATGGGCTTGATAATAGGCCCTTGTGAATTCCCATAGCTGCCCAGGTTCTGGTGTTAACCTGGGCTGCTATGGGAATTCACAAGGGCCTATTATCAAGCCAATTATCGCCGCTTTATCTGCAGTTTCCTGCCGATAAAAGCAGCGATAATGTATCGCTCTTGTTTGATAATATGGCCCATAGTTTCGATCAAAAACTTAAATCCAAGAACTGACATTTTACAGATTCATGACTGAAATTGCGGCTTGGACCAGCTCAGTGTTCAGGAATGTTTCCTTTACCTGAGATATGTTGATATATGTATGAATTTTTAGAAGACCTATTTCTCTCCATTAATCTGAAACTAAGGTCCCAGTTTTTCAATTTTCAGGTTGCTAGACAGACAGCAATGTCCTGATGAAACCCGCAGCTTCACTACATAGGGCTAAAAAGTCAACATAATCTCAGAGGTTTCTGCTGTGAATGTATGTCTAACTTTGATTCATATGCTGTGTATTGAACCAGTAACATTTACATCATTTTTGACACCCTGAGCTTTTGCTCATGTGTAAATATTCATGCAATGAGCACCTTAAGTACAACTGTGCAATTTGCACTAGATTGTATTTCATACAGATTTATGATTTTGAAATTATATAATCTGTTGAAATATCAACAGTGGCCCAGTGGTGAATTAATTGTTTTACTAGTAGACGTAAGTACAAGTGATTCCTTTAAGTGTGTCCAAGTTGACACTCACAGAACCATTGTCTGTGTTTGTGTCTGTGTCTGTGTCTTACTTACCGACCCGGGTTCCGTACTGGGTGTATGGGTCCGCCCTGTATGTTTATACCTATGGAGTAACTGATCAATAGCTTGCAACCCCAATTACTTTGATATTCACCACAATGAATCACAATTAGTTGTGAATGACCAGTTCACACTCCTTCCTAATTGCGATTCAGTATGGGCAAGTTTTGGGAGGGAAATGTACCCTGCATGGCAAAAGGGCATGAGTGACTCAACTGCACTTGAAAATGGCATCCTGATTTTTGTTGGGCCAGTCAGCACGTTAACCTAATATGTGTACTGAGGCCTAGGTCTGTCCATGGTGATTCCAAAGTCCAGAACCTGTGATCAAGAGGAACACACCACAAATGCCCTCAATGCTGACATGGGTCTACTGCTCATGGGTTATAGACATGAAATACTGCTGGCAGCACAATGATTTTTGTGAATTGATAGATCTAAGCAGGTCTTTTTTTCAGGGGAGTGCAGCCTACTGGCCCTACTCATGCTAAGTGCTGCCCAATGTGACAGGCATATGCTGAGGCTGACCTCCTGAATGTGCTGCACATGCATGTATGTTTGGTGTGGTTGTCGGCAGCACTCTATGTTGTGATGTGAGCCTGGCAGCCGTGACGAGTGGGACAGTGCCCGGTTTGGACATTGCACAAGACGAGGGAGGGATACAGCTTCCCCAGACAGTAGAAGTGTATTGCCTGTAATCCTTGAGCTGAAGGCAGGAGACAAAGACACTGAAATGAGGGAAGATGGAGAAAGGGCTGCCCTTAGACAATCTAACCTTTTTAGCAAGGGGTTGAGGATTAGTCCTTTTGGAGCATTGACATTTGGTGCATAGAAAAGGACAGGGGTTGAGGCAGACGATTCTGTTATTAAGGGTTAGCATGTTTACAGCCAGCACTTTTGTCTTTCCCCATTGCCACTTCAGGAAGATTAATGTCAACCAAGTACAGAGCCTTCACACTTCATTGTCCACTTATTTTGGATACTTGTGCTTGGAGCCAGCATCATTACTACCTGCTGTGAGAGGTATCACCTTGCATATAGGCTGAGTCTACACTGCAGTCAGAAAATTACATTTGAAAGGGAAACACTCAAGCTAGCTTCAGAGCCTTAGACAGTGGATCCAGTTCACCTGTCAGAACAAGCATTGGAAATGCAATAGGTCTCGCATTAGAAAAGTTGGAGTTATTGGTATTGTAAATGACATATGTTATTTATTTGTTGGTTTTTAAAATTGCTAAATTGATGGCTTTGTCATTTACAATGCCAATAGTTATAACTTTTGCGAATGTGACACCTATAGCATTTGGAATGCAACATATTTTGTATTTACGTGACTTAGATGGCAGCTCTTGTCGTTAGGCCACATCTCTAGAGAGCAGGAGAGTGCAGCAGGGGAGAGAAGCACAGCAATGCAATAGGTCTTGCATTAGGAAAGTTTGAGCTATTGGTATTGTAAAGGACACATTTTTTATTTATGTGCTTGTTTTAAAAATAGCAAATTGATAGCTTTGTTATTTACAATACCAATAGTTTTATCTTTTGCAAATGTGACACCTATTGTAACACAATATGTGTTGTGAGGGTGAGTGAGGGTGAGGGTGAGGGGTTGAGGGTGAGGTGTTGAGGGTGAGTGAGGGTGAGGTGTTGAGGGTGAGTGAGGGTGAGGTGTTGAGGGTGAGTGAGGCTGAGTGAGGGTGAGGGGTTAAGGGGGAGGGGTCGAGGGTGAGGGGTTGAGGGTGAGGGAGGGTGAGGGGTTGAGGGTGAGGGAGGGTGAGGGGTTGAGGGTGAGTGAGGGTGAGGTGTTGAGGGTGAGTGAGGGTGAGGGTGGGTGAGGGGTTGAGAGTGAGTGAGGGTGAGTGAGGGTGAGGTGAGGTGTTGAGGGTGGGTGAGGGTGAGGGTGAGGCTGGGGGGTTGAGGTTGAGTGAGGGTGAGTGAGAGTGAGGGTGAGTGAGGTGTTGAGGGTGAGGTGTTGAGGGTGAGGTGTTGAGGGTGAGTGAGGGTGAGGTGTTGAGGGTGAGGTGTTGAGGGTGAGAGAGGGTGAGGGTGAGTGAGGGTGAGGGGTTGAGAGTGAGTGAGGGTGAGTGAGGGTGAGGTGTTGAGGGTGAGTGAGGGTGAGGGTGAGGGTGAGGGTGAGGCTGAGGGGTTGAGGGTGAGTGAGGGTGAGTGAGGGTGAGGGGTTGAGGGTGAGTGAGGGTGAGGTGTTGAGGGTGAGAGGGTGAGGGTGAGTGAGGGTGAGTGAGGGTGAGTGAGTGAGGGTGAGTGAGTGAGGGTGAGTGAGGGTGAGTGAGGGTGAGTGAGGGTGAGTGATGGTGAGGGTGAGGGGTTGAGGGTGAGTGAGGGTGAGTGAGGGTGAGGTGTTGAGGGTGAGTGAGGGTGAGGGGTTGAGGGTGAGTGAGGATGAGGGTGAGTGAGGATGAGGGGTTGAGGGTGGGTGAGGGTGAGGGTGAGTGAGGGTGGGTGAGGGTGAGGGTGAGTGAGGGTGAGTGAGGGTGAGTGAGGGTGAGGGTGAATGTGAGTGAGGGTGAGTGAGGGTGAGTGAGGGTGAGTGAGGGTGAGGGTGAGTGAGGGTGAGTGAGGGTGAATGTGAGTGAGGGTGAGTGAGGGTGAGGATGAGGGGTTGAGGGTGAGTGAGGGTGAGGGGTTGAGGGTGAGTGAGGGTGAGGGGTTGAGGGTGAGTGAGGGTGAGTGAGGGTGAGTGAGGGTGAGGGTGAGTGAGGATGAGGGGTTGAGGGTGGGTGAGGGTGAGTGAGGTTGAGGGTGAGTGAGGTTGAGGGTGAGTGAGGGTGAGGGTGAGTGAGGGTGAGGGTGAGTGAGGGTGAGTGAGGGTGAGTGTGAGTGAGGGTGAGTGAGGGTGAGGATGAGGGGTTGAGGGTGAGTGAGGGTTGGGGGTTGAGGGTGAGTGAGGGTGAGGGGTTGAGGGTGGGTGAGGGTGAGTTAGGGTGAGGGGTTGAGGGTGGGTGAGGGTGAGTGAGGGTGAGGTGTTGAGGGTGAGTGAGGGTGAGTTAGAGTGAGGGTGAGTGAGGGGTTGAGGGTGAGGTGTTGAGGGTGCGTGAGGGTGAGGCATTGAGGGTGAGTGAGGGTGAGGTGTTGAGGGTGAGTGAGGGTGAGGGTGAGTGAGGGTGAGGGCGAGTGAGGGTGAGTGAGGGTGAGTGAGTGATGGTGTGGGTGAGGGGTTGAGGGTGAGTGAGGGTGAGGGGGTTGAGGGTGAGTGAGGGTGAGGGGTTGAGGGTGAGTGAGGGTGAGGGTGACTGAGGGTGAGGGTGACTGAGGGTGAGGGATTGAGGGTGAGGGGTTGAGGGTGAGGGGTTGAGGGTGAGGGGTTGAGGGTGAGTGAGGGTGAGGGGTTGAGGGTGAGTGAGGGTGAGGGGTTGAGGGTGAGTGAGGGTGAGGGTGAGTGAGGATGAGGGGTTGAGGGTGGGTGAGGGTGAGTGAGGTTGAGGGTGAGTGAGGGTGAGTGAGGGTGAGGGTGAGTGAGGGTGAGGGTGAGTGAGGGTGAGTGAGGGTGTGTGAGGGCGAGTGAGGGCGAGTGAGGGTGAGTGAGGGTGAGTGAGGGTGAGTGATGGTGTGGGTGAGGGGTTGAGGGTGAGTGAGGGTGAGGGGTTGAGGGTGAGTGAGGGTGAGGGTGAGTGAGGGTAAGGTATTGAGGGTGAGGGGTTGAGGTTGGGTGAGGGTGAGGGTGAGTGAGGGTGAGGTATTGAGGGGTTGAGGTTGAGTGAGGGTGAGGGTGAGGGTGAGGGGTTGAGGGTGAGTGAGGGTGAGGGGTTGAGGGTGAGTGAGGGTGAGTGAGGATGAGGGGTTGAGGGTGGGTGAGGGTGAGTGAGGTTGAGGGTGAGTGAGGGTGAGGGTGAGTGAGGGTGAGGGTGAGTGTGAGTGAGGGTGAGTGAGGGTGAGGGGTTGAGGGTGAGTGAGGGTGAGGGGTTGAGGGTGAGTGAGGGTGAGTGAGGGTGAGGGGTTGAGGGTGAGTGAGGGTGAGGGTGAGTTAGGGTGAGGGGTTGAGGGTGGGTGAGGGTGAGTGAGGGTGAGGGGTTGAGGGTGAGTGAGGGTGAGTGAGGGGTTGAGGGTGAGTGAGGGTGAGGGTGAGGGGTTGAGGGTGAGTGAGGGTGAGGGGTTGAGGGTGAGTGAGGGTGAGTGAGGGTGAGGGTGAGTGAGGGTGAGTGGTTGAGGGTGAGTGAGGGTGAGGGTGAGGGTGAGTGAGGGTGAGTGCGGGTGAGTGAGGGTGAGGGTGAGTGAGGGTGAGGGTGAGGTGTTGAGGGTGAGTGAGGGTGAGTGAGGGTGAGGGGTTGAGGGTGAGTGAGGGTGAGGTGTTGAGGGTGAGTGAGGGTGAGTGAGGGTGAGGGTGAGGTGTTGAGGGTGAGTGAGGGTGGGTGAGTGAGGGTGAGTGAGGGTGAGGGGTTGAGGGTGAGTGAGGGTGAGTGAGGGTGAGGGTGAGTGAGGGTGAGGGGGTGAGGGGTTGAGGGTGAGTGAGGGTGAGTGAGGGTGGGTGAGGGTGAGGGGTTGAAGGTGAGTGAGGGTGAGGTGTTGAGGGTGAGTGAGGGTGAGTGAGGGTGAGGGTGAGGTGTTGAGGGTGAGTGAAGGTGGGTGAGGGTGAGTGAGGGTGAGTGAGGGTGAGGGGTTGAGGGTGAGTGAGGGTGAGGGTGAGTGAGGGTGAGGGGTTGAGGGTGAGGGGCTGAGTGTGAGTGAGGGTGAGGGGTTGAGGGTGAGTGAGGGTGAGTGAGGGTGAGGGGTTGAGGGTGAGTGAGGGTGAGAGGTTGAGGGTGAGTGAGGGTGAGGGGTTGAGGGTGATAGAGGGTGAGAGTGAGGGTGAGTGAGGAATTGAGGGTGAGGGGTTGAGGGTGAGTGAGGGTGAGGGGTTGAGGGTGAGTGAGGGTGAGGTGTTGAGGGTGAGGGTGGGTGAGCGTGAGGGTGAGCGTGAGGTTGAGTGAGGTGTTGAGGGTGAGGAGTTGAGGGTGAGTGAGGGTGAGGGGTTGAGGGTGAGTGAGGGTGAGGGGTTGAGGGTGAGTGAGGGTGAGGGGTTGAGGGTGAGTGAGGGTGAGGTGTTGAGGGTGAGTGAGGGTGAGGGTGGGTGAGCGTGAGGGAGGGGTTGAGGTGAGGTGTTGAGGGTGAGTGAGGGTGTGGGTGAGGGGTTGAGGGTGAGGGGTTGAGGGTGTGTGAGGGTGAGTGAGGGTGGGTGAGGGTGAGGGGTTGAGGGTGAGTGAGGGTGAGGTGTTGAGGGTAAGTGAGGGTGAGTGAGGGTGAGGGTGAGGTGTTGAGGGTGAGTGAGGGTGGGTGAGTGAGGGTGAGTGAGGGTGAGGGGTTGAGGGTGAGTGAGGGTGAGGGTGAGGGTGAGTGAGGGTGAGGGGTTGAGGGTGAGGGGCTGAGGGTGAGTGAGGGTGAGGGGTTGAGGGTGAGTGAGGGTGAGGGGTTGAGGGTGAGTGAGGGTGAGAGGTTGAGGGTGAGGGGTTGAGGGTGATAGAGGATGAGTGAGAGTGAGGGTGAGTGAGGGGTTGAGGGTGAGGGGTTGAGGGTGAGTGAGGGTGAGGGGTTGAGGGTGAGTGAGGGTGAGGGTGGGTGAGCGTGAGGGTGAGCGTGGGGGTGAGTGAGGTGTTGAGGGTGAGGAGTTGAGGGTGAGTGAGGGTGAGGGGTTGAGGGTGAGTGAGGGTGAGGGTGAGGTGTTGAGGGTGAGTGAGGGTGGGTGAGGGTGAGTGAGGGTGAGGGGTTGAGGGTGAGTGAGGGTGAGGGTGAGGGTGAGGGTGAGGGGTTGAGGGTGAGGGGCTGAGGGTGAGGGGTTGAGGGTGAGTGAGGGTGAGTGAGGGTGAGGGGTTGAGGGTGAGTGAGGGTGAGAGGTTGAGGGTGAGTGAGGGTGAGGGGTTGAGGGTGATAGAGGATGAGTGAGAGTGAGGGTGAGTGAGGGGTTGTGGGTGAGTGAGGGTGAGGGGTTGAGGGTGAGTGAGGGTGAGGTGTTGAGGGTGAGGGTGGGTGAGCGTGAGGGTGAGCGTGAGGGTGAGTGAGGTGTTGAGGGTGAGGAGTTGAGGGTGAGTGAGGGTGAGGGGTTGAGGGTGAGTGAGGGTGAGGGTGAGGGGTTGAGGGTGAGTGAGGGTGAGGGGTTGAGGGTGAGTGAGGGTGAGGTGTTGAGGGTGAGTGAGGGTGAGGGTGGGTGAGCGTGAGGGAGGGGTTGAGGGTGAGGTGTTGAGGGTGAGTGAGGGTGTGGGTGAGGGGTTGAGGGTGAGGGGTTGAGGGTGAGTGAGGGTGGGTGAGGGTGAGGGGTTGAGGGTGAG
This sequence comes from Lissotriton vulgaris, assembly GCF_964263255.1. NCBI lineage: Eukaryota > Metazoa > Chordata > Amphibia > Caudata > Salamandridae > Lissotriton > Lissotriton vulgaris. The sequence continues at coordinate 222,142,326 of NC_141696.1, read as the reverse complement.
TGAGGGTGAGGTGTTGAGGGTGAGTGAGGGTGAGGGTGAGGTGTTGAGGGTGAGTGAGGGTGGGTGAGTGAGGGTGAGTGAGGGTGAGGGGTTGAGGGTGAGTGAGGGTGAGGGTGAGGGTGAGTGAGGGTGAGGGGTTGAGGGTGAGGGGCTGAGGGTGAGTGAGGGTGAGGGGTTGAGGGTGAGTGAGGGTGAGGGGTTGAGGGTGAGTGAGGGTGAGAGGTTGAGGGTGAGGGGTTGAGGGTGATAGAGGATGAGTGAGAGTGAGGGTGAGTGAGGGGTTGAGGGTGAGGGGTTGAGGGTGAGTGAGGGTGAGGGGTTGAGGGTGAGTGAGGGTGAGGTGTTGAGGGTGAGGGTGGGTGAGCGTGAGGGTGAGCGTGGGGGTGAGTGAGGTGTTGAGGGTGAGGAGTTGAGGGTGAGTGAGGGTGAGGGGTTGAGGGTGAGTGAGGGTGAGGGTGAGGGGTTGAGGGTGAGTGAGGGTGAGGGGTTGAGGGTGAGTGAGGGTGAGGTGTTGAGGGTGAGTGAGGGTGAGGGTGGGTGAGCGTGAGGGAGGGGTTGAGGGTGAGGTGTTGAGGGTGAGTGAGGGTGTGGGTGAGGGGTTGAGGGTGAGTGAGGGTGAGGGGTTGAGGGTGAGTGAGGGTGTGACCATATCCATTCCAGACACTGATAATTAATTGGCGACAAAAGTTATTATTTGACGTGGCATATCTTAATTGCTAGGTTTTTTAATTACTAGTTGATGTTTAATTTTTGTAATCATTTTTTTAAGTATGCACCTCTTAAAAAATAAATAAAAATATTGCTTGTTATGTATTTCCATTTGTAGACCTAGAATAGTTATGGTGCATTGTATGTAGCTTTAAAAAATAAAAATGTAGACTGCTCAATGTATTTCCGTGAATAGATGCAGGTTGCCTCTTTCTGTCAAATAATATCCCTTGTTCAACTTACTATAGTGGCGCGGCATACTATGAAGCAGAGGAGGACTGACTGTCAGAGCCTTGCTCTTTCCTCTCTTGCCAACAGGGCTACTCCAGAATAAGACCACGAAAACCATAATTTGTGAAACATGGCCATTTGACTCGCAGCCCGGTCAGTGGAGGGGCTCCGCTTTCTGATCCGTAGAGGCTGATGCGCAGTCACTTTCTTGAAGAGGAAATGGGGAATAAAAACTTTACTTTTGCAGTTATGTCGATGAACCTGGCTTGATGTCACACTGCTGCATTGTGCTGATTTTCTAAGTAAAAACATGCATAGTGAGGAGCAGTAATACGGGTTTGAGATGGTGGAAGAGCTGCTTATCTCTTATGGAGATAGATTATCTGGGGGGAGGAGGGGCTCCTAATGGGAAGTGTAGACGGGGAGAAATTGAGAAAAAAAAGCTGAGCAGGGAGGGTGTTATTGCGGCTATCTGTTTGCCCGAGGGGAGGAGAAATGCAGGCCTGAGGCAGAGCACACGCTGAGAAGCTTGTGGGAGGGGGGCTGGGCTGCCTTTGATCTGGTAATGCGAGGCAGGCAGGCAGGGGGCTGGTGGCATTGTGCACGCGCTTTTTAGGGCTTGCGCTTGCGCAATGACCTAAAAAGCACATGCACTTGAAGAAATCGCCAGTGGTGGATCAACACTGGATAAGCCGTAATAGAGCTTCGCCAGCGATGCGCAGAAGCGCATCAGCAGGCGAGCCCTAAAAATGATTATAAATGTGGGACACCCCACTTTGTTTTTGTTAAAAAAACGTATTCTCCACGGAGGGCTCAACGAGCTGCTGTGTGGACAGGGCTGTGTCTGCCTGAGAGCCAGTCTCGTAGAGATGAGGGGGCATTACCTGAAGCCTTCACAAATTGCTGGCGAAACTGTGGGTCTGTTTATTGTCTAGAAGTCTGTCTGCCTGCTCAGAGAGGGAAGGGAGGTGCCTGTCACTGGAGGAGGAGACTACCCAGAAGGAGAAGCCCAGCTGTGATCTCAGCATGTGGAGCACTCAGAAGAAGCTGACTTGCCTGGGAGTATAACCAGCTCTGACCCGAGTAGAGAGGAGTCACCTGACCTCCCTGCATGGCTCATCTGGTGAACTGCATCAAGTATCTACAAATCCAGTGTAACAACATGCTTACAGGCACCTCTGCAGCCTATATAGAGTGAGTTGTGCGGCTGCTGCATCGAGAGGCAGGGCAACCAGCGAGAATGCACGATTTTGCAATAGTAGAAGACTTGCCCCACAGCAGAAAGTCTTGCCCCGCGTTGAAGACAATCACCTGCTACCCAGCCCAACCGCGTTAAATGTCCAAGCTTCCTGAGAGAGAAATGAGGCTGTCACCCACAGTCCTGCTCTGCTGATGAAGACACTACAGGTGCATCAGTGAGGAGCATACCAAAGGACTCCACAACAAGGGGGTTGTGATCCAGAGACTGAGAAACCAGCCTGAACTTTAAAAAGATAAGCTTTTTGTAAGGAGAATAGCAATTGCCAGTGTGAACTCTTTTGCTCAAGATCTAAATGCAATGGCCTATGGGTTGCCCGCATGGTAGAGGCTTGCATAACCTGACAGTGAACTCTGTGCTTGATTATTGCCTTTGCCCTTGATCTCGGTCAGCACACTTTAGAGAAAGGGAAACCATAGGAGTGGGGATACAGCACTAAAAGAAGTATCAACTTGACTAAAGCCTGTAAATGGAATTGTAGAACCGGGTACCCAACTCTCCATGCCTGTGTGTATAATTTAGATTTGCTTTTACATTAAGTGGCGCCTTGATGCCCTCGGGCTAAGTTGCGCGGTACAAATTTCCGTTCATTCATTCAAGTACGTTTCTTCTAATTAAGACCAGCATCGGCTGGACAGTGGGTTATTTTATCTTTTGTTTGTTTGAGTTCTGAGTACCTGCCCAATACACATTCCCTGAAAACTCTTGGATTCTTCATCAAATGCTGAAAGAACCGACCCCAGGACACCAGAAGCAAACGACCCCAACCACCACTGTAGTGGCACAGTAATCACTGCTTGCCCTGTGGCCCACAAAAAAGGATCTAACCGTCATTAAACTCATTTTCTGAGTCAGAAAGGCTTTTTTGACCGCAACATGGCTTTGTACATATGGACTGAAGTTTCAAAGCAATATGTTCCTAGTGTTCAATGTCTTGAAGTTACATTCCAACACCCTACAAAGCACCCAGTGATTTTTTAAATATCCAATCCATACTCCCCAAGTTAGACATACTACCAAGCTCCTCTGTGTCTGTTACATATAGACAGAACAACTCACTAGGGGCCATATGTATGAACACATTTTACCATAGACACAGAATGGGTAAAACCCTTTGATACATCTGGCCCTAGGACAGGTTGTAGGTGATGAAGCAAACCTCTTTAAAGAGATGGAAGAAATAGCACTGGATAATGCAGTGATAGCGAGGGTCTCCAAGCCGATACCACAACAACAAAGAAAAGTCGAAATTACATAATGGAATCAGATTGAAGACATGTAGGCGCGGAAATACTTGCATGCAACAGGATGCAGATAAGAGCATTGACCCCTAGAAATCACAGAGCGTTTCTCACATGATGACCACTTAAAAATGCAGTTCTAATGACTTCTGAGAGCTACAAACAATTTTGGTGGTAATGCCCAGCACAGTAGAATCAAAGTAATGTGTTTAGGTGTATACAACTGCACCTCCAGTCCTGACACAACTACCCTACACTCTGGGAGGAACAGCGTTTACAACGCAACTTTTACCACGCAGTACCTTTACCACGCAACTTTTACAACGCAAGTCGTTACAACGACTTGCGCTGGGGGGCGCTGTAGGATAGGGAATAGTTTAATTCACTATCCAAAACCTTCCCTACTATCCACGGGGACTGGAGTTGGAATAGTAAATTAAACTATTCACTATCCAGCGCCCCCCAACGCAAGTCGTTGTAACGACTTGCATTGTAAAACCTGCGTGGTAAAGGCATGCGTTTTAAAAGCATGCGTAGTAACGACATACATCCACACTCTGGTGAAATGAGTGGGAACATGTCTACCTGCACCTTTGAACTTCTATCTTAACTGGCCATTTTACCACTTCACTCAGCCCAGCAAAGCTATTATTGATCTGTTCGGCATGCCCTTAACAGTAAACTATAGAATCTCTACTTATACAACCAGCACTACATAGCTTTGCAATATATTTGGATATTGATATTTGAAGCATGTAATGGCACACATAACATCCAACACAGCAGAAATACAGCACATCTAACACAGCACAAATACAGCGCTTAAATGCACTTAAGTGCGCATCAATGTGTTTACATCAGCACACATTCACAACCTATTGTCTATTAGCATATCATGTCCCAGTACTCATTTGACAGAACACAGAATGTACATCCAACACATCATAGATATGTCACATAATGGGGCACCACCATCCAGACAACATAATGAACTGATGCACCCTGCACATCTCTCCTATGACTGAGTACAACAATGCATAACTCTCATCACACATTCAACAATGCATGAAAGTGCAACTAAGTTGCTACCAAAGTGTGTTAGTCCAAAAGTGCAGTTTGTGAATACCAAAAAGTAGTAAACTTACTCAAAAGGGTAAACTTGCTCAAAAGTTTAAGTTGTCTTTGTGAATCAGGTCCTGAGGGATCATGAGCGTAGTAAACATGTCTCTCCTAGTATGCTTCCTCTATCATTCCACCTTCTAGGAAGCACTACCATCTCAAAATAGGGTGTATTGTTTTTCAGCATGTGGCAGGAGCTATTTGACGAACAGAGAAGCAATCTTGAAAACAATTATAATAATGCTCTATGGGTTCAGATCAGGCCCATGGAACATTATTAACACTTGCAGATATGTAAGCATTTTATAAACATATGTTGACTCTTGTTGAACCGGTAACAGCTGATCTGCTGTTAAAATAGGTAAGCATCCAATAACAAATTCTAGCCCTGAAGAATGTCTTTTTGAAAGAGCATAACACATTGCCTGTTTGTTTGTTGTATTGCACAGGACTACAATATCCAAATGAAGAACATTTCTTAAATGGACTGTTGTCTCTAGAGTTTTCTGTGAAACTATATAAACTCTTAAGACATATTACAAGGTAATCTATAGTTACTAGTTGGTGATTGTCCTTGTAATATCATTCCAAAGGTCGCGCTGACGGCAACAAAGCGCTTGTAGGTGGGCACAACAACGACGGACAGGGTGTTACTTGCGTATGGTGCAGTGGTTTGGCTGAGAGTTGTGCCCTTGAAATTTTCACTATTATGCACCATTTTAGTCCTTGTTAAATATAGTACATTCAGAGAATAAACTAATCAAGCCTTTCTAATGCAAGGACTACCATATTTATTGAATATCTTCCTTGGAAGTATATAACTGAACTGTAACTTTGTGGTGCAATAGTAATAAATAGCCACTGCATTTTTTTAAAATTTCGAGATACCTAGTAACACCTTGTGGTACTCCACTCTCATTTTTTTTAAGAACTTTATTCGTGATTGTACATTAACATCATAACATACATTTATCATAAGCGTGGCATACATCACGGTTTTCTGTTTTCTCCCAACTTATAATTATATTTCCACATCTGTGACCTCTGTATGTATAGCTCGGTGTTATTTCCCATTCTAGTAGCTTTAATGAACTTCATAGTGTGACCCTTCCCACCCTCTAACCTTCCAACTAACCCACCCCCTCCCATCCAACTGCGGTGCTCAAAGCCTCCTGTCCGTCCGGTCTATGCTCCCCAGCGCTGTTCTGTCCTCGTCAGGATTTGCATTGAATCGTTCTCCAACCAACCCCCTCACCTCTCAGCGTTTCCCTCATTCTAATGTAAGTCCCCCAGGCCTCGGTGCGTTCAGGTGTCCTGGGACTGGGGCTGGTCGACCCCCTCCAGTGCGATGAGCATAGTCTCCCAGTCCAGTGCCATCTGGATTTTCCTCTTCCCCCTATCCTCTTCCTTTCGGAGGGTGGCGCTTTCTGCTCTACCCCATTTCACTACTTCTGTTCGCCACATCTCCTCCCTGGGCGCTCTCGGGGATTTAATATTGCATTGTGATTTTCCTCCTGATCGCTATAAGTAGTGCCAAATCTAAAAATCTCAGTTTAGGTTTCAGCGCCTTGGGGCGGGGCCTGGCCCCAATCAGACAGCACAATGCACTTTCCTGTACCTGTATCTGAGTGACTTCTCGTAGCGTCTGGCACACCTCCCTCCAGTACCCCCGCAGTCTCGGGCATGACCAAAGCATATGGAGGAAGTCCGCCTCGTCCGTTCCACATCTAGGGCACTGGTGGGAGGCGGTGGGGAACATCTTGTGTATTCTCTTCGGGGTGAGGTATGCCCTATGGTGGATCATGGCCTGAATGTATTTAAATTTCGCGTTTCTGGAGACCCTCCTTGGGTGTTCCAGAGCCATCCGCCACGTTGTGTCCGTGAATTCCTCCCCAGTGTCCCGAGACCAGCGCTCTCGTAGGGTGTCAAGAGAGATTGCGGCCTTGGCCCTAATTCCTGTATACAGCCATCGTACCAGATGTCTGCCAGTCCCCATGTAGTGCAGTAAATGTACTAGTTCGTGCTGCTTTGATCGATTGCGTTGAGGCGCCCACGTCGTCCTAATGTAGTGTGAGATCGTGGCGTGTAGTAGGTAGTGTCTGTCCGAGGTCCCAGTCACCTGCACGAAAGTGCGGTGATCAAGCAGTAAGTCGTCTCCGAAGAAACTACCCACCTCTTCGATTCCGTTTGTTGTCCAGTCTCTAAGGGCATGTCTAGTGAGTCTTCCCTGTGGTGTCGGGATACCGAGCAGTGGTATATTGTCTGCATATGGCGGGGCTGCGGACGTGTAAGCCAAGGCCTTCTTCCAGCATAAGAGGGCGACCCGGAGCAATGGGTGACAGTCCCGCTGGACTTTACTTTTGGGTAGCAGTAGGGCATGTAGTTCCCCTCGGTCTAGGCGGTTCGTCGTCCATCCTATTTCCTGGAGGTTTCTCCCCGCTAGCCAATAGGATAGCCATTGGAGTTGGCTTGCATAGAAGTAACCCTGGAAATCAGGGGCTCCCAGTCCCCCTTGTGAAGTACTGAGTTGCAGCTTCCGCAGGCCGACCCGTTTTCTGCCCGGTCCCCATATCAGGGTAATCAATAGGGATTTCAAGGAATCAAAGGTACGGCGTGGTACGCATATGGGCAGGTTCACAAAGTAGTATAGCAGGCGTGGTAACATGACCCTCTTTGCTATCGCAACGTGACCTATGACCGACAAGGGGAGTGAGGTCCAAAAACCGACGCTGCCCCAGAGGCTGTTAATGGCCCTAGAGATATTGCCCTCAAGTTGGTCCTCCGGCCTCCGGTATACGTGTATTCCCAGGTACTTAAAGCTAGTTCGGGCTATCGGTAGTGTGTAATTGCCGAATAGTAGAGAGGGCGGGTGAGGTCCCTCATAGAAATAAAACCCGGCTGATTTATCCAGGTTGATAGCCAGGTCGACGCCGTTTCGAAACAGCGGAAGGTGTCGTATAGTGTAGTGTGATCAGCCTCCAGGTCCCGGAGGTACAGCAGCATATTGTCTGCGTATATTGAGAGAAGATGGGACGAGCCCGCTACCACAATCCCCCTCTCCTCCTTGTGTAGGCGTAGGGCAATGGCCAGCGGCTCCAGCGCTAACACGAATAACAATGGGGACAGGGGGCAGCCCTGTCTGGTGCCCCGGTAAACTGGATACTCGTCTGACACGTGGCGTCCCGTGCTCGCCCTAGCAGTGGGACCGGTATACAACAGTGTAATCCATCGTAATAGTGGGTCCGGGAACCCAAATCGGCGCAAGGCCTCGAACATAAAGGGCCAGGAGAGCGAGTCAAACGCCTGCCTCAGGTCCAGTGCGACACAACCCGCTCGTACCAGCATAGCCGGCGTCGCCGTCATGACAGCGTGCAGGCGTCTCGTGTTGAGGGAAGTGCTACGTCCTGGGAGGAAACCGCATTGGTCAGTGTGTATGAGTGTGGTCAGGTGGGGCTGGATCCAGAGGGCGATAGCTTTACTCAGTATTTTGTATTCCATGGCCAGCATGGACAATGGTCTGTAGTTCGTAAGTTCCAGAGCGTCCCTATCCGGCTTAGGGATAGATATCACCACTGCCTGCATGGTCGAGTGTGGCAGGTGACCTTGCTCGAAGGCCTCCCTATAGACTCGTTCCAGGACCGGCACCATGGTACTCCACTCTCATGATACCTGGTAACAGCTCATGGTACAGAAGACTTATGCTTCTCACAGTTAGGGCACTAAGGGCCTTATGAAGAGTTTGGCCATGCCGGCGGCCGGCACCACCAAACCTCTGGTCGGGCCGCCCACCAGATTACGAGTGCTTCTCGTGTCCGACGTTTTTTTGGTAGTGCCATGGTGGGGGCCTTGGGGCGGGGCCAGGCAGGGTGTGGGGTAGTGTAGACGGACATACGAAGGCAAGGAGTAAAGTAAGTAAATAAATAAATAAAGTTATTTACCTTGCGCGCTCTGCATCGCAAACTCTGTGATGCAGCGAGCGCAAGGTAAATAGATGTATTTATTTACTTGCTTTACTCCTTTCCGTCGTATGTCCGACTACACTACCCCCCCAACCCTGCTTGGCCCTGCCACACCGCCCCACAGCATTCCCTCTGCAAGCCGCCACTGTTTACTAGGACTATGGCGAGATCAATAACTCTAATCAATCCAGTCCCCAAAAATGTGTCTAAAACGTTGAGACTGTGACACACAGCGCTGAAACTAACCCACTTATTCTGCTGGCATGGTTCAGCTCACTCTGATATGTATTAATTTTGACATTTATTGCTGTACGCATTATGGCTAACCGCAGTAATTAGAAACCTTGGAAGATCTGTTTCAAGATCAAACGCTGACATTTCTTCAGCAATTACATCAGCAATTAAGTCATAACCAGAAGGAATGTGGGACCTGTCCTCAGCTGAAGGGGTGCACGAAGCCCCGATAATGACCCCCCCTTACAATTGCTTCTACCGCGAGGGGCCGAGTCTCAAGAATGTGCATGTCTCCGCTGGTGTACATCTACGATTTGCGTGCTGCTCCGCCATTTTGAAATTCTCATAATCCCCTGAGGTATGCTGGGAAAACTGGGCCTTTTGAAGTTTGTTCTTGTGTCTGCCAGCTATCCCTGACCTTATCACCGTCCGTGTATTCTATCTACACGCAACACAAATACGCAGACGCGGGATCACACTGAATTTGCAATTGCAGTTATTTATTCTTTTTTTCCTTCACGTGGATTGCATTTTTCCATTAAGTTCCTTAGACCCCTGAAAAAACTGAGGTGCAAATGTATTGTGCCAATTAAACCTATTTGAAGGAGCTGCAAGGTTAGAGGTCCTATAATTGTGAGAAAGGGCTTTGCAAATGTTTGTGAATATCCAAAACGTAGGTGTTAACCAAGGTCCCTGTGCCAGCTCCCATGACAGTTCCATTTAAACATACATTTTCCATATTTACATTACGCTCACAAAAGTGCGAAATCTCTACCCAGGTTAATTTTGCTCAGTTACAAGTGCAATTGGCAAATAAAAAATTCAGCACATTCTAATTTCTTAAACCAGTGCGCCTGCAGGTTCTAGATGTCACTTTTTGCCAATGGAATTTTGTCAAAGTTACGCAAAACTTTTTGTTACTCCACCTTTCAGGTATTTTTTTTTGCATTCAGGTACCATTTCAGCAGTTTTGTTAGGCAGGCCTAGATATGTTCTGGTCTACTCTGTTATGTAATCCTAAAATATGTTATGTTACGTTATGAGGATTTGTATAGCGCTCGTATCACCCAAGGGGTTTCCAGGCGCTGGAGTAGATCAGTAGGATGGTCGGGCTCCTAGTGGAATAGCCAGGTCTTCAGTTTCTTGCAGAGCTCGAGTAGGGATGAGGAGGTCCTGCTATGGTTTGGAAGATCATTCCAGCATTAGGACAAGGAGCTTCCTCATGATTTGCTCCTGCAGATGCATGGCCTTTCTGCGAGGTGGAGTGGCTGAGCGCAATTGCCTGGTGAGTTGGTGGAGGTTGAGGTGGTGGTTGATGTAGGCAGGTCCGACTTTGTGGAGGGCTTTGTTTGTGGGGGTGAGCATTGTTATGTAGTCAGCAGTCTAATAGTTAGGTGGGCGGAGCTAGGAGGGAACCAGGGGAAGAGGAGGAGTGTAGACAGGAAAGAGTTAGTTAGAGTAGGGACATGGAAGGAGAAGGACGTAAGAAATAAAGATCGTGATAAAAGATATATCGTGTCTGTCTTCCTTGAGCCAGTACACGACAACTGGCGACGAGGATGGGATGAGTGAGTCTACCACCCACAGAACCTCCAAAAACGTCCTTTCCCGAGCAGCGTCTGCCAAGAGAAGTGCTGCTGTGAAGAGTGAGGCTGCCGCCTGAAGTGAGAGGCCAGCAGCAGGTGACCTCGTTCCCCAGTCAGGCGACTGTGTGGAGTCCAAGAGGAGCTGTGATAAGAAGCGCCGGGGCGTTTGAGAAGAAAGCGCTTGATCGCGCCAAAAACGCGACTCACGCCTGATGCGTGCAAGTTGGCACGCGCGGAAAGAGCAGAAGTCGGGAGCTCACTCCGACTCTGCCTGCCACCCCAAGGTGTAGATGATTGCCCCTGGCAGTGGATACTGCCCCAAGAAGGCCTGCGGACGAGTGCCATCGAGCGTGGTGAAAGACGGAGCTCGAGCGGCACCCGACATCGGGATCTCACCCTCGATGCGTGAGATTTGGCAAGTTGTCGCCGAGTGAGCGCGAGACATAACGAAGCAAGGTGGGAGCCCACCCCAACCTTACCCGAACGTGCAAGCTGCAGAAAAGGCCTGGAGATCAGGAGAGTGCTGCCCCTGAGATCGGCTGCCGTGAGTCCTGAAGAGAGAATGAATGGAGATGAAGTCTCGTGTGAGCTGAAAGGTCAGGAACGGCGGCCATTTTGAAGTCAGGCAGCCATCAGGAGATCTGCTATGTGTGAATTGCAGGCGGACATTTTGAAGTCAGGCAGTGCAAAAGAGAGGCACCAAGCACAAGCAAAGACAAGAGTGCGTCAGAACAAACAAACACGAGCTAATACAAGACACTGACATTAAACAAGCACAAGCAACTGTAACAGAACAAACAAGCACGAGTAAATGCAAAGCAGAAATAACAAACAAAACACAATCGATCACCCTGAGCACCCGTAAAGAAGGAACAACAGGTTAACCAGAGCCAAAAGAAAGAGTGGAAAGCACATGGCATCATGATGGTGACCCCAAACGTATCCCCACAACGTAATGAAGTCAAACCGATCATCACGGGAGTGTCGCACCCACGGCCCCCGGAACCCTTGACATTGTCCACTGGAGGGAGCATGGGCCCCAGATGGCAAGAGTGGCTTGAGGACTTCGAAGATTACATTAAGGGGTCTAAGGTAACCGTCGATGAAGAGAAATTGATTGCCCTCCGCAATTTAGCGGGCCGAGAAATTAGTAAGATAATCAAAGATCTTCCTCCTGCAGATGTGGGAACCTATGGCAAGGTGCGTGAGGGCCTGAACAAAAAATTCCTCCACAAAAGGAATGTTGATTATGAACGACATGCATTTCATCAAGCGCGCCAAGGAAAAGATGAAGCAATGAGCGCATTCATCACCCGACTGCGGCGACTATCAAGGCACTGCGAATTTGACACCTTCTCGACAGACGCTGCTATCAAATCACAAATCATAGACGGATGTCACTCGGAAACCCTCAGGAGGCGGCTCATGAGCTAGATGACATTGAAGAAATGACTCGCGTCTATGACCAGGCGGAGGAGCACGCTACCAACATCGAATCTGGACGCAACGTAAGCCGCGAACAAGCCTGTCGAGTCCAAGCCAGTGGCAGCAGCCGTCGAAACTCAAAATAAAAACAATGGAGACCCAGGCCATCATCTCATCAACGACACACCGAGCATAGGAGGCGTGACCCGGGGCGAAGGGAAAGGAGACCGGAAAAGATGCTATAGATGTGGGTACGACTATCCGCATATCGATGCCTGCCCTGCCATGGGCCAGCGGTGCAGAAGATGTGGGCGGACGAACCACTTTGAGGTGATGTGCGGGGACTATCAAAGAGAGAGGCGGAGCGGAACGACAAGATCATCTCGCTCTAATACCAGAAAACACCACATAAGGGCAGTCCAGGACAAGTCCACGTTATCCTCAGGTTCGTCACACTCCAGCCGGGAGTCACGTAGATCTCGATGGGAGCGGAGATCACCATCCCGAGATTCGAGATCATCATCCAGAGACTCTGAGTACACAGTAGAATATGTGAATATGATTGCAGATCCTGACCAGCTCAAGAAATATCCACGTCTGGACATAAGTGTAGGGGATCATGATACCAAATTTGTACTGGACAGTGGGGCCTCGCTAAACTACATTCCGGTCACGGAATATGAGAGAATGAAACCTAAGCCACCATTGACTCCCGCACATGTCCGGGTTTTCACCTGGATGGCCAAGAAGCCACTCCCTTGCTTGGGAAAATTTCCAACAACTCTCAGGCATAAAACTGTGACCATACCAGCGGTCATACATGTCATCAAGGGTCCGGAAGCAGATTGCCTGCTCAGCCTTCCGACTGCAGAGCGCCTACGGCTGGTCGAGATTCTATTTAAGGTCAGTGATGAACAGGACGTCATCAGTAAGTTTCCCAGACTATTTCAGGGATTAGGAAAAATGAAAGGGTGCCAAATCCACCTTCACATTAATGAACAGATCAGACCTGTAGCACAACACCCTCGATGTGTACCATTTCATCTCCAAAAAGCTGTGGAGGATGAACTTCAGGAACTCCTATCAGCAGACATCATTGAAAGGACTGACTGTCCAACTCCATGGGTGTCGCCGGTGGTCATCGTGCCTAAAAAGGGCACCCCTGGCAAGGTGAGGCTGTGTGTTGACATGCGCCTACCCAACACGGCCATAGAAAGGGAGCGCCATCCTGGGCCACATCTCAGCGACATGATTTCTGCGCTAAACGGAGCGAAAGTGTTCTCAAAACTGGATTTAAACAAGGGCTACCACCAGTTGGAGTTGGACGTCAAGTCTCGCTACATCACAATATTTGCGACCCACCTGGGACTTTTCAGATACAAGCGCCTGAGCTTTGGCATCTCCTCAGCTGCAGAAATCTTTCAGGGGGCCATTCGACAGGTTATTCAGCACATCCCCAACACTTTGAACTACAGTGACGATATCCTTGTGTACGGATCAGACGTTCATGAGCATGAGCATGACAAGGCTCTTGATCGCATCTGCCATGCCTTGCTGGAAGCCAACCTGACATTGAACAGAAACAAGTGCGAGTTCCACCAGTCCACTTTGAAATTCTTCGGTCACATCTTCTCGAGTGACGGGATGAAACCTGATCCGGACAAGATAGCTACTCTCAACTAAACCAAGAGCAGACAAGATGTTAGCGAATTGAGGTCATTTCTGGGCATGCCAGCTACTGTGCTCGCTACATCAGAGACTATGCGACCATCAGCCATCCTCTTTGTGCTCTCACGAAACAAGGCGAACCGTTTGATTGGTCTCCCCAGTGTGAACAAGCGTTCAGGGAGATCAAGCTGGCGGTCGAATCTGCTGACAACCTATCGTACTTTAATCCCAGACGGAAAACTGAAATTACAGTGGATGCCAGCCCTGTGGGGTTGGGAGCTATCCTGGCGCAATATGACGATGAATCTGAGCAGAGACGCATCATCGCCTACGCCAGTCGCAGCCTGTTTGATCCCGAAAAAGCATATTCACAACCTGAAAAGGAGAGTCTTGCGGTGGTATGGGCGTGTGAACATTTTCATGTCTTTATTTATGGCAAGCACTTTACCCTGATCACCGATCATCAGGCGCTGGTCACCATTTACGGCAACCCGAGATCCAAAATGCCGCCGAGGATTGAAAGGTGGGGTCTGAGACTCCAGGAATATACATTCACAATTGTCCACAAACCTGGGAAGTCGGAGAACCCGGCAGACTACATGTCACGACACCCGCACGCATCGTCTGAATCCAAACCTTCCATTGCTGAGGAATACATCCACTTCGTGGCTGATCAGGCGCTGCCACCTGCCATTCCGATAGAAGTCATCCGAGATGCCACTGCACAAGATGCCATCCTACAGAAGGTGCTACGTCGGATTCATACTAACCGGTAGAGACATGAATGTGAAGAAGACGCCAATGACCCGACTGTCAAGCAGGAAATGCAAGCTTTCCGGCACGTCTGCGACGAACTGTCCATCACCACGGATGGACTGATACTGCGAGGTCAGCGGATTGTTGTTCCCAGGTAACTACGGCAAGGTGTCATCAACCTCGCCCATGAAGGCCACCGGGGAGTAGTGTCAACGAAGAGAGCCCTCCGAGAACGGGTGTGGTTTCCTCTCCTCGACCAGATGGTGGAGTCAACTCTGGAGGACTGTCATCAGTGTCAGCTGGTCAACCGGGGGGATCCCCCTGATCCACTGCAAATGACCACCCTACCCAACGGAGTGTGGCAAGAACTCGCCATGGATTTCTATGGACCGCTACAATCTGGGAAATATGTTGTGGCCATAATTGATGAGTACTCACGATTCCCCATTGCGCAATTTGTATCTTCCACAAGTGCCTCCAGCACTCTCAAAGTGTTGGATGAAGTGTTTGCAGCATGGGGTGTTCCCAAAGAAGTGAAAACAGACAATGGACCCCCTGTCAATGGACACGAGTTCAGTGCCTTTGCAAAACACTTAGACTTTAAACATAGGAAAGTTACACCCCTGTGGCCGCAGGCAAATGGCTTCTATTGAAAGGTTCATGGCCACGCTCAAAAAGACATTTCAACAAGACACTGCTGAAAAGAAAGATCGGCAAGCAGCTCTAAACGAGGTTCTTAGAGCCTACAGGACAACCCCTCACGCAACCACCGGAAAGTGTCCTGCAACCCTGATGCTAGGGCGTCCCATAAGGAATCGCATCCCGACTTGGGAAGGGGCTCTGCGAGCAGTGTCGTCTCTCCGCAGTCATCAAGAGGCCATGGTGACTGACAGCCGCAACAAGGACAAAATGAAATCATACGCAGATGCAAAGAGGAGGGCGAAGTCACCGTCCTTGCGTGAAGGAGACCTCGTCATTGTCAAACAAGACCAACAACGAAAGACTGATTGTCGCTTTCGAGCAGAACCCTTATTGATCCCCCAGCAGAAGGGCACCATGATAACAGCAGAGTCTGATCAACGACGAATTACCAGAAATGTATCCCACTTTAAGAAGTGCCCTCCAGACATGAGGGAGGTCTTAACGAACATGACTGGATTGACCGCCCAAGAAGGGCCTGACCATTCTGAACAAGAGAGCGAGAGTCAGATAAGCGACCCTTCGGTGGCCGACATGACTGGAACCATGTCAGTGCGGCCTCGCCGAGACATTCAACAACCAAAGAGACTCATTGAAGAGATCTGAACTAGTTTACTGTTTATTGTCTTGTTAAGAAAGGGGGAGATGTTATGTAGTCAGCAGTCTAGTAGTTAGGTGGGCGGAGCTAGGAGGTAACCAGGGGAAGAGGAGGAGTGTAGACAGGAAAGAGTTAGTTAAAGTAGGGACATGGAAGGAGAAGGACGTAAGAAATAAAGATCGTGATAAAAGATATATAGTGTCTGTCTTCCTTGAGCCAGGACATGACAAGCATCATGAATTTGCATCACTTCTGGATAGGTAGCCAGTGTAGCTTTCTGAGGTGGGGCGTGATGTGCACGCTGCGGGGGATGTTGTGGATGAGTCTGGCGACGGCGTTCTGGGTGGTCTGGAGTCTTTGTATGAGTTGATTCGTAATGCCGGCATAGACTGTGTTGCCGTAGTCTAGTATGCAGTTGATGATGGCCTGGGTCATCTAGTATCAGTGGGGAGCCATTGGAATATTTTGTGCAAATACATAAGATGAAGAAGCAGCAGGAGGTGAAGGTGTTCACTTTGGCCTTCATGAGTCTGTCATCTAAGATGATGCTGAGGTTTCTGGCTTGATCGGTGGGGGTGGGAATGGGTCCCAGGTATACTGGCCACCAGGAGGAGTCCCATGGAGAGTGCTTGCTCATGAAGATCAGGACTTCTGTTTTATTCATGTTAAGTTTTAGGCAGTTCTGTTTCATCCAGTTTGCTACGTTTGACTTGCAGGTGGTGAAGTTGGTCCTGGTGGTGTGGTTGTTGTCTATGATGGGAAGGATGACCTGGGTGTCGTTTGTGTAGGAGACAATGTTGATTCTGTGGAATCTTAAGACGCGAGTGGGTGGAGCCATGTAGACGTTAAAGAGAGCAGGGCTCAACAATGATCCGTCAGGGTCTCCGCAGATGAGGTTCTTGGGTTTGGAAGTATAGGGAGGGAGCCAGACTTCCTGGGACCTGTTGGAGGCAAATGAGGCAAGCCATCTCAGGGGGGTCCATGTACTTTGGATTGTGGAGTCTTGTGTGAGAGTACTGATGGAGTGGTGTAAAATCTCATTGGCATTTTACCCATCCACTCTGTGATCCTCCTCCAGGACCTTTGGACCAACATTGTTGTGTTCAAGAGAAAGGATGTCCATGATGCTCCAAGAATATTTCCACTTACTTTGAAGTTCAGCTCACTCACATTATCCATAACAAGGATGTCCGGCTCTACAAATTAGCCTTGTGCACTGCCCATCACCTAGGAAAGTGGCCATTTTTGTAGATTTTCTCTCTACTTTGGTGCTTTCTACTAGTAGCAGCTTAAGGCTCTTGCCTTACTTTGAATTTTGGGAGATTAGCTCTCCGCCTCACTCATGGGAGGCTGTGAAGCAAACAACCCTATCATCTTTATAAGCAATGAATTGATTGATGCGAGTGGCTTGTCCAACTTCCTCACCAAGCTCCTTGAGTTGACTGTCACAGAACAGCTCCAAGAATTTGTTGACACTCAGATCTTCTCCAGGGAGGTGTAAGACTGTGATGGGGCATCAAATTAGTGGTGGTTTTCATATCTGGCAATGTCAGCATCACAGCCGACTGCAAAAATATCTGAGCCCATTTAAAAATACTGACATAAATGCAAGACTGCACGAGTGAGAGTACTGGGGGAACCTGAAGGTACTGACACGGACACCGCACTGTATCAATACAGACAGGGCACAACATGAATCCCTTCTCTCTTCTGACCTTTGGCAACCTTGTCCCGGATTGGTCATCCATCTGGTGGCCCAGTCAGATGGGTCCCCCGCCTGTCCCGGTTGCCAAGGTCAGAAACCTGGGAGTTATCTTCGACAATAAGTTGTCTTTCAATTACCACGTAAACAAAGTTGTTTCATCTGCCTTTTTTATTTTAAAGAAAATCAAGAAACTCATGCCCTATCTTCCGACCTCTGCAGGAAAAACCCTTATTACCACGTTGGTATTTTCTAAGATGGACTATGGGAATGCCCTTTTTCTTAACACTCAGAAACAAGTCCTAAATAAAGTTCAGTCCATACAGAACGCGGCAGCGAGAATCCTGCTAGGCATTCCCCGACGCCACTCGACCACCACAGCCATTCGTCATCTCCACTGGCTTAAAGTGGAAAATCGCATCAAGTTCAAGGCCCTCTGTATTGCTTACAAGGCTATCCACGACATGGGCCCCAGGTTTCTGATAGAGGCCTTTCAGATTTACAGCCCTAAAAGACAGCTTAGATCCGCAAACATTTGTTTGCTCCCAGTTCCTCGAACCAGAACTGTGACCTGGGGGGACAGGCGTTTCATGGTAGCAACACCCAAGCTATGGAATGCCCTCCTTCTGACTATTAAAACAGCTCCGAATCTTGTCAGCTTTCGTAAGCTTCTTAAAACATGGTTATTCAACCAGTAAGGCTTCTGGGTATTGGTCCTTCTGAATAGTCACATGCGCCGAGCACCTTCGGGTAATTGTCGCGCAATAAAAATCTCAAAAATAAATAAATAAATAAATAAATTCATGTACCTACTGGAAGGCCAACCACAGAGAACTCTGTAGTAGCAACACACAACCAGAAAGGAGCAGCCCGGAGAACAGGGACAAAAAAGAGAGCAAGAATGTGGATACAAGACCAATGAAGCCTTAGACAACAGGAGTAAAAAAGTCATAAAAGTTCAAAAGAGACAAATGCTCTCACGATCATCCGGCACACTTAAAATAGGGGTATGGACATACAGATGCAAGATCCCCCAAAAGGTTGAGGGCCACGTCACCTGCTTCTTCTTAGAAGTTCACTCCAAAAAGTCCAACCCATCTTCAGACTGATGAGCTCCAATCAAACACAATAAGATGATGGGCAGATCGCTGAAACTTTTCAGACACTCACCCCAAGTCACAGATCTGGGTTGAATCCCTCATCGTTCTTCTTCTCACTAAGCCAGCCCAGTTCAAACCCAGCCATATGTAAATCAGTCTTGACCCTGTGCCTCATGGCAACAGTCCAGCCCAAACTGCGAAGCCAGGTCTTCCCTGGACCGGAAACAAGCATTCTGGGACCGGTTTCGGGGTAACACCCTTCATCAGCCAGGGTAGCTTGAACCCAGTGTTAAAGTGAGCAAGGGCCCATGTCTGGCATACCCTGCCAACTTAGGGCAAACAAAGCAAACCAAGTAAGATAATGGGCGGAGCGGTGAAACATTTCAGATGCTCACTCCCAGTCACGAGATAAGCTCCAAACAGTACCAATGCAGCTTTGCTACATGGATTCTACATAGGGCTGTAAAGTTTGTAGTGATTTCACATAGACCTTTACCTTTTGAAAAGCCTAGTGGTAAATGCATCTTATTTAATCATAAATCTTTATCTGGGAATGACTCAGAGGCACTTTTAGAAATAGTTGGATATGCAACAAAGCACTTTCATCTAGAGCAGACACATTTGGTATTTTGAGTGAAAAAAACTAAAGAAGTGAAAGTTAAACTAAAGTTAAGTTTCGCCAACACATTCTTCCTACTTTTTCTGTAGTATTATAAGTTAGAGTGGCATGGGCTTTGCATATAATATTTACTTTGAGGGCATTCTTTATAGTGAAAGAATGTCGCAATAGCACCTAATATTGGGCTCTATTCACAAAGATTTTTTGGATCTTGTAGAGTAGTCCTCCTGTAGCTGTTTTTGTGAATTATCCTCAAAGCATCTAAAATGAGATAAAAATGGGAATATTCAGGGAATATTCATATTTAGTTAGTAAAAGTTCAAAGATCTGTGCCTTTATTTGCACTTGTACTGTTTCTGATCTTATTCACAAAGGCATGCAAGAGCATGTAAAAGACAAAGTACCTCTGTAGTAATACTGTCCATACTCATAAATGCTTTCATGAATCAAGCCCAAAGTGTCCACTGCAGCGTCAACATGTTGTGCACAACTGCATATGTTTCTTCAGTGTCAGATGGGGAGTACATAAAGGTTTTGTTCTTTGACTGACAGAGCTGGGTTCTTCGTGGACTTGGCGTTTCAGTCTACCATTGGTATGCTTAGGGCTGGGTTTGTCGGGCAGCTGAATAGTAAACTCCGGTCAGTATCTACAATGACCAATCAACGTGCACATGTGCATGGGTCATAACATAAGCTGAGGACTAGCATGACTTGTGCAGCCAGTACTTTGCCTGTTCGCCCTGCACAGAGGGTATCCCAGAATATTTTAATAATTTTTGGAGCAATCTAAAGAATGTGTGCTAATGTGCACTACATATTATAATGTCTTTGGTTTATGTCAAAAATCAGAGAGAGCATTTAATGACTGATACTATCCTTAGCAGAATGGCTATTAGAACACTGGAATGGTGAAACCTCCATTGAAGCCAGGGCCAAAAATGGCTGGTATAGGGGAAACGGCATCAACAAAGATGTTGGAACCACTTATGTCATAAGAATGCAAACGTTACCACGCTTGCCATTACCACACATATGCATTTACCATGCACATTCCTTTACCACGCATGCCTTTACAACAATTTCTGTTGGAAAGGAGGCAAAAGGCATATGCGTAGGAAAGGGAGTCAGCATTCTAGACTTAAAACAAATGGGCAGAAGTGGGAGGTGTTGGAGACTTCCTGCCCGGACTTCTTGCTACATTCTTTCTACCTGCAGCAGTAGTTTTTGGGCAGGGTTGGGGTCGGGGTAGTTTTCAGGGATGGGGCTGGATTTTAGAGATCAGGGCGGGGGGGGTTGGGTAATTTTTAGAGCTGGAGCTGGTTTTAGGGCTCAGGGTAGGGGGGCTGGGGTTCAGGTCAGTGTTATGGCTGGGGCAGGTTTTAGGGCTCAGAGTGGGGGGTCGGGGTATTATTTTAGGGGGGTCGAGGTAGTTTTAAGGGCTGGGGGCCGGGTTTTAGGGCTCAGGGTGGGGGTTTGGGGTGTTTTTAGGGCTGGGGTTGGGGTCTTTTTTAGTGGTTGGGGCAGGTTTTAGGGCTCAGGGTGGGGGGGCTGGGGCCGGGTTTTAGGACTTAGGGTGGGGGGCTGGGGTGTATCCTCTGCCACTCATATACCTTTATCAATCATGTCTTTACAATGAAATTCGTTTTAAAGGTATGCGTGGTAAAAACACGGTCTTGGTAAAGACCGCGTTGTTGAGGTATGCAAAGTAATTGCATGAGTGGTTCCATCATACAACCCTGGTATAGACCTTCTGCTCCAACATTTCAATACTTTTCATTCTCACTGTTTATTTTAGAACATTCTACCTCCGCGGGTGAAATGTTGTAATAGCATGATAGCCATTATGGCTTGGCTATTCTGGTTGTTAAAGTCCCTTTTCTGTGTTATAGGCAGCCACGGCCAGTGAAGGGAGTTTCGGTGGGGCGGAGAGGTGGGGCGGAGAAGGGGCAGGGTAGGGGTGCTAAAAACTGGAGTATGGATAATTGAAGGTAAGTAAACAATTTAATTAATAAAACGAATTTCGTAGCGCGCCCTGCATCGCAAAATGCGATGCAGGGTGCACTACGAAATTCGTTGTATTTGTTAAATTGTTTACATACCTTCAATTATCCATACTCCAGTTTTTAGCACCCCCACCCTGCCCTTCCCCCGCCCCGCCTCTCCGCCCTACCAAAACTCCTTCCACGGGCCGTGGCTGGTTATAGGTCCTCCGTTACCGCTCTCTGCAGCAGCCTAAAATGCTATAATAGAACACCAACTCGTCGCTAATGTTATGTTCTACAGGGAGAAACAGAATTATACATAGAAGTCATAACCCAGTCATTGTTTGCCCTTTGCCACTCCATTGAGTTCCAGTGTGCTTCCAATTTTCCAATGTACCAATGAAGCAGTATTACCCTCTGCTCAGGGCATTAACAGTGCTGGTTATCAATACCTGTTGAAGTCACTAACCATTGTTAATTGCCTGCATCACAATTCAGGGCCCAAACATAAGGGGCGGTCCTTAGTGACAGTGTTAGAAATTGGATTTCTGGTTGGCTGAGGCTTGCGACAAAGTCAGGCAGAAACCACCACTCTAGTTAGGGCAAGGAAGTTACACTCCAAAGATAACCCCTGCTCACCCCCTTGGCAACAAGACACAAGCAGTAAGGCTGATCCCGCAGGCAATGTAAGTTAAGTATTTGCGCCCGCACCCACCAGCAACAACATCCCAGGCTCCCCACAAAAGGAACTCCACACAAGTTATACCAAAATTAGCCTTTGTATTATCAAAACACATCAGATAGTAATCACACCATATACATTGTGCAAACTGGCACGGGCAATATTTACAAGGGATTATGTACACAGGACAGGGCCACATGGACCACTGTCAGGAATAAGCACTTGGTAGAATTAGCACTTAGAACATAGAATAATTGTAAGAGAACAATTGTAGCACCAAATAATCATGGTAGAACACACCCAGTAACCACTGGTAGCTCACTGTACTTTGCAACAGTCTGCGCCATGAAATCCATCATACACAGTATCCCATCAGTCTAACTACATTAGACCCTCAACACCTAAGTAAAGCCTTACACTAGGGGCGTAAAGCACACAGGGAAGTACAGTCTCCATAACATAAACCTAAGCAGGTAAAATAACCTCCTATGCATAAATCATATCTAGAGGCATCCAACACAGGGTGCGCAAAACCTACTATACACAGTACATTTCCTAACACCCAACAATCAATAGCACATGAATTACATTAGCGCATAAATCACAGTTAGCACATAAATCACATTAGCGTATAAATCACATTTAGCACAAAAATCACATTAGGGTCCAGGTTGGGCCACTGCGCCAAAACCGAAACGTAGCAGCTGCCCACTACTTGCTGCTCAGCTGGGGACAAGAACAGGGCCTTAAAGCTGCAGCTGGCACTAAGTGCTGCGCAGCTGGGGAAGGCCAAGTAGGGATAAGGGAGTGTGACTCACTCCTAGATGCAAAGTACATGTCCCTAGGAAGGAAAACCTAAATGTAGCAGCTGCCCGCTACTTGCTGGGCAGCTGGGGATGACAAACTGCGGCATGGGCTCTCACTAGCCCTTCAGAACAAAACTGCGCCACAGGTTTGGAGCCCTCTAGGCTCGGGAATCATCATGTGCGACTTGGAGCCCTCTAGGCTCTGAAATAACTGATTTGCCCCAGCGCTGGAGCCATCTGGCTCTGGAATCAAATATGTCCCTTCAACAATAAAGCATGGGCCCCTCTGGGCCCGGTCAAACTATGGTGTTCAAATGTTTGGAGCCATCTGGGCTCTGCAAATAACTTGTCCCAAGTCCTTCGTGGGGACTCTAAAAATCAATGGGGCCTTGTGGGAGCCCGCAGGCTCTACAAATAACATTTGCCCCCAGGGAGCACACTGGCTCCTAAGAATAACAGGCATGAGCCCCTCTGGGCCCGAGTAAAATTAGTATGGCCAGACATCGGGGCGTCCCGATGCCAGACGGGGTCGCCCAACGAAACCCACCATGGTGCCTTCCTTCCCTGGCACCAACACTTGGCCGCATGGAACTCCCCCCAGCTTGTCCTCACTCACCGGTGTCTTCTTCTTCCAGTGGGACTCTGGCTTGCGGCATGCATGGGAGGGTCCCCGCTCCTCAGGGACTCCCTCCCCCTCTGGCCTCGCCTCCTTGCATGGGGATTCCGACGGCAACACTCCATTCCTGGAGCGGGGATTCCCTGTCCATCCAGGGAGCAATGCGCTGCCTTCGGCCGCCTCTCTTTCCTCTTCTCCATGGCTGCGGTGGCGGCGGTGGGCGGGACTTCCTGTCTTCCAGCGGAAGTCCCGCCCCGCTCCAGGCATCGGCTGCCTGGCTTCCGGTTTAGCCGCGGCGGTGAGACTCGGGGCATAAATGAGGGGTAGGCTCCCTCTTTTTAAAAAAAAATGAACATCAGAAAGTGGCAATCACGGGGTGAGCACCCAAAAATAGATACTGACACAAAAACGGGGTGGGCACCCGTAATTACGAACATAAAGCAGGGTGGCCTCCTGCTGAACAACTGGCACGCAAAACGGGGTGGGCACCCGTACCTAAATAATTAAATAAGCGGGGTGGCACCCGTGCTGGCAGAAAAAGGGCAGAAGTCACAGGGGAATCCCTCCCCAGGGGGATTCCCTCTTAAAGGGTCAGCAACCAGGCTGAGCCCAGCGCCCCCAGGGTGCTAAACGATGCAGCAAGGTCCTGCAGAGTCTAAGAGCCAAAGTAAAAAGGGTTCCAGGACAAGCAAAAGGTCCCTAAAGATAAAGAAAGGATCCTGGGGCAAGGAAAAATCCCCTAGTCAGTCCAGACCAGGCAGAGGGGTCCCCAAGAAGTCCTCCAGCATCCAGGGAATCCAGGGGCTGGGCAGGGCCCAGGGAGGCAAGCCTTCCCCTGGGCCTCAGCAGCAGCGCGCCCCTGGCAGATTCAAGTCAGAAAACCAGAACATTTAACATGAGGTCACAGCTTCTTTTTATACACAAAATCCCTTTGTCTCTTGGGTGCAGGGTGGGGGAAAAACCAGACGCAGCTGGTTCTGGAGCACTCTGTTGCTCAGCCCCTCTCCCCATTCACTGGCCAGGCTAGGGTCATCAGTCGCACCACAGGGGGCGGAGCCAGCATTGTGTGGGGAAAGCCCAGCCCTATTCAGGTCCCAGGTGCACTCCTCCCTCACATCAATCATGCAGATCTCTCCACTCACCACCAGGGCAGACCCATCCTGACTCCTGGAGCCAGGCTCACCAGCCAGCTCCAGCCAATCACAAACCAGACAGCCAATTCACATAAATTACACAGACAAGCCAACTTCTAGAAGTGGCACTTCCACACTAGACACAATAACGCCGCACACATCATCGCGCAGCATTTAATCACACGAGTCCACCCATACCAAACTACATACCAAACTAGTACCTGCACTTCCCACGTATCAGGACCTACCAGGGACACACTTATTCCCCATGCATTCCTATGGGAGGGCAGGCCACTCTCACACACGCACTCAGAGAGCGCACGCACTTTACACTGCGCCACAGTGGTAAAGTGCGCAAAGACCAGAAATCACTATAATGATGTAACATTAAAAGGCAAAAAGTTCAGGGGTGAACCTGCCTGAAGGGCCAAGTCCAACAGACAGGAAGGAGATTTATTAGATGTTGAAAGACCTGACGGCAACCAGGCAGTTGCCCTGTTGCCACCTGTCCCTCTAACCTCACACAACACAGAACAAGCATTGAAAATGCAATAGGTCTAACCTTTGATTAAGTTAAAGACATTTGCTTTGCTAATGGTATTGTTTAGCAAAGCAAATGGCTTTAACTTAATGAAAGGTGAGACCTTTTGCATTTTTAATGCTTCTTCTCTTAGATGTTACTGTAAAGTCCTAGCAGCCCAGGGCACCCATTCTATTTTGTTTCTATCCAATAGGTGCCAGGGCAGTCCATGCGTTAACGTTGCACAGCGCCCAGTCCTGGGGTATGTAATGCGTCGCTCCGTCAGAGTTACAATACATGCGCAGGTCATCAGGCCAAATGCACAGTCAGTGCTCCCATGGGGTTCATCAGAGGCAGTTTACTCTTTTTTTATGCCTGCATATATGGGCAGTGCCTGAACTTACTTACTGAGACAAGTTCAGGGCAGGGGCAGGACACCCACTGCTCTGGGTCTTAAATTCTAGGCTGCAGGGCAGTGGCCACCAGTGCTGCTTTACTCCCTGTGGGCAGGCACGGAGGGGCCGCCAGGAGCTGTCACCTGTTTTACTCTGCTATCCATTTTACTCCCCGCTGGAAGTCAGTGGCCAGCAGCCATATGTTTTCTCAGTTCCCCAGAGGCAGCCAGTATGTTGCGGCACGGTCTTCCCACCTCTGGTGTAACACCGGGTGAGGGAGGCAGTGGTAGGCAGTTCCTGTCTCCCCGAGTGTGCCTGGGCTCGATCAACCTTGCTTCAGCACTCACAAAGCTCCATCTGGAGCTGCTGCCTCCCGGGGTAGTCGAGGGTCCCTGCAGCCCCGCTGAGCCACTTCTAATCTTGGCAGACATGGTAGTAGAGCACCCGCACGTCGGGGACACCTCAGCAGGTCTCGTGTTGCTGCGTCCCATCAGGGACCATCATGCTGCAGCTGGGGTGGGAGGTTAATGCGCCGTCCGGCTACTCGCAGCTGCCACTTTGTCAGTGCCACCTCGCTGGATCCGCAAGAGGATGGGCAGTTTCACAGCCTGGTGTATGAGGCTGCTCAAAGCCAGTTGTGGTGCGCAGCAGTGCCAGGGGAGCTCTCTGGTATGTTTGGGGGAGGGGGCGGTACTAAAATAACAGCAGAATCTTGTCGATAGGAGATCCCCAGGCGAGAGCTTTAAAACCTGCAGCCTAAGGCATCGCCCCCTCATTGGCACTGTTGTAAATTCATTGGCCGTGTTACATGACTGCCACTGATGCACCAGCATAGACGCAATCAAAGGTTTGATCAATTATTCTGTGCTGTATTTCCTATTGCAGAGTTCCCAGAGCTTCACCCATTTCCGGGTCCCTCCGTGACTTACATTAGCTCAGAGTGGAGAACCGTATCAAGTTCAAAGCCCTGAGCTACATGTTCAAGATTAAAATAGGTACGGCACCTCAGTATCTACAATCCCTTGTATACCCCAACGTTCCCACTCGCTATTTGCGGTCGGCCACTCTTGGAAATTTCACGGTACCTAGGTTCAAACTCGCCTGGATGGGCGGAGGATCTTTTTCCTATCTTGGTCTGTCCCTCTGAAATGCTCTTCCCCTGGCTATCTGCCACGAAACTGTCTACACCCGTTTTCGCAGGAACACTTAAGACCTGGATATTTGACCAGTAGTTGCATTTCACCACCTCTCTATTTCTGCACCTAGCCTGCTATGGCGCCGGGAAACCCTTTTTGGGTAGCTGTCACGCCTTATAAATGCCAATAATAAAAAAATAAATACAATTGCACATAGATGTTCTTATGGATTTCTACAGTACTCTGTATTTTGCTGATTTCATAGGTTTGAACCATTACATCATTCAGAATGTAGCTAAATTTGCTCTTCCAGCCAGGTGCTCTCTATTGCAGGCAAGCTGAATCTGGGCATGCGAAAGTGAAAGCGCTGTGGGAGCGGGCGAAAGTGAAAGCTGAGATCGGCAGAAAAGAGACGCCGTGCGTGTGCACATCTGCTGTCCGGGCACCGTGCACATCTCCTGTCCCCCTTCGGCAGAAAATCCACAACAATAGATCTCGCCAAGCTATCAGCACATGATCAGCGCATGCGCTGCATCGCTAGGCGAGACCTGAAAACGAATATATTTACTGTATGTGTCTGCTTCATTTTTCATTCCCACTGAATCTAGTAAGCAAGAAAACAAGTGGCTAGTAGGGGTATTCTCTGACATCTGATTGGTAGAGACAACCTCAGCACTAAGAATTCCAAGCAGGGTGCTATTTCTCTTATTGCATGTGACAGAGTGATCATTAGCGTTACATTAATTGAGAATAGTTTTTCTGGATGACACTCGCACACGAGATGAATAGTACATAAAAATATATTCAATTTCTTTCATCATCCGACAACAAACATGCTTGAACTCTTAACGTTTTTATCTAGTGCACTTGCTCTGAAAATAAATCCCTTTCCACCTGTTTTGAGTATTTTTAGCTCTGCTATCTGCACATGATATGTTGTTTTTCTGGTTCAATCCTGCTGCAGTCTTTGAAATGTTAT
The DNA here is from genome assembly GCF_964263255.1 of Lissotriton vulgaris. Classification (NCBI taxonomy): domain Eukaryota; kingdom Metazoa; phylum Chordata; class Amphibia; order Caudata; family Salamandridae; genus Lissotriton; species Lissotriton vulgaris. The sequence continues at coordinate 222,115,174 of NC_141696.1, read as the reverse complement.
ATTAAGGTGCTTGCATTTCAGTGCAAAGAATTATTAATTTCAAAACAGAGGCGGTCGTGTCAGGCTCATATACCCCTTTTCTACATTACTTCCCTCGGGCAGTCTTAGAGGTTGTGTTAAATATACAAGGAGGTACTGTCACTTTTTCCCAGGCATATCTGGATTAAATTACCTTTTCTCTTACAGTGCAAATAAACGCAATGAAGTTTGATGAAGACTAAACCTTTCAACCTTTATAAAAAAGGATAGTTTTCTAAGCTCAGGTATTTATTTCTTCAATTATATTGGAGGGAAAAAAAGACCTGATTTGATACTATCCAATTTCAAATTGACGTAGTTCTATGTTTCATAAAATGGACTACAAACATAATCCTGTTAGAAGAAGAACATCATAGCGAAAATTGCTATTTTATGGTGGATAGTGTATATTGGTTTTTATTTATTTTTAAAGATTTTTATATAGCACAGAACAGGCCCGTAGAGGAGGCAAAGGGCTTTGCAAATTAATATTTTTCAGATATATTCGAATGTGGAAGGGGGGAAAACCTACCAGAAGTTACAAAACAAAAATGGGTGATAACTTCAATCTCAGCAAATTTTATCAGAGTGATAGAATTCCTAATATTCAGATTTTGGAGTGTTTAGAGTGGCCATTCAACTTTGGATGCGATGTTGAAACAGTAAGCTTTTTAGTTTTGACGGCATCCAAGGAGGGCATTGTCCAGAAGTTCCATACCCTGTGGGCACTACCTAAGAATGACTACTGATTTGTAGTAGGCGGGGTGATTGAAGTAATGTTTTTGAAGAAAGAAGACCGTTGTGACTCCTAAAAAGACATTCAGCTGTGATGGTAGGTTTCTGGGTGAGATAGCTTGGAGTTCCTCTGATTAAGACCTTGTGTGTATGATGCTAGCACGTTTATAGATGCTTCTCACTCCAATAAGAAGCTCTTTTAGAGTGACATGGATTGGCGCAATAGGGTCAAATTTCTTAGAGCCAGAGGCTAACCTGGCAGCTGCATGGAGTGCCACTTGTAGAGGGTTCAGGTGTACGTTCAGGATTCCTGTGAGTAATGACTTCCCATAGTCTAATCTTGAGAGGACAAGTGAAATAAATTACTTTTAAAAAAGTGTCAGGGATAAACAATTCGATTCCACAAAGGAGGTTGCATTTGAGTTGCGCCCCTTTAGCCATCGTGTTGATGGGGGAGATGGAGTTTGAGGGTTTTATCAAACTAGAAGCCCAATTATATTGGCAGATCACAGTATTGATGATTGCTGAGAAAGCATTAAGGCAAGTTTGAATTGGGACAGTGTAAATTGGAAGATCAGGAATTAGGAAGAATTCAGCTTCTTTTTCTGCATTGTTTTAGGTGGTATTGAAACGTCCAAAACTGAATAGTTTCAAGTAAATTTGCCATGTGCTTCACATCTTATGGAGAGGATAATTACAGATAAAGCTGGGTCACATTAGCCTAGCAGTGAAATGAGAGCAGTTGAGCGGCAGTGTACACGTTAAAGAGAGAATAGGATCTCTGGGGACACCTGGTGAGATATTCACAGGGTTAGTGAGGTGGTCATAGTTTTTTATGCATTGCCTCCCATTTTCCAGGTTTGAGTAGAACCATTTGAGGATGGCTCTATTCAGTCCCATTCTTGCATTTAGAATCTTGATGAGGGTGGAATATTTCACTGCGACAAAGGCCGCCGACAGTTCAAAGAGGGCAAGCAGGCATGACTGCCTTGGTAGATAATGCAGTGAGCATAGTCTACTATTTTTAGAGTTGCAATAAGTGGAAATTGGAGATCGACCAGAAATTGTTTATATCTGTCAGATTTACTCCTCCTTTTTTGATTGAGGGCAAAACTTGACCTACTTGTAAGCAGGCCGGGATATTTCCTTACGAAGTTGAGGCGTTAATAAGGTAGAACCAGTAGCGAATGATGGAGGACCTGATTGACTTTAGGAGTGTCATTGGAATGAGTTTGGAGAAGTGAGGGGATGTTTGTTTTTTGGTGATTATTCTTGTCAATTTTGAGGGAGACAACTCTTAAATTGGACCAGATTGTTTTGGCTTTTAAAGAAGAAGCACTGTGATTCTGGGATGTTAGGGGGTGCAAGTGGGACAGTTCATTCTTCTTCTCTTTCTCTATAAAGAAGTTTGATAATTCCCCACATGTTTCAATGGAGTTGTTGCTTAAGGTACCTGGAGTGGAGAGAGCGGCTTGTTTCACAATGTGGAATAGTCTTTTTAGGTGTTTTTTAACTCGGTTAATCTCTTTGAATATCAGTATTCTATAGTTATTCCTCTCTGAACCTAAGCTCGACAGATTGTCTGTTGCTGGGGTTTGACACCATGTCTGCTTGTGTGATCTCAGAGATTTACTGATTTCATGAAGCTCTTTTGAAAACCAGTATGATGATCTTTTGATTTTTTTACTTTTAGGTTTTGTTGGTCCAATGAGTTGATAATCATTGATTTAAAGATTTGGGGAATATCTTCTATATCTGAGGGCAGCATGGCAGTGTCTACATTTCTCAGCTCTCTTATAAACTGATTGGCCTTTTTTGGTTTTCCAGTGAAGGATAATTCATGGAAATGGATTGGGAAGGGCACAAGTTAGTGGTCAGACCAGTTAACCTGAGTAGTCAGGCAAGTCAACCTGAATGGTAAGGGAGAGTTCAGCTGCTATATGTGGTACGTGAGAAAGGAGCTGCTGGTGATAGACTTCTTTATAGATTGAAGGAGAGGAACTAATAGACTGACTGAGTTAGAGGAGGAAGTTGTGTTAGGAGTTGGGTGAGAAGGAATAATGTTGTGTACCAGAGAAGACAGGCTTACTAGAGATCAGAGCAAGGTTGGGAAGTGTCGATCTAATTTTCTGAGGTTTTCATCCATGCCTTGGATCATGATTTTGACATTATTGAAAATTGAGTTTGTAAGACTAGTATAAAATGCAGCAATGGGCATGATGGTGAGTTTCGGCCCATGCAGGATTTTAGAGTTAACAGTGATGTTCAGGATATTCGTTAATAGCATTGTCTGCTGAGACATACTGTGAGAGAAAAAGATCAGTTTCAATATTACCTCTTGTGCAGTAGTATTGTTCGGTGCAGTTGCGGTGTGAAGTGGGGAGGGGGAGGGGCAGGGTAGGGGGTAGTAAACTATGGGTTACGGAGGGTTACAGGTAAGTAAACATATAAATAAATAAAACAAATAGTGTTGCGTGTACTGCATCGCATTTAGTGATGTAGTGCCCGCAGCAAAATTCGTTTTATTTATTTATATGTTTACTTACCTGTAATCCTCCGTAATCCATAGTTTACTACCCCCCACCCTGCCCCTCCCCACGTCATTGCCCGGCAGCTACTCCCACCACCGGGCGCAACTGGTCCGGTGATGAACATTTCTGGGTGTTCGGGAAGTTTCTGTTTAAAATTTGCTGTTGCATGTTTCAAAAGGCTAGATGGGTAAATGATCTTAAATGAGTTGGGTATTGATTTGAGTAGGTATCCGATTAAAAATAGGAACTCATCGAGTCCCATGTGGCATGGGGTGTATTCTGACAGGTCAGATAGCGGTGTCAAAAGGTGAAGATTTTGCAGATTAAATGTATCAACCCTGATAGGACTAAATACTTGCAAGGCAGAAGGCATATTGAGAAGCAGAAGACAAATGTAGTTCGGAAACACCCAGTGACATAACAAAGAAGTGGAGATAGTGTCAGTCTGCTGTCAGAAGCCTCGCTAGGTAACCACTCACCGAGATTGGTCATTTGTGCAATCCTTTGCTGAACTAGTTTAGCAGCTCTAGTATCAGGGGTATTGCTAGGATATGTAGAGGTGGAGTCAATTGAAATAAACCTGTAATTGCCTATATATACTCACCATAGCAAAGCCACCATTTCTGCATGTTCATCCTAGATTTCTAGCCTTTTTCTGGACTTTCTTTTTGCTGTTTTTTTAACACTGTGATCTTTACCCCTACTAAACAGGAGTAAAAGACATGTGCTCCCCTCTAAACATGTGTAAATTGTCATACCTCATATTTAATTTGCATATATGTCCCTACTGTATGGTGTAGGAAAAACACCCAGGGCCTGGAAGTTGAATGTCACCTGTGAACTGCAGCATCTATGGTGGCATCCATAGGGTTGGCCTGTAAAACATGCATCATGCCTACCATGTGTAGACTGACTGCAGCAGCTTAAAACCCTCCTGCCAAACCAGTCAAAATAACCTTTTTGACCCGACAGAAAATTCTGCTTTATAATATCAATAAGTCACCATAAGTGTACCTTGTCGCCCACAAGGTAGGGTGCCTGATGTGCAAAATTAAAGTTAGCATGTTCCTCCAGTGACGAGCCCCCAAAAGGTATTTTCACTCGGAAGTCTGTAGCTGGATCCTTGAAATTGTCAAAGCACAAATTATAAAGTTTGTGGTGTAACTTTTGACAGGAAAGACAACTGTTTTTCATATTTATTTCAAGTCCACTTTAGTGGTGGAATTAGATTCAATAAATATTTAGGAAAAGTAACTTGTAGAAAGTTGCAGTTTCCCTCCCTGAAGTACCTGGACGCTAATTTGCATTGGCCTGCCAGCAGTTCCCAGCAAGTGCTTGACCTTAATGAGGTGTGAAAACTGCTCCCAGAGGAGAAAAATGGCTTAAGCCTGGTGACAGAATGTTATGGGTGTGGTAAATTTGATCTGTATCAGTCCAGGAAGGACAGTTGACATGGACCCAGGAACTTCATTAACTTGAAAGGGACAGATGTGCGGCCGCCCATTCCTAGTTTACTGTCAGGAGAGACCTGAAGAAAGATAAACCTTTTTCCTAAGGCCGGCTGCAAACTCAGTGGGAGGGACGCTACCCCACATCTGGTTTCGAGTGGAAACAGCAGAGGGGACTGCTCATTGACCTGGCCACATATTTGTGTCGATGCAAGAGCTTTGCACAAGGAAGAAGGGGTTACCTCATCTTGGATTTTATGAGTGAGGGGCACTGTGGGATTGTTTGCAGTAGGACAAACAGAAGCTGCTGAAAAAGTAGTCAAGATTGCCCTGGGAACCTTTACCCCATTAGCTTAAGAGGAGCCAGGATTCATAGCCTACCCACTAGCTAGCGCCAACCATAAATGTGGCATTCCAAGGCACCTTCGTCAGAACACTTTCTGGACCACCATATGATCATAAGAAGACTAGACATGCTGTCTCTGCTCATCACGCTATTAATCAAAATTGCCACAGTTGCAGCACACTACATCCAGTCATCATTGACCTCTACTCTGTCACCTGCAATTAGCCTTCTCAGCCCTCAGCAAGAACTCATCTAAATACCAGTGGCAAATTTCAAGACACCCACACCGAAATAGAGATTGTCCACAATAACTTGGACATCCTCCCTCCATCTAAACAAAGAAGGAGTATTAGAAAAATACATTGCCTAGAGAATGTATTTATATATAAATCCTCGTAGCTTTTAGTGTGACCATTCACGTACTTTCTTTAAACTTGTTGTGGGGTGGTCATGTCATCCTGAGAGCTACTAATCAGACGTTCATCAATGAGATTGAATGTAGTTGTATTTAAAAGCATTTGGAGAATCTGGTTTTGGTGCAGTTCACTGCTTTGGTATTAATCGTGTGTGTGCTCAGAGGTGACCTCAGCATTGTGCACCGCGTCTAGTGTGAAAGTAGAGGCACACTAAGCATGGGCATATGTCTGTTACTGTGGTGCTCTGTAGATCAAACATCAGTGAAGGGCAATGCACTTTCCAACTGCTCCGCCTTACTGCCTCTGAATGCTCAGCACAATGCCCAGTCCTTTCTGTCACACAAAGAGAGACCTACTCTGCCTGCACACTGGATAGAGCATCTAAAGCTGCTGTTATAGCTCTTGGTGGTAATTCTGGATGACCTCAAAGTTCTCATGATTTCCCTAGTTAGTGCCAGACAAAATAAGTAATAGCCCCCTCTGAGCCCACCTAGTCCTGAACTGCAGTTTCCTCTCTGCCTGAGTGGAGATAGTAAGTTCTCCACTCAGAGCCACTGAGCCAAAGGCACTGCTGTCAGTACAACACAGTGGTGTAGAAACATATATACAACCGCTCATCGAGGCAGCAGCACTCGAGCATGACGTGTGCATAGCAACAGTGTGTGCATAAGTATGGGTTTTGACAGAGGGGTGGGACAGTGGCTCTGAGAGTAGCTTGGTGTGCATGAGGGAGTTGTGACTCCTGTACTCAAAATACAGCTTATTTTTAGCTAAACACAAAGATGACAAATGGAAATGAAAATGTACCTTATTCATGGATGCTTTTTTCATTGGCCATATAGAGGAAGAGTCCCTAAGAAGAACTGTTCTGCAGGCTGCTGCCCTGAAAGGACTGGAATGCAGGTGCAACAAGTATTGGCAAAGCCAATAGCTTTCACATTGGCTGCCAGCCTTTTGGCAATTCTTGTTTTGTAATGTTTTTTGCAAAGCGTTACTGTTCTGGACCCCTTCATGCATGCTGGAATAGGTGGAAGAAAATGTGAATGACACAATCACCGACTAATGGCTGAAGTCTGACTGAAAAAAACATAGTCAAGTATGTTATACATGCAATTGTGGTAAAATAAAAAATGGTTAACAGACTTTGAAAAAAAAACAGTTGGTCTGGCATTGGCTGCCTTTGAGAAGGAAGAAAGGAAGGAAGCAAGAAAGAGAGAGGAAGAAAAGAAAGAAAGAGGAAGAAAAGAAATCAAGAGAGAGGGAGGCAAGAAAGAAAGAGGAAGGCAAGAAAAAGAAAGAAGAAAGAAAGATAGAAAGAAAGAAGCAGGAAAAGAGGAAAGAAAGAAGGGAGGAATGGAAGAGGAAGGAAGGAAGAAAAAGGAAAGAAAGGAAGATAAAAAAAGAATGAAGAAGGAAAGAAAGGAAATAAATGAAAGAAAGAAGGTAGGAAGGAAATAAAAAAGAGGAAAGAAAGTAGCAAAGAAGAAAAGAAATAAGAAAATGAGGAAGGAAGAAAAGAAAGAAAGATGCAACAAAAGAAAGAGGAAAGAAGGAAAGAAAGGAAAAAAGCTAAAGAGGAAACAAAGGAAAGAAATAAGGATCAACAGACAGGGTTGCAAAGATGGAGCAAATCATGAGCTTAAATAGTGAGTTTGTGTGAACTTCTGGTATGGTGTGAGAAAACAGCTGTCAGATAAACAACGGTGACTTCAAAAGAAATTTACAACAGCAGTGGCAGGAGACAGTAACTGATAAAGCTCAAATGCGCCCGGTGCTGACATCTGGCAAAACAAAGCATCCTACTATCATATCAGGCTCTACAAACAATGTTAATAGTACAGGATATAATAAAATAAAAATAAGGCTTCCAGTTTTATGGTATCTTTTTTTTACATTTCTGTCTGTATTTATCCATCTTTATTTTTTGTTCATTTTGTTCTGTATGTATCTATTTGTATTTTGTGTTGAAGCTGCAATGGATATTTTCACATTTATTTAACTGAAAAATGTAAACTCACCTTTAAATGCCAAATCGGTTTTTGCTATATACAGTGCAGTATAGTCCTGTGAAAACATTTGCATTATACAATAGCGTATATACAGCTGTATATCTGTATGTATTTAAGATTATTTAGGACAAATACAATTCTTTTTTTTTTACTCATCTACAGGTCAATCTAAACACCTACTGACCTGGCATTTGTGATTGACAGTAGTGAGAATCATTCAAAAAAGACCTCTTTTCTGTGTTTCTTCCATGTTTAGAAATAAATACAGATAGGAAAATAGATCGTTTTCTGTCTACATTTATCTGTAAAAACCAGTAAGAATGGAAAAATGGGAGCCTTAAGTAAAAGTAAAACCCTGGCACAGAAGTGAAACTACCTCGTGTGTGGATGTGCTAGGGTGGGCAGACCTCCGAGTTATCCCGTACAGTCCAGGTTTTCAAGCGGACTGTTCAGGTGCCCTGACGCTTTCCTAAATATCTGAACTCGAGTCCCGGTTTTTGGGACAAAGGTCAAGGCATCATGAAAGGAGAACTGAAAGGCATGATCTTGTTAAGTAAATTGTTTGTTGCACAGCAGGTCGGCTGCAGCAGACGGGAAGACAGAGAAGGGATGGAGGGCAGTGGGGATCAGGGTAGAGGTTTTGTTCATATAGCGTGGGTCCACTGCCACAAAACGGATGCACCCGTCCTGAGTGTGCAAAACTGCTTGGTGGAACTTGAGAGACTGATTTATTTTCACATTTCCTGCACCACTGTGTGGAGTTTCTGCAGGCTCCCCTGTCAACACTGATTGGCAGTTATTGAACTGCTGGATAACTGGCCATTCGACCGACTCCTACATGTTGGTGCCATATGAACTTTTAACCCCTTGGGCGTGGCCTTGATTCTGCGCCTGTGCGGCACATTCCGATCGCGGGTGCGGTCATGACGGTCGGGAGCTGTCATCAGCACACGAGCACTGTGTGCCATGCCGGCGCACTGCCGTCATCAGCATGGAAGGGGTTAAGGTACGGCTGTGGCGAGGGGCATGTATATAATTTTAAACATCTGTAAAAAATGAAGAACTGCAAGAATGTTGGACAATTCGCATTTTGACACTCTCTACATCCATCAAAGTTAAAATCAACGAACTAGTCATATGGGTCTGGAGTAGCGATGGCCAGCTCAACGTACTATGTTACCATTTGGAAGTACATATCCCGCAGCAATGTCCACTATAGACCGCGATATCCTAGCAGAATGATAGCCGTCCACTCTCTCTTGTTACATTTTATCACCCAATGGGAGAACATGGATGCGAGTTTAAAATGTCACGATTCGTTTGGTGTGCTTATGTGTATGAGCAAGTACTGAAGAAGGCGAACGCAGAATCGTGTCCACTTACAATGGATGAAAGTATATTTGACCCTGCAAATGCTCCGTGTTACCCTTTGGGATTTTTATATGTACATACATATTGCGCTGTGGGTGACATATTAGCCTGAAAACCTGTGCACAAAAGCCTGAAAAGGAGTGCACTTCAACAATCTGGCCTGGTTGCACGGTCACCCCTTTATTTTGATATTTTATGTATGTTTGTACTTTTTTTGCATGTTTGCAAAAAAACATTGCAGGCTTGACATGGTCAGACCTGTTGGCTTTGCTAAAGATTGTTATAAATGTGCTCACATTTTGTGCGGGTCATCCAAAGGCAGATCTGAACATTCAAGAGAGGAAGAGTTATTTAAAGTAAGGGATATGTTTACAACTGTGAAAATGGTGGCAGGCGATCATAAGCCCAACAATTTGGTGCATAATAACACTGCTGTAAAGTAACCCCGTGGATATTTTCATGTATGTGGACACATTTCCCACAGTGTTTGTTAATGTGGGATTGTCTGCAGCCACAAACCTACATACTCTGGGTCAAGGTTCTCCAAAGTCAGTCCTGGAGGGCCCGATATGTGCCAGATTTTTAAGATACCTACATTTATCTAAATGGGAATATGCTAAAAATCTGGCATGGATCCTGTCCTCTAGGACAGACTCTGAAGATCCCTGCTCTGGGTAATAGTCTTTTTTACAGTCACTTTTGTATGTGTATAGGTCATCATTTTATATGACATGGGTGCAGCCGGAAGAATGTGTGTATGGAGCTGCACTGTGACAGTAACGTCAGCAGACTGACAGCTGCCTCGAATGTCACGCTAGGAAGTTTGATTTATCACTCCAATTGTCAGCTGGGAAGAATCCAGGAAATGAGCATTTAGTACAGGGCACCTGTAGTGTTTTTAGGGATCATGTAGAAGTTCTTAACTTGTGAAAACCCTATGGTAGTACTGTCTTAGATCTCCAACAGCCACAACCAGGAACCTCTCCATGCTAATCATGGAGTGGGTTACAATATGGCATGAAGCAGTGATGCCCCCTCAGTCTTCCAGCAAAAGGTCTCGATGAGAGCTTTCACTCCATGAAAAGAATTTAAATGAAATGTCTTTATTTGTTGATTAATAAAAAATAATTACAAAGTTCATTACGATTTTCGAAAATTTACATTACTATAAAAGAAATGACTGCATTATTCACGCATTATTGGCCATAATAAAATGTACATTTCATTCAGTGGCTAATAAAATAATTAATAAAATATGATATGGGGTCACTAATAAATGGCCAGAATTTTATGTATGTACATAGCAAGAAAATGGCGCTAATATTAAAAAATAAAGTGCTGTGCTGTGTCTGAACGTACTGCTTGCATTTTGTTAATTTAAGTAGTTGTCCACCCTAGAGTTCATTCTGCTTTTCTCCGAGCTCCAGAGCACGGTATAGATTTATACACTAAGCAGTTATTTATCTCCAACCAGCACACATTACCAATAAGTGCAAATAGTTCAATTCGTCCTCCAAAGCGTTAGAGTATTACACAAAACAGTTCTTTCTCTTAAGAGAACATAAATGCTGGATGAAATGAGGCGAGATTAACCAATAAACAGTATTGATAGACCAGAATAGTAACAGATGCAGATTTATCAGACCCTTGTATAATCAGTCATTTTTTTTTCATGGCACACTGTCTAGTGCTGTTTCCTTTGCAGGTATTACATTCTTTGGCAGCCAGGTGTTTATATTTCGCCAACCTGCAGATAAATTGGTGGTCCGAACCTTGAAGACGTGCAATTAATAGCTTTATTGACTGTACGTACCTCAAGCCTTATGAATAAGGCCACGATAACCTCTTTCTAAGATCCAGCAAGTAAGCGCATATGCAGATGACATGCGACAGTGACTCAAGTCGATACCCACAACCTCTACAACATTTGTTATGTTATGTTATGTTAAAAACACTTATTAAGCGCACGTACACCAGACGGTTTCATGGCGCTAGAGTCACGGGGAGGCAGCGGCAGGGAGGATAGCTTAGTCATTGTATGCCTGGAAAAACAGCCAGGTCGTAAGCTGTTTTCTAAACTGCAACTGCAACATTTGCACAGCATTACATTGTTTGAGTAACTGCCGGTGTTGAGGATGACAGAGCGGGGTCTTAATCTTCCGGCATAATCATTAGATAACCCCCGACATTGGTCGTACGGACCTTTGTACGTCAGTAAAGAGAAGTTAAAAGGAGCAATAATCTACATCAAACAATGTAAAGCAAAAAAAATATTAAAGACTTTTAGTACAGTAAATAAAGAGAACTTGTGTGAGTTAAAGGGTTTTATTTTCAACTCTTCAGTTTTTCATTATTTATTCAATAAGTATTAATCGTTCAAGTATCAGCATTAAAGATTTATATAATCCAAGAATTGATATTTCAATAAAAGTAAGAATACAATATTAGTTAATATTGTAAAGTTACTGCTAGCATGTTCCATAAGGGAAATTCCCCAATCTAACTTAAATTAGATTGAAATATAATAAGGTGTCAGTTCAGATACCCAATAAAGAGTTCTGATGAAAGACGAAGTGCATCAGCATATAGTTTATACACATCAATCAAAAACTAAGATCAAGCTGGAAAGTATTCACAGCTATGAATCAGCAGGCATCAGAAAATAAGCAAAGCAACTTCCCATGTAGAGAGGTATCATCTCATGAAGCTCAGAAATGAGTCTCCAGCAAATGTGAGTGAGAGAACCCTCCCTGTACTCCAGGAACAAGCACTAATATAAATACACAATATTCTAAATGGTAACAACAGGAATAGGATTTTAGACAGCTATTGTGAATAGGTAAACTCCACATCTGCTTACGTCTGCACAATGGGCAACATTCACTAGTCCATCATCCACATTTTGAGGTTCGAACAGCTTTTCCCTTGGACAATCCTACCTGTTGTCTCCTCCCCTCCTGGTGAGAATCATTTGTCTAATACAAAACAAATGCCTATCCACTGTCAAGAGGCTTCTGGAAAAATTACAACATCTGCTGCAAAAAAAAGAGCATTTCGTGCTAACAACAGCTCCACGTGGAAAGCAGGCCTTTCAATGTTAAGGTGAAGCTTGGATCAATATGGCATCAACAGTTAAGCTAACTTAACCCCTTCGGTGCTCATGACGGAATGATTCCGTCATGAGCACCAGTGCTCCTGTGCTCATGACAGAACCATTCCATCATGAGGACAGGGGCATGAAATCCCTCTGCTGTAAAAAGCAGAGGGAATTTCATATTTGGGGGGGGGGGGCAGCAGGAGGTGGGACTAAGCAAGATATTGCCCAGAGTTGCAGCATGGGACCCATGATCAGACTAGGCACTGAGGCAAGAATATCCGGTCAGGGGAATTAATGAGCCCGCACCCACCGGGGCAGGAATCGAACCCGGGTCCCTGGCCAGAGCTCTGCATCGAGGTCTGCCTTCTCTAACCGTTGAGCCACACTTCTCCAACAAGGAAGAGCTTCCCCAACCTCCCGAGGCCCTTCACATGTTTTCAATGTAATGACGATCGCGCGCATGGCGAATTGTCATCATTACATTGAAAACGAAACTGAAACTTAGTTTAAGTTTCAGTGTTTCAGTGCTCGTGGGGCTATCTCAGCCCCCGAGCATCGAAACACTTGTGAGAGGTATTGTTTTCAAAGGGGAGAATCTCACCTTTTAATGGTACCCTTCCCTAGTGGATCCCTACTTGGGGATCACCCCAGGAGGGCGATCCCCAAGCAGGGATCCACCCACTAGCACCAGGGAGGGGGGAGCGGCCCTTTGGGCAAGGGCCTTTGCTCCCCCCATTGTGTTTTGGGCACAACAGTCTATCTGCCCCCTGTCTGCCCCCCTGGGGGGCTTCAAGCCCACTATGCACCAGGGATTTTTTTGTTATTGATGTTGGGGTGGGGGCTGCCCAGAAATGGCATGCCAATGCCCCCACTTCCCAGAGAAATGTCAGTCTTTCAGCCCCCCAGTGGGCAGACGGGGCAGTAGCCCCCATTCTGGCCCCCAGGATGGCAGAAAGCCAACTAGAACGAGGGCTTTTTTTTATTGAGGTTGGGTGGGGGCTGCCCTAAAAGAGCATGACACTGTCCCCACCTCTCCAGAGAAATGTCAGTCTTTCTGCCCCCCAGGGGGCAGATGGGGGCAGTAGCCCCCAATCTGCCCCGGGGGGCAGAAAGCCCACTAGTAACCAGGGATTTTTATTGATGTTGGGGTGGGGGCTGCCTAAAATGGGCATGACAATGCACCCACCCCAGTGAAATTTCAGTCTTTCTGTCCCTCCTGGGGACAGATGAGGGCAGCAGTCCCCAATCTGCCCCCTGGAGGGCATAAAGCCCATTAGAAAACATGTATTTATTTTATTGATGAAGGGGGTGGGAGTTGACCAAGATGGGCAGGCCACTCCCCCCCCCCAAAAAAAAATACAAGTCTTTCTGCTCCCCCAAGGGGCAGATGGGGGCAATAGCCACTAAGCACCAGGGTTTTTTTTAAATAAAGTTGGGCTGGGGGCTGTCCAGAATGGGCATGATAATGCCCCATCCCAAAAACAAGTACCACAGTATTTCTGCCCCTTCTCTGAGGCATATTGTGGCAATAGCCCTGTGTCTGCCCCCAGGGGGGAGAAAGCCCACCAGGCCTCTGGATTTTTTTTTATTCAGGGGTGAGGTCATCCCAGAATGGGCAGGCCAATGCCCTCATCTCCCCCCAAAAAATGCCACCGTCTTTCAACCCCAGGGGGTGGATGGGGGCAGTGGCCCCTGATATGCCCCGGAGGGGCAGAAAGCTCACTAGGCGCCAGCGATTATGCTGGCTTTTTTAATGCATGGTGGTTGCCCAGAATGGGCAAACTAATTCCCCCACCTCCAAAAAATAGCCACAGTCTTTTCAACCCTCCCCCCCCCTGATTTCTCCCTAGGGTGGCAGAATGCCCCCTAGGCACAGACTTGTTTTTAGCAAAGTGCCTCCCTGTGGATATTGGGCCCTAGCGCAGCCGGCGCATAGGGAGACCTAGCAAACCTATACTTTTTTGAAAACTAGACACCCAGGGGAGTCCAGGATGGGGTGACTCGTCTGGCTCTCACCAGGTTATGCTACCCAGAATCCATTGCAAACCTCAAAATGTTTTCAAGAAAACACATTTTCCTCACATTTCTGTGGTGGAAAGTTCTGGAATCTGCGTGGATCCACATATTTCCACCCAATCTGTACACCCAAAAGTCAAAGATAAAAATGATACCTCACACACATGGGTGCGTCAAGTACCCGCAACAGACGAGGGCCCAAAACGTATTGAGGAGCCATCAAAATGACCTATGACAAAACAACCTGGTTTTGCAAGGGGTCCCATGAGTTTTTGGCCCTGGGCTTGGTGGCCACCTAGGGAAACCTACCAAACCCATACATTTCTGAAAACTAGACACCCGGAGGAGTCCAGGAAGATATGACTTGCGTGGATCCCCCGATGTTTTCCTACCCAGAATACCCTGCAAACCTCAAATTCATGATGATAAAAATCACTTTTTTATCAGAAGTTCTGGAATCCGCGTGGATCCACAAATTTCCTATGAACCAGCATTCCCCAAGGTCTCCTGATGAAAATGGTACCTCACTCGCGTTGGTGGGTCAAGTACCCGCGACAGGCAAGGACCCAAAAGGTATTGAGAAGACATCAAAATGACCTATCACAAAACAACATGGTTTTCCCATGGGGGTCACCTGGGTTTTTGGCCCCGGGCTTGGCGGCCATCTTGGAAAACTACCAAACCCACACATGTCTGACAACTAGACACCCGGGGGAGTTCAGCGAGGTATGGCTTATGAGGATCCCCCAATGTTTTCCTACCCAGAATGCCCTACAACCCTCCAATGTAGCTGAAAAAAATCACTTTTTTCTCAAATGTCTGTGTGAGAAAGTTTTGGAATCCACGTGGATCCACAAATTTCCTACTACCCAACATTTCCTCAGCTCTCCTGATAAAAATGATACCTCACACACATGGGTGCGTCAAGTACCCGCGACAGGCAAGGGCCCAAAACGTATTGAGGAGACATCAAAATGACCTATCAGAAAACAACCTGGTTTTGCGAGGGAAGTAACCTGGATTTTTGGTCCCAGGATTGGTGGCCCTCTTAGGAAACCTACCAAACCCACACATTTCTCAAAACTAGACATCCAGGGGAGTCCATCAAGGTATGGCTTGCTTGGGTCCCCCAAAGTTTTCCTACCCAGAAAGCCCTGCAAACCTCAAATGTAGCTGAAAAATCACTTTTCTCAAATTTTGTGTGGGAAAGTTCTAGAATCAACGTGGATCCACAAATTTCCTACCACCCAGCATTCCCCCAAGTCTCCAGATAATAATGATACCTCACTTGCGTGGGTGGGTCAAGTACCAGCGGCAGGTAAGGGCTAAAAACGTATTGAGGAGACATCAAAATGACCTATCACAAAACAACCTGGTTTTGCAAGGAAGTCACCTGGGCCCTCATTTATGGAAAGTGACGCATCGCTGCGTGAAAACAGCGATGCGTCACTTTTCACTGCGTACTCCTTACGACATTCCCGATGCGTCATATTTAATGTATGACGCATCATGTCGCAAGGAGTTACAGATACGTCAGTATTTCTGACGTATCTGTAAGCGCAAAAGTGACGCATTGCTGGAGTGTGTCACAAAAGTGACGCAACTCCAGCAATGCGTCCTTTCACATGGGGAAAGCCCCATGTGAAAGGGCTTGCGTCAGTCTTACGCCTGCTGTGAGGCAGGCGCAAGGTTTTGACGCAACAGCGTCCTAAAAGTGACGCAGTGAAATCTCATAGATTTCACTGCGTCACTATTACGAGGCTTTTTGCGGGGGAACGCCCAATCTGCATACATTATACCTGACGCAGGTATAATGTGGCACAGGGGTTTAAAAAGTGACGCATCTACCTAGACTTTAGACTTCACTTTAAATATGGCACAACGAGGCGCATTTTTTACACCGCTGGTGCGTCACAAAAAGTGACGCACCGGCGGCGCAAAACTGATGCAAGGCCTTCATAAATAAGGCCCCTGGGTTTTTGGCACCGGGCTGGGCAGCCATCTTGGAAAACTATCAAACCCACACATTTCTGAAAACTAGACAGGAGTCTAGCGAGGTATGGCTTGCGTGGGTCCCCCAACGTTTTCCTACCCAGAATGCCCTGCACCCTCAAATTTAGCTGAAAAAAATCACTTTTTTCTCAAATTTCTGTGTGGGAAAGTTGTGGAATCCACCTGGATCCACAAATTCCTGATATTTTTGGGTGGAATCACTGTGCTGGCACAAATGCCCTACCCAACAGCGTTCCCCTCTGTCTCCAGAGTCACAGTTCATGAAGTTCATGGCTGAACACATCAACCTGACCTTACTGGCCGGCATCCCAAAGGTTCTGTCTTGGTTTCTCTTATTTTTCTCTGTATACCACAACCTTGTCAACATCATTTCCTCTTTTTGGTTCTCCTATCATCTTTACGTTGATGAAACTGATATTTTTTATATGTTTTCATGTCCTACTTTTATCTCTCAGCTCCCATTGCAGGTTTCCAAGTACTTCATGACCGTCTGTCAGAGGATGGCACTGTGATCCCTCATGCTGAACTTATCATAATTAGAATAATGCTGACACTTCTGCACCTACATTTCTTTCTAAACCCTTTTCCTTTCAATTCAGATCAATGCAATGCAATTTTTAATACCTACCCTTAGCCAGCATACTCTAACTGTTGCACCATCTGACAAAAATCTTAGGGTTCTCTTCAACCCCACCACGCACGTCACTTTCCTCACTGCGGTGAGAGAGCTCGACCCTTTCTCCTGTTTACCCTTCAGCGCCATCTCCTGAAGGCATAGCGCCCACTGACCGCTTACATATGACACTATGGGTCTGATTGCACAGTATTGGTAGAAAGGTCAATCTGCATGCAAAAATTACTTTAACATATGAAATTAAACTGTGCTAGTACTTCTTAAAATGAATTTACCAGTCATAAAACCTACACGGTAATCCCATTTCCATGGGTTTTAACACAGACATGTATCACCTGCTCTGGGCAGGTGGAACATGTATGCCATGGCTTGTGTGTGGGGTGCGGATGATGGGACGGGGATGTGAGAGCAGGGGATTTACTTTTCCTAGGAGAGAGTTGTGCTGGGATCGGACTTTCGACGCTAGTGGAGCTCGCTAATGCCTATCTCTTCCTGAGCATTTTCTTCACGACAGAGCGCTACCTCTAGCCGGACCCACTTTGCGGGTCCCGCGGCGCTGTGCTTTGCTTTGTGTGGACTGTGTGGGGGGCAGGTCTCGCTGAAACCCAGTGAGGACTTCTGTAAAGCAGGGCTGCGAGCGCGGCAGCAGCAGGACTACAGATTCCAAGAGTCTCTGCTGCTGACCTCACCTCAACCACCTGGTGCCGCTCTCCCTGTTGGCCACGCCCCCTAACCTCCCTGCTATACAAAAGTCGGACATCATCACCGCTGCGCGGGGGCGCGCGGGAGTGCGCCGGGAGAAAATTGAAATTTGTTATAATTCCTATTGCTTACTTCAGCCCACTTGGTCTCACTTGTTGTGTGTGCTTTGGTAGGCTATTTCTGTGCTTCTGCCTTTTAATAAATTGTGTTGTACCTCTCCCATCATAAATATGACGGCAAAAAAACTCAGTTCTGGTCGTGTCCTAGTGGGGAGATCTGGTTCTAAAACTAAATCGAACCCCTTACGTAATAAAATTACTTCCTCCCTGCAATTGAAAGGCCAATGCCAACTATTTAGCTTATGGGAGAGGGGAAAGGACAAGGCTTCGGAGGTCCCTCTAACTACGGAAGTGTTAGAGGGTAAAGTGCCTGAGCTAGCTAAAACCACTACTAAGGATAACTCAATCTTGGTTGCAGTTCCTGCCCTGCTCCATCTTGGATCCCCTTCCCCCAAAACAGTGGGGGGCTTCCCTTTGGTGACTATTGATTCGCAGAGGAATTTGGAGCTCCCACATGGGGCTTTGGGCTGTAATGTTATAAAATCTTCCAATGCCATCTCTCCCCAATTTCCTCATTTGGTAGTACCTAATCCCATAGAGAATCCAATTATTTCACCAGATTTGCCTTCTAATTCTGTTATTCCGGAGGGTGATTTTACTTTACCCGATATTGACTTAATAGCTCAAAAAGGGTCGATGAGACTCCCTCAGGACATTGCCAGGGCTAATTCTAACACCACTGAAGCTATTTTAATCTCTAGTCCTCGTCCTCTTAGTAGTACCCCTTCTAATAAATTTGATTTCTCTTTAGCCCAGTTAAATTTCACTTCTTGCTCTGGCCCCAATTTGAACAATATGCCTGTGAGCCCTCCAAGTACTAATGATAAGCTAATTTCCAATTCCCTGTCCTCTTTGGAATCATTATTATCTTCTATTCTCCGTTTACTGGAAACATTTGTTGGAGGTTCGGATTGCATCCTTGATACGGTAACCCAAATCCTAAGAGTGCTCTTACATAATAATAGTGGGTCCGTTCTCGGGTGCCATCCAGAGCCTGACAATTTATTGGAGATCCCGAACAAGAGGTCTCCGAATGAAATAGTAACACTAAATCCAGTTCAAACGGTTTCTTATCCCTCTCCCGAAGGACAGAAAAGAAATAAATTAGTAGTCACATTGGCAGATCCAACGGTTGATAAGGTGGTTTCTGCTGGAGCCAACTGTGTTGTCATTCACGACGAAGAGATAGAAGCTTTGTCTGTCTCTCCCGTCATTTAAAATTTGGAAGCTCCCCCTCTGTTTCCTATATTCTCTCTACAGGTAAAAAAAGAGGAAGAGGTCCCTATTGCTTCCCAAGGTAATGTTGAAAAGGTAGTCCCGATAAAGCAAAAAAAGAATAGAATAAAAAAGAGGAAACCTGTCCGAAGATTTTCTAAAAAAAGACAGAGGAAACTTAGGTTTGAAAAGAATTGGGAACCTGTATTAGAAAAATCCTGCCGAACTGAGCAGTCCTTTGCTGTACAGGAAGATATAATTGGTTCTCCTAAAGTGGAACAAGTGACTATTGGGTCTGGTCTTATAAGTTCCTCCAACCACTCCTACCCTAGTGTTTCATTACTCCCTGTAAATCCTCTACCTTCCACTCTTAACCCCTTGGCTAGGCCTTATCAAGACTCTCCTACAATTGTGCCCATTCCCTTGGTGCCAACTAGGGATAAAATAAATGTAGATACCTTTTTTTTAGATTTTTCTCCTTTATTCGACACTGACCTAATTCTAAATAGATCAGTTCTGCTCACTTGTTTTCAGGAGATTGAAAGTTTAAAAGTAATTCAAACTTCGGATCTGGATGTGGTACTACTTCCCAATGTCACTCTAGGGAGAACAGCAAGGGTGAAATTTCATTCTAAATTGGTGTTGAATCACATCTTACAGTGGGCAGAGGAATTACAAATCAGTGGGATTGATGTCACTCCATATTTCGTAGAAGAACGGAGTGAAAGATTATCCACTAATTTGCCAACAATCTCTGATATTAATGTGAAGCCTACAGATTGGTCCTCAGTTAGATCTGAGGACTTAAAAATATGTGTTTCAAAAAATGAAAGGCAAGTTCTTTATAAAAATCCTCCTCTTCCTAAACAAGCTTTGATGGATGATAATTCAAAATGGAGTTGGTTACCAGGTGTTCTCTCTAGCAAATCTACTTCTTGTCCGAAACCGCATCCAAATTTTTAACAGAGATTTGAAGTTAATCTCATGGAATACTGCGGGTTTCAAAGATTACAAGGAAAAATTATGTTTCCTACGTTCCCTAGAAGCCGACATAATTTGTCTTCAAGAAACGTGGGTGGAAGGTAAATTAATACTAGAAAAAGAGTACTTTGTTTTAGAAGGTAGTGCAATCCCCTCTAGGAGAGGTCATGCAAAGGGTGGAATAGCATGCTTATTATCCAATAGAATCAATTGGAATTATTCCCACTATCTTGATCCTGATAAATTGTTTCAGGCAATAATTTACAAAAATGTGTTCAATGATTGTTCCAATAAATTGCTTGTTTTAATAAATACTTACATTCCCCCAAACTTTTGCTTTAATGATGGTTTAAAAGTACTCTTCTCCTTCTTAACTAAAATTATGGACACTCCCCCCCCCCTTATATATTATTACTTGGGGACCTGAATTGTAATATATCTAATTGTGGTCTTGATTTGTTTAGAAATAAATTTAGGGAAGAATCTCTTAATATACCTCAGGCCCTGTTTCCAGCGAATATTAAATCTAATAAAAGAGGTAAATTCGTTTTGGAAGGTCTTTCTAAGGTGGATTGTCTAATAATAAATGGGAGATTCCCTTCTGACATCCCGGCAGCTTTCACACATAATTCAAAAAACAGAGACTCTATTATTGATTATGTAATCGCAGATTGTTCTTTCTTTTCCCATGTGAAAGATCTTTTGGTTGTAGACACTAAACTTAGCGACCATAATGTGCTGATGCTTACAGTTTCTCTCAGCCCTCCTCTGGCGGATTCCTGGCACATCGACACGGATGTGGTGAATTTTGGCGCCAGTTCGGGGAAATGTTTTTGGAATCACCGTTCTTTTGTGTGTTTGCTGACTCTTTTAATTTCTACTGTGGAGAATTTGTTTCGGTGGGATGGGAGGGAACTATTAGGCTTTGCTGAGTTTTTAGAATTAGTGACCTCAAAAGCTAAGAAGGGCCCCTCCTCTAAAAAAATCCTTAGTATTCCCCCAATCGCTTCGGCTACTAAATATTGAAATAAATAAAGTGATAAGGGGTCAATACTTATCATTTAGTCGGGAAGCCCATCAGAAATTAGCACTACCAAAAAGAAGGAGAGCAAGGCTGAAGGCCAGTTTAAAAAGAGATAAGGAGGATTCCGTTTGGATCCAACTCCGGGAAGCCTCATATAAGGGCCAAGCTAAGACATTCTGGTCATTAATTGGCAAAGGTTGCGGCACTAGAGTTAGTCCTACGCCAATTGCCATTAATGAGCAGATCTGGGTTCATTATATTGAAAATCTGTACAGTAATAATAATCTGCAATGGAAAAATGTTGTACCTTATAATGACTCTTGCGTGTATGATTCCCCGACCGAAAAGGAAATTGAATTAGCCATTAAGAGCATGCGCTCTTCCGGTGCGATGGGTCCTGGCGAGGTTCCCATCTCTGTGCTAAAACAACAGAGCGAATTATGGAGCAAAATTCTTTATCCTGTGTTTAAATCTTGCTTTGCTAGCGGAATTGTCCCCCCATCCTGGAAAGGGAGTATTCTTGTCCCTTTATATAAAAAAGGGGCAAGAGACCTACCACAAAATTACCGTCAAATTGCTTTGCTTGATGCCATCGGCAAGGTCTTTGCAAAATGTATTCTCACCTTAATCAACGATTGGGTAACTAAGGTAAAAATTTTGCCTTTTGAACAAACTGGTTTTAGGCAAAAGCACGGAACGTTAGATAACTTGACTGCACTTCAGGTTATAACGGAAAAATATGTGAAAGTCCGTGGAGGGCATGTTTATGGCGCGTTCATCGATTTCTCCACAGCTTTCGATAAAGTGGACAGAACATTGCTGTGAAGAAAGTTAATCGATTTAGGAATGCCTCCTTTTCTTATCAAATTAGTTCGCGCCCTCTACGCGGACACCTGGTGCAGAGTGCTGCTAGGTGGTGAAAGAGGTTTATCTAGAATAATTCCCACATCCAACGGGTTAAAACAGGGTTGCCTATTGGCCCCTCTACTATTTTCTCTTTATACAGTTGATTTACCTCTGGCTCTCTCAGCATGTTCAGGTATTGCCCCGATTTTGGGGGGCTCTCCAATTGTATGCCTCATGTATGCTGATGATATTTTGATTCTTGACCTAACTCCTAAGGGTCTGAATAATCGCCTGCAGGCTTTATATAAATATGCTGGAAACCATTTTTTGTTGATAAATATTGCAAAAAGCAAAGTGATGTGCATGTCGGGTAGGAAGAAACCTAAATATCCGAACTTTCCTTGGGTTGTAGGGGGTCAAAAATTGGAAACAGTGAAATCTTATTCCGTCCTTGGTAAAATTGTTATGAGTAATTTAAGTGAAAAAGCTCATATAGCCAACAATTCCCGGAAAGCTATTGTTCAGGGAAAGAGTTTGGTATCCTTGTATAAGGCTACAGGTAGAAGGCATTTTTCGATATTATTAGATGTATTTCGAGCAAAAGTTCCTGCCTCCCTACTCTATGGAATAGAGTTAATTGATATAAAAAATTGGAGCTTCTTAAATTCCTCTGAAGGAAAAATTTTACGTAGCCTAGTATCTGTCAATACAGCTAGTTCTACTGCTGTCTTTAGACAGGAATTCGGCTTACGTAGTAGCTGGGTCCAAGGTCTAGCGGGAATCGTGCGCTGGGTTGTCAGCTTTGTAAGGAGCGAGCCTAGTACCTTAAGACATCTTATAAAAAATGAGTTGTTGGGAAATTTTAATGACTATTCATTAATCGTAAAAAAAATTAGATATGCTGTGGGTCAATTACAACTGGATAAAGATGTTTTATTCTCTTTGTCACCTTATCAGTTAAAAACCCTTTTGAAGTCCTCCTCGTGGGAACTAGGGTTTAGACTGGATAGAGATCTTCGGATTTTGAAAAAGGGCATTACCCCAGTTATCGATTCCTGTCTGTTGAGGAAAGCTCAACCATACGTTCAATGGAACATTCCTCATGGCGTTAGACGCCTACTGTTTTTAGTAAGACAGGATTTACTTCCTTTGAAATCGCTCTTATCCAGATGGCATGGCTCTTCAGCGGTCTGTGATTTTTGTCATATGTATGATCAAGATTTGTCTCATGTCATTTTTGTTTGTCCAGCCCTGATGTCTTATAGGCGAAGATGGCTTAGACCCATCTGCCTTCAATTGAACATTTTGTCTGCTCCCTCTTTTAGTGCAGCTGTGATCAATCCTCCTAATGAAATGTTTTGTTTCAAACTGTACAATTTTTGTTTAATGTGTCCTGGATTTGTATTAATTTGATAATTCAGATGCTCTAATTGTTGTGTATTCTTATTCTATGTACCTGTCGATATTTTATTTTAAAGATTTTTATTGTATGTATTTTATGTCTTTTATGTGGATCTCGTAAGAGTTCCGATATCATAATAAACTTGAACTTGAACTTGAGAGCAGGGGAAGGGAGGCGATGGGATGCTAAGTTCTGGCTACCTCCTGCCAGTAAAAAAGAGGAAATGGGTGTGAGTGCTGCTGCAGCTAAAATATTATATGATTTTTTTGGGCGGAGTTACCAACTGGTAGAATTGGGTCCTGTGTTCCAAAACCTGGGAAAAACAGGCGTGCACCCATTCACAATCAGGCTGAGCTTAATTCCATGGGGCAATTCCACTGGACCTAACTCATAACCAGTACCACAGTCTGAACATACATGTATGATGCGTGGATGCACTTTCTGCTGTCGTGGCTTTTGATTACATACAGTGGTCATGGAAGAGCAGTGAATACATTGAAATAATAAAAAGCAGTATACTAGTCCCTCAAAATGAGAGAGGGAGTCTACGCCAGAATGGAAAGTGCACCAAATTGGAAATAAGGGGCTAAATTGGTGTGCAAAAATGGGAACTTTTTGGAAGATATTCTGATTATACAAATGCTATGATCCATGAAGCTAAAACCCAGTATAGATTGTCAATAATTCACACTACGACGATGGAGCATGATTTTGAGACATACATAAATTAGATAACTACTTTTTTTGCGGTTTTATATTGCGCGAACTCGACCCGAAGGTATTGGGGCACTTTACATGAGCACCAGTTACATTACACAAGCACGCATTCCTTTTTGTGGGAGGCACGGGGAGATTAAGAGATTTCCCCAGAAAAGCAGGATGTTGAGCCTGGTTGAACCTTTCCCCAAAGCCAAAGTCGGCAGCTCTGGCCTTTAGGCCACATCCGCCATGTGATACTTCACCGGAGGCGGGAATGAAGGTGGAAGGATAGAATGATGAGGCTTTTCCTCATTCGCAGTGAGCGCACGCGGCACAAAAATAGTCCAGGAGGTTGGGCGCCAGCCTTTGATAACAACCGTGATGACGTCAGGTATCTGGACGGCTTTATTGAAAGTGAAGAGCGGCCCGCGCGCGGCGCCCTCCCTGGACCGCTACCAGCAGAGCCACACACAGCCATTGTTGGGCTGAGAGCTTCTTGACCACAAATCACTCAAGCCAGGTTAATGGATAAAGCAGCCATTCAGCAACGACAAGTAACCACATTAAATTGCCGCGCATTACGGTGGGGTCGGGCCCGCTGCTTAATGTCCAAGAAACAACTGTAGAAGGATGAACGAGCCAAACGTGTCACTCAGCTGCAGCCTCGCTGATATTTGAAAAATGGAAGGAATTCGATAAGGAATGTATCAGAGCAATGAAAAACCTTGTACCAACAACTGCACGGAGCCGAGCAGCAGCATAGCCAAGATGGATCATTCAGAGATGCAGGCACCCAGGAATACATTCTGGATAAAAGATTGGGAAAGTGAGCATACGATTTATTAGGAAATCATACTGTGAGTGCACAGAGCAAGTCAAGCTGGAGGTGGAAAGGAAATATAGGCGAAAGTTTCAAATACAATGGAAAAGCAGCAGTGCTTAATTTGTAAAAAAATAAAATAAATCATAAGTGCAGCCAGCTCTCGTCTGGAGACCACTGCAGCTTGCACCACACATTGCCCCTGGCATGTGTCCAGTGATAGTAACAACACAACAACTAACGATCACACTCCTACAACTGTGACAAATCAGACTATTTCAGGCGACCAACACAATATGAAAGGCTTGGGCAGCAGCTAATTGTAATTTTTAATGCATATTGAATTAATAAATGACTGTTGTGGTAATCTCTTAATCAGACAGACAAAGCCATCATGTGGCTGACTGTCACAAGTGGTGGTGTTGACCAATAAGTGCCGGTTCCGATCACTGGAAACCACCGGCTCAAATAAAGGGTATTCAAAAGAGATAACAATGGGGTTCCAGGACAGGATAAACTGACTATTCTTGTGCTTTGCAGGCAGGAAGTCTTATTTTTCCCTACGGCATCAGCAAGGGCGAAAGTCCCATATGAGGCAATACCATGGGCACTAAAAAACGAATGGCTCGCAAAAGCCATAGTCAGAGGCATTTATGTGTACGCTGCTCAACGACCCTCCCTGCTAAATCAGGCCTGTGTGTTGCGTATACATGAAGGGTTGGTGTACCCCTGCCTGGAGAACTGCATGCATTGCGTGTGCTCCAGAGTGTATTTTTGAGGTAGCTGTCACCCTTTGTCCCTGAGCATGCCCCTGCTTTTCTCCTTTCTCTCCACCCTTCCCACACAGGCCACTGAAGAAGAGTGGCTCAATGATTAGAGCGGCAGACTCGGATGCAGAGGTCTAGCCCAGGACCAGGGTTCAATTCACCGCCTCGGCGGGTCTTGGACTCAAAATTCCACGGACCTGATAATTCTTGCCTCGGTGCCTATGCCAATCATGGAGTCCCACTCTGCAACTCTGTCAATAGCTTGTTTAATCTCCACAACGCTTGGGGTGCCCAGGAGTGGATGCCTCACAGGGAAAGCTGGATGGGTTCCACAGCGGTATTCGTACAAGCGCCTTGAGACCCTTGCGGGTGAGTAGTGCGCTATACAAGTATCAATTTACAATTTTACCGCAACCAGATTAACATTGCCTTCAATGCAACACGGAAAACTACCTGTCTTCCAAACGAGGAATGAATTCTTTATTTTTTAAGTTAGTTAAAACCATAACAACATGCCAATGAAAATGTTCGTCTTAAAATAATTTAAAATGTAATCACAAAAGATTTACGAGTGCACAGTGATAAATCAGAAGAAGGGTATGTTTTCTTGACATTTTGGGTGGCCTTTTGGTGTTTGCCTGTTGGCTTGGACACCACACCTGCATGGATTATGGCCCAATTAAGCTAACAATTGTGCTTGCTTAAAGGAATTTCCAGCAAGGAGGTAAGGTTTCTGGCAATCATGGAACCTCTGGCTTTGTGATACATAAAGGTTAAACAATAAATAATGAAACTCTACCTCAGAAATTGGGTCCTCAAAATCTGGTCCGTTGGCAGCTGACTAGAGCGGTTTAGATCTATGCCTGGATGGAATTGGGTCCTTTTTAGGTCTCGCAGACGTAAAAAGCAGGCGTAAGCCTGCTGTCTGCGAGACATCTTTTGTTGGCGTTTTAGAAGGAATCTGAGACGGAGCTCACGCACGAGCGTCGCCGTCTCAGATTCCTCCGCGAGGGCGCGCACGGCACCACACACACGCATGCGCATACACAGAGACACACAAGCGCCCATGCACGCACCCATACATACAGAGAACCCACCCCCGCATACACACACGCGCGCAGACACACACACACTGCACACACACACTGCATACACACACTGCATACACACACGCTCCCCCCCTCCCCCTCCCTTCACGGCGCTGTGCCCATCTCCTGCCTCGCAAGCACTCACCGGGTCGGCTCCCATCTCCTGCCTCGCAAGCACTCACCGGGTCGGCTGGTGCTCGGCGGCGGGCCGGTCTCTCCTTCTCCAGCGGGGGCTCCATCTTCTGCACGGCCCCCCCCCCCGCCATGGCTGGCACGGCATCTCCGGTCACAACAGGCTGAGGCAAAGCTTCCGCGAGGCAGTAGGAGTGGACACACCTCTTTCCGGCCCCGCCCACAACCAGGCGGCGGGCCGGACATCTGCTTCCGGTGTTTTCCTCCGGGCTGCGGCGGTGATTGTTCTCTCGTCTCCTCCTGTAATGCACCGTTCGCTCCTCTTGTATTTTGTTGTCTCACGATGATCACTTTTGCCTCATGTAATGTAACATTTGCTTTTGTAATTTGTTCACTTGTAATGTTCATAAGGGAGGGCTGTTTCTCGTTTACTTATAGAACAGAACAACTCTTTTAAAAATGGCGCCTTGACCCAGAAGCTGGTGTTTTTTATGCAGCATAATCGGTTTTGAAGATTGTTGTTTTGCAGGATGTGGTAATAAAATGTAAACTAGTTTCAGAAATGTGTGCTACATTATTCAAGCATGATTTTTATTAATGGCGAAAATAACCCTATTTTATTCTTTTGCCGAACAACCACAGTTGCCATGCCCTTGAGCAGACGGTTCATGTGACACAGTGACTTGACTGGCACTGTACTGGGTAAAAGAGCAGTCTCAGCTGTGACCCCACCCTTTTGTCACATGTTTGGTTAGTAACATAGGGCTGCCGGCATGGCTTTTCGCGGTCTCTGGAACATTTCAGTCAGTGCAGCGCATGTTAAGTGAGGCCTTCGGGAAGTCACGTGTTTGTCTTTACGATGATTGCGTTAAGTGCACATATGGGCTCTGGCGCCGCGTTGCCATTCTGGTTTCCCAAGTCTGCTGTGTCGGTTGTGTTGAATGGCGCTAGCCATTATGCCTTCGGCAGGTCAGTCTCCGCTTTTGGGCGCCACGGGGAGGTACTGCTGAGTCTGACACGAATCCACAGGACTTGTTGCTCTCTTACTGTATTTCCCGTTTCCACCGCATGTGCAGGACTATTTCTGCAATCAGCCTTCGTGAGTCGAGTCGCCCCCAAATTCACTTAACTAGTTCCGTCAATTTATTTTGCTTGCTAGACTAGTGTTCCTTTCTGAAGTGGCATTGTTTATGTGCTGTGCCTGTGCCCGAGGAAAAGGCGTGACCAGGAATGGGTTGGACAGAGAAATGCTATCACACGAGAGTGATTAAGCCTTCTTTTTGGAAGGAAGTGACCTTTGAAAACCTTAAAGTTCGTTTTCTTAAAAATATGAGTAGTCGAAGGCTGGGCGTGCTGCTGCATTCCTCGGCTTTGTCACCTCTGGAACAAGCAAACCCTTCTCGTGCAGCTTGAAGAAATGGAGCCGCACTTGTCACTCTTGGGTAATAAAAAAGCGCACACTGTTGAGTCTGTCCTGGATGTGGCGAACAGCCTGCAGATATCTCTGACCCCAGAACCGACTGCGGAGGAGCAGAGGCTCCGGTGTGAAAAATTAGTACAAGCTTGGTGAACATTATCTGCGCCATCTTGCCCCCTTTTCGAGCCCATTCGTGCGCGTAAGCGGCAGCCATTTTGAGCACCATGGCCTCCCTGCCCCTCGCTGATAGCCAGCGCGTCTCTCTCTCTCTTAACCTCGCAAGCATCCCCCCGCACACTGACAACCCCCGCTCTCTCATGCCCTGGGTCATAAACCCCACTTCAGCGCAGCTTCACCACAGAATCCCATCCTGTTCCCAGCGCGACACCTCCCCTCATTCCTTTCATGGCCTCAGATCCTTTTGATACAAACCCCCTTTTCCTGTATCCCCGTTTGTCTTCCTTGTTCCCAGGCCGCCACCTGGCCTTGCGGATACTGTTTATTACCCCGTACAGTAGGAAGCTCCCCCTCCCCATCAAAAGACCCTCGAGCCGATCAAAGCCCCCACCCTATGAGATCCGATCAACCCCATGCATTCCGTGAATCGACGGAATGCCCTGCTGTGCGACAACCATCACCTGTTGTGACCGGGGTGGGGAATCCAACTGTAAATGTATGTGGGAACGGGCCTGAAGGGGAGATTCCGAGGATGTTCTTTCAAATACTAAAGTGTTGCGAGAATGTGTTATGTGCAATAAAGGCCATAAAACCCTAGTATAAGAGGCCAGGCCTCAGAGATGTGGTTAGAGCACCTCGTGACGATACTTGCTGTCTGAATTGATGTGTTCTCCTCCGGAGAGAATAAAATCCTCGTTTCCTGCCTTCCAGTCTCCAGCGCCTGCTTCTTCATTGGTTAACATTGGTGGGTCATAGAGGCGATACCGCCGGGCAACATAAAAAGGGTCTTTGGTTACTGGTTGTCTTTGGAACCCCTTTTTTACACCGGGTCCCCGAAGTACCACCTTGTGAGCAGAACGTAACCAGGTAGGTATGAAGAGAGCTCCTGCACGTGTGGGGTGCATACAGGGTTGTTTTGAATGCACTTTCTCTTTTAGCAGCTGGCCACAACTGAGTGGGCTCTCGTGTTTTTTGACCTGTCTCAATCAAACATGCAGCCTTCATCTTTTGTGCCCATTAATTATCATGCATATTAAATCACTGTACTTAGAGTTAAGAAAAATATGTGATCTCAGACAAGTATGAGTTATGATAGACAGTTCAGATGCTGGCGCAGCTCTTTACATTTATTAACCCTTGTACAATCTAAGCCCTAATGGAGAGGCATTTTTTGTGTGCAGAATTTAAGCGTTGTGGGCCTCTACTTTTTAGGCAAGTTGGTGCATATATCTTTGGAAACTATTATTCGATGACACAACACAGCTATCTGTGATTATACGAAGTGCTCTTTGGCGACTAAACAAAGTGCTTGCTCTGCGCATTCAGTGTCCTGCAGGCACAATTGTTTGTGGGCACAGCTCCATGCGGCTGCATCCCCATGAAGACACAGTTCACTGCTCATATAACTCTATACAGGCTCAAGTTCTTGCCAATAGATTTCCACGTGAACACTTGAACACAAACTCCACGTG
This sequence comes from Lissotriton vulgaris, assembly GCF_964263255.1. Classification (NCBI taxonomy): domain Eukaryota; kingdom Metazoa; phylum Chordata; class Amphibia; order Caudata; family Salamandridae; genus Lissotriton; species Lissotriton vulgaris. Next base: position 222,085,679 of record NC_141696.1, on the reverse strand, counting down.
TAATCAAACCTATAGTTTGGCAAACATCCCTGCACAATCAACTCCCTTCAGACACACCTCCCTGCTAAACAAGCATTTGCAATGCAATAGGTCTCGCAGTTGTGAGAGTTTGAGCTATTGGCATTTTAAATGACAGTGCCTTTTATTTATGTATTGGTTTTTAAAACATAAATAAAAGGCATTGTCATTTACAAAGCCAATAACTTAAACTCTCTCAAATGCGAGACCTATTGCATTGCAAATGCTTGTTGGGTTTGACACCAGGAACCTTTCGCCGATATTTGATATTGTTATCCGAATCTCTGTCATCAGAGGTAATGTCTGTCTTAGCTTCGCTAGGAGAAAATAACTCAACCTGATTATCTTCCCACTTAGTTCCTCCTCCCTGTTTGAGGGTCTGCCAAAAGAAGCTTGCCTGCCCTTCAAAAGAGCTATCTCTACATTATCAAAACGGTCTATAGAAGAGTATGGTTCGAGATTAGCCCCTCTCTGCTTTCCACAAGGGTCAGGGACAACCTTCTCTAGTAGGGTTTGGTCTATCTTCCCTGTCGCATTATTCTCATTATTTGGCACCTCGCACAAGAAATCCAGCAATGCATCCACTGGTGCCAGCACTCATCTGACTAGGGAGCTGCACCCATTGTCCACCGGTGCCAGTACACATCACACTAGGGAGCTGCACCCTGCGTCCACCGGTGCCAGTACTCATCTGACTAGGGAGCTGCACCCTGCGTCCACCGCTGCCAGTACTCATCACACTAGGGAGCTGCACCCTGCGTCCACCGGTGCCAGTACTCATCTGACTAGGGAGCTGCACCCTGCGTCCACCGGTGCCAGTACTCATCACACTAGGGAGCTGCACCCTGCGTCCACCGGTGCCAGTACTCATCAGACTAGGGAGCTGCACCCTGCGTCCACCGGTGCCAGCACACATCACACTAGGGAGCTGCACCCTGCGTCCACCGGTGCCAGCACACATCTGACTAGGGAGCTGCACCCTGCGTCCACCGGTGCCAGTACTCATCAGACTAGGGAGCTGCACCCTGCGTCCACCGGTGCCAGCACACATCACACTAGGGAGCTGCACCCTGCGTCCACCGCTGCCAGTACTCATCACACTAGGGAGCTGCACCCTGCGTCCACCGGTGCCAGCACTCATCACACTAGGGAGCTGCACCCTGCGTCCACCGGTGCCAGTACTCATCTGACTGAGGAGCTGCACCCTGCGTCCCCCGGTGCCAGTACTCATCACACTAGGGAGCTGCACCCTGCGTCCCCCGGTGCCAGTACTCATCTGACTAGGGAGCTGCACCCATTGTCCACCGGTGCCAGTACTCATCACACTAGGGAGCTGCACCCATTGTCCACCGGTGCCAGTACTCACCACACCAGGGAGCTGCATCCTGCGTCCACCGGTGCCAGTACTCATCTGACTAGGGAGCTGCACCCTGCGTCCACCGCTGCCAGTACTCATCACACTAGGGAGCTGCACCCTGCGTCCACCGGTGCCAGTACTCATCTGACTAGGGAGCTGCACCCTGCGTCCACCGCTGCCAGTACTCATCACACTAGGGAGCTGCACCCTGCGTCCACCGGTGCCAGCACTCATCACACTAGGGAGCTGCACCCTGCGTCCCCCGGTGCCAGTACTCATCAGACTAGGGAGCTGCACCCTGCGTCCACCAGTGCCAGTACTCATCTGACTAGGGAGCTGCACCCTGCGTCCACCGCTGCCAGTACTCATCACACTAGGGAGCTGCACCCTGCGTCCACCGGTGCCAGCACTCATCACACTAGGGAGCTGCACCCTGCGTCCCCCGGTGCCAGTACTCATCAGACTAGGGAGCTGCACCCTGCGTCCCCCGGTGCCAGCACTCATCTGACTAGGGAGCTGCACCCATTGTCCACCGGTGCCAAAACTCATCACACTAGGGAGCTGCACCCTGCGTCCCCCGGTGCCAGTACTCATCACACTAGGGAGCTGCACCCTGCGTCCCCCGGTGCCAGTACTCATCACACTAGGGAGCTGCACCCTGCGTTCACCGGTGCCAGTACTCATCACACTAGGGAGCTGCACCCTGCGTTCACCGGTGCCAGTACTCATCACACTAGGGAGCTGCACCCTGCGTCCCCCGGTGCCAGTACTCATCACACTAGGGAGCTGCACCCTGCGTTCACCGGTGCCAGTACTCATCACACTAGGGAGCTGCACCCTGCGTCCCCCGGTGCCAGTACTCATCACACTAGGGAGCTGCACCCTGCGTCCACCGGTGCCAGTACTCATCTGACTGAGGAGCTGCACCCTGCGTCCACCGGTGCCAGTACTCATCACACTAGGGAGCTGTACCCTGCGTCCCCCGGTGCCAGTACTCATCACACTAGGGAGCTGCACCCTGCGCCCACCGGTGCCAGTACTCATCTGACTGAGGAGCTTCACCCTGCGTCCACCGGTGCCAGTACTCATCACACTAGGGAGCTGCACCCTGCGTCCACCGGTGCCAGTACTCATCACACTAGGGAGCTGCACCCTGCATCCCCCGGTGCCAGTACTCATCACACTAGGGAGCTGCACCCTGCATCCCCCGGTGCCAGTACTCATCACACTAGGGAGCTGCACCCTGCGTCCCCCGGTGCCAGTACTCATCACACCAGGGAGCTGCACCCTGCGTTCACCGGTGCCAGTACTCATCACACTAGGGAGCTGCACCCTGCGTCCACCGGTGCCAGTACTCATCTGACTGAGGAGCTGCACCCTGCGTCCACCGGTGCCAGTACTCATCTGACTTGAGAGCTGCACCCTGCGGCCATCGGTGCCAGTACTCATCACACTAGGGAGCTGCACCCTGCGTCCACCGGTGCCAGTACTCATCCGACAAAGGAGCTGCACCCTGCGTCCACCGGTGCCAGTCCTCATCTGACTAGGGAGCTGCACCCTGTGTCTCCCAGTGCCAGTACTAACCTGACTAGGGAGCTGCACGCTCCATCCACAGTGCCAGTACTCATCTGACTTGACAACTTTTCCCTTCGTCCACTGGTGCCAGTACTCATCGGACTAGGGAGCTTCACCCTGCATCGGCCGGTGCCAGTACTCATCTGACTAGGAAGCTGCACCCAGCGTCCACAGGTGCCAGTACTTATTTGACTAGGTAGCTGCACCCTGCGTCCACCGGTGCCAGTACTCATCTGACTTGAGAGCTTCACCCTGCGTCCACTGGTGCCAGTACTCATCTGACTTGAGAGCTTCACCCTGCGTCCACTGGTGCCAGTACTCATCTGAGTTGAGAGCTTCACCCTGCGTCCATCGGTGCCAGTACTTATCTGATAGGGAGCTGTACTCTGCGTCCACTGGCGCCAGTACTCATCTGACTTGAGAGCTTCACCCTGCGTCCACTGGTGCCAGTACTCATCTGACTAGGGAGCTGCACCCTGCGTCCACCAGTGCCAGTACTCATCTGACTTGAAAGCTTCACCCTGCGTCCACTGGTGCCAGTACTCATCTGACTTGAGAGCTTCATCCTGCGTCCATCGGTGCCAGTACTCATCTGACTAAGGATCTTCACCTTGCGTCCACCGGTGCCAATACTCATCTGATTAGGGAGCTTCACCCTGCGTCCAGCGGTGCCAGTACTCATCTGACTAGGGAGCTTCACCCTGCGTCGGCCGGTGCCAGTACTCATCTGACTAGGTAGCTGCACCCTGCGTCCACCGGTACCAGTACTCATCTGACTTGAGAGCTTCACCCTGCGTCCACCGGTGCCAGTACTCATCTGACTAGGGAACTGCACCCTGCGTTCACCGGTGCTAGCACTCATCCGACTAGGGAGCTGCACTTTGCGTCCACCAGTGCCAGTACTCACCTGACTAGGGAGCTGCACGCTCCATCCCCAGTGCCAGTATACATCTGACTTGAGAGCTTCACCCTGCTTCCACAGGTGCCAGTACTCATCTAACTAGGGAGCTGCACCCTGTGTCTCCCAGTGCTAGTACTCACCCGACTAGGGAGCTGCACGCTACATCCACAGTGCCAGTACTCATCTGACTTGACAACTTCACCCTGCGTCCACCGGTGCCAGTACTTATCCGATTAGGGAGCTGCATCCTGAGTCCAAAGATGCCAGTACTCATCTGACTTGAGAGCTTCACCCTGCGTCCACCGGTGCCGGTACTCATCTGACTAGGGAGCTGCACCCTGCGTCCACCAGTGCCAGTACTCATCTGACTTGAGAGCTTCACCCTGCGTCCACCGGTGCCAGTACTCATCCGACTAGGGAACTTCACCCTGCGTTCACCGGTGCCAGTCCTCATCTGACTAGGGAGCTGCACCCTGCGTCCACCAGTGCCAGTACTCATCTGACTTGAGAGCTGCACCCTGCGTTCACCAGTGGCAGTACTCATCTGACTTGAGAGCTTCACCCTGCGTCCACCGGTGCCAGTACTCATCCGACTAGGGAGCTGCACCCTGCGTCCACCAGTGCCAGTACTCATCTGACTTGAGAGCTTCACCCTGCGTCCACCGGTGCCAGTACTCATCCGACTAGGGAACTTCACCCTGAGCCCACAGATGCCAGTACTCATCTGACTTGAGAGCTTCACCCTGCGTCCACCGGTGCCAGTACTCATCCGACTAGGGAGCTGCACCCTGCGTCCACCAGTGCCAGTACTCATCTGACTTGAGAGCTTCACCCTGCGTCCACCGGTGCCAGTACTCATCCGACTAGGGAGCTGCACCCTGAGCCCACAGATGCCAGTACTCATCTGACTTGATAGCTTCACCCTGCGTCCACCGGTGCCAGTACTCATCTGACTTGAGAGCTTCACCCTGCGTTCATTGGTGCCTCTACTCATCGGACTAGGGAGCTGCACACTGCGTCCACCGGTGCCAGTACTCATCTGACTAGGGAGCTGCACCCTGCGTCCACCGGTGCCAGTACTCATCCGACTAGGGAACTTCACCCTGAGCCCACAGATGCCAGTACTCATCTGACTTGAGAGCTTCACCCTGCGTCCACCGGTGCCAGTACTCATCCGACTAGGGAGCTGCACCCTGAGCCCACAGATGCCAGTACTCATCTGACTTGATAGCTTCACCCTGCGTCCACCGGTGCCAGTACTCATCTGACTTGAGAGCTTCACCCTGCGTTCATTGGTGCCTCTACTCATCGGACTAGGGAGCTGCACACTGCGTCCACCGGTGCCAGTACTCATCTGACTAGGGAGCTGCACCCTGCGTCCACCGGTGCCAGTACTCATCTGACTTGAGAGCTTCACCCTGCGTCCACCGGTGCCAGTACTTATCTGATAGGGAGCTGTACTCTGCGTCCACTGGCGCCAGTACTCATCTGACTTGAGAGCTTCACCCTGCGTCCACTGGTGCCAGTACTCATCTGACTAGGGAGCTGCACCCTGCGTCCACCAGTGCCAGTACTCATCTGACTTGAAAGCTTCACCCTGCGTCCACCGGTGCCAGTACTCATCTGACTTGAGAGCTTCACCCTGCGTTCATTGGTGCCTCTACTCATCGGACTAGGGAGCTGCACACTGCGTCCACCGGTGCCAGTACTCATCTGACTAGGGAGCTGCACCCTGCGTCCACCGGTGCCAGTACTCATCTGACTTGAGAGCTTCACCCTGGGTCCACCGGTGCCAGTACTCATCTGACTTGAGAGCTTCACCCTGCGTCCACCGGTGCCAGTACTCATCTGACTTGAGAGCTTCACCCTGCGTCCACCGGTGCCAGTACTCATCTGACTAGGGAGCTGCACCCTGCGTCCACCGGTGCCAGTACTCACCTGACTTGAGAGCTTCACCCTGCGTCAATGGGTGCCAGCACTCATATGACTAGGGAGATGCCGAGATGCTGCAACGAATTCGAGATGAGCAACATAAACTCTGCTCTTCAACAAACTGGCAACAGTGCCTCAGGGATTTTTATTTTTATTTGTATTTATTTAATGCGATTTTCTATAGCGCGAACATTACCCGAAGTTGTCAGAGCGCTTTACAACAGAACCAGTTACATTACATAAGGACTTAGGATTACACAAGTTACATAAGAGATACAAACAGGAAAAATTTGCAAAAGTACAAGTTGTAAAGTCACACAACGAAGAGATACACAAAGAATTTTTTTTGCAAATGGACAAGTTGTAAAGTCACTCAAGGAAGAGATACAAACGGATAAACTCTAAACTCATAGGAATGATAGTAAGTACAAAGGTCTCCTACATATACTAGTGGTTAGAGTTATACATAAATATATATACAAATAGTAAATTTACTCATGATTACATTTTACCAGCGATTAGGCTTGGACAATTAAATATTACATATTTACAGAGTGAATGGAGAAATAAAACATCAAAAGGGGTAGCGAGAGGTGGAGGGGAGAAGAGTCGGAGGCTGAGATTGGCGAGAGGGGGACCTGAGGGGGAGAAAGAGATAAGGCAGCCCAGCAAAGGAGAAATGTCTGAAGTTGAATACGTGAATACGTGTGCTGTCTGTTGGAAGGGCGAGGTGAAAGGAGGAGATGGCCCTAAGAGCTGTGGAACCCCCAGGTTCTCATTTAAAAACAACGCCTGGACTCTTTCAAGGATCTGGGGTGCCTCTCCGGTCCCTCCAGTGTTAAATCGAGGACCAATAATATACTTTTCTGTGGGCTCTTACAATAAACATAGCGTATGCACTTTCCTCGTTATTTTTTTTATTTTTCTGCATTCACTGATCAGAATATACTACCACTTTCCACAAATATTCTGGAACTCTAATGTTGAGTGACTGGTTACCCAGTTTCTGTATTGTAGATTATCCATAATAATCGCCAGCCATAAAATGTCCTCTAGGACACAAGTCCTAAAAAAACAAGCATTTGCAATGCAATAGGTCTCGCATTAGGAAAGTTTGAGCTATTGGTATTGTAAATCCCGGACGGCTACAAGATCATCCGTAAGGACCGCACCATCCAAACAGGAGGAGGCATCGCCATCGTCCACAAGAACACCATCCGCGTCTCAACCAGCTCAGAAGATAACCTCGCTATCGCCGAACACCTTCACTTCCAGATCCACACCGACCCCAAGACCACACTTAGAGGCACCCTCCTCTACAGGCCACCAGGACCCCTCACTAGATTCAGCGAAGACATCACTGACTTCATCACCCCACACGCACTCCCCTCGGAAGAATACATTCTACTGGGAGACCTCAATTTCCACCTGGAAAAGAGCAACGACAGTAAAACTACCACCCTCCTGGACAACCTCGCCAATCTCGGACTCAAACAACTTGTTAACACCCCCACACACTATGCAGGACACACACTCGACCCTATCTTCACTTCCAGCAAGCATATCTCCTTCACGCACACCACACCCCTCCACTGGACGGACCACAGTTGCATCCACTTCATTTACAATAAGACCACGATCCACAACCTCCCTCAACCAACTCTGCGAAGAAATTGGAACAAAATCACCATCGACCAGATCTCCACATCGCTTCTTCAAAAACCCCTGGCCTACTCAACGAACCCTAACCAAGCCGCCATCAACTTCACACAATGGTTAATCCAAACCGCCGACAAACTAGCTCCCTTGAAAAAACATCAAATCAAACAAGGCAGCAAGAACGCCCCCTGGTTCAACAATGACCTTAAAAAATCCAAGAAGCTCTGTCGTTCCCTCGAGAAAACTTGGAAAAAAGACCAAAACACTATCACCCAAGCCGCCTTCAAAAACGCAACCCGCAAACACCACCAACTAATCCGGACAGCCAAGAAATCAGCACTCAAAGACCGACTAGACAACAACGCCCGCAACAGCAAAGAACTTTTCAACATCATCAAAGAATTCTCCAACCCCACCGCCAGCTCAAACGACATCACCCCCTCTCAAGTCCTCTGTGACTCCCTAGCCTCATTCTTCCATGACAAAATCGCCGACATTCATAACAGCTTTGACAACCAACCCGTAAACCAGTCAACCTCACTTACCTCCGAACCTGTAACTCCTCCGAATAACCTTTTCGACTGGAACCCAATCACCACAGAAGACACCATTCGCCTAATGAACTCCACCCACTCAGGATCCCCTACAGACCCATGCCCCCATCACATCTTCAACAAAGCAAACTCCATTATCGCACCCCATCTCCGAGACGTCATCAACTGCTCCCTCAACTCCGCCACATTCCCAGAAAGCTGGAAACACGCCAAACTCAGCGCCCTTCTGAAAAAGCCCACAGCTGACCCCACCGAACTCAAAAATTACTGCCCCATCTCGCTCCTCCCATTCCCTGCCAAAGTCATTAAGAAAGCCATCAACAATCAGCTCGCCGCCTTCCTCGAAACCAACAAATCACTCGACTCCTCTCAGTCTGGATTCCGAGCCAAACACAGCACCGAGACCGCCCTCATCGCAGCAACAGACGATATTCGAACACTACTGGACAACGGAGAAACAGTCGCCCTCATCCTCCTTGACCTCTCTGCAGCCTTCGACACAGTCTGCCATAGCACCCTGATACAACGCCTCAGAGACATCGGAATTCAAGGAAAAGCATTAGACTGGATCATCTCATTCCTCGCTGGAAGAACTCAGAGTCCGCCTCCCCCCTTTTAAGTCAGAGGCCACCGAAGTCATCTGCGGCGTCCCGCAAGGATCATCACTCAGCCCCACTCTCTTCAACGTCTACATGAGCCCCCTCGCAACCATCGCACGTCAACACAACCTCAACATCATCTCCTACGCTGATGACACTCAGCTGATCCTCTCACTCACCAAAGACCCAATCTCCGCCAAAACCAACCTACATGAAGGGATGAAAGAAGTAGCCGAGTGGATGAAGCACAGCCGTCTGAAACTAAACTCGGACAAAACTGAAGTCCTTATCTTAGGCGCAACCCCTTCCGCCTGGGACGAATCTTGGTGGCCAACAGCACTAGGAAAAGCCCCCATACCGACGGATCACGCACGGAACCTGGGCATCATCCTGGACTCCTCACTCTCGATGACCAGACAAGTCAACGCCGTCTCATCATCATGCTTCAACATCCTACGCATGCTCAAAAAAACATTTCGCTGGATCCCCTCCGAAACAAGAAAAACGGTCACCCACGCACTGGTTACAAGCTGTCTGGACTACAGAAACACCCTTTACGCCGGTACCACCGCAAAACTGCAGAAAAAACTCCAACGCATCCAAAATGCTTCAGCCAGACTCATACTAGACATCCCCCGCACAGACCACATTTCCGCTCACCTGAAAGACCTCCACTGGCTCCCCATCAACAAGAGGATAACGTTCCGTCTCCTTACCCACGCACACAAAGCCCTATACGAACTTGGACCTGATTGCCTCAACACGCGCCTTTCCTTTCACACCCCCACCCGCCAGCTGCGTTCGTCCAACCAAGCCCTCGCCGCTTTGCCGCGCATCCACAAAGCCACCATGGGGGGAAGATCCTTCTCCTACTTAGCGGCCAAAACCTGGAACTCCCTTCCCACCCACCTACGCCTTACTCAAAACCACCTAGCCTTCAGAAAACAGCTTAAAACCTGGATATTCGATAAATAAACCTACCCCCTTCCTCAAGCGCCTTGAGACCCTCTGGGTATGTAGTGCGCTATATAAATTCCGACTTGACTTGACTTGACTAAATGACGAATTTTTTATTTATGTGTTGGTTTTGAAAATAGCTAAATTAATAGCTTTGTCATTTACAATGCCAATAGTTTTAACTTTGGCAAATGTGACACAATATGTGTTGTATTTACGTGCCTTAGATGTATTGATATTACACGTAACAATGGCTATTATTTTTTTTAAATAATTAGTACTTAAATAAAAGTTATAGTAATTTATAATGGCAATAGCTTAAACTTGTGTACATAACTTTTGGGAAGATTATGTTCAGTGTATTTTATTGTGACAAAAATTCAAGAACAGAAGTGAAATATTAACATTTTTTGGTGACATTTGTAATAAAGCTTGAAACATTGAGAGAACGTATTTGATCCAGTTGCTGTTGAATTGAATGGTTGCACAGGGTGATAGTGTGGCGTTCAGTGGTGCTGAGCGATGCTGTGGCGTTCAGTGGTGCTGAGTGATGCTGTGGCGTTCAGTGGTGCTGAGTAATGCTGTGGCATTCAGTGGTGCTGAGTGATGCTGTGGCGTTCAGTGGTGCCGAGTGATGCTGTGACGTTCAGTGGTTCTAAGTGATGCTGTAGCATTGAGTGATGCTTTAGCATTGAGTGATGCTATGGTGCTGAGTGATGCTGTGGCGCTGAGTGATGCTGTGGTGCAGAGTGATGCTGTGGTGCTGAGTAATGCTGTGGCGCTGAGTGATGCTGTGGCGCTGAGTGGTGCTGGGGCTTTGAGTGGTGCTGGGGCGTTGAGTGGTGCTGGGGCATTGAGTGGTGCTGGGGCGTTGAGTGGTGTTGAGTGTAGCTGAGTGATGCTGTGGCATTGAGTGATGCTGTGGCGTGGAGTGATGATGTGGCGTTGAGTGATGCTTAGTGGTGCTGTGGCGTTGAGTGGTGTTGAGTGATGCTGTGACGTTGAGTGGTGCTGTGGCGTTGAGTGATGCTTAGTGATGCTGTGGCGTTGAGTGGTGTTGAGTGGAGCTGTGGCGTTGAGTAGTGCTGTAGCGTTGAGTGGTGCGGTGGCGTTGAGTGGTGCTGTGGCATTGTGTGGTGCTGTGGCATTGTGTGGTGCTGTGATGCTCAGTGATGCTATGATGCTGTGGCGTTGAGTGATGCTTAGTGATGCTGTGGCGTTGAGTGGTGCTGTGGAGTTGAGTGGGGTTGAGTGAAGCTGAGTGATGCTGTGGCGTTGAGTGATGCTGTGGCGTTGAGTGGTATTGAGTGAAGCTGAGTGATGCTGTGGCGTTGAGTGGTGTTGAGTGAAGCTGAGTGATGCTGTGGCATTGAGTGATGCTGTGGCATTGAGTGGTGTTGAGTGAAGCTGAGTGATGCTGTGGCGTTGAGTGATGTTGAGTGAAGCTGAGTGATGCTGTTGCGTTGAGTGATGCTGTGGTGTTGAGTGAAGCTGAGTGATGCTTAGTGATGCTGTGGCGTTTAGTGATAATGTGGCGTTTAGTGATGCTGTGGCGTTGAGTGGTGTTGAGTGAAGCTGAGTGATGCTTAGTAATGCTGTGGCGTTTAGTGATGCTGTGGTGTTTAGTGATGCTGTGGCGTTTAGTGATGCTGTAGCGTTCAGTGGAGGGATCCATGAGTGGATGGATGGATGGATCAGTGGGTGGATGGTTGGATCAGTGAGGGGATGGAAGGTTGAATGGATGAATGGATCTATCAGTGAGTGGATGCATGATGAATAATTGGATCAGTGGGTGGATGGATGGATCAGTGAGGGGATAAGAGGTTGAATGGAGGAATGGATCTATCAGTGAGTGGATGGATGATGAATGGATGGATCAGTGAGTGGATGGATGGATGCATGGACGAATGGATGAATGGTGGGTGGAGGAATGGATGGAAGGCTCTGAGTGGATGGATGGTGGTAGGAAGAAGGGGTGCATGGATGAATGAGTGGATACTTGGATGGATGTATAGATGAATGGTAGTCACTCAGACAACTCAGAGCACAAAGTACGCAATCAGTGCCTGTGTCTATGCTAGACTCACGCACACCTGCGATTATGCAGGACTTGGGTTCTTCCATTATGCTATCTGCATGGCTCACCCGCTCCGGCTCTCCCTGCCCCCTCCCCTTTGTACAGCAGGAGCAGCTCTGCGAATAAATAAGCCTCGAATTAAGGCACTTTATGTCTCCCCAGCCGCCACAAGTCTGCTGTAGTGGCTGAAATCGGCCTCAGTACAATGGGAGCCGCTCCGCAAGAGTAGGATAACAAGCATCATAGGGCCGAGATAGGGAGAGAAAAGAAAGCGCGAGGGGGAGGGAAATGTAAACAGAGAGGAAATAGGAACCCCTGGGCAATTTAATGCGCTGTGAACATTGTGCAAATGGGTTCATTCAAAGGAACATATCAGAGGGGACATGTCGGAGTGGAGAGAAGGGGGAAGGAGTAAAAGAAAACACGGCGAGAAGGACGACTGAAACAGAAAGGGATAGAATGACAGAAGAATAAAATAGCAGAGAAAAGCAATGCAGAATGAAGGGGCGAGAAAAGGGGCAAGTGAGGCTGAGAGAGGAGAAAGGGTGTAATGGGTGTAAACGAGCCACGGAGAAAGGAGAAAAGGGAAGGGGTGAGTAGTAGAGAGGAATAGAAGAGGCTGGCAAGAGAGACCACGGATAGAAGTAGTGGGGAAATTAGGTTGATGCCAGAGATAAGGGGTTAGAGAAGATGGAAACGGAGAGAGGGAAGTGGAGAAGAGAATGGGCGGGAGGAAAGAGGTGGAAATGAATAATGGAGGGCGAGGGACACGTAGCGATGATATGGATTTGAAAAAAGTGAGATACTGAAAGAGTAAAATAGAGAGAGGGAAAAGAAGAACATGAGTTAGAAAAACAAATAAGTGTCTGCGGGAAGAAGGGATATCAACTAAGTCAAGGCGCTAAGGTCAAAAAAGTAGCGCTGTATAACAAATGCGGCATGTTAGAGAAACATGGTGGCGAGCACTGGTAATCAATGAGACATATTGTGTGTCATAAGTAATGAAGTTCAAAGTGATTGAAAAGACTCTCTACTTCATATGGAAAAAGATAAGAATAGGCAGTGGTTTGTTGCCATGAGACAAACGTTGCATGCAAGATCTTAAAATGCAGCGTGTCTGATGTTTCAAAAATGCGGGTGGGTATTTTATGCTAGCATTTGTTCCTGAAAAAATTACAGGGTGCCTGGTGCGGGCAGAGAATTAGGCCGGCATCCGTTTGTAAATACATGCCCGGATGGGGCTGGCACAATGAACCCGTATGCAAGATGGTTCAATAAATGCATGGCTGGGAGGCGCGCTGAGCCTGATGCGCAGTGAAGGCTCATAAATAAGTTAAAAATGGGGAGAAAATGCATTGACAGCATAAGCGCCTTGTGTCCCATAATCTTTAAAAGTGCAGAGTGCCTGATGTTACAATGATGCGGTCAAGTGAAATAGTGCCGGTATTCGTTTTTAAAGACATGCCCAGACGGGGCTAGCAAGGTCCATGTGTGTGTCTGTACAGTTGAAAATGCCGATAATCGTTTGTAAATACATGCCCGGATGGGCTGGCACAATGAACCCGTATGCAAGATGGTTCAATAAATGCATGGCTAGTAGGCGCGCTGAGCCTGATGCGCAGTTAAGGCTCGTGAATAAGTTAAAAATGCATTGACAGCATAAGCGCCTTGTGTGCCAGAATCTTTAACTAGTCTTTAACGACATCTTGTCTGAGTTGGCCAGTGATCCACTACTCTAGATCTGTCAGGTGGTCTGAAGTGCGAGGGGTGCCTAGCCTGTAATCTATCGGCCTGCACGCCGATCCGTCTCGATAGTACCTCTGCAGTGGATGGCGCTGTTTCTGGCCCTACTTCCGGGTCCTATAAAAAGGGATGATGTAACTTGATTGAAGCCTGCTTCCTGGTTGTATGTTTGATTGCTCCTCTGAGCTGTTTCCTCTCTGGTACAGGTCACCTTGTAACTGCCACATTACTGATCGATCGCCTTTTATAAATAGTCTGCTGCTGCATCAGCAGCTGGCAGAGAGGGCTGCGGATGGCAGGAAGCGGATGGTCAACATATGTTAATGCCTTTTATACAGAGCTTTGGAGACCCTCGTGAGCTGCGGTTCTTGACGGGTGCTGCCGGGAACATGTTCTGATCGATAAAGCGCTTGGTCCGAAGTCACCTTTTTCAGTTGATGAGTTTTATACCTTTCTACAGATATATATATATATATATCCACTGTTTAGTTAAGTTGTATTAAATCTGTTCAGACATATACTTTAAGCCGATCTATGGGTTAAAATAAAATTGATAATTTACGTCCGAACCTAAATTCCAGTGAATCAAGTAGGTGAAGAACTCTGCTTACATTGATAATCGGGCAATCCTACTGTGTATGTAGAGTATGCAAGTAGGGCGAAGATAGACACTAAAGAGAATCCGATGTCGCATGCGAGAACTCTGTTTTGGAACACCTCGCTGGAGTTTGGTAGGGATGCCACTTGCGCTGCTTGTTCATAAATGTGTTTGAAGACTCTCCAGAAAAACAAGTCGGATGCGGTGGGGGGCGGGGGAGAAGGGGAGTGAGCGAGTGGGAGGGAAGCGCTGGCTCTCTGCATTGCGTGGGCGAGGGTCGCATTCCTTTGAAGTGTGAAGCAGGCAGACGGCTCGGGAAGCAAATGGAAAGCGCGTGCACGGACACACATGCACTCGGCAAAATCCGCCTGGTTTAGCTTTCTGGTTTAGCTTTCTGGTTTCACCTCAATAGGTCTCGACATCTGCAATGCCAGAGGCATTGGCAGAGGTCGAGACCTAAAAAGTGGGGGGACGCTGTCACCGGAAGTGACGCCACGACAAGAAGTGACGTCAAGAAAGGTGGCTTGCACCATCAAGATCATTGCCTCCCCTCGCTCTCCCCTTAGATGCGATTGCATCTTAGAAGCCAGCTCTGGGAGTCTCAGACGGGCTTGGCTTTAAACTTACACGTCATGCGTCAGTGGGGATTTTCTTACACATGCAGGGCTCGATCTCGTCCCAGGCAGGCCAAAGAGAAAGTCCAGCTGTTTGGCAGGGGCGACGGCGTCCCCCCGGTAAAATAAGAGGGGGGACGCCCTCCACCGGCGTGATACCCCGACTCGAGCCCTGGTTCTAACTAATTACCTCCAGTCTCAGAATATTTGAAGAGAGAGAGGCTGTGACGTTTTCTGTCACAATGTCATGAATTCGCTGAGTTTGCTGTAGCTGAGTTTAGTTTGAATTCATTTCCGTTGTTCTTCAAGCATCCCTAAAGACATGTTGAACTTTATTCTTATGTAAAAGTGCCACGTCAGCAGTGAAGGAGTAAGACGTGTCGTCACGGTCCAGAGCTGGGTGGTAACTGCTTATCAAAGTGCTATTTTTCTCTATTCACTCTTCCACAAAGGGACATTTTCCTTTATCAGACATTACAAAGGCCGGATTAATCATTCACTGAGGCCGTTGAGCGTGCTCCTTCATAAAGAATAGTTGTTTATCAGGAACATGAAAGTAAATGATGCTTTAATCAGCCGCCTTAAATCCACCGAAGACGATGTTTGCACGTCCTGTTTTGAGTGCATTAGCCTCGTTATAAAGGGTGCTCGGAATGAGGGCGGCAGGAAGGTAGGTACAGCCTCACAGCTGGGGAGCAGGCCTCCTGATAGACATTTAAATACAGCTTGGATTTCAGAGCTACCAGCCCCGCCCTCCGCTCCAGGAGATGACAATAGGTCTTTATGGCGAAAATGTCAAAGAGATGCTGTTAAGTGGGTCAATTATTGCTTGGTCACGCATTCTGAAGACGTTGTGGGTTGTTTGCGCGCCTGGCTGCATGCAAATATAACAATGCCACCCTTGGTTCCGTCCGGAGATATTAGTATGGCGGCTGGGAAGGGACACGTGCGTCGATAACTCATTGTTAGGACTGATGCAGTCATGCAGACACTTCATTCAGTTCATGGTTTCTGTGTGCTTTGGCGGTGTCGGCCTGTTTGAACGGGTTTGTTCAGATATGGCTCCCACACCTCGCAATGCTCAACCCAAGCTGCTCCTCTCTGATGGAACGCACGGGGTTCAAACAGGCCAATGGCAGGTTGTGCGCCCATCCAGAGGGCGTGGCTTCAGAGTGGGACTACCCCTTTTAGAACGAGGCCAAAATATGATGCAATCACATGCGTCCAGCAATTGTCATTGGAGAATGCTCAAGGACTATCACTAATCCTATTTTGTTTTTCTTAGCTTATTGGTCCTTCCTAACACCATGAAAACATTGGCTCAGATTCCCCATATCCTGATCCCTTCAACCAAGATGGCTTCATCACCCTGGAGCCCTTACCACTGGAGACACTGAAGAGACTCCCCCATAGAAGGGTTAATATTGAGAGACTTCAACAAAGCTGCAATGACACCAGTACAAAGAAACTCTAACTGGGCCCCACACTCCTGAGTAACTTTTACCCAATCCCTTGTTTTCTGTTCTTGGCATCACAACTTCAAACACATGCTGGAGAACATAAGCTGCTCAACCCTGCAATCTGAGTTCAGACTGGCCAATGGGATGGAATCGGTTACATTTATTTATTGGTATCTCATAGTGCTGCTGGCCACCAGGAGCCGCTTCACAGCACTGATGTGTCATCAGAAATCCAGGTTATATTTCATATCTGTAACCTTGAGTTGGAAGTTGTAGGAAACCTGGGAGCAAGGAGGTCTGAGTCTTTCAAACTTGGCTCCCAGAGAGGATGAACTGTGAGCCGCAGACCTATTTCGATGAGTACAGTGTTAGTCTTAGTGGCAACTATTAAAGCGTGAAGGCAATTATTATATTTCATGGACGATGAGGCCCGCAGTCTAGATTGCTCTTGACTTGTCAGCTGCCTCCAGTACTGTGAACCACAACAAGCTGCTCATCTTCCTCTCTAAGTGGTCAAGACTTTCTAAGTGGCACAAAAATCCTGCTATTCACAGAAACTGTAGAACCTATCATTCCAGTTTTTCCTAATTTTTAATTACCACTGCTGGCTGGGCTCATACTCTCAAGCTTGTGGTCTAGGCTCATGCTCAGTATTATGGAGCAAAACTCCATTCACCAGTGTCTATTGAGATCTATAAATGAATGAAACAAAATTGGTCAGAACTGAACTAGTCAAACAATTAATTGTTGTGGCCTAACCTCCCTCAGAAGCCACATATTTCCTTCATATTGCTCCATCTGTTCGCTGACTCAAGAAGAGCAGAGTGGAGGGATGCATGCACAGTCTCCCATCAAATTCTGAATTCATGGGCCCTCCTTATGAATTGCCTGTTAAAATCCCTGTTATTTGCCCACCCTGGGAATTACTGTTAAACAGGGTCCTGGTAATTCTCATGGTGGGGAAATGATAGGAATTCCGAGATTGTGGGGACTAACATGGTGAAATTGGTGTTTCTGCATTAGCTTCCTAATGTGTCCCCCAAAAGTACTGCAGCTGAAATCTCCATGTGACACACTCAAAGTGTAAAATTCTGATGGGACGGATAACTTCTGTTAGAAGTCCTATCAGAATTTACGGGCCACTCATGCTGGTTTGGAAATACTGCAAAAAGAAAGTGGGAAACTTTACTTTTTGGGACCGAATTCACAAAGGAGTGAGGAAATCCAGACATAAAAGATTTCTTCCTGATGGTTATACTTATATTCATTTTTCAAGATTCATATGTTAAGAAGAATACCTTAGAAAAGTGCTCAAGTCGCAGATCTCTAGGCAGGTTCCTATTCTCCTACCCTTACATCGACAGAGCAAATCTGTGTTAAGTATGGCCGAAATTTGAGATTGAAAATGTTATGTTTTTGTCTTTTTTTCTCCATGTAGATTTATATTCTGAGGGGACATCAATTTCCACCTGGATGACACCACAGACCCTAACTTCAACCCCCCTTCATCAACAACCTCAGCAACATCTGACTTACCCATTATGTCCAAGGACAAACCCTCGACCCTATTTTCACCTTCAACAACTGGATCAACACTACCCACATGAGCCCGCTTACATGGTCCAACCACTACATCATACATTTCAAAATTCCTGCCCACCAAGCCACCCCACCAGAAAAACCCAAAGCACCAATCAAACGTTAGGAAAAATATCCGAAAAAAACTGGAACAAAACCCTATAGAAATGCCCACCCAACCACACCAGGATCCTCAAATTCGACACAAGGTCTTCAATAAATGGCTTGTCAACTGCACCAACCGCACTCCTCCCACAAGACACAAGACCTACAACAACTACAAATGACCCAGCTGGTACATGAACGACCACAGCGAATCCAAGCAACACTGCAAATAACTTGAGAGAAAATGGAGACTCAACAAAAACACCACCGCAAGATACACATAGAAAGCCACCCTATACCACCAATAACTACAAGATGCAAAAAAAAAGGCCCTAATTCTCAGACTTGAATCCGGCTCTAACAACGGAAAAGAACTCTTCATCATCATCAAGGAATTCTCCAATCCCACAGCTGTCAAAAACAACATCCTCACATCTCAAACACTCTGTAACAAAATCTCAAACTTCTTCAAACAGAAGTTTGCCAAAATCTACAACACATTCAACCCACAGCATACCAATACAAACTCCCCAGACGAACTGGACACCTCCTTCCTCGCCAAACAGCAGCTAAGCAACTGGAAGTCCCTTTCGAATGAAGAAACCACTGCCCGGTGAATACCATCCACTCAATAGCCCCCATACACCAATGCCCCCACTTCATATACAACCTTGGAAGAACCATCATCTCCCACGTGCTCACCGCTATCATCAACACCTCCATAACCACCGCCCCCTTCCCATCTTGCTGGAAAAATGCAGGCGTCAATGTTCTATAGAAGAAACCTACTGCGGAACCCAACACCCTCAGCAGCTACAGACCCATCTTGCTCCTGCCTTTTGCAGCTAAAGTCATTGGGAAAGTGATCAATACCCAACTTGCAGACCACCTAGAACTCCATCAACTCCTAGACAGCTCTCAATCTGGCTTTTGCGCCACCACAGCACAGAGGCAGCCGTCATTGCGGCCACCAATGACATCAGAAGCATCCTGAACTGAGGGGAAACAGTACACTCATCCTCCTCGACCTCTCCGCAGCTTTCGATACAGTCTCCCACAGGTTTCAGGACTTGGGTATCTCCGGATACCCAAGGACATCAAGTGGATATCCTCCTTCCTCACTGACAGAACTCAACAAATTAGAATTCCCCCCTACACCTCAGAACCCAAAGAACTCATCTGAGGAGTCCCTCAAGGATTGCCTCTCAGCCCAACACTCTTCGACCTCTACATGGCGTCCCACTCGGACACCATCAGAGCCCACAGCAGCAACATAGTAGCCTACGCCAATGACACACAGCCTATCCTCTCCGTTACCTACTCAAACTTCGCCAACTGCATGAGAAACATCACTGCTTGGATGAAAAACAACTGCCTCCAGCTCATCATAGACAAAACTGAAGTCCTAATCTTCTGCAACAACCACTCCCCCGGGACACCTCTTGGTGGCCCGCTCAACTTTGCCCCCTACCCACCCCTGCAAGCCATGCCAAGAACCTCAGGATCATCCTTGACACTAAACTGTCTATGAGCAGACAGATCAACCCTGTCTACTCGTATTGCTTGCACATCCTACGAATGCTATGCAAGATTTTCATGTGGATCCCACTGAACACCAGACAAAGGGTCACCCAGACCCTTATCATAAGTAGACTTGTTCGCAGAAATGCCCTTTATATCGGAATTCTAGCTCATATCCCATGCCGACTCCCAATTACCCAGAATGCTGTCGCCAGACTAATTCTGAACATTCTGAGAAATTACCACATCTCTCCACAACTCAACAATCTCCACTGGCCCCCAGTCCAGGAAAGATGTACGTCCAAGCTACTCACCCATGCCTACAAAGCTCTCCACAACAGTGGTCCATCTTACCTCAACCACCACCTCAACTTCTACCATTCCACCAGACACCTTCAATCTTTATCTCAGGCTAGAGCACATAAAGAAGACCAGAAGCGAAGGACGCTTCTTCTCATACCTCACAGTCAAGACCTGGAATGACCTCTCGAAACCTCAAAACCTCCCCCTCTCTCATGGACATCTGAGGCAACCTCAAGGAATGGCTCTTCCAGACAAAACAGGCATGATCTCCTCCTCCCTCATCAGGCCTGTTTTTTTTAGTGCCTGGATACCCTCATGGGTGTTTAGCCGCACTCTACAAATTCACATAACATGCTACAAATCCCCTTCCTCTGCGACGTTATGCAAAGTTTTACTCACAAACTTCCCATAATTCTTGTGAATGCTAAGCATACCACTTCTAGGACATCAGGTTCTCTGCTTGTGGATTTTCACGTGGAAAGCATGACTTTTAAGCACATTTTTGATTGTTGTGGAGATAAAAAAATATTGCCATTAGCCCACTGGTCTCAATGCCACAAAGAAAAAGGTTTTCATTTTAACTGAGGACAAACAGCACAGCACTTGTAAGGAGTTTTTGCTACTTTGAAGAGAAAAACAATCCTAGATGCAGAAAAAGAGTCAAAACGCAAACCACAGACAACAATCAGGTTCACACACGTCTTTGCTCATATAATATAAAGTCTGCACACCACTATCCATTAACGTTCTTAACATATAAGGTTGCAAGAATGCTTTGCCTCTATATTCACCCATACTGCAACCCGTCCAGAACCGAAGCTGTGTGTAAATTAGATTATAAAGACATTGAGCATGTTGTGAACCCCACACAATTATGTCGGTGTGGAGCCTATTCACAAAGACATTATGTAGTATGAAAACTAGTAGTTATTTATGGACTCTTACATGTCTTTACGAATTATCCTCAAAGCGTCAACGTTTGGGTATAAAATAGGAATATGAAGGCAATATTCATATGCAATTAGCACCATCACCTACTCGTAGGGAGTTGGAAGTTATACGTCTAATTCACCAAGGCATATTAGAGTATGTAAAAGATTATTCCTGTAGCACTGTATTCAGCACTCATAAATGCTTCGGTATATCGACCTCTGAGTGTTTTTCCCACATCCCCATTGGCCACTCCCCTGAAGACACTGATGTATCTCCGTTTCTTTCCTACAAGTGAACATTCCATCAACTCAGTGTATATCCCATAGAAGGAAGTGGAATTTAATTTGGGGTCAGACAATACCACACCACGTGGATGTTGGGAGTTTGGACATTAATCCCATATTTGTGGTCGCAAGTTACATTTACTTGCACAAAAGCCTTTGTGAAGTAGGCCCCTAGAATAGATGAAGGCATGTAAACTCATAACAGAAATGTTCTCCTGGAAAGTTAAGCTACATCCAAGAACACAGCGTTCTAAAGAAAGCTGACAAGGTATTTCTTTTGGCCAAAGTTTGAATAGCCCCCACCTCCTGATCCTCGAAGAAGCCATTACAGCACTCTTATTATAGGTCACTGCTTTCATCCTGCTTGGGGAATCCTTTGTCGTTGTTTCTTAGTCGCTTCACTAGCACCAAGCCTGCCGATGCGCACGTATGCACAGGGTTTGCAGTGCTATACAACTGAAAGCCTCCGAAATCTTGACTGGATTTTTTTTCCAGCCCTTTCATTGCGGGTTCACCACCACGAAAGGGTCGGCGGAAAGGGACATCGTAATGCCTATGGCGGTGACTGGTAGGCACCACCACCATTGTAGGCATTACATTGTAGGCACTACAGATTGTAGGCTGTCAGTAGCGGTCTCACCGTCTTCGTAAGCAGGCCCTAAGTTATTGCAAAAGTGTAAGTTACTACAAAAGTGCAGTTTGTGAAGATCACAAAATAGTAAACTTACTCAAAAGTGTAAACTTGCTCAAAAATGTAAGTTACCTCTAGGCCAGGCCCCCAGTTTTCATAGTTTTTTTTTCGAGGCAGGAAGTTGCTTTCCAAGTAGGGTGACAAGATGTCCCGGATTTCCCCAGACAGTCCCGGTTTTCGGAGATCTGTCCCGGTGTCCCGACACTTTTCTTAGTTTTAAAGTTTTGGGACAAAGGTAAGTCAGGTCATTCTGCAGAGCAGAATAGAAAGGTGTGCTCTCCTTCGACAGGGGCCTCTGCTGTCTCAAATGATTAAAGTAATACATCAGTTTCTGTAAGGCAGCAAACAAGGAGGTTCACTGGATGCTCCCAGCGGAGGAGAGACGGACTGAGGAGGAGAGCAAGGCTGCTCAAGGTGGAGGTCCTGCCATACCTTAAGTTATGATATAACATATATACACGGATAATAATATATATATATATATATATATATATATATATATATATATATATATATATATATATATATATATATATATATATATATATATATATATATATATATATATATATATATCATAATATAAATACATATATACAACATATATGTATTTATTTTTACAAGCCTACGAAAAAAAGGGACAGGCCAGATATAGAAGTAAGACTAAAGGCTTTAGTCCTACTTTTATGTCTGGCCTGTCCCGGTTTTTTCTTCTCAAAATCTGGTCACCCTAATTCCAGGGTCGCCGGAAACAGCTCCCGAAGGAAAGCATGTCACTAAAATAAAAGCGGGAACACGTCAAGAGCGCAGTTCTGCAGGGAGTCGCGCGGAGGTCAGCGGTGCACATAGCGATGGAAGGCGCGAAGCTTAATCCTCTTCTGTTCTTCACAGATCTCCAGGACTTTTTTTCAAAACAGAGATTATTTGATGGCATACTTTCTTGGGTCACTGCTCTTTCCACTTTGCGGAATCCCATCTTCAGATCCCTTTCTTACCGCTCGCAACGTCTTTCTTCTTTCTCTAAAATTCAAAGTCGGGCTCTAATAACCCCCCGGCCTGCCGTGATAGGCTTTAGGGAGCTTTTTGACATTTTTTCAGTCCCCTTGACGGAATTGGACAACAGTCAGTTTGTCAGTACAAAGGCAGGAGCGCGGAGGTGCCTCGAAGCTACATGGCGCATCCGGTGTCCTCCCCAAGCGTGGCAGCTAAGAAGCCTAACCGTGGTTGTCGGACATTGCACTAAAATTAGGGCTGTGCAAAGGTGTAAACCTTTTCCTTGCTACCTTAGGATTGCTAGGGCAAAAAAGATGAAAAGACAAAATACAGAAGTTTTAGAAATCTGGACTTTCGCAAGAAAACGATAGTTTTCGAATTGCTATTCAACATTTTCACGAAAAAATCATTTCCTTTCATCAGCTGAAACATTTGTAGTCACCACTATAAAAGTGTTTTTTTTGGTCCGTAAAGGGCAGATTTACAAGGCCTTTGCGCCACTTTTGCGTCACTTTTCCCATGTAAAAAATGACGCAAAAGTAGCGCAATGGCCTTGTAAAGCCCCTAAGTGTACTAAATTGGTGCACTGGAGTCACGAGCACCAGGGCATCCCATCCAGTGTCAAAGTCACAAAGAGTGGTAGCACGTGCATATGAAGTACATAGTAAACTTGGGAGAAAATAGCACATGTCATTTAAGTCACATAATTAGATTGTACTGCTGTGGAATCAATTTCAACTCTGGCTAGCAGTTTTTTGTGTGCAGTTTTCTATGGTGCACACTTGGTCATGCATGGGGCACTGGCTGCAAGCTGAGTTTTACCAGCTGTTCCCAGGGTTGATGGTGAGGAGGTTACCAGCTGCTTCTCAAGGCTGCTCATTGCACTGAGTGGCACTGATGACTCCATGCCACCGGAAGTTCTGCCTCCAGTGCCTGCTGAATTGTGGAGGCCTGCATCAGTCCTGAGCGGACTTGAGAGTTTTTCCAGTTGCTGGGCAGGACCCCATCTTAATCCCTCCCGCCTTTTTTAAAACTTTGGCTGCTTTGCACTCTGTGAACCTGTAAAATTGAAATATATATATATATATCTATATATATATCTATATATATATCTATATATATATCTATATATATATATATATATATATATATATATATATATATATATATATATATATATATATATATATATATATATATATATATATATATATATATATCGCCATACCAATATAATAAAGAGAGAGCCCAAACCTTTGAGGCGGGTAATCTCAGGAACCACAGCACCCATCAAAACAACCAATACAGCGTTGGAAAGGGCAGTTGCAGCAGAAGGACATAGGCTATGCAGACGCCCACCTTATACATTTAAAAGGTAAAAGAATCGTGCCAGCAAAGTAGTCCCTTGTGGGCGTGTCTGCGTTGTGCTGTGGGCGTGTGCTGGGGCGTGACAAATGCTGGGGGCGTGTGGTACGTTCCGCTCTTCATGCCATGTCTCATATCGTGTGTTAATCCCACCCTGCTCCCTTTAAATACCCCTGCACCCCATAATCATAACCCACCCGTACTCCTTAAAATACCCCAACACCCTTAAACACTAACCCATCTTAACCCCATAAATATACCCTGTACCCCAAAACCCAAACCTATTCCTAAACCCTAAAAATACCCCTGTACCCCAAAACCCCAAAATAGCCCTGAATCCTATAAATACCCCTGTACCTCAAAACCCAAACCTACCACTGAACCCTAAAAATACCCCTGTACCCCAAAACCAAACCTAGCCCTGAGCCCTAAAAATACCACTGTACCCCAAAACCCAAACCTACCCCTGAACCCTAAAATACCCCTGTACCCCAAAACCCAGACCTAGCCCTGAACCCTTAAAATACCCCTGTACCCCAAAAACCCAAACCTACCCCTGAACCCTAAAAATACCCCTGTACCCCAAAACCCAAACCTAGCCCTGAACCCTAAAAATAACTCTGCACCCCAAAACCCAAACCTACCCCTGAACCCTAAAATACCCCTGTACCCCAAAACCCAAACCTAGCCATGAACCCTTAAAATACCCCTCTACCCCAAAACCCCAAAATACCCCTGAACCCTAAAAATTCCGCTATACCCCAAAACCCAAACCTAGCCCTGAGCCCTAAAAATACCCCTGTACCCCAAAACCCATACCTATCCCTAAACCCTAAAACTACCCCTGTACCCCATAACCCAAAACTATATCTGAACCCTTAAAATACCCAAACACCCCAAAACATATACCTTAGTACCCCAAAACATATACCCCGATACCCATACTTACCTTATCCAAAATTTTTTTTAAAAACATGCTTTTACCATTCATGCATTTACAACAAATTTCGTTGTAAATGTATGCATGGTAAAAGCATATAAAATGTAATGCCATGCGTTATAATGGCATTGCGGAGTCATGGTACTTTCGTAATAAAAGTATGCGGAGTGATGGTATGCGGAAAGAAAGTTGCGGAATAATGGGTGTTTACCCTCCCCCGGTAAGTACATTGGTGGCATGGCGGCCCACATCTCCAGCAACATACTCATATTTTTTCACCACCCATTTGAAAAATGCACAGGTCTCTCTCATTGATGGCCAGCACCGACATACACTTTTAGACACACCTCCTGCCACAAGTTCTAGAATTGCGAACTTTAGAGCTGGGGAGCTACGTTCAAATCTCGGCATCAGCTCAACATCCTGTGATTCCAGGCAAATCGCTTTGTCTCCCCGTGCCTACCACAAATGACTGTGTTCTTCTGTAATGTAAATTGTGCTCATGCCATGTTGTCGAGTTTGAGCTACATAATATTGCAAGTGAAAATAAAGTAGGGAAATTCGAGTTCACACACTACTGAACGCGCACTCTTAAGTGCATCAGCAGTGTACTGTGAATCGGAGCGTTTCACAGACCTGTCACAGATAAGAAATGCTATCAAAACGAAATCCTACAAAACAATATACTACTGGCCGGAAGCAATTCATACCCGGACAACGTCGGGACGGGCTGCTAGTATATATATATATATTAAATCACCTTCCCCAGCTGAGAAAGCTTGAGTCGCACAATATATATATATATACATATATATATATATATATATATATATATATATATATATATATATATATATATATATATATATATATATATATATTACCTACTGGCGGTCGCCAGTAGGTAGTTATAGTTAGGATTTTTTTCAATGTTAAATCTCAAAATTCTATTTGGAATAACTTTGGCGCTGGTTGACGAATCTGCCTGAAAATTTCCACAAAATGGCCTCGCAGCGCCCCGGTCCTTCCCTGAAAGTTTGGGGGGAATTTGTCAAGCGGGGGCCGAGATAAAAGGTGGGTCCCATAACGTGTTTTCCCTATGTTAATTTCCATAGGGCGGTCGACCTCACTTTTAGCCCGAACGGCTGAATGGATTCCCACCAAACTTGGCAAAATTGTAGGGACTGGTAGCCCGATGTGCCTTTGCTATGTCTCAAGATATGTGCTCCAGTGGATTTTGAGTAATTTAGGTTAAAAAAATATATATATCTATAGGCGCGCCCCAGTGCGCGCACCGGGGCGCGTACCGGGCGCGCTACGCGGCCTGCGTGCGGAAAGCTGATTGGCTCTCGGGTGTCTGTAAACATTCCAAACAGTCCGGAGCGGCCGCCATCTTGTGTCTCGGTAGGATTGAGACACAAGAGGTGGCTAAAACAAAGGGGGAATTGACCATAATGGGGCAGAGTAGACCCCCCTTTGACCCCCTAGGTTTGATGTGGGGGGCATAAAAGGGCCCCGCGGGGCAAAAAAAAAGAAAATATTTTTTTGATTTTCGCGGGGGGAGCGACCGGTACGCGCACCGGGGAGCGGACTGGGGAGCGTACCGGGAAGCGTACCATTGGGAAAAAAGAATGACCGACTTTTTAAAAATTGTATGTGTTTTAATTGTTCTTTTTGTTGTTTTTTTTTTTTATTAAGTACCAACATGTAGGTACCAATGCAGAGTCTAAAATTTAATATACACCGTTTCCTCTGTAGATATCTTGCATGTTGTTACAGAAGTTATTGTGGTATATGGAATTCATAGCATAGTCTGTCAGGAAAGTAAAAACAACATGGAGGCAGGAGATGATAAAGAGATGTTAAATACACATTGGAGATAATATAGCGGGAGAAAGGAAGTAACTATTAGCAAACTTACTATGTAACACAAAAAAGTTGCACAGTATATTTTAAGTCTCACTTTATATTATATCTACAATTTTGCCAAGTTTGGTGGAAATCCATTCAGCCGTTCGGGCTAAAAGTGAGGTCGACCGCCCTATGGAAATGAACATGGAGAAAACGCGTTTTGGGACCCCCCTTTTATCTCGGCCCCCGCTTGACGCATCCCCCCCAAACTTACAGGGAAGGACCGGAGCTCGACGAGGCCATTTTGTGGAAATTTTCAGGCAGATTCGTCAACCGGCGCCAAAGTTATTCCAAATAGAAATTTTGAGATTTTGCATTGAAAAAGCTCTGTCATTTAAAAATCTAGTTAAAGCAGCAGATCATAATATGGTGTGTACCCAATGTAAGTGTCCAATGCTATATTCTGATCAGGGGGGAAGGATCACTTGTCCTGCATAACTTTGGGTATGCCGTAACTGTTCCGAGTAGTCCCAATGTTAACCCTCATGCACGTGCTGGTAAAGGTGTGGTATTGAGCGGTATATCTTATTCTCCGCCGTCCCTTGCACGTGTGTGCATAATCATTGGGTTGTTTTTTTCATGCAACCTCCATCCAGGAGGCATTACCCATTGTTAAAAACAGTAGTGATAAGTGATGGTGAGGTGAAGAAGTGATGGAATAAAAATTCTCTCTTGATCAGACAAATTATTTATTAGTTCTGTATTAAGAGGCAATAAAGTAAAATTAAGTCGGTGAACGTGAGTTATTATGACTCGTTCACACTAAGTAGAAAAGTCGACATGTTTCAGCCCTATCTTATGCCAGGAAAGTCATGTGGGCTTTCTTCAGGACCGTGACGTGAAATAGAGACCTCTCACGTCTCTATTAGTGGTGTGAGAAAAGGTTTTAAATAATGGAACAAAGCATTATGTTGCTCCAGAGGAGGTCAAATAGTACCTGCAAAGGAAAAGACATAGTAGACACAGGGTAAAGGTGAAGGGAAACATATAAGACTATACGACTGGTTAAATGCATCAGGAACACATAATTCGCACTGTGGCGTAGCAACTAAAAAATGACAATACTTTGCACTGACTACCCCACTCAAAGAATAGGGTCGACTATCTCTAAATTGGCATGGGATTTAGAAAAGTTCAGTTGGTTTTGTAGAAATGGCAAGTGATGGGAGTACTGGTGAGAGTAATGGTTATAGGTGCCGATCTACAGGCAAATTGGTGTGATTAACTTACACACATTCATTCCTCACCAAGCATGTTGTGACATTCAGCAGCGTTATCAGGTTGTGCTGAAGAGTTTAAAACAAGAGAACTTATTATTTTCTCTGTATACAGTATCGTAACATACCTCCGTTCTTGGCTATATTAAGCCTCTTCGGTATCAGGGTGGGTCAGGGAGGCACGCTACATTGGTAAACAATTGATCGGAACATGGTGTTCTCTTTCATTAATACTTTACGGTTTCGCAGTGTTGTGGTCCTCGTGGTACCTCTGGCTCTCCATTCACTCCTTGTGCTGACTCTGCCACCTCTGTCCCGTAATACGGGAGGTGTTTCCGGGCAGAAGTTTTTATAGGTAGCGCAGTAAGGGGAATGGTGGAAAGACTATGGCATAATTCAATCGGAAAGTTAACTGGATCTTATTATATGATCTGATATCTCATCCATTGAAAATTGTGCCCCACGGTATGTTATCGTTCAGACCATTCACATCAGTGCCGAGTCTGTGCACCCACCGTTGCTCTTTTTCAAAGAGAATTTTTTCTGCGTTGTGGTCTTTGTTGTGCAGTGTTTCTAAAATGACCCACTGTAGATCTTTCACAGTGTGGCCAGCTTCCAAATAGTGGTTAGACATCTTTGTGGTCGCCTTTTTACATTTTACATTACTGCGATGCTCACACAGTCGCTGTTTGACCTTCCTACACGTCATGCCTATGTAGTTCTTCTTGCAAGGACATGTGATCATGTAGATGGCCTGACTTGTGTTGCAGTTGGTGTGATGCAGAATTCTCCATTTGACATCCGGGAGTAGTTGTATTTCTTTTGTCACTTTTGTGAGGGGACAGACAGAACACGATCCGCATGGGTAATGACCAGTTACTGGGCTCATGTCCAGTGGTGAATTTACTGTTGTCGTTTGTCTGGATGATTGGGGTCTCGTATGGACCAAGATGTCCTTCAGGTTACGGGTTCTCTTGTTGGCAAAACGTGGTTTGGGCCAATGAATGTTGCCTGAAGTAAGGATCCTCCAGTTTTTATTGACTATCTTTTTTAGTCTATTGCTAGCAGGGCCATACGTGGTTACACAAGTTGTTATGTCAGCTTCTGGTTCTTTGGGTGTGGATTCCAAGAGACTTTCTCGAGGTTGATTTCGGGCTCTTTTTTTGCATTTTTCGACAATTCTTTTGGGGTAATGTCTTTCTTCCAATTTTTCGCTCAGCTCATTGGCTTGTTCTTTGTACTCAGTCAGTTTGCTGCAATTTCGTTGAAGTCTCAGAAATTGGCTGAAAGGGAGGTTTTCTCTACGAGGTTTCGGATGAAAGCTCTGGTAGGAAAGTAAGCTGTTACTGGATGTCGGTTTTGAGTACGTTTTTGTCTGCAAAGTTGAACCCTCAGAGTAGATGGTAATATCGAGGAAATCAATTTGTTTTTTGTTTGCTGTATAGGTGAATTTTAGCCATTCATCCCGGGTATTGATCAGGTGTGGAAGTTGATGAGGCTAGATATATCGCCTTGCCATATGAGGATCACATCATCGATGTAACGGCGCCAGAATAGAATCTGTTGTTGGAAAGGGTTGACTGGATTATTGATGTGTGTTTCCTCAAATTGGCTCACGTAGAGCCCCGCCACACTAGGCGCAAATGTACTTCCCATGGAAGTTCCATGGCATTGTTGAAACATGATGTCATTGTATTTAAAATAGTTTTCAGTCAATGCCAGCCGGCAACACTCGAGAACAAAATGTCTGGGGGTCTTGTAGTCCCAGTCAATGTTGAAAACTATGGTCTCCAGTGTTTCCAATGTCTTTTCTTGGGGCAGGCTTGTGTAGAGGCTTTCTACGTCCAATCCTACAAGTATCATGTTGTCCTCTGAATAGGTGAAATTTTGGAGCAGATTCAGGAGATCCCTAGTATCCTTCAGGTAGGTAGGGGTCTTTTGGACTATTGGTTTGAGATATTGGTCTGCAAACTTTGATAATGGTTCGAGCACCGAACCTATTCCCGACACAATGGGCCTCCCAGGCGGAGGTGAGCGTGGTTTGTGTATTTTTGGGAGCGAATAGAAATAAGGTATCCTGGGGTTGTTGGTCTCCAAAAATTGTGCTTCTTTTTTTGAGATCCAATTGTTTGTCTCAGCTTCTGTTACCATTAGTGTTATGGTCTTCTGCAGTCTAGGTGTAGGGTCCTCAGAGTGAATGCGGCACCTAAAGGACTATGGGTGACAAATGCACCACGTATCTTCTTGAAAGATCTAGCGTTTCGCAAAGATTGGTCAGCAATTTCGTGGAAATGTACAAGGGACTATCTTGTGTTGATAATAAAGACAGCAACTAAGATCACCAATGAATTAACTATTAAAATCCAGATCATTGAGACTAAACTCAATAACATGGTGCACGTAACCGTGTACAAACAACGACTGGAAGAGATCAACAAAGAGATGAGCCAATCACAAGAATTCCTGACCCAGCAGAAATTACAAAAACTAGGAAAAGAACTGAAAAAGTTCTCCTTAGAACGCATACATCCCTATAGCCACAAGGACTACAAGCCTAATGACAATGCGTCTAACAACAGTTCCAACAGCGATTCTTCTACAGATGGTTCTGACTGGAGTGGAGATGATCTCTCCAATAACCAACGAGGGAGGTTCCGCAACAAAAGAGGTAACCGACGGGGCCGTAACTATTGGCGTACCCCGCAGTTCTCAATGAATCCGCCAATGATGCCATTTCCCCCGTTTAATCCCCACTTCCAAGGCTGGGTTGACCCATACTATCAAGGTCCACCACATCAAATGCAACAACCGATGAGGGGCAATTACCAACAGGGGCCGCCTTTTTTAGGGAGAGGCCAGAACAGTCGAGGCCCGAAACAGAAAGGGGTAACTTGGCAGGACCAAACACGCCAGGTCCAAACCAGGAGCGCAACCAAAGGCAAAACAGGAACCAACACAACTCCCTCGTCGTAAACCTTACAGAAAAGGTACTGACAATAGACGAAGAGGAAGTACTCAATAAAGGCCTGGGATATGTCCCGACACCCAGTTTGGACACCTTCAAGATGAAATGCGAGATTGCGGAATTCTTCAGAAAGCTCAAACTCAAAGCCTTCTTCAGCAATCAAACCAGTCAACCCCAGGATGGAGACACCACCTTAAGGAAGAAGTCCACCTTCTGTCCTTTAAATACACAAGTACCAATTGAAATTGTCACATTTGAACAGGCTGTCATGAAGGAAATCGATGGCTTAAAAGACAATACAAAGAAACCCTTCCAAAACCTGTCAAGAGCAGAACAACAGGCATTGAGAGAACTGAATGACGATGATAATATCGTCATAAAACAAGCGGACAAAGGGGGCGGAGTAGTACTCCTTTCAAAAGATGGTTATGATCGACAATGCAAAGAACTCCTTTCGGACCAAAAATTCTACAAGCGAATAGATGTAGACCCTACACCTAGACTGCAGAAGACCATAACACTAATGGTAACAGAAGCTGAGACAAACAATTGGATCTCAAAAAAAGAAGCACAATTTTTGGAGACCAACAACCCCAGGATACCTTATTTCTATTCGCTCCCAAAAATACACAAACCACGCTCACCTCCGCCTGGGAGGCCCATTGTGTCGGGAATAGGTTCGGTGCTCGAACCATTATCACAGTTTGCAGACCAATATCTCAAACCAATAGTCCAAAAGACCCCTACCTACCTGAAGGATACTAGGGATCTCCTGAATCTGCTCCAAAATTTCACCTATTCAGAGGACAACATGATACTTGTAGGATTGGACGTAGAAAGCCTCTGCACAAGCCTGCCCCAAGAAAAGACATTGGAAACACTGGAGACCATAGTTTTCAACATTGACTGGGACTACAAGACCCCCAGAAATTTTGTTCTTGAGTGTTGCCGGCTGGCATTGACTGAAAACTATTTTAAATACAATGACATCATGTTTCAACAATGCCATGGAACTTCCATGGGAAGTACATTTGCGCCTAGTGTGGCGGGGCTCTACGTGAGCCAATTTGAGGAAACACACATCAATAATCCAGTCAACCCTTTCCAACAACAGATTCTATTCTGGCGCCGTTACATCGATGATGTGATCCTCATATGGCAAGGCGACATGTCTAGCCTCATCAACTTCCACACCTGGATCAATACCCGGGATGAATGGCTAAAATTCACCTATACAGCAAACAAAAAACAAATTGATTTCCTCGATATTACCATCTACTCTGAGGGTTCAACTTTGCAGACAAAAACGTACTCAAAACCGACATCCAAAAACAGCTTACTTTCCTACCAGAGCTTTCATCCGAAACCTCTTAGAGAAAACCTCCCTTTCAGCCAATTTCTGAGACTTCGACGAAATTGCAGCAAACTGACTGAGTACAAAGAACAAGCCAATGAGCTGAGCGAAAAAGTGGAAGAAAGACATTACCCCAAAAGAATTGTCGAAAAATGCAAAAAAAGAGCCCGAAATCAACCTCGAGAAAGTCTCTTGGAATCCACACCCAAAGAACCAGAAGCTGACATAACAACTTGTGTAACCACGTATGGCCCTGCTAGCAATAGACTAAAAAAGATAGTCAATAAAAACTGGAGGATCCTTACTTCAGGCAACATTCATTGGCCCAAACCACGTTTTGCCAACAAGAGAACCCGTAACCTGAAGGACATCTTGGTCCATACGAGACCCCAATCATCCAGACAAACGACAACAGTAAATTCACCACTGGACATGAGCCCAGTAACTGGTCATTACCCATGCGGATCGTGTTCTGTCTGTCCCCTCACAAAAGTGACAAAAGAAATACAACTACTCCAGGATTTCAAATGGAGAATTCTGCATCACACCAACTGCAACACAAGTCATGCCATCTACATGATCACATGTCCTTGCAAGAAGAACTACATAGGCATGACGTGTAGGAAGGTCAAACAGCGACTGTGTGAGCATCGCAGTAATGTAAAATGTAAAAAGGCGACCACAAAGATGTCTAACCACTATTTGGAAGCTGGCCACACTGTGAAAGATCTACAGTGGGTCATTTTAGAAACACTGCACAACAAAGACCACAACGCAGAAAAAATTCTCTTTGAAAAAGAGCAACGGTGGGTGCACAGACTCGGCACTGATGTGAATGGTCTGAACGATAACATACCGTGGGGCACAATTTTCAATGGATGAGATATTAGATCATATAATAAGATCCAGTTAACTTTCCGATTGAATTATGCCATAGTCTTTCCACCATTCCCCTTACTGCGCTACCTATAAAAACTTCTGCCCGGAAACACCTCCCGTATTCCGGGACAGAGGTGGCAGAGTCAGCACAAGGAGTGAATGGAGAGCCAGAAGTACCACGAGGACCACAACGCTGCGAAACCGTAAAGTATTAATGAAAGAGAACACCATGTTCTGATCAATTGTTTACCATTGTAGCGTGCCTCCCTGACCCACCCTGATACCGAAGAGGCTTAATATAGCCAAGAACGGAGGTATGTTACGATACTGTATACAGAGAAAATAATAAGTTCTCTTGTTTTAAACTCTTCAGCACAACCTGATAACGCTGCTGAATGTCACAACATGCTTGGTGAGGAATGAATGTGTGTAAGATAATCACACCAATTTGCCTGTAGATCGGCACCTATAACCATACGCCACTCTCACCAGTACTCCCATCACTTGCCATTTCTACAAAACCAACTGAACTTTTCTAAATCCCATGCCAATTTAGAGATAGTCGACCCTATTCTTTGAGTGGGGTAGTCAGTGCAAAGTATTGCCATTTTTTAGTTGCTACGCCACAGTGCGAATTATGTGTTCCTGGTGCATTTAACCAGTCGTATAGTCTTATATGTTTCCCTTCACCTTTACCCTATGTCTACTATGTCTTTTCCTTTGCAGGTACTATTTGACCTCCTCTGGAGCAACATAATGCTTTGTTCCATTATTTAAAACCTTTTCTCACACCACTAATAGAGACGTGAGAGGTCTCTATTTCACGTCACGGTCCTGAAGAAAGCCCACATGACCTTCCTGGCATAAGATAGGGCTGAAACATGTCGACCTTTTCCACTTAGTGTGAACGAGTCATAATAACTCACGTTCACCGACTTAATTTTACTTTATTGCCTCTTAATACAGAACTAATAAATAATTTGTCTGATCAAGAGAGAATTTTTATTCCATCACTTCTTCACCTCACCATCACTTATCACTACTGTTTTTAACAATGGGTAATGCCTCCTGGATGGAGGTTGCATGAAAAAACAACCCAATGATTATGCACACACGTGCAAGGGACGGCGGAGAATAAGATATACCGCTCAATACCACACCTTTACCAGCACGTGCATGAGGGTTAACATTGGGACTACTCGGAACAGTTACGGCATACCCAAAGTTATGCAGGACAAGTGATCCTTCCCCCCCTGATCAGAATATATAACTCGAGGAAATTGGTTGGATCACAATTCCTCTTTCCCTCCACATTGATTCAGTGTCCAATGCTATCCACATTATTTATACAAAGTTATAGTCAGTATATCATTTTAGTTTTCCAACGATGTAGACCTGATGGAACTAAATTGACAACTTCTATCAAAAATGTTGTGGCTTCTCAGTTATCAATTTCAGGAAGAACCTTTACAACTGTAGCTATTATTTATCATGATGGTTCTTCAACAACATCAGGACATTATACATGCTACTTAAAATGTCAAAAAGGTTGGAGTTACTGCAATGATTCTCATTTGACTCATAAACAACGTTTCCTTATGACTTTAAAAATTCTTACCTAGTGTTTTTAAAACCAAAGTTTTAGTAAAGGTAATTGGCCTTTGAAGACGGGAGTAGTTAATACAAGTTAGTTGGTTAATTAGTCTAATGTTTAAAATTATTTATCTCATATAGGTACTGTAAGTGGATCTCATAGTAAAAAATACTCATATATCTGACACGATTTGGCCGTAAGGAAAGTGTAAGGTATGATGTTCTTAGATCTTTTTTCATAGGAAGTCGATGAAATGGAAGTTATAGACAACAGCAGACTTTTTTCCACCAAAAGGACCTTCACTATCTTCTATTTGGCCTCACGGAAAAGTAAGTGAATCAAAGATTACTGTACATATATGATTTCTAAGTTTTTATGTTTTTTTTTAAACACAATCTTTTAGATTGTGGTTTTTTTTCCGCTGTTATATGATGAAGAGTTTGAACTCACTAATTTGAGTGAAATTCAATATATTCTGAGAACAGCAAAAATAAACGATGTAACATATTGTATAAGTCATTCTATAGTTTGCATTGTGTAATTTATATTGTATTCCCTTTGTCTCACACTCATTTTCCTTTTTGCACCCTTATTTAGCTGTCTTTACTCACTTACACTGCCTTTTTTCACTTTGTTTCATCGCTGTTCCTTTACTCCACTTCTTTCACAACTCCTCAATCCAATTTCAACTGTCTGCATTTTCTCTCTCCCTTGCACCACTTTTCAGCTTTCTCACATTCTCTCAGTACCACTGCTTTAGTTCACTTCCCCTCTCTTTCCTTGTTTTGCTCCTTTTCTCTTTTTCCTTTCTTCACTCATTGTACTGCAGTTCACTCAGTCCTTCCCTTTGTCTTTCTGTGTACTTACTCTCTCACTCCTTTTTCCTCTATCGTTCGATATTAACCTCATTCCTTTCATCCCTTCACTCTGTGACTCCCCTTCACTCACTCTCAGTCATCTTCCATTCCTCTTTCTTATTAATGGTTCCTTATTTAGACTCCTCTCCTTTTCACTCATTTTCTTTTACTTTCTTCTCTTTCCTAATTTCGTTTTGGTATCTCACATTCTTTTAGTATTTTACTTATCTTCAGTAATTTGTTCTCTTTCTATTTCTTTTTCCTCTTTTTTGTCTTTCTACATTACTTTATTTCTGTTTTTGTATCCTTCACTATTGCTTTATTTCTTAGTACACTTTTTTGATTTTTTACCTCTTGACCTGTTTCTTCTATTTTAAAATATATATTTTACTAATTAAAACTTGTTTTTTCTTTTGTCTTTCACAGATACAAAGTGTAGTTAAAAGATGCAAGTAAGTTTTCATTAATTATATGGTAAGTGAGACTACAAAATGTAGTTTGTCATCACCCTTTGCTTTAACCTCACTACTTTTCTCTCACCCTACCTCACCCCTGTTTTCTTACTCTGCTTCCCTCACTTATTCTTACACCCCATATTTACTTCTCTTTTTCTTACTTTCCTACCACATTCAACTTCTTTTAGTACCCCTGCTCACCCACACTCCCTCTCTTTCCTTTTTTTTCTGCTTCACTTAGTCCCTTTCTGACACTCCTTCCTTTACTCTCTCTGTTCTTTTTTTCTGTCACTCCCCATGTCTTACCCTCATTCACTTTTATCCACCCTCTTTCACTCCTCTTTACTTACACTCACTGCTATTTTCTTTCCCTCCGTCACCACTGTTCCTTTTCTCTGGTTCTGTCACTACCTGTCATTCCCCATCCTTTACTCTCCTTCCTTTTACTCTCATCACCCATTCACATTCTCCCAGAACATCTGCTTTAGTTTTCTTCCTCTTTCTTCTTTTCCTTTGCTTCCTTATTCATTTTCCTTTTCTCAGTTACTTCCTCTTATACCTTTTCTCTGTTTTACTATCTATTACACAGTCCCTCTGTGTTTCTCCCTCTAGCTCTCTTTCTCTTTACACCACCCTCTTTGTCCCCATTCCTTATGCTGACTCCTTCATTATTTTTTTTTATTTTTTTTTGTTGGTGCGCTGCCCCGGTACGTGCACCGGGGCACTCACCGGTACGCGCACCGGGGCACTCACCGGTACGCGCACGTGGAGCGCACCAAAGTGAAATATAAAAAAAAAAGAATATACTTTTTTAAAACAAAAATATTATCTTTTTTATACAATATAGGATTCATTTTAAGAAAAACATACCTTTCTAAGCTATAGATATTTGCGAATAAATAACCTTAGAAATTCACTAAAAAACACATAGGTATGAGGCCCTATAAAAAGATAGGAATTAGCAGTTAAAAAACCTATGAAATTCACTGAAAAAACCATAGGTTTCACACCAGTTATAGTTAGGAATTAGCATTTAAAAAACCTATGAAATTCACTGAAAAAACCATAGGTTTCACACCAGTTATAGTTAGGAATTAGCATTAAAAAAACCTTTGAAATTCACTGAAAAAACCATAGGTTTCACACCAGTTATAGTTAGGAATTAGCATTTAAAAAACCTATTAAATTCACTGAAAAAACCATAGGTTTCACACCAGTTATAGTTAGGAATTAGCATTTAAAAAACCAATTAAATTCACTGAAAAAACCATAGGTTTCACACCAGTTATAGTTAGCTGGAAATTTTACTGACATAAAACCAATGAAATTCCACGTTATAGTTAGTTGGACTCACTATAACTTGCGCGTGTAATGCACTGCTGATGACATCACATATTACATCACTCATGACATGGTCAGTGACATCACTCATGACATCACTGATGACACCATCCTTGTGACAGAGTGACAGACGTCCTTTCACTGTAAAGTAACCCTTGAAACACATATTCAAAAATAGAAACTAACATTTTCAAAAAAGTGGATATACCCATACCAGTTACAACAACCAATTCAGTAATTCCACCATCTATATACATATCCACTCATTCACCAACAGTTCTATATAGTCACTCATACATATACTCACTCATCATATGTAGTGATACACCTATACATCCTGTTACACACCGACAGTCATCAAAAAGTTACTCACACACATATTCACACATGCAAATAAACTAATAAACATCCATTTATTTACATATACATATATACACACACTACCACCTTACTTCTAAGGAAACTTACACATACTTACTCTCTTAAACAATCACTTATAGAAACACATACTTATTTAAACAGGAACTCTTTCAATCTCTCACTCTCACATATACTGACTTATATATATCAATACTCACATAAACTAGATTAAAACATATGTAGTTACTGATAAAGACACTAGTGAGGCAGTCATTCACTCAATAACACACATATACACACTCATCCACCCATACAGTCCTGCACATATGCTGTCTTCAAAAAACATATAAACAGTGAGTCAGTCATTGATACATCTATATGCTAAGTAATACCCCCACCAAACCATACAGACACTCATACTGATACTAAAAAAAATCTAATAACCCATATACACACACATGTAGCTACTCACCAACCCATGTAGCCATTTATACACAAAGTGAAACACTGATACAAACATTTAAATATTTAAACATTACTCGCTAATATATGTATTCACTAAGATACACTTAATAAGCCAGTTATCCAATCATTTAAAAAAAAAAAAATCATTAAGACAATAATTTAAACATTTATTTTTCCATCGACCTTTACATATACATATATAAAACATATTTATTTTTCAGAAAGACACACATTCACTGGATGGTGTCATCAGTGATGTCATGAGTGATGTCACTGACCATGTCATGAGTGATGTAATATGTGATGTCATCAGCAGTGCATTATACGCGCAAGTTATAGTGAGTCCAACTAACTATAACGTGGAATTTCATTGGTTGTATGTCAGTAAAATTTCCAGCTAACTATAACTGGTGTGAAACCTATGGTTTTTTCAGTGAATATATATATATATATATATATATATATATATATATATATATATATATATATATATATATATATATATGAAGTTGTAAAATGAGCTCCCTTGCGACCTCACACACTCACTCAACGTACAATAAGTTGAGGCCAATGCTTGATTTGACCTGGGGCATCCAGACCACAAACCCAGTCACCTGGAACACTGTCTTCGGCTCAGCTACCCTTTTCTTTAATTGCTTGTAAACATGTTAAGTGGTATGAGAGCTGTATAGCACACACATCTAGATAAAAAAAAAAAACATTTTAATTAATTAAAGACTTTCCCTCGCTCTCTTTTTCTATCTTTTTCGCTATGGCCTTGGGAAACTAAATGACACACTCTAAAATGCCCCCAAATTCCTTCAGGATAGAATGCGGATAACCCCTGCAAAGATGTCTCAACCCAGTGGGGCCTATTCACAAACTGCATTTTGTAGTACCTAATGTAGTGCTACTTACTACACAATGCTATTCACAAACCTACGGGTGGAGACTTCTGCCTCTCCTATCTTTTCTGTGTTGAGATCCCGCTATGTTTCAGTAGTAAATGTGGGAGTGACAAGGTTTGAGTGGTTGAGAATTGACCCTCTGTAGGAGGGGTTTATCGGAATTTAAGGGTCTGTTTAGGGAATGACATGATAATGCAAACACACACCCACAAAAGAGTAAAGCCATTATTATTCAGTAAGTTCACTTCTAAAGTTATTACAGTCCTAAAGGTGTTAAAGCAGGTGTAAATGTACTCCAGCCCAGTGTGCTCCTAATTGCAGGCTAGGTGACTACACTATCAAGCACAAGGCTTACTTGGCCAGCCAAGTGTAATCAAGTGTGCGTGCGTGTACATTATGTACTTTATTCCTTTTAAATGGAGATCTGGCACCACAATACCTTACTTACGTGACCGGTGTCAGAGGTGGGCTGCTCAGATTGAAAACATGGCACCAGACTTTTGGAAAACATGAAATGCAATGTCACTTGGAATTCTGCTGCAAACAAGGTTCTTTCCATGTTCAACAAAGATTTGAATGATATTGTTTGTATTTGCAGTGATTCAGCTACGTATATGAAAAAGTTGTGCGATGACCTGACAAAATCGATACCTGAGCTGGAGTGCTTCCCTGTAAGATATCCTTGCCCCTTGTAGATGGTACGCTGAAAGCATCTTTACAATCTTCAGAGATAATGAAGAATGCTATTGACTTTGTAGTCCATTCTGGTGCACTGTTTTGTTATGTGCAGGAACTAAAATGCAAATATTTCTCATTTTGTGCTTGGTGTGGCATCACAGAAAGAGTCATCCCAACTGTGTCATTTACCTGGTGGTTCTAAGTCCTAGAGGCCGTGAATACTATATTATCAATGTGGCAACCGTTTACAGAATTGAGGATGCCAAAGGCAAGAAATGTGAGGGAGGATCTTTAGTCACATATTGATAGTGATGTGAAAAAAAGTACACTCTACTGCATTCTTAGATTTTTACAGGAAAGCATGTCTGCTGTAGACGACATAAAAAAAAATAGAGTCTGAAAACACCATTGTCTGCCAAGTGTTCAGCATAACTGGTGTAGATGTGAACCATCTCCTTGAGAGTAGGCTCGGCGACACCTTTAGTGACTTTGGCACTGAAACATGTCCCATGTTAGAGTGCTTGCCATTTGGTAAGCAAAGCAATGTAGAAGAGCAATTAAGGAACTTTTATTTTACAATGTATGAGAAATGGCAGCAATGATGCATAGAAATGTCCCTTCACCACCAATGGCATTTGAAGTCAATGAAACCTCCCTGTGGTACTCCTTACAAGTTCTAGATCCCATCAGTAAAGAGGAATTTTCTCTGTAGTTTCAAAAGTGCTGCTTTATTTTTTACCGCTTCAATAACTCTTGAGGGCATAAGCGCTCACTTCAACATAAATGTTCCCGAACCTGTCGCAGAGAACCACAATCTTCAGGTGCACCAGTATTGGCCTGGAAAGCTATGTCAGGGGCCAGAGTTAGTAAATTGTGTACTGGCTGTTGTGGCGTTGCCCGTCTCAAGTGCAATGTTGAGAGGACCTTTTCACAGATAAAACTTTACATGGGAAGGAAAGAGTGAGCGTGCATGACCAAAGACTCACTGAAGAAGTATTGTATGGTGTACTACAATAAGTTTGATTTGTAAAAATACATTTGGACCTCATATACACTGTACGTACACTGTCTATATACCATGCACTACCAGTGCAGAAGCAAGCAATAATAAAAGCAAAACTTTCCTTAAACACCAGAAAAACACTGTTTCTGTAGTTTTTAATGGCGCGAAAATGTGTAATCTCTGATAACCACTTTTTTTTAAGGTATTGAAATCACTTGAAAACACTGAAAAAGCCCCACCAGAATTTACCCAAAATAGAAACTGAAAACAGGAAAGCCTAACCATGTGCATCAGTTGACAAGATTTCCATCTTCACAGAAAGAAGTTCATCACAGCATCTCTCCCAGGTCAGCTGGGCATCAGCAGTGCAGGCTCCCATTCCTAATGGAACAGGTATGGCACGGGCAGAATTACAAGATTTCCTTCTTCAAAGAAGAGGTACAGCATAGTGACTGCATTGGAAACTTCTGCCTGACACTACAGCAGCAGTACAAGCTCCCACTGTCACAGAACAGGTACAAGTTAAGAAATTTCAGTGAAGGCCACTCTCTCAAATAACAAGAAAAGCACAGTCTGCACAGGCAATACTAGCACCCTTGCTTATTTGATGCATATGTTTCAGTATGGTTGTGTGGATTGGTAAGTTCATGGATGGTTGAGCAAGTAAAATGGTTAAATATGGACAGCTGAATATAAATGTCTGTTATTTCAGTGCCAGATCTCCCAAAGGGTTTCCAGAAATTCCAATGTTGTAGCCCATTTGTGTGTTTTTCTATTTCTTGTGACTATGGCGTTGTTCAAAATTGGTCTACCCATGTTAGTGCTCACATCCTGGAGTTGGGGAGAAGAAGTTTCTTAACCAATGAGCGTCGTGATTCTTACATAATACTATGACTTCTGACTAGGTCACCCAGGCTTGCCTTTCTCAGCACAGACAATGGGTCAAACACCAACCTACTGAAAGACGATATATGGGGTGAAACCTGTTGGTAAATGCCTTTTCACCATTGAATAGGGAATATATGGGTTGGGGACTGCGGACTGTGACTAAGTGATATAAACTCCACACCCAGCTGAAGAGACGAGGAGTCAATATTGCATTTCTCCAGGAGTCTCATCTCAATGAGACTAATGGTGCAAAAGTCAGACGCTAATGGAAAGGTCAATTTTATTACATGGCCATCTCAGTATATGCAAAGGGTTGCAATCCGTTGCCCCTTCTGCTCACCACCGCTTTGAATTGTTGGAAGCCTGCATTAGCCAGTATGTACTCAGCGGTTCCCTATGCACCAGCGATCCCGCCACAGGGAATGGCTGCAGAACCTAGCTTGCTGACTCGCTGGAAGATCCAGCAGTTTGAAGAAGCTGGCATTGATACCACTGGGGACCTGTACACTGAAGATACTCTATCGCCCATCCCAAATTCGGTAGTACTTTGGAGTCTCCAGAGAGGTCAATTCTTATTATGCTGAAGAATCGTTTGATTTGAAGCTTCATTGGCAAGCCAATCTCGTAGAACACCCAACACATGCCCTAATACATGTCTTGTATATGATCGGGTGGGGACTCCGCCTGATCACATGGCTGTATAATGCTCTCTTAGAGCACACCAGGGTAATTTTGCAACCCCTTAGAGATAAATGTGAGGCCGCACTGGGGTGTAGCTAACACAACAAGAAGTGGTAAAAAACCCTTGACTATACCCAAAAGCTATCATGCAATGCCCATTTCAAATACATACCGCTTAACATACCTCACAGAGCATACCTCACTCCACATGCCATTACTAGTACTTTCCCTCACACACATGCACATTGTCGCAGATGCCACGAGTCGCATGCAGACTTCCAGCACATGATGTGGAACTGTCTCAAGATCCACGGTTATTGGGTAGCAGTACGTGGTTGAGGTGAAACAAGTTGCAGGGTGGCATAACCTCCAGTCTGAAGAAAGTTGTTTATTAGGCATCTAGCCTAGACCCAACACAGCTAGAGTGAGCAAAAACTGTATAGATCTGGCACTACTGTTAGCAAAAAGGGCAATTATGATGAGGTGAAAATCAACCCTTCTCCCCGTCATGGCAACCTGGGGGAAGAAAGTGGCGTACTGGACTGATATAGAATACGAAGCACTTGATCGTGAAAAGTATAGAGGTTGGCGTAAAAAGCCCATCTCAGACAGCTAGGAGGAAATGAGGCAATCTCTTTCAGACTCTGAGAAGGACAACACTAGACAGCCTTAGACAGGATGAGGAGGTGCTTCCCCAGTGATGTCAAAGCACGTTTGAGCGATGCTTGGTCACACTCCTTGTTCCTGCATTAGTCTATTGAGCTTCTACTTGTTGTACATATGGAAATACAGTCCCTAGCAACATGTAGCAAGACTTCATTACTTGTACTTCATTACTGTGGTCCCTATTGCCCCACCACACCCTGTTCTGCCACTAGCAGACTGCCCAAGAATCGGAGCCCTGCAAAGGTGAGGGGCACACCTTGATACCAAGTGCTTCCGTTTGAGGGGGATAGTTGTTAATTGAACTATTATTGTTAATGTATGGGTATTCTTTGTCTATGTCCCATGCATACGAACAATTTGTATGGATTTAACACATAATGTGATGTCATAACCTGATTGTTATATTTTACTACATGGCATAGAATATTTGAAAATCTTATTAAAAAGATTTAAAACAAATAGATGTAAATGTAGAACAAAATAAAAACTGCTACCCAACACTAGGAACTTACATTTTGAATAAAATGTTTAATTAACTTAAAGATATCAAATTAAATAAAAAATATTTTTAGGAGTTTAAATAAATAAATTAAAACATCTAAAGTAAAAAGAACTAATGTTTAATTATGTATCAATAATTATTAACAATGATGTGTACAATAATTTAAAAGTAATGTTAATATTTTTTTAATAAAACTTAATGTTACAGTAATGTATACATTCAAAAGAGATTGTTAAATATTTTATAAATAAACATTAAATATTTTATTTCACCAAGACTCCTTTTTATTTGTTATCGCATTTGAGAGCACCTTCAAATGAAAGAGTTCAAGAAGTTTGCTGTATAAAAAATCTATTGTGTTTGGTTAAACAGACTAAATGAGGCTCTATTTGTAATAAGAATCTATGCCACATACAGGGTACACATGACAACTGACTTACCTTTGAGTTCACTAGTGGCATTGTCATCAGGGGGGGGGGCATGATTATTTCCAAGTTCATGTTTTAAAACTATAATTTTTAAGTAATGTCTCTCAAACAAGTGATACAATCTGAAGTACTAAGGCGAAGGGCTTTCGC
The DNA here is from genome assembly GCF_964263255.1 of Lissotriton vulgaris. Classification (NCBI taxonomy): domain Eukaryota; kingdom Metazoa; phylum Chordata; class Amphibia; order Caudata; family Salamandridae; genus Lissotriton; species Lissotriton vulgaris. The sequence goes on along the minus strand of NC_141696.1, from coordinate 222,041,620 downwards.
ATGTTAAACAAATATACCTTTGGAGCAATTTTATCATATTTGGACATGATGTTGCATGACTTTTGTGCCAAATGTTTTCGTGACTCAACTCATGCATGGGCTCTTAGGCCCAACAAGACCATTGGCCCCCACATCCACCCACACCCCATGAAGCAAAGCCTCTGTGCAGTGGGATGATCCAGAACTAATCTCTGTTTCAAAGGTACAACTGGAGCATTACAACAACTATCCAGAGCCTGGAATCCTTCCAAATGATTAAAAATCCTCCATCGAAAATCCTCTGATATATATTTTGTAGCCAGCTTTTAAGACAGTTAGAGAATAGAAAAGTGGTAAGTTTATCCATATAAGTGAAACCGGTGGGTGAGGAAATGATTATCATTGCGGAGAAGAGTTTGCCTAACAATCTAGCGCGGTCGTCCTCGAATCTGGGGAACTGGATTCAAGTCTCGACAACGACGCTGAACATCCTGTGATTCTGGGCAAATCACTTAATCTCCCTGTGCCTAACAAAAACAAATATAAATGAATGTGTCCTCATGTAACGCAACTGGTGCTATGTAAAGCGCTCTAATACCCGATTCTGGTCAAGATCGACAGGGCACTTATTAGACCCTATTCTCTCTAATCTCCTGTTTAACTGTAATTATTCGGCTCAACCCCTGGAGTGGTCGGAGCACTTTGCTGTTCAATTCCATCTGTCACTCCCGGGGGTTGGGAACAAAGTTTGTACAGATACACACGAGAGTTTTAGACGCTGGGGCAAACTTAATATTGAGGATTTAAATGCTCTTCTATCCAAGAACTTGCCGCACACCAGTTTGTTATTACCCTTGTTCGATTCGGCTGTTTCGAACTGGCTTACTGTTGCTGTTAACACTTCTCTTCCCCTGGTGCCCAAACATTCCTTGCCTCACCGTCCCCCTGCTCCGTGGTTATCAGAAAACTTAAAGGCCATGAAATCTAGATGTAAGGTCCTTGAGAGGAAATGGAGGTGTTCTTAATCTCCTGCCCGTAAAGTTGATTATAAAGGCACCCTCAGAGAATATCATAAATTGTGCAAATTGGCAAGAGCCACTTATATCGCTAACACTGTGACACAGGCCCAAAATTACTCCTGTACGCTTTTCTCAGTGGTAAAGAAGTTGACAGGCTCTGACACTGTCCCTACTCCACCCATTCTAGATGAGGCGCAATGTGACTCGATTGCAGAGTTTTTCATAGCAAAGGGCGAGCTTATTTATGATTCTCTGGGCTCTCTAATCCCCCCAGAGGAATCTACTCTGCTCCCCGAACCCATTTATGGTAGTGTGCCTGACTCCGCAGTTAAACTTGCTGATTGGTCACCTTTTGATGACGCATCTTTTTCTCTTTGTCTGGCAAGTATTAAATCTGGCTCCCCGCGCGATCCTTTGCCGATCAAAATTCTGAAGCAACTTGGCCCGGACTCCCTTAATGTTTTGAGGGAGCTTCTTAACTCTTCTTTGAGAGAGGCTCTTGTTCCACCTGAGTGGAAACATGCAATGATCATTCCACTCTTTAAAAAGGTTGGAGCTAAACTATCAAATTACAGGCCTATTTCTCTGTTATCTATTCTCTCCAAGATTCTGGAAAGACATATTAATAAACAGCTTACCCATTTTGTGGTAAGTTCGGGCTTCTTACATTCTTCTCAATCAGGATTTAGGGCCAATCATTCCACCGAAACGACGCTTCTGGGAGTTACCGAGAGATTGCGTCACTGTATTGATCGCGGAGAAACATCAGCACTCATATTACTCGATCTGAGTGCGGCTTTTGATATGGTGTCACATTTCATGCTTCTCGCATCTCTTCCGTCTTTGGGAGTTGAGGGTCTTGCCTTGGCTTGGCTGGCCTCCTTTCTAAACGGCCGCACTTTCCAGGTCTCTGCGAAAGCCTCTTCCAAAATTTGTTCTTCAGCGTATGGTGTACCTCAGGGGTCTATCTTGAGTCCTCTACTTTTTAATATCTACATTAGACCCCGGGCCACTATTGTGGAGAAAGCTGGCCTCACTTTATTTTCATACGCCGACGATACGCAAATTATTTTTTCTCTTTCTACTGTGGAAGATGGCAGCATTTCAGTTCTTAAACAAGGACTGATTAAGGTCTCAGAATGGATACATAACAAGTTTTTAAAGCTTAATGGGGACAAGACCGAGGTTGTCATCCTGAGCAAAGGGAGGAACTCATGGGGCCCTCAACATTGGCCTAAAGAAATGGGTTCTCTTCCCCAACCTTTTGCCCAGGTTCGCAACCTCGGATTTCTCATTGATGAGAATCTCTCTATGCGGCAGCAGGTAGTAAAGGTGGCCTCCATATGTTTTACTATTTTAAGATGGCTCCACAAAATTCTTTGGATGCTCCCTGCCTCCACACAGAGGACGGTGGTCCAGGCCTTAGTTGGTTCCCACCTGGATTACGGTGGATCACTGACAGAATTTCGACCTCCAAAATATCGACCTACAAGAATATTGAGTCAACAATATCGAGGGCAAGAATATCGACATCCTATCTACAACATGGTAAGTACAAAAATATCGAAAAAATAATATAGATGTCAAAAATATCGATGGTAAAAATATCGTTTTTTTTCCTTTTAATATATAAATGTAAAATAAAGTATATAACACTAATAAATAAAATCTACATTGTTAAAAGTATCTAATAATGTTTAAAATTAATAAATAATACATATATAATAATAATAATACATTAATTAAATATATACAGTAAATATATAATATATATGTACTGAACAATAAGTATTAATAATTATTTTACTAATTTATAAATTAATATAATATATTCTAAATTACTAATACATTTACAAACATAAAACAATAACATAAATAAAATGTTACAAATATAAAAAATTAAATCAACATTTAATATTTTTACAATTAATTATATAAAACGTTGGATAGCGTAAGGTTAAAAACTACTATTCCCACTCCAGAGAGTGTAACAGTAGGGAAAGCATTGGATAGCGTACGAGTAAAAATTACTATTCCCACTCCAGAGAGTGCAACAGTAGGGAAAGCGTTGGATAGCGTAGGAGTAAAAATTACTATTCCCACTCCAGAGAGTGCAACAGTAGGGAAAGCTTTGGATAGCGTAGAAGTTAAAATGACTATTCCCACTCCAGAGAGTGCAACAGTAGGGAAAGCGTTGGATAGCGTAGAAGTTAAAATTACTATTCCCACTCCAGAGAGTGCAACAGTAGGGAAAGCGTTGGATAGCGTAGGAGTAAAAATTACTATTCCCACTCCAGAGAGTGCAACAGTAGGGAAAGCGTTGGATAGCGTAGGGGTAAAAATTACTATTCCCACTCCAGAGAGTGCAACAGTAGGGAAAGCATTGGATAGCGTAGGGGTAACAATTACTATTCCAACTCTAGAGACTGCAACAGTAGGGAAAGTGTTGGATAGCGTAGGGGTTAAAATAACCTACTTATAAATAAAAGCCTTTTTTAGTAATAACAATAAAAACTATTAAATAAATATAAACCATACGCAATACCTATACATATTTATTAAAGACATGATTATCAAAATATATGTTACCAAAAATAAATATTTAAAAATACCATTTAATTATATTTCATTACCAATTAATAATTAATTATCAATTATATTATTAAAAAAACAATTAATTTAAAAACATTATTACTTAATTACATTTAAATTACTTCCCACCATATTCCCCTATAAAACCACTACCCGCAACAGAACAAATTTATCTACTTATGAATTATTTAAAATTATTTACCAATTAATTAAAATTAATTACCAATTAATTAAAATTAATTACCAATTAATTGATTTTAATTAGCAATTAATTACAAATTATTTATAATTTCTACTAATTAATTATTAATTAAACATAATTAATTTACTTCCCACCCTATTCCCCTATAAACCCACTACCCGCTACAGAACATGTATATCAATTAATCAATAAATTAAAATAAATTACCAATTAATTACATTTATTTACCAATGATTTAAAATAATTTATTAATAACTACTAATTAATAATTAATTTTACATAATTAAATTACTTCCCACCCTATTCCCCTATAAACCCACAACCCGCTACAGAACATCTTTATCAATTAATTAAAAATAATTTCCTCTTAATTAAAATTAATTAGCAACTAATTAAAATTAATTTATAATTCCTACTAATTATTAATTAATTAAACATAATTAAATTACTTCCCACCCTATTCCCCTATAAACCCACAACCCGCTCCGGTACTAAAACATATAATTTGCTTATAAATAAATGTTTTCATTTATTTAATTAATACACATATAATATTATTTATTTTAAATACTTAAGTAAAACATATAACACATACATAATAAAAAACACAAAAATTATACAAATATCGATATTAGTGTCATCGAAATTAGTAACATCGATATATATGCTATCGATATTACTAACTTCGATATTACGTACATCGATATAAAGAATTTCGATATTACTTACCTTAGGGTCGATATTCTGACCAACGATATTCTTGACATCGATATTCTACACCTTCGAAATTTCAAACACGATATTATGGTAGGTCGATATTTGCAACTCGATATTTTGACTGTGTACCGGATTACGGTAACGTTCTTTATTTAGGAACTGATCAAGCAACTCTTAGAAAACTTCAGGTTGTGCAGAATGCGGCTGTACGACTCTTATGCCATGTTCCGCGGAGAGCCTCTATCTCCCAATCACTTCATGACCTTCACTGGCTTAGGTTCGCCAGCAGAATTAAGTTTAAGGCTCTCTGCTATATATTCAAGATCAAACAAGGCACGGCCCCTGCATACCTACAGGAACTCATCCAAGCTTACCACCCTACTCGTTCTCTCAGATCCTCTTGTAAAGGTGATTTTGTAATTCCTAGATTTTGGCTGGTGAAAATGGGCGGCCGTTCATTTTCCCACTTAGGTCCTAAGTTTTGGAATACCTTGCCCGCTGCATTGAAAACGGAAACCAACTTTTTCCGCTTCCGCAAAGGACTCAAGACATGGTTCTCTTGGCAATGATCTACGGTTGCTCTCTTTTCCTTCTTTTAATCTGTCCCTTGGCGCTGGGAAACCCACTGCGGGTAGCTGTCCGCCTTACAAGTTAAATAAAATAAATGAATAAATAAAATTGATAAAACTCTGTAAAAAAAATAGATAAATCGCATACCAATGATGAGCACTGCATTACATTGTATTGTAGCAACTTGGAGTCCACCCTACTAGACCGAACTACTGAATATCAAGCTTCACCAACACAGCTTTCCTTTAACTAATAGGAAATATCAACCACTAGAGGACAAACACACCTCTCATTTTAACTTCATGAATCCTCTATTAGATTTCTGTCATGATATGTTATATTATGCTACATATTGTTAGCTATTCGTATCTGGTACATTCTTCCCTGAGTTTGAGGATTCTGACATAGGTACTGATTTAGGGTTTAGTGAACATGATATCCTGTCTGTCTCATTACAAGTGCTGTAGGATATAATGCAATTGTATTAAGGTGGATGGGATAGCCATCTTATTTGTGGGGGAGTAACCCGTCTGCCAAACTCTAAATCAGGCCCATAGACTGAATCCTGATTAGGATTAGGAATTGTAATGTCAGTAGTGTATTTGTGGCTCTATTGATGTTTACAATAGGTGAGTTTTAATAGTTAATCAAGGGAGTTTAGGTGTTTATTGGGTCGGCCCTGAGGTCTTGCCAAAACATTTTAATCCTGTGGTTTAGCTTGCCCATTGCCTGGGATGTTGCTAAGTGAGTTCACTAATTAGTGTCAGTAGTGGTGTTAGGGAGTGAAGATATCCATCTGCTCCCGTTCCCGGCAAAAGTCATTGAGAAGATCGCCAACAAGCAACTGATTCACTTCCTCAAAGAGAACAACTCCCTGGACCCGTCCCAATCAGGTTTCCGCAGCAACCACAGCACCAAAACCGCCCTCATCACTGCCATTGACGACATTAGGACCATGTTGGACAACGGCAAAACCGCTGCCCTCATCCTCCTGGACCTCTTGGCTGCCTTCGACACTGTCTGCCACCACACTCTACGTACACGCCTCCACAACTCAGGAATCCGCGAGAAAGCCCTGGACTGGACTACCTCCTCACTCTCTATAACCCAGCAAGTCAACTCTGTCTCCTCCTCCTGCTTCAACACCCTCTGCATGCTCCGCAAGATCTACAGATGGATCCCCACTGAAACAAGGAGGACAGTCACCGAGGCCCTCGTCAGCAGCAGACAGGACTACTGCAATGCCCTCTACACAGGGACCACGGGCAAACTCCAGAAAGGACTACAACGCATTCAGTCAGTCAAAGTACTTTATTTCGGTAACATACCATAAAAAGGCCATACAGCACAATAAGCATAACACAGTAGCAAGGTAAAACAAATAAAACCATGTTTTGAAAATCACATACAAGCAGTTCCTACAAATATTAAAAAACATTGGATGTACACTAAAATATCGGTATAAAAATCTATAAAATTGGGTAAAAAAGTAGCCCCTCCTAAAAATAGCCCTTAATGCGAAGTATGAGCTTCCAGCTCTAATATTGCACATCTTGTGTACCACATGGATTGAAGAAATCTTGCTGTGGCAAAGACTATCAAAGGGGAAGTATCATATTTAAGAATCCTTAAAACCTCCCTGTAGTCCCTAAAGCCCCTAGCCCTACACAGCTGTAGGATCCATTTCTCCCTAGCCCTGGCATACGTGGGGCAGAAGAGCAGAACGTGCAGATCTGTCTAACTGCCGCTCAAACATCCCGGGCAAGTACTTGCCATGGAGGAGGCGTTCCGCCATTTGTGCGTTACTGCCCTCAATGGCAGTGCGCTGTGTCTAAACTGAATGTAGAGTTTCTTAGCCAAAGGGGGCTGAATATCGTCCAGGAAGACTTCAAAACGGGGGTTAGCCTTAATGTTCAGGAAAATATCCGATAGCTTACCCGTCAAAGGATTGCTTGTTGTAGACTCCATGCTGTACCTCCTAAGAGCTACATTCAATAGTTTTTTAGAAAGCAGATGACAGGAATCTTGGGGAAACGGCCACATGTCTCCTCTGTCTAGAGCGTGGCAGAGGTGCTTGATGTAATTCAGCCAGGGTATTTTCCCCAAGTTCCCCCTCTGCAGAATGTCTCTCAGATCATCCCTATAACTCGAAAGCTCAGGGGTCGCCCAAAGTCGCCTCCAATACAGGAGAGGGCGATTTGCTGCGATCTCCTGGATTGGAATCAAACCCAAGTCCAACCTCAGGGGAATCAAAGGGGAGCTCACAGGAAGGCGAAGTAAGCGCCTAATAAAACTGTTTTCAGTGTGCATCAGAGGGGTAACTGATGTATGACCCCAAAGCTCCACACCATAGAGGGCGCTCCCTCTTGCTTGGGCCTTCAGAACGCCTCGGCACGCCTCGTCCTCGACATCCCCCGCCGCACCCACATCACAGCTCAGCTGAGAGACCTTCAATGGCTCCCAGTCAACAAGAGGATCACCTTCAAGCTCCTAATCCAAGCTTGCAAAGCACTCCACGACACCGGACCAATATACCTCAACAAACAACTCACCTTCTACACCCCGAACCGCCAGCTTCGCTCCGCTGACCTCGGCCTAGCCAACATTCCACGCATCCATTGGTCGACCATCGGCGGCAGATCTTTCTCCTACCTCGCCGCCAAGACATGGAACACCCTCCCCACCCACCTGCGACAGACTCAGGACCTGCTGACCTTCAGGAGACGTCTCAAGACCTGGCTGTTCGAGCAGTAGCTGCTCCCCCATTCCCCACAGCGCCTTGAGACCCTTGCAGGTGATTAGTGCACTCTACAAATGCTTGATTAATTGATTGATCTTCTTGCCCATGTGGGCTGAGTTGAGTGGCTGTAAGATCTGGTTATCCAAAACCATTTAGCTCAAGTAACCACTCGCTGCACCACACTTTAGCACTGACCAATGGTAAACAGCACTTTTGAATAAAATGTAGCTGAACTGATGGTAGAACAGGAAGCATAAGCTATCTTTGTAGGTCTCACCTACAGACAGCTTTAGCAGTCTTTTGTTAAAGGCCTATTGTAAATAATACATTAAAATATATAGATATGGTGGGCGTTGAGCCATCCCTTTGCCCTTCATTAGATGGCGTTCTTGTCTAGCTCATTTCCATTCTTCTCAGTTGATGCTTTCCTCCCTAGCTTTTGTTTGTCCCACCAGCCATCAGCAGTAGAAGGACGCAAGTCACCTATCTTCTGATTGGGTGAATTGTGTCCTTCCACTGCTTGTATTAAGGGAACTATTTATTTCTGTTTCTTGTATCACTTTTCTTCCATTCTCCCTCATGTGCTGCTTCCCCCCACAAACCCCACTACTCTCCATTTTGCCTCCCCTTCCATCTACTCCTTTGCTTCCCCCCGCCACTCACCATACAGGTTCTAGAAGATTCCCCCCACTCTCCTATTTCTCCCCCAACCATGCACCCCAATGTTTCTCCAACTCTGAGGCACTGATGCATCATCTTCCTCCCCACCAACCCCCCGCTCCCCAGTTGCTGTTCCGCTCCTCTCTGTGGTGGTCTTTTTAAAAAAAATGTTTTTACTTTTTTTGCAGACCTTGCAGCTGCAATTTGCTATTGGACTGCTCCTTTTGTATGTACCTTAAAGCATAATTTATTAATGTTCAAATACTGGAGTCTGCCATCTGGGGACGGTAAATGAAAAAAACCAAAATGGCGCTGCATCATGACATATGCACGCACATGTGTTGTGATGCATGCATGCATAGACACATCACGCGGCAGTTATTGACATCATGAGGTATGCATGCACATGCATCAGCACACATGCATGTGAATACATCTTCATGGCTTTCAATTTGCTGAAGCTGTTGATCATCGGCAAAACTAGTTTTTTCATATTTTTGCTGATGCTGAACAGCATTGATGCAAACCACTGGCAAAGCGGAGAGGCCTGCATTGACAAAGCCCAAAGGCGAGACCAATTGGCTTTGCCAGTGTTTGGTTGGTTTTGCTCTTGTGGTTGGCTGGATACACAGCTCAGTAACCAGTTGTTATTGCTTCAGATGTCTGTGTGCTCCCTGCAGCCTACAAGCTGGAGCCCTGCCACAGGGACTCACTCCCATCTCCCTCTGGGGATGGCGAGTTGTGAAATAAAATCACCTGCTATTTCAGCACTTCATAGCGTTTGCTATTTTGCTCTATATGAAAGGCCTTTGGTTATTATTAGGGCCCCCACGCCCCGCTCGGCATGTGCTAAATATTTGCCTAAGACACAGCCCCCAGCTGGAATGTCGATGTCAAAAATGAAACAATGCGGTGCGGGCTGAATGTACAGCTGATGCATTCGGACAACTTTTGGTTTCAACATATGCATGCAAAAGACCCTTTGCTCAAGCAAAAATCTTCATTAATTTACTGATGAAAAGGGGGTTCGTTATATAAAAATCCTAGATTTTCTAACATGCATCAATGCAAAATTGAGAACTTTATAAGATATGTCATTCAAATTCTGTGTAGGAATTTGTTGACGAGTGTTTTGGTCGCTATGGTGCAAATAACTGTTCACAGAAAGGTTGCTATTCCAAGTGGGGCAGAGTTCCCCCTACCTGGTAATGATCGGGTGTGATCCAGACTGCACCCCCATATACATTTCAGCAGGACAACCTTGTCAAAATTCAACTTGAGAAAAATTCCAATCAGTACTGGTAAATGCAGACTTTAGTGCAGAAGGACCAAAATCCAGCTTTTGCTGGCACATTTTTGAGGGCTAAACTTTTAAAGGTGATATTGCACCTGATTTTTTAACAATTACGGTCAATAGTGCACCCTCTCATCCGGGGAACACGTCTTCAAGCCTAGGTCCTTTGTTCAACATAATTCAATCAAGAATGACATTTTGTTACCAAATTCCTTTGATGCTATCACCCTCCTCGAGTTAGGCAGCTGTGTTAATTGATGCTATGCTGTCGTTTGTGTTAGTTTAGTTAATCTATAATGTGCCAAAGAAGCAGTGATGTGTCTTTGTGACATGAGAAATCTCAGGGGATATTCCGGGACTTTTGATCTGTCGAGGAGGATTAGTGAAAGGATCAAATTTACCTAAAGATTCCTAACATCTGCAGGTTAAACATTGCCCATAATGAATTGCAATTTTTATTGTTATATTTTATTAAAATATTTCATAAAGCTCTAATCAAGCCAATAAAGGGTGACGGAGAACTGAGCAACAAATAAAAATAGTAGAAAAGTTACAATTGATATAAAAAAACACACACACGCAAAACAGACCACAATAGAGATAAAAATTAAAAGGTGTATTGGTTTTTGGCCCTTCATTTCTAAAAAAAATAATATTCACACGCGATGCAGTCTGGTTCTCGGTGACCCAGATATTCAGACTAAGCAGGCCAGATTGCCACAATCGGCAACAACAACTAAGGGCCCCATTAGTATGGCGGGCGGACCCTCTGGAACCGGGACCACTCGCTGAGGGTGTGGGGGTCCCGCACTCCCGAATAGCATGCGCCTGCCACACTGGCGGGCGCATAGGGCATCTGCAACATTGCGGCGGGCGGTGCAGAGAGCACTGCCCGCTGCAATGCCACTGAGTCACGTTGTGCGTTTCCATGCACACGTGACAGGCACCGCGCGGTGCCTGCTGCGTTGTTCATTGAAAGGAAGGGGGTACCATTGGACCCCCCCATGTGCACCCCCACACCCTCCCACGCCCCCCTGGAGCCCCTGCAGACTCTGCATGTCTTTTCATGGCAGCAATGCAGCAGCGGAAAAGCTTGTTCAAGGCCACATTCTAATATGGCTGGCGGTGTCTGAAATCTAAGCCAACAGTGGCGTATTTACATTAACGAGAAGGAACACCTGCAAGGTGGCTACCTTTAATTTAAAGATGGGATCTAAATACAACTATTAAACCACGAAAATAATGAAAAAACATCTCTCTTTCAAAGTGTTTCTGAGTTCTCCAGTCGGTAAAATTACTATTACTCACTATTGCGTTTCCACTGCTTTTAATCCATAGGTTTCTTCCCATCGTTACATTGACAAGATACCTATTGTATCTCATGGTGCAATTGTGCAATTTAACAGTGCAGTATAAAAACTGTTTATGATGAAGTGACATGTGTGCAACTTACCAACTGATTATATTGCACAAACATATGTCCTTTCACTAATTGTTCAAAAGTTATCACACTATTAGATGTTTGTGAAAGGGTCTCCCAGCTGTGTTTTGTAAGGATCCTCATGCCATGCAAGAGGACTGGAAATCATTTTGGGCAGATTTGTAGCTGATGTCACAAGCCACACACACACACATGCACGCACGCACGCACACACAAACATACGTTCAGTTCATTAGTGGGTGTTAGTACCAATCACTCTCTAGAGACCCTCTAGACATCAGACCTTCCCTCGCACACTTAATGTGCACCTCCTGCAAATGAACAGGTTGCACAGTATAGTTCAACCAAATGTAGCATATGATTTGACACCAACACCCAGGAAGTATCCCTTACAGATCGCAAGCAGAGTAGCAGCCCACAAAGCTCTCCTACAGACATCCATAAAACAGGCAAACTCTAACAGGCCATATGCGCTGCATTCTTACTTGTGGAACAAACACAGGCATAGGGAAAGCCTGTTCTAAGTCATGATCAAAATCTGATCTAGTGGGTAAAGCAAACAAAGAAACCTTTCTGGGTTCATCCCCATGATAATGAAGAACATGGGTGGTTGTCTGTAATTCTTTGTGTGGTCAGTCCAATGGTGTAGAGTTTCCTCAGTGTAGTTGAATAATTCATTGATATCCATAGAATGATCATGTGGTTGACTTGACAGGGAAGTCTGAAGGACCTTTCAAATGAATGTTCAGAATAGAATGGTTGTCAAGTTCATTCAATTATTTAGCACATACAGTATATTGGGTACCAACAAGATGTTTTCCAAGTCAGGATTATCAAATCACAGGACTCCATAGCCTTCAAGGGAAGTTTGTCACACATAATTCCCCAAAGAAACTTAACTGCAAGTTCATTACCTATTTCCCATTTGGAAAAGGAAACAATTTATGCTCACTTGCTTCCACTCAAGCCTTTTAAGAATAAACTTGAATGTCTATTGTTATGTGTCGAGAAAATTATGTGAGACATGGTTCTCCGCTCTATTGGCCAATGAGTTGATATGGGTGATTTCCATCACTTGAAAATCTCAGGTGTAGATGTGTGTGTGTCGGTGTATATTCGTGTGCTTGGTGCTAGCGAGTCCTGTGAGTGTGAATAAATGTGTCGGGAAGGAATGAAATGATGCTGAAGCTATGGGTGAGGATTGTGCTGTATCTTTAAATACTGGTGGAGGGTTTTATTATGGCCAGTGTAGGAAATCCATGCTGGAACTTTGCTTTGTGTGTTAGAATCTCTGGTGGATTCTCACCTAGTTGAAGCTTGGCTGGTTGGGAAGAGACACCCCCTTTACTTTTTGGAAACTGTATTACCCATAAAGTAATTTGCATTATTGACCTTTCCTGTGTGGTATGAGAGATTGCCAGTTGCAGACAGGAGCCCTGACTGTCACTGTTATTGGATCTCTGGTCTGCTGAGTAAAATACTCAGTTATTGACATGGGATTACAACTGTCAAGCATGCCACAACACCAAGCTACTAATTTGGCACCAAGTCTGCTTTTGTGTCAAATACCGATTAGAAGCGGACAAGTAATAGAAGAACTGGGTCGATGGATGTGCACCGTGAGGTGCTTTGGCACAGGATTAGGAAAAACACAGAAGAAGTTGTGACCAGCTAGCTGTCCCCTGAGAGCACAGCCTTCACAGTTCCTCGTGGCTATAACGTATGGGGAATCATTCTGGGGGGCCCGGTGAAAGGAGCACGCTCAGTTAGCCCAGTGTTTTAGTGTTGGGATTTACCATGAATGTAGCAGGTACCAGTACTAGTAGCACATCATCTGCACTTTCTTTATGGTTTAATCATCCAAGGGCATTACCTATAACGCAGCAGTGATGGTGCAGCTTTGCTGTATTCCATTGGTACGAGATGTGAGAGGCTAGGTGCTCTGTCCAGCAGGCCTCATTAGTTTTATTCTGTACCAATTGCAGGCTAAGGGCAGGTATTGGTACAGTGGGCGGAAAACTCAATACATTGGTCAAGTGTGGTTCAGGTTAATTTCGCACAAGTGGTGCAAGGGTATATATCAATGGCGGGTAGTTTGCAACACCTGGAGGGTGTCCCTTGTTTAGCAGGCATTGTTATCAGTACATTGCCTTGTAGCAGGAGGCACTAGCCATAAAGTGGCCAACTATAATAGTTTGGGGGGGACCTCCATAGTTATGTGCAGGAGTCTCCAATGATCAGGTTTCCTGGTAGTGTGCACAAATTTCGTCAAACATAAGTGCCGGTCCATGTCAATAACTTACTCACAGTACTGGGGACCGGGCAGATAATTCACAAGTGGATCCTAGGGGAAAGGCTGTGGAATAGTATAACTTTCCTTTGCCAATTAGGGACTGTGGTGACTCTTGGGGAGGTGGCCTGTATTCAGGTACCTGGTTTTCAATTTGCTGCTGTGACATAGTATATTTTCCATTGCCACGTAAGGACTGTGGTGCCCTGGTTTTCAAGTGGGAGGTTACCTGGTTTCAGGTATCCCAGAGGGCCGGTGCGCTACGCAGAGCCCTGGATTTCACATGGGTATGCTGATGGAGGGGCTTTCCTTGTAAACAGTGAGTGCAGGTACACAAATTTTGTCTGCTCCAAAGCCCTTTTCATCAAACATAAGAACCGGTCTAGGTAATAACTTAGTGCACAGTACTGGCTTGATCTGGTGGTGTGTAAGCACTACTCAGTGGGACAAGGTGGTGTTCAGTGCTCCCTCCTTCCTGATGGTGGATACTGACGGCGGTGCGTTCCTTGTAAACAGTGAGGGTAGGTGCACAAATTTCCTCTGATCCGAAGCCCATTAGTCCAACATAAATGCCGGTCCATGTAAACCCCCTCCTTCCTGATGGTGGAGGAGTTGGATAGGTGGTGCAGATTTATTTCTCGCCAAACTCCCTTTAAGGCAGGGCGGATTAATCGCGGGTCTTGCAACTATGTTTGCCAATAATGGTCTTGGGAAAGGCTGTGGCAAGGCGGGGCATGTCGGCACGCTGCGCATAGCGGGCATCTCACAAAGTGTATTTTCCTTGGATGTAGGCAGACATGGAATATGTGCGAGAGGTTCTGGAAATGGAAAAGTGATGGTTCACTTGGGTGACACTACAGAGGTCACATTAATATGTGTGGGAGGTTCTGGAAATAGGAAAAGTCATGGTTCATTTGGGTATTCAGCTCATAGCCTGTGCATCAATTACTTCAGCGTTATAGGCTGGGGGGCTCCCAATCCAGGATGCACAAATAACAAACTAATCAAAACAATTCACTATTGGCTCATCTCTTTCTAATAAGGACTTCGGTGTGCTTCTGTAAAGATATGGTTCAGCGGTAGGCAAAGGCAGGTGTCATGGAGCGGTGTCAGCGTCAGGGAGGGGGAGGGCGAGTGCGCCGGGGAGCTTCTCACCCTGTGGCAGAGCGCTGACAGTTTACAACAAAGGGGGATGCACAACAATGGAGGTGGAGGTGCAGCCATTCGATGGACCCCTGGAAGGGGTAGATTCCACGAGTGCAGTGGGTAGGTGTTAGGAGGGACTGGCCTGCCGGTAGTCCTGAACTCTACTGCCCTAACCCACCATGTATGGACTGAGTAGAATCTTAAGGAGGATGCCCGTGTTCAGGTGGGGCCAGTGCGGTATGCGGTGCCCTGGATGTCAAGTAATGTAACTGTTGGCTGTAGCGCGTTGGGGCCTGCCGGAGCAATGTGCGCAGTCGAGTTAGGGATTGTGGGGAGAAGGCCTGTGTTCAGGTACCCCGGTGGGCCGGTGCGGTATGCGGTGCCCTGGATGTCAAGTAATATAACTGTTGTCTGTAGCGCATTGGGGCCTGCCGGCGCAATGTGCACAGCCGAATGGGAGATTGCCAGCCTAGACGGCCAAGTTCAAATGTACGGGCAAGTTCTTGTGTACGGCCGAATTAAAAGTTAATGTGTAAGTTCGAAATGTACGGCCAAGTAGTGCTCATGTACGGACAAGATAAATGTTAAAGTGTAATGTCGTACCTGATTTCCTTACTGCCGTTGACATGTTGATGCAGATAAACTGTGATGCTGTGATTAGTTCTTATATATCCAAAAAGGATACTTTTATTTGGTAATGGACAATAATGATTCACTTGGATTGATGTGAATAAAAAGGCTACGCCGTAGACAACATATCCTGAGTCCGAGAGTTCTTGGGCGTAGCGGGCAGTAAATGGAAGGAATTTGTGGGGGAGGGAATGTCCCGTTGTGCGCATACTATGAACAGGCGCACCCCGCGACTTGGGGAGGGGCGCCCTTAGTTGCGCCGCGGGGCTGAGCCTCCGCCGTGGATCAGAGAAGGAGGTTGGGCTGGATAGTTAATGAAGGGCTGGCGGTGTGGAAAACGAAACTTAGCAGGAAACGAAACTTAGCAGAGGTATTTAAGGCGGTGGTCCAGAGGTTTCGTTCTCTTTGTCCCCTCGGACCACAGCCTGGTTACAGGAGCAACGTCGACCACCCACCCACCCTGCAGAAGGATAAGGTGTCATGAAGGCGGAGCGCTGACAGTTTACAACAAAGGGGGATGCACAACAATGGAGGTGGAGGTGCAGCCATTCGATGGACCCCTGGAAGGGGTAGATTCCACGAGTGCAGTGGGTAGGTGTTAGGAGGGACTGGCCTGCCGGTAGTCCTGAACTCTACTGCCCTAACCCACCATGTATGGACTGAGTAGAATCTTAAGGAGGATGCCCATGTTCAGGTGGGGCCAGTGCGGTATGCTGTGCCCTGGATGTCAAGTAATGTAACTGTTGGCTGTAGCGCGTTGGGGCCTGCCGGAGCAATGTGCGCAGTCGAGTTAGGGATTGTGGGGAGAATGCCTGTGTTCAGGTACCCCGATGGGCCGGTGCGGTATGCGGTGCCCTGGATGTCAAGCATGGGCGTCCGCAGGGGGGGGCAAGGAGGGGCGCTTGCCCCCCCCTGGAGCAACCCTCCTTGCCCCCCCTGCAGATGCCCATGACAACTGTGACTTCAAGACGTTGTTCTCACTCTCTTTCCTCTCTTTTCTTTTATTTGCTTCCCTGTGAAATGGATCCAAAAAAGAAAGATGCTTTTGCTGGAAATGTAGTATTTTTTTGACATTTTAATTCCAAAGTGCAGCATTGGGAATAAAAGGCTAAAAATATGAAAAATAGATAAATAACTAAATAAAGTATGTATGTATGTATTGGCATTTATATAGCGCACTACTTACCCGTAGGGTCCCAAGGCGCTTCGACCGCTGCGAAACCCTTCCTGGCTTCCCTGAGCGATGGTCCCTTAATGGGTATCTCCAGGGTGAGACCAGGCATCCCCGGCGGTCTGGTGGGGCCGTTAGTGAAGATGAGGCAAGCTAATGCCCAGAGTTGCCGAGTGTGATCACTGATCAGAGTGGGCACCGAGGCGAGAGAATTATCGAGTCCGCTGACCCTGGTCCAGAAACCTGCCGCGCCGGGAATCGAACCCTGGTCCCGGGCCGTCCTCTGCTCTCGGGTCTGCCGCCTCTAACCAGTGAGCCACACTACTTCACTGTTTTTCTCAGTGGGGCAGTACGGTGTTCAGTGGGGGGGGAGGATGTGGCACTATGGTCAGAGTTGCTGAATTTGGAACTGGGAACCAGGTTCAGCCTTAATAACCAGCCCACCAGACCACTCTCCTGCGAGACCACAATCACATGCTAGACCTTAGAAGGCTTCGCAACACCTTAGAAGTCCTGGTGTCTTCGCATCAGCAGGTGGACCCTAGCGTGACAAGTGTAGGTTAACCTTCAAGGCTTGTCCACCACTATCCATACTGAAGTTCCCCTCCAGTCTTGTGGGCAGGCCTATGAAGCAGCACACCCTAGGTCACAGGACCCTTGAGAAGGGCCAGCTCTAGGGCGGTGCAACCAGTGTGACCGCACCGGGTGCTGACTTTAGGTGAAGGCATCATGTTTGCAAGTATATTATGGTTTTAAAAACACTTGCTGCCTCCTTTCTGGCTTCCAGCAATTTTCGGCAACAATAAAAATGTCATGATGACTCTCAATCAAGAGTATTTGTAAAGCGCGCTACTCACCCGCTATGGTCTCAAGACTCTGGTGATTAATGTTCTTCCTAGAGAGAGATCTGAATTTTGTCTAGTGGAAGTTTTGACTCATGGAAAGGTAGCTCAGAGGATTAATGTACCGGCTGCAAAGAACATGCGTCATGCAGATCACAAAGTGCACATAATGTAAATAGGTCAGTGATCTACTGCTTTTGTCAGAGATCCTTTTGTTACTTGCAGTTTATAAGTTAAAATCCTAACTTAGAACAGTGAGCTATTAACTGTCATCTAAGAGCTGCATACAAACTGCAAGGTATAAATTTGAGCGTTATGTTCCCCCCTTCAGTCCCCCAGTCTATGATTATCCTAATGTCCCAAAAAGTGTTCTTTTGGACAGAAATCAATTCTGATTATTAAGGAGAACCCTCAACCATGGTATTACGTTTTAAATTACGGGTATTGTGTTTCTCCAGACCAATCACTGTAAAACTATACAGGCTACTAGTATGGTTGTCATGTGACTTCTACACCTTGTAGTCCTCAGTCTTATGTAACATTTTCTATACAGTCATTTACACATATATTAATTGTCTCTGTGTAAAGTGTGATGTAAAGTGCTCTGACACCCTACAATGGTATTAGTGGCACTGTAAATCAAATTAAATGCATCTGAGAGAGAGTGGTTATGGAGACTTGGGGGGCACAGTTAAAGGGTGGTAGTGAGGGAATCCATGGAAGAGGTGGGGGGGGCACTAACAAACATGAATGCACAGGACACCACCAGTGATATGTCTGGCCATGCTCTTGGGGCCAGTCTGCCTCACCCAAAGGTGCCTCCATTGGCCTTGTTTCAGCAGCAGTAGCTGCAATTCACCAGGGATTGGCAATGCAGGATTTGCACACACCAAACTAAGTTTGCAAACTTCACAGTCTCCCTGCTTCATTCACAAGCACTTTTAACATGTGCTGCCTGCTGTGGGGCCACTGGAATTATGCAGAAGTATGCAGCAAAGGATGACAACATTATGCCGTAGTGTTGACTAAATTAAGCATTAAAAAAAGGCTGCAGCGTAATGCAGTATATTTTCAAAAAGTTTATTATTTTGACGTGTGTACACATGCTAACAGTCTCTGGAAAGATTTTGCCTTATTAGTACCAGTGTAACATATAAATGCAGCAGTGAGAAAGGTGACCAGTCAACCTTTACAATAGGCCATCCACTCCGAAGCAACACAAGTCACATTTTATATTAACTTTTGATATGTTTGAGCTACAAACAATTTATTAGTTCAAATGGTCAGATCATGCAGCAGATCTTGCATTATGAGGCAAATATGGCAGAGCCATAATTTTAGAGAAAACATTTGCAAACTAGGATATTTTGCCATTCATGTTTGAACTGCTGTTGTTAAAAAAGGGTGAAGTGCTGATGACAGAAACTCCATGACTCGCAGACAAATGGCTTGTGTTTCCACATTTTATCGTATTTGGTACATTCTGTGATTAGAAGCATATCCCACTTTGTGAATATATTTTAATATCAATAACTCATTATAACCTTAAATAATCATGTGTATCCATTGGTTGATTAAACTGGGCAGTGAAATGCCAAACAAATACTAAAAATTGTGATGTCTGCGTATTCTAGCCACACCTCTGGCTCCACCCACAGATCCAATCCTTGGGTTATTCCCGCCCTCTGATTCTCCGCCCACTGTTCCCCTACTTTTTTCCCCCACTTCGACCACTGTGTAAGACTCAGCATCCCTGGACCTGTGATGTGGCGCAGCTGCGGGCGCCGCATGTGCCACACATTTACGTGCCGTGCTTCCGCATAAGGGAGCTGGCCATTATTGTATCCCTAAACGTGCGCACGATGTCAGTTTGACATTGACTACATGTAGAGGGACTCTAAGTTTCTTTTAAAAAATATTGCTAACATTTGGACCTATACATTTTATTTTGTATACATTAATTGAATGTGTATAAAATTTAGCAATGCCCGGGGAATTCTAGTAAAGGGAGCACCCACTGTCAAATCACTAGCGTGTGTGATTGCTACATTATTTATTACTAACTTTGACGTTGTGCTTTAACTTTGGATAAAAGTTATCATGAATTCTAGCACCAAGAAGCCAATATTGGTAAATATGTGTGCTACAAATATTTCCTAACATACACTGTGCATACAGTATATTTAATCTGGTGCTTAAATCATAGACTGTTTTAAAGTATTCTGACAAAAATCGAATCGTGCTGAAGACAGCATTGATTGGTGTTGGATCGAGGACCCAGAAGTCTGCACACCTAGCAGGCAAAGATAAAGCACCTTGTCAGAAAGTTTAGCGTTTTCCCTACAGGTGGTGTTTGTTGGCCTGTGGCAGGGTCAGTCACATGTCTTGGATTCCTGGCATTTAATTGAGTCTATCCTAGTTCTGCGACTCAGTGTTTCGTGTGCTCCACCTGTCACACATCATGTCGGAGGATGGTGATGACGTTAACAATTTGCCCCCCCCCTGGAAACATTTCTGCGGACGCCAACTGTTGTCTGTAGCGCATTGGGGCCTGCCGGCGCAATGCGCACAGCCGAATGGGAGATTGCCGGCCTAGACGGCCAAGTTCAAATGTACGGCCAAGTTCTTGTGTACGGCCAAATTAAAAGTTAATGTGTAAGTTCGAAATGTATGGCCAAGTTGTGCTCATGTACGGCCAAGATAAATGTTAAAGTGTAATGTCGTACCTGATTTCCTTACTGCCGTTGACATGTTGATGCAGATGAACTGTGATGCTGTGATTAATTCTTATATATCCAAAAAGGATACTTTTATTTGGTAATGGACAATAATGATTCACTTGGATTGATCCCAATGTGGACCAGCTTGCCTTCCTCTCCGGGTTGTCGGGTTCATTGGCCCACTTTCTCTCGGGGACCCTCTTGCTTGGTGGTGATTTTAATTCAGTGGTAGATGTGGAGGCCGACCGATCGCACCCCCCCTCCCGGACTCTCCGGTCCGCCGAGTGGCTAAAGGGAGGAGGGAATGGCAGACGCACTGGGGGTCACGGATATCTGGAGGGCGCAGCACCCCGACTCTAGGGACTACTCCTATTTTTCTGGCCTACATGAATTGCATGTGCGATTGGATGGGTTTCTGGGATCAGCGGAGTTGGTGTCCGCAGCGGTCCGCTCTGAATACTTGGCCAGGACCATCTCGGACCACAATCCCCTCCTAGTGGACTTACGCTGGTTTCCCGGGGTCCCTAGTGTGCCCACCTGGAAATTGCGCCCAGAGATCTTGGAGGACATAGTCTTTAAGGCGGACCTGGGGGACAAAATCTCGGATTATTTTGCGTCCAATGGGAGCACCGTCGGATCGAGAGCGTCAGAGTGGGACGCCTTTAAGGTAGTGGTCAGGGGCTACTGCATCTCTAAAAAAGTGGGCATGCGACGAGTCATCCTCGAAGACTTGGCCACGGCCGACCGGAAGCTCCGTGAGATGGAACTTCGCCGCCCCGGTCACCCCGAACTCCAGGAGCGTACGGCGGCGGCAAGAGAGGCGGTGGCGGCGGAGGTCGAAAGACTGCGCTGCTTCAATTATAAGGCCTACACCACTAGGTCGCTCACGGAGGGGGATAGGTCGGGCGCGCTGTTAGCGTGGCTGGCCAATCCCACATGCCGGACCTTTCTAACGACGTCCATGCGCACGGCGGAGGGGTCTGAAGTACACACCCAGCCGGAGATTTTGGGATGCTACCAGCGCTACTATGAACAGCTGTACCGCAGTAACCCGGCCAGAGACCCCGCCTTGATTGATGAGTATTTGCAGCCCTTAGAGATGCCAACGCTGGAGCCCGACGTGGCGAAGGCTCTGGGCTCCGACATCGAACTAGGAGAAATCCGCAGTGCCATTGAAGGGATGGCGAGGAATAAGACCCCGGAACTGGATGGCCTCCCGGTTGAATTCTACTCCACTTAAGTTGACCTCTTAGCGCCCCGACTGTTGATAGTCTACCGAGAGGCGAAGCGCTCAGGTCGCCTCCCAGGCTCGATGTGTGAGGCCTTAGTAGTTCCCCTCCTCAAACCGGGTAGAGAGTCGACTGACCCGGCGTCCTACCGACCTTTATCAATGCTGACGGTCGATTATAAGATCCTAAGCAGCATATTGGCATCGAGGCTGCTAGGGCACATGCGCTTTTTAGTACATGAGGACCAACAGGATTCATTCCCAAGCGGAACACGACCATGAACATTCGTAGGCTGTTTCGCTTACTGGGGGAACCGCACATAGAGGCCACGTGCCCGGTGGTTCTGTCGGTTGATCTTGAAAAGGCCTTCGATAGTTTGGAATGGGACTACCTGCGCAGAGTGCTGCTGCGCTTTGGACTAGGGGAGGGCTTTGTCAGGTGGACCGCAGTGCTATATGCCTCGGATGCTTGATTCTGGTCTGGGAAAGATATGGCTGTTGTAGTTCGGACTGGACTGTTCCCATGGGGCACAGGGTCAGAGCTGATTTGCATAAAGCCATTATCTGACCCAGGGTGGTGTGGAGTGCAAAAAACGATGGATTTAGGCCCAGATCCTTGTACTGGGGTGAATGTAAGACATTGATCTACATTCTGTCCATCAAATAGTTTTTTGTAATTTTCTCCCTGAGTGTACTGGGGTAGCTCAGACGTGGGTCCCAGAGCCTCCACACCACTGGAGTCAAGCTAGCCGGGCTGATGAGAGGTGTTACCTCGAAACCGGTCCGGTCCTCGGATGCTTGATTCCGGTCTGGGAAAGATATGGCTGTTGTAGTTCGGACTGGACTGTTCCCATGGGGCACAGGGTCAGAGCTGATTTGCATAAAGCCATTATCTGACCCAGGGTGGTGTGGAGTGCAAAAAACGATGGATTTAGGCCCAGATCCTTGTACTGGGGTGAATGTAAAACATTGATCTACATTCTGTCCATCAAATTGTTTTTTGTAATTTTATATGCCTCGGCGTCGGCCAGGGTGAGAGCAGGCCCGCTGATTTCCCAACAATATCCGGTAGAGCGGGGCACAAGACAGGGCTGTTCACTGTCCCCACTGCTCTTCGCGCTAGCGGTGGAGCCAATGGCGATGTGGATCAGGTCCGGGGTCCCTTTTAGCGGTTTGTGGACACCGTCCGGCCCGCATTATATCTTGTTGTATGCGGATGACCTGCTGCTCTTCCTCGAGGACCTGAACGCCGCCTTGAAAGGGGCTGCGACGGCACTAACGTCTTTCGGGGAGGTCTCGGGCCTTCGGGTGAATTGGGCCAAGACTTGCCTGTTCCCGGTTCGCAGGGGAACGCCCAGACCTGACATCAGTGGGGAAATTAGGTGGGAACCCAACTGTTTCAGATACCTGGGGGTATATATATATACCACGACCCCATCGACCTCCTGGATGGGAACATAGCCCGCTGTACTCGCGCGTTGCACGGTAGTATGGACTTCTGGGCTACCCTGCCGCTTTCAGTGGCAGGGCGGATTGCTTTACTGAAAATGGTGGCACTCCCCCGGTTGCTCTACTACTTTCGAGCGCTTCCAATTTGGATCCCGCCGGCCACCTTTAGGCTACTCCGATCCATGGTGGTGGGATTCCTCTGGGGTTCGGGCCGCCGGAGAGTGGCCCTCAAGACCCTGATGAGGCCAAAGTCTGAGGGAGGACTTGCGGTGCCGGATTTTGAGAAATATTACCTGGCGGCGCAATTGCAGACCTTTACCCAGGAGGTCGCGAGGGAGTTTCGTGGCCCGGAGATTGGGAGGGGTACGGGGATGCCCAGGCACATTATCTCCTTCATCACACTACGGCAACGCTTGGCCCTGCAGGACTTGACGCTCGAAGAAAAGACCATTCGATTATGCTGAAATCGGGCCCACGCCCGGGGACAGTTAAAGCTTCTGTATGCACCAGAAATACCGCTGGGTATGCTGACGGCCCTGCCTCACGGGGGAGACTGGTCACGCCTAGGACAGTGGGAGGATGCGGGATTGCAACTGGTGGGAGACCTCTATGAGGACGGGGTGTTACTGCCCTTTCAGGAGATACTAGACCGTTTTGATGTTCCCCGAGGCGACTTCCTCTTACACACAGCTCTGGTCCGAGCGATTCAGGCGCACTGGAAAAGTGGGTTAGAGGAACCGCCTCCGTCTCCGGTGTGCCAGTATGTTATGATGTCCGCGGGGACGGTCAAGACAGTCACGTGCCTGTATAGCAGACTAGTTGACGAGGGCTTGCCCCCCCTCACCACTCTGCGGACTCGTTGGGAGGCCGACATAGGGAAAGAGATACCGGAGACGACTTGGTCACAACTCATGCGCCGAGCCTGGAAGGGCGTACGTCATGCCCGATTCCAACTAGTTCATTTTTACGTACTCCACAGAGCCTATTTGACCCCGGCGAAGATCCAGCAGTACTTCGCCACGGATTCAGCAGAGTGCCCCAGATGCAGAGCACCGGAGGCGGACCTTCTTCATATGTTGTGGTCCTGCCCGGCGCTGTCCTCATATTGGCGTGTAATAGAAGAGACTCTGAATAGGGTAACAGGGAGATCTTTATCGGTCGACGCGGCGGTGGGGCTTTTACACTGGTTCCCGCATACCCCTAAAAATAAGATCTCGAGTAAATTTATTGATTTGGGGCTTGTCCTCGCTAAGCGGGAGGTGACTAGGAATTGGAAGGCAAGAACTGGTCCGACGGGAGCTAGATGGCACAGCGAACTTCTGAAATGGGTTGCGGGGGAGAGCACTCTGCGATATCAATTGGCTAGGCGGCAGCACAGCGAGAGAGCACTAGAATCAGCACTGGAATGGGAGACGTTAGTGCAGGCCCTTAGAGATTATTGCGCTTCCAGCGATTCCGAGGGTGAAGAGGCAGCACACTCTGAGTCCCGATGACCGCTCAAGATATGGATATGAATGTAGTCATCTGGGGTTTTTTCCCATAGGCTCTTCCTACACACACTACTACACACTGATGGCGGGGTTGGGGGGGGGGAACAAGCTGAATCATTGGGTTGTTGGGGGGGAGTTTCTTTTGCCCTTTTGTTAGGTTGATCTAGAAAAGCAGACGAAGCACATGGAATTATCCGGACCAGCTTCGACCTTCTATCGGATCCCCACTTGTGTTCGCCGCCCGACCCTTGGGTTGTGGGCTGAATGGCTGTGTACTCATGACATTTTCTAACTGGGGATCGGATACACCTACTATTTTATTCCTGTAGTTGTATTGCTGGTCCGACATGTAATTTTAGCTAATTCCTGCAATAAAAATATATTTAAAAAAATGATTCACTTGGATTGATGTGAATAAAAAGGCTACGCCGTAGACAACATATCCTGAGTCCGAGAGTTCTTGGGCGTAGCAGGCAGTAAATGGAAGGAATTTGTGGAGGAGGGAATGTCCCGTTGTGCGCATACTATTGACCTTTCCTGTGTGGTATGAGAGATTGCCAGTTGCAGACAGGAGCCCTGACTGTCACTGTTATTGGATCTCTGGTCTGCTGAGTAAAATACTCAGTTATTGACATGGGATTACAACTGTCAAGCATGCCACAACACCAAGCTACTAATTTGGCACCAAGTCTGCTTTTGTGTCAAATACCGATTAGAAGCGGACAAGTAATAGAAGAACTGGGTCGATGGATGTGCACCGTGAGGTGCTTTGGCACAGGATTAGGAAAAACACAGAAGAAGTTGTGACCAGCTAGCTGTCCCCTGAGAGCACAGCCTTCACAGTTCCTCAGTTTGGAGGCTGAAAAGTCCAGAGGAAAGATGCAAAAACATCAAACAGAGATGACTGGAAAAAGCACTCTGTGGGCCTGATTCACAGAATTAACTAAAGATAAAATCCTAAACTTACTACCATTTTGGTATTCACAGTACGGACTTACTCATTTTTGTATTCACAGAAGGCACTTACTCATTTTGGTATTTAGAGAAGTCATTTAGGAGTTCTATTTTTACTACTCCTAACTTTCAGTATTCACAGAAGGCATTTAGGAGTCCTAAAGTTAGGACTCCTAACTATACTACTCCTAAACTGAGACAAATCCTAACTTTAAGACTTTTGGTAATCACAGAAGGCATTTAAGAG
Organism: Lissotriton vulgaris; assembly: GCF_964263255.1. Lineage (NCBI taxonomy): Eukaryota > Metazoa > Chordata > Amphibia > Caudata > Salamandridae > Lissotriton > Lissotriton vulgaris. The sequence continues at coordinate 222,016,239 of NC_141696.1, read as the reverse complement.
TCCTAAAGTTAGGAGTCCTAACTTAAGGACTTCTAAATGCCTTCTGTGAATAACGAAAGTCTTAAAGTTAAAATTTCTCTCAGTTTAGGTGTAGCAAAGTCAGGACTCCTAACTTTAGGACTCCTAAACGATTTCTGTGAATACTGAAATGAGTAAATGCCTTCTGTGAATACCAAAATGGTAGTAAGTTTAGGATTTTGTCTTAAGTTAGTTCTGTGAATCGGGCCCTGAGTAGCCAAAGGACATGCTTTGCACAAAGGACATGTACTGTGTCCTAACTAAAGTCAGATTACCACAGCACCCTTCTGGATTTAATTTAATTCTCTGATGTTACGGGTCCTTTCATGCTATGAAAAAAAAAGGAATACGTACATCAAAATTATTTTGAGATTCCCTGTTTTTATTTTTTCTGTCTTAATACATTTCTAACCTTCAAATCTCTGCTTCTATCTGTTCCCACAGTGGTCCGGCAGGATTTGTTTTGGGCACTTCTTTTGCTCGCAAAGGCTGGAGGCCCTCTGAGATTTCTGCAAAATCAAAAAATGCACATTTTTCAATGAGAGGGTAATTAAAAGGTCGTTAGGTTTGTGGAACTTTTTATCTGTTCTATGTCTCCAGATCTGCGATGGAAAAAATTACTTGGAACGTCTTTGCAGATCTGATGTGAATTATAGGGAGTCACAACCGTAAGCTTGATATTTCACTGGAATATGAGTGTGACGCTAGGGCTGTGGGGCTGCGTAGGCGGGGTCATTGAGGTGGTTGCCCCAGATGCAAAATTCTTAGGGCCATTCTTAGGGGCACATTATTTTAAAGGAAAAGTGGAAGGATACTTGCCTTTCCCCGGGCGCTGGCCACTCACGCTACGCCGCTGCGCTAGGGTGATATGCCAGTGGCTTATAAGTTCTTCTAGATTGGTTAAATACTGACCATATGTATGTGCTGTTTCTCAAATGCTGTCATTTCACATAAAATTATATATTGGTATTCCGGAGTTTGGCAAAACCAGAAATGCTACGGTGACCAGAAAATGTGACAGCGCAGTCCTAGTGAGTAGTGGAAGTGGAAGATGAAAAATGTCAACACAAAATACAACTTCAAAAGTAATGAATAAGCTTTGGGTGTCACACCTAGGGCCCTCATTACGAGTGTATTTTGGAATTTGTGACCATTATACTTGGAAAACTGAATCTTCCATTTTATCGGTATCCCCATTTACAAGTCGCCCTAGCCACAGCCCTCCTCCACCTGTAATGGGGAATAAATGTACAAGCTTCTTAACCTCATAGGAGCGTCGAGCGTTCAGCGCTCAGTGCTGAACGTTCGAAGAACGAATGCTGGCCCGTCGGCCAACGGTCGTGCGCAGCACTGGCAAGGTAGTGCTCGCGACGACCGTTAGCCGACGGCAGCACTTAAGGGGTTAATACTGGGTTCTTTTCCATGCAGCTTTTACCAGTTACGTCGAGAAAACTGCAGATATTTTGTGCCTGCACTGAGTAGGCGACTGGAGGGCAGTAGTGGCTAGAGGGGTGAGGTGGAGGACAAGGGGTCGGGCAGGTTCTGCATTCACCGGTGGAAGCATTGTCTGTAGGGGTAGGGTGGGCTGGGTTGTGCTCTTCCCTACAGTCTGCATGTAACAATGCCTGGTGCATTTGGGCCTTGAATGATCAGGTGTGGAGTTTGTGGCCTGATAGATCTGAGCCTGAAGACACTCAGAACTGAGGGCGGTGGAATTCCACCTAGAGTTATCACACTGCACCGCTTGGAATGAGTTGATCCTGGCGATAAAGGTCTTCATTGCATTTAGAGCTGATAGTGCTGAAGAGCGTGATGCATATATGCAGCTAATCCAAAGATCGTTGTGGAAGAGCGTCAATGAGGTAGAAGCCCAGGGTGATGGTGGTCAATTACAATGCCAACCACTATGGGCACAGGAACTGTGATGAATCCTACAAGATCGGAGCTGAAGTATTGAAAGTCACATACATGATGCAAAGAGGATCATTAAAAGTGGATAACAATGTGTCAAATCAAAGAGAAATGTTTTGTATTCTGAACTTTCACAAAAGGTTGCTGCTTTGGAACAAGTAAACATAAAGATTACTTAGCTGTAACAATAGTACAATATTTTACCTCAATGCCAGTGTGGTTTAATTTGGTGGAAATACAACAGAACACCAGGGCATTGTTGCATGCATATTCAGAAATAAAGAACAACCAATTAAAAAAAAAGTATATCCACATGCTGGCAATTGTACTGGTATCCAGCATCATGAATGAAAAAAGAAAGAAATAACAGCACTTAAAGTCGGTGTAGATCCAGAAAATAGCAGTTGCAAGATATATGAAATTCTATTTGTGATAAATCGATAACCTCAATACTAGTCATCGAGAAAGATCAAGGGGGCAAGATGGCCGCCGACGGACCGTAGGAGGCAGCAGCTCCTGCTCACTCTCCTGAGGTGATTACGGATGCTTCAGAATGAATTGGAGTCTGGACTTATTGTTAGAAACTGCAAAACCCTGATTAATGAAGAGTAAGAGAAGGAAACAAGCATTTACAATGCAATGGTTTTGCCTTTGTTCAAGTTAGAGCTATTGGCATTGCTCTTGACATTATTTTTATTTATGTTTTTTTAACATAAATAAATGGCATTGTCATTTACAATGCCAATAGCTTAATCTCTCGCAAATGCCACACACAAACACCCACAGAGAGCCCCCCCACACACACACACAGCGCCCCCCCACACAACCACACAGCGCCCTCCACACATACACCCACACAGAGCCCCCCCCACACAGAGCAGAAGTATGCTACATTTAATGCGAGTCAAGAAAGATAATGCAAGTCAAAAATTGCCAACATGATGAATTACTTGATAAGTCACATTGGTTTGTCTTAAACTTGGATTCTACGGTCAGGAATGTTAAGACTTCCTGTTATGGGAGCTTTCCTCAATCACAGATACATTGAATCAGAATCCTCTATCTTTTACCACTGACTCACATGTGCAGATGATTCCCAAGAGGTTCTTTTGGATCAAGGTCCAAGTGATAGGAGAAGAACGCAAAATGACATGAACACCATAACCACAATTTCTCGCAATGTTTCCATGCTTGTAAGATGCAAATACTTTTCTTCTTCTCCAGGTATATTGTGCTTTGGTAGGGAGAAGAAAATGTAATCCAACCACCATCACTTAAGAGTTCTCTTGTTTATCCCCCAGACTGACCTAGATTTACGTACATAGATCTCGTTCAACGAACGACAGATGTTATTCTGCCAAATAAACATGTATACTGAATCCATGCAAGGTGGAAATGCTGACATCACTTGTGTTAACGCGCAGCCCGCTTCCCTCCAAACGTGAATAATGGTGTACACGAAACAGATATCTTAGGTACAATCACGATAGTCTTTCCCTCCCTGGTAAACTCTAACTACAACATGGAGAAGAAAATGCGCATTAGCAGGGTTGTTATGAATATGCTAGTCGACTCTGGAAACAAAAACTATAAACGATTAGGCAACAATAAAAAAAAAATGTGCATCCATTGAAGACAAGATGGGGTGCCAGGGGTTGCCTCTAACGTGCACGGCAGTCAGTTTGTAGACGGCAGCACATCTGCTCCGATCATTCAAGTCACAACAGGTGAAGAGCGGTTAAAAACTGCAAACCTGTTCACACTCCTAACCACAATGAAAGCGAAGACAGGTTTGTTTTATTAGCTGTCTCGGAGCTTTTGATCACAATGCTGCTGTTATTTAGCGATTATATAGCGCACAAACAAAAAGAAACCTGTTCAGCATCGAAGGACTTTCGATAGCCTGGGCACTAGGGAATGAATATTGATAATCCTCACAAGCAATAGTTCCAGGGTTTCTAAGCACAGGGTCAATGGTTTTTAGCATCTATACAGCAAACAGCCTGCTATGCTTTCGTTGGTCCAGGTGCCGCAGAAGGGGCATCAAGCTGAATGAGGCATGGAGACTGTCACGCCCGCCTTCTCCTCCCCACCCCGCCACGAATGATCCATTTTATGGAGTAATCGATATCTAGCGCTTGCTCGCCCTAGGAGTAAATAATCTGCGTCTTCGGACAGTGCTGCTAATTTAGGGTTTCACGTCAGAACCGATCTCTAAAACAACAGCGGGGCATCCCGTGTTTAGGAATGTAATCCTGGCTGAGAAAACGAAACCCCACCTCAGATGATCCGTGGGACCCTAGAGGTCAACAGCTCTGTCAAAGAATGAATGCACTCCCATAAAGATTCCTGTGCAACCCGTGCCTCAAAACAACTGCACTACCGTTTGCAGAGGTACCTGTCTGCATCAGTGACTGCAACCCTGACATGGTGAGTCCTATCCTACCCAAGTGAGTGCAATGTGGTTTGAGGCAGCGAGTCTGGCTGAGTCACTACAGCCCTGTACGAGAGGCTGCAATCCTCCCCCGGTTACTGTAATAACGCCCCATGGTTCAAACAAGAAGCAGCTAGAGATGCTCACGAGTAACAGGAGCAAGGATCCCTCAAGCTGGCCAGAGAAAAGAGGCATACACACGCACTGCATGGTACACAAAATCTATAGATAGAACAAACCAGGCAGCAAGCACGCTCAAAAACTTTGAACAAATGTAACACTAGGAAAGCGATTTGGAGACTTTCAGGAAGATATGGTTCTGACTGCGGCCCTGCCTGGATGAGGATAGTCCTGTCGGAGTGACTTGAATCAGCCTCACTGACGGCAATCCTATTCCACAGTCATCGACCCTACAACCAGGCAGCAAGCACGCTCAAAAACTTTGAACAAATGTAACACTAGGAAAGCGATTTGGAGACTTTTAGGAAGATATGGTTCTGACTGCGGCCCTGCCTGGATGAGGATAGTCCTGTCGGAGTGACTTGAATCAGCCTCACTGACGGCAATCCTATTCCACAGTCATCGACCCTACTTGCGCGCAGCAATACTACCAGAGTGGTAGCAATTTTGTGAGAGTAGCAGTAGAGTTACCACAATCTTGTTACTGAGTGTGATCCTGATTCAGGGGGCGCAGTTCTGCCAAAGTGACAGTAATCTTGTATTAATCCTGAGTTAATAAGTGATATCCAGAGAAACTGCAGTCTGTCTTGTTAACGTGAAAACATACCTGCTTTAGTGCCCGAAGTTCTAGTTTAACTTTAGTACAGAAAACAAAGCGAACGCACTTTTTTGTCAGTGGCAGCAAACCCCCTTAGTTACTATAATTCTGCTTGAATGCAATCGTGTCAATGTCAGCGAACCTGCCTTAGTGTGTACAATCCTTCTTCAATGACTGCAACCACGTCCTGATTAGTGCATTCCTATGTTCGGAACCGCTATCTTGCTCCAGTGACAACAAACCTGCATTAAACACATTACATACCCTCTCTTGGTTTTACTTCCTTACCTCTCCTTCAGAAAAAGCCTTGATAAAGGACTACATTAACTACAGAAACCTTCCCTAGATTTATTATCACATCTACTTCTACACTTGCCTGGCTGGCCGCCAAAAACACGTCTCTACTCCAACTCTCGAACTTCGCCTGCTTAATCATCCTACAGCACCCACCGTTACTAGGATAACTACCACGAACCTTTCAGAAACTACGTTACTGTGTAATATGATCATAATTAAAAATGTCTTCTAAGTGCATCACCCACCATACTAACTTTAACTATATCGCCATGTAGGTCTTACCCCAACGTACTGTGCATTTACCCAATAGTAGCTGCGCAAACACCATGCTCTTTAAACATTATTCATACATGGTTGTCGCTAGTTTGATTAAATACAATCTATCCGCCGGCATGTACATTGTGGTAACACTCTGGTTGTAAAATAGAACTGGGATGCTGCAAAGTGAAAGATGGATCACCCCCCCCCCCCCCCCACCCGAATCACTAATAAAAGATAACAGCCCCGACATATTTATTTAAAAAAAGGTCTTTTGGACACAGTTTTGCATAAGGCAAATTTCTGCTAATACTGGCGGTTTAAACATGCATCGACGAGGCCCAAACATTATAATTAAGCAATTTTAAAAAGATGCAATTGTTGTATAAAGTGTCCTAATAAAAAGGCTGCCTTTCTTCACAGAATAAATCCCACAACGCTTAATGCGATTTGTATAACATCGGAGGTTCTGCATTTCTCCACCCTTCCTTCGCCTGAGACGAAGGGCGGAGTAATGTACGTGAGCGTTCATTATTCTCCTGGGTTGGGGGGAGGGAGGATCCTAGCCATCTCCGGCCCACCTCCAGTTTGTGTGGGGGAGGGGCAGCTAAAGGAGCTTCTGGTGACAACGCCGACGATCGAGAACCGCGGGCCAAAGAAATGGCAGAACATTGACAAACCTCCAGATGAGCGCCACCACAAAAAGTAGAAATTATTTGACGTAAACACCGGCGTGACTACCCTGGATTTTACAACCTATACTTCCAAACATTTAACTACCAAGGAGGGTCTGCCTTCCAAAGGCAGGAAATACTAAACATGTGTACTTTTACCTCTGCCCATTGCAAACATTTACCGGATACCAAGTACAGCGCCTATGTTCCTCATACCCCTAAACTGCATGATTAAAAGGACTGTTAAGCATCAGCTACACGGCAACTTCCTCCTTAAGAGTACAAAAAAACGAATACCACTGGAATATTACGTCCAAGCCGTGTAATCGACGTTAGGTGCCTTTAAACCTAAAATATGTCGATTAAACAGTAGGACGGGGCCAGCAGGTACAAGTACTTGATAACCCTGGAATCGTTATTTTGGAGTCTGTACCATTACTAGAGAATCTACCATCCCACAATTAACCTCTCCCCCATCCATTGCAAAACGAAAACTGGCATCGAGTCATTGGCAGGGTACATAGGCATTATGACATTGCCCCGGTTCCTTTAAACAGACACTAGCGGCAGGAGGACGGCTGTAGCCAGGCTTCACTCCAGTTTACCAAAGCGGTTAAAGTACCACATGAAGGGTGGTGCTTAGGTTCGGTGTCGAGGACCGGGATGCAGACACAGAGGCACACGTATTGTGCGAGGCACGGACGCAGAGTTGGCCGCGCCGTGCCCAGCAACAGAGATGCACCTCCGGTTGTAGACTTTACTCACTGTGGCTCTCCAGTTGTCCTCCAGCTGTGGTTGCAGCCCTAGGCAAGGCATCGGAAGTAGTGAGCGGGGGACAGGGAGGCTCCGGACGGGGCCTCGGGTCCGGTGTGGTTTACTTCATACGGAACAGAAACCAACAATTTTTCGGGGATCTGAACCTCTCCACTCCTAACCTCCCTGCCTCACCCTCCTCCAGAGGCTTCCCGCCGGTACATTCAAGCAGGGAACCTGTCGTGCCCCCTGGGACTTGTAGTATACAAACCCCTCCCCTTCTAGTAAGCCAATAGCTAACAGAGAACGAAAATACTACACGTCCCAAGATTCATGAGCGACCAGGACGCCATTTTAACCCAAGCCGGACTGTTGCCAGACCACCATCACAAATAAATAAATAAACAACGGAACAGCAGGTTAGTTGGGGGAAAAATGCAGCGGGTAGAAAAGATGGCTTTACGAATACACACGTACCAATGGACGAGGTGGCGAGAACGTGAGGAGAAGAGGTGGGGGCAGAGGCCAGCTGGGGCCGCCCTACCTCCACTCCCGCCCATGTGCCGCTCTCCGGCACCAACAGCAGCCGCACGGAGCCCTCCCCAGCCCTTCAGACTCACCGGGCTCTCTTGGGCGGGCTCCTCCGGGCGGCGGCCTCTCTGCTGGGCGGCGGCTCGGCGGCGGGTCTCCTCCTCATAATGAAGCACCGCCTTCTCCTTCCGCCGTCGTCCTCCCGAGTGGAGCCGCCAGGCTCCCGATCCACTTCTCCTCCGGGGCGCCGGGAGCCCCCAGCAGCGGCGACGCGACCTCTCCTCTTCCCCGGTCTCCCTCTGGGCACGGGAGACCGGCAACTCCCGCAAAGGCTTCCCCCAGGCAGGGGGAAGCGGAACAACACGTCCTCCCGGCCCCGCCCACAACCAGGCGGCGGGCCGGACCTCTGCTTCCGGGGAACAGCCAATGGCTGCGCGGCAACTCTCCCTGGGCCACCCAATGGCAGCGCGGCCCTCCTGACGAGCCCACTGGCTCTGGTCGCGCTGTCGAAGCCACGGCGGCGGTTTCAGCGATTGAAAGAATGGGGAAAGGGTTTCCCAATACTAAGGACTAGTGGACTCGCCATAAATCCTCATTAGTGCGCAAGAGGGCAAAGTGGTAGGATGCAGTAGTGCCGGCAATGCCGGACCAGACACGGGGGCGTTCCCGGCGTCCCGTGACGTCGGCAAAAGCCAAAGAATGTCGGGAACGCCCCCGTGTCTGGTCCGGCATTGACGGACAGGCCCCTCGTCCAATGGCAAGGCTCCGTTTACGGAGCCAGCCAATCAAGGACGAGGGCCGAACCAAGCCACACTATGCAACTCAACAGGATTTCGCCTGCGCCGAAAAGATGCGCAGAGCGCATCTTCGGCGAGGCAAAACCTAAAAAGGAGTAGCCACGTCGGCCTATATTGATGGAGTGAAGAAAACTGAGAAGAGATTTCAGAGCATGTCTATGATCTTTCCGGCTTGGGCCAGGGGGTTTAAGTGGTCTGCATCACAAGCTCTGGCGTACCTCGAGAAAGAATATTGGAGTTTGCGGCTGTTAATAGGGGCACCAATAGAAGGGGCTATACAGCGAGCGTGGAAGACTTGGCATGAAAGAAAGAAATATATGGCCTTAACCCCGACACGAGCTGCCAAGGATATGTCAGAGGAAGAGGAGTCTCTGATTAGCGAGACCGAGAACCTTTCGGTGGCCCTTAAAGTAAGGACAAGACGCAGGGCACAGCTAAGAAGGGAGGCCTTAAAAGATCGTGAAGAGCCGAGAATCTCTGTGGCAGAGAGAAGGAAACAAGACAAGGCTACGGAGAAGAGGAAAAAAAAAAGGCGCTAAAAAAGGGCGCCGGCAGGAATCTAGAGGCAGGCTTAGCATTAGCGAAAGAAACATCCCTTCGCCAACAGACATTGTTTCAGACATTTCCGGGGCTTAGAGCTGAGGACACCACCGACATACCTGGTACGGGTGTCAGGAGCGGCGATTGCAGTGTTCTGACGGAGGTTACAGAACAAATTCCCGGGGCGAGGTTTGTAGCGGATTCTGGCCAATCACGGCCCTCGATGGAGCCTGCTGACAATCCTATTGGAGGAGGGAGAATGGAGTCTCCTGATTGGATGGCCGGTCAGGGTCAGGCGGAAGGACAGGCGGAAGTACGAGACAACCTAACCGAGGTACCTGGTTGCGCTGGGTTACCGGGTTGCGCTGAGAATGCTGAGAATGCGGGGAATCTTAAAGAAACCGGCCTGGCAGTAAATACGGAGCGGAATCAGAGTCAGCTGAGTCAGAGTCAGCTGACAATAACGTCGTCAGCCTTGGCGTTGGTAGAGGAAGGAAATATGAATAAAACCCAGGCAGGCTTGGCAGACGCTGGTACACCCTCGGATGCAAAACACCCGATGGCTATCTTTGAGAAAACGAGCGGTGTGAGGGAACTGAGCAAGCCGACCAGTCGAGGGGTAATGGAGACTGTACCCCTGTTGGCAGCAGTGGCAGAGCTGGTAGGTAAGGAGCAAGAGGGCGTGTCTGGCTCAAATAAAGGCATTTTTGGCATTTTTGACCCAAAAGAGACCCCGTTACAGCTGGATAGCAATAATGGAGTAATAATTGTGTCTGAACCTATGATCGTCGTAAGGAGCGATGCTGTTACTACAGATGAAATCGCTTCAAATACCCCTACACATAGGAAAGATGAGGGGGCTAGTAAGGACAACACCACCATTATGTATGCGGAGGGGCTGCAGGATAGCTCCCAAGGGATTAACAGGAGGGTAGATGAACAATATATGGATGGAAAAGCTGTATCTCTCCCAGTAGTGACCGGCTCACCCAGTGATGACTGTTTCTTTACTGGTAACGATGATGATAGGGAAGAGGTTGAATTTGAGGGGCCAGATGAGTTGACTCCTAGTCTATCCTCTGATAAGGCAGATATAACGGCGGAAAGTGCATCAGATTCAGAGACCTCACAGATAGACACATCAGAACTAGAGTCTGAGCCAACTCAAGAGCACAATACTATATTAAAACGAAACCTGGGGTCCAAGCTGAGCAGAAAAAAAGGTGCTATGGGAAGGACTTCTAGAAGAACGAAGAAAAGAGGAAGTGCAATACAATCCGGGGTGGCGAAAAAACTGGACTGGGATCATGCTCCAACTTCACAGATGTATCCTGAAGGCGCAGTTGGTGGTATTGATCAACCTAACAGATCACACCCCCAGACACACTTATGCCCACAGATACAGGAAAATAACAACGCGGCAAACTTCGAGCTTCTGTTCTCGACTCTAAAGCAGATCCAGGGAGAGGCTCGCCAGGAGAGTCACAGAGCGGAACAGGCGAATAAAAAGATACAAGGGTCTCTACGCAAGGTGGATAAATTGTACACAGAAATGGCTGAGCGGCTGGCGGAGGTTGAGGAGAGGACAGGCAAAGTGGAGGAGGAAGTGGTAAAGTTACAGGAGTTCAAAGTTGATCAAGAAAAAACGTCATCTGATGTCTTGTGGAAACTTGAGGACTTTGAGAACAGACAGAGACGGAATAATATAAGAATTTTGGGTGTTGATGAAGAGAAGGAAGGCTCGGACATAAGGGGGTTTGTTGTTGAGTTGCTGAAGGGAGCCTTTCCAGAACTTGATATGTGGGACTGGGATAAAGAGGTGCAGCGTGCACATAGGTTCCCCTTAACGCAGAAGAAAGCTACAAATCAGAAAGCAAGGGCTATCTTAGTATATATTGGGAATTTCTTACTAAGAGCGGAAATAATCAAAAAAGCAAAGCCTATGGCTAAGCGTGCACACAAGGGTATAACATTCTTCACCCGTCCGGATTTTTGCCACACGACTGTGGAGAGAAGGTGGCGAATGAGGCAGCTAATAACGCCCTTTCAGAATATGGGTTGCGAAGTGTACCTAATGTTCCCATGCCGTCTTAAAGTTGGTCATAACGGCCAGTTCAGAGTTTTTTTTTCAGAGGTAGTGGCACAAGAATACCTGAACTACTTAAAAGAAACGAAAGCACAAAGAGAGGGAAAGGCACAAAATGAGAGAGCATTAGCTATTAGACAAACAGAGTTGGTTACACAGAAAAAGAAATAATAAAATGTAAGATGAATATAAGGGTGGAGCAGTACAAGAAAATGATATCAAGGATATAGATTGGTTAAAATGACACCTCGGGAGGGTGGGAGCGGAGAGGTCCTCTGGGGGGTATCGGCACCAAACAGAGGTCATTATTGACCTCTTTGCCAGTAGGGAGGGTGGGGGGGAGGGGTGCAGTCCAGGGGTGGGGGAGGGTGGGGAGGAACAGGGCACGGCAAGGCAAAAAAGGCAGAACAGACAAAAAAAAAGTACAAAGTTGTTAATGAATGCAAATGCAGGGGCAAGAGAAAAAGTAGACACAGACATAGAAAGATATAAGATGAGCGAAACCAGGTTGCAAAGAAGTAGAAGCATAAAAATAAAAAGATATAGAGTGATAAAGTCTGAGTACGAACATAAGTGTAACTGGGTAAATAACAGAACTATAGAGAATTATTTATGGGTACGAAATACGTAACATGGAATGTATGTGGGCTAAATGAAGCCCAAAAAAGACTCAAGGTATCACTATTGTTGAGGCAAATGAATGTAGACTTTATTTTTATTCAGGAAACACATGTTTTGAGTTCACAAGAGTTTCTTTTGAAGCAATTGGGTTTTCAGGTTTTGGTGGCTTCACACCAAAATGTTAAAAAAAGGGGTGTGGCTATATTAACTAGAGATAAAAATATTTGTGTGAGGAAAAAGGCACAAGATCAATGGGGGAGATGGGCAATGGTGGAATGTAGGATTGATGGGGAGTGGACAACGTTAATAAGTGTATATGGATCGACTGAGGATGACCCGGAGATTTTTCAGTATTTGGATGTGGAATTGGCTACTTGGGCTCCAAGAATTATAATGGCTGGAGATTTGAATATCAACGGGGCTGATGGTTTGGGCTTAGACTCATTAGGTAGTTACTGTGGCAGAAAAAAGCGGATGTGTCGTGCTCTACAAGAATTAGCAAAAAATAATGCTTTATATGATGTATGGGGGAAAAAAATGACAGGCAATAAGGGCTATACATATTACTCTGCCCCACACAAAATATGTGTCAGATTGGATTATTTTTTTTGCTTCAAATGAAATTTTAACAGAATCCAGGATGGATAGGCTTCCTCGCATTTTAAGCGATCATAACCCGCTAATTCTTACGGTGAGAAAGCTAAAAATCACTAAGCAGACAACTCAATGGACTTTTGAAAGAGCATTGCTATCGGAAGAAAAATATGTGGAGCATATGAAGGCATGGATAAAAGAATTCTTTGAGAATAATAGGGGTAGTACTTCTGTGGGGGTAGTCTGGGACGCATTTAAGTCGGGGGTACGGGGAGAGACTTTAAGCTTTAGTTTATATAGGAGAAAGCAGGAGCAGAGGAAGAATGCGGAAATAGCCGAAAGAGTGCTGAAGGCTGAGGAGGGTTTAGAGGACTGTATTTTGAGTGGAACCCCTGTAGAAAATGCATACCTGAAATTGTTAAAAGTGAAAAGTGAAGCTGAAGGAGAGATTGCTAGAAAAGCTGCAAAACTCTATACTAGCAAAAGGGAAAAATGTCATGAGTTTAGCGAAACAGTAGGAAGAACTTTAGCAGTTCGTACAAGACAGCAGGAAGCATTAGGTAGGGTGAGGGAGATTAAGGACTCCTCTGGCACGATACATACAGAGACGGGGAAAATTAGGGAAGTCTTTAGATCTTTCTATGAGGAGCTATATGAGGAGCCGATAAGGACTGATCTTGGGAAAATTAGGGACTATTTGCATGACATTCCTATGGTCAGATTTACGGATGAGGAAGCAGATGGCTTAGATGAGTTCTTTGTGGAGGAAGAAATAAGAAATGCCGTAGCAAACTTACCATCTGGAAAGGCAGCTGGCCCGGACACGATTCCAATAGAGTTTTACAAAGTGTTCTGGGAGGTTTTAAAAATAGATATGCTTTTGACAATGTTAAAAGCACAAAGCGGGGACTCAATACCTAAGACCTGGGGTGGTGCCGAGATAGTCATAATTTTAAAAAAAGGGAAACCACCAGAAGAACCTGGCTCCTATAGGCCCATTACGTTAATGAATACGGACACAAAAAATTTTTCTAAAGCATTAGCGACAAGATATGCTAGGATAATAGATAGGGTGGTGAGCAAAAATCAGCATGGTTTCATACCCGGGAGAGGTACCACCCACCACACGCGCAAAGTGATCACATTGCTTGATGCCGCAGCAGTCTCAGGGGACCCGATAGCAATTATGTTATTAGATGCAGAAAAAGCATTTGATCGGGTCTCCTGGGGCTATCTGTGGTTTACACTGGAAAGGGTAGGAGTTAAAAAGGGCTTCCTTAAGGCAGTACAAGCGCTATATGTAAACCCAGCGGCGTCGGTTAGGGTGAATGCGGGGGTCACTACACAATTCGCGATAATGAGAGGCACAAGACAGGGATGTCCTTGCTCCCCATTGCTATTCGCAATGTATATGGATCCTTTAATTCGAAAAATAGAAGCAAGCCCCTTAATAAAACCTTTACCTACTCGGATGGGCCATTGTAAAATATTGGCATATGCCAATGATGTTGCAGTTATTACACCAGACCCAACGGAGGCTATACCTCAAGTAGAAGCGGAAGCCATGAAATTTGGAAGAATCTCAGGTTATAAACTCAACACTGCTAAGACGCAGATTATTAAGAACTGCCACACCCCCTGTACAGATGGGCGAGTAATTAAGTCTGGAGTATATTTGGGGGTGAGCATATCGGCTGAGTTAGATACCTTAGTAGAAACAAATATAAATCCTTTAATAAATAAGGTACGAAAGGATTTAGATAGGATAGATAACTTGCACTTAACAATCCTGGGGCGGACTAATGTGATAAAAATGTTGGTGTTGCCAAAGTTTTTGTATTTTTTCAGAGCTATCCCTTTACTTTTTGAGAACAATCTGTTTAAGAGAATAGAAAATATGATTAATAGGTTTATATGGTCGAAGGGGAAAACCAGGAGAGCTCTCAGGTTTATGGTTTTGCCAAGGGAAAGGGGAGGATGGGCACTGCCAGATTTAAGGTTTTATTATTGGGCAGCAGTTTTTCAGAATATGCTGGGTCTGGTGGGTGGGGGAGAATATGAAGTAGGGAATGAGTTAGGTTCATTGGCAATATATGGTTTGTTACTAGGACCAGAAGTGGAAAATGCTTTGTTGAGGTTCACTGAACCCAGTTACTACAAGAGAACACGTTTCAAGACACTCATTGCTGCATATACAGTATGGAAAGCTTTTACAAAAAAATTTGGGTTAGGTCGATATAATGCCTACACAAGATTGAAAGGAAACCCGAATCTATCCGAGGAAATTACTTCGGGGAGTATACTGGGAGAATGGGAACGAAAAGGACTTAGAAAGGTTGGAGATATCATGGGACAACAGGGAGTCTACCAGTTTTCGGAACTACAAACTAAATTTGCATTAGATAGAAGGCAATTTTTCAAATATCTACAAATTAGGAGTTTTTTACATGATAAAAAGGGCGGCCTGCTAGGATTTAATAAAAATGAAATTATGGAAGTGATACAGGCAGGGGAGGATTGTACCATCAAGAGATTTTATGCAGAATTACTGGCTTCAAGAGAGGATGACATAGAGAAATGGACAAGCAAGTGGAAACTTAGCTTGAATATTAGTGAGGAAACTTTTGATACTTCCTTAGAAATGGGACGCACATTGTTATGCTCAGCGCCCTTACAGGCACAACACTATAAGACATTATTTCATTTATATCATACGCCTGCAAAAATAGCCCAGTGGGGTGGCATAACGGGAACTAATTGTTTCAGGTGTGGGGATTCCGATGCAGATCTACTACATATTTTTGCAACATGCCCTTATTTACAACCATTGATAAAAAGTATTGAGGGTTTTTTCCAAAACCTAGGAATAGATTTGACTATTACAGCTTCAATTATACTCCTGGGGGTAAAAGAAGAAGGGGAGGATCAACAACAGAGTAGCGGTAGAGCTGGTGAGATATGGGAATATTTTTTGTTTATGGCTATGGCAGTATTAAGACTTACTATTGCATCGGCATGGTTGGATCCTAAAGCTCCATCATACCACCAATGGCTGGCAAAATTGCTTTCAATCTATAATTTGGAGATAGAAATTTACGCAAGAAAGGGGAAAAGGCGTAGGAAAACTGGTAAGCAGATCTGGGGACCTCTTATTCGATGGAAGGAGGAGAGTCTGGATTGAAGACTGGAGTTAGACATCTTTGTTAGAAGGAACCGGATAAAAAATGCTACTAATTTTCGTTATTCATTGAATGTACAAAATATTGTATTTTTTGCCTAATTTCTTTTATTTCTTTTATTTTTTCTCTCTTTTCTTTTCTTTGTCAATATGAGTAGATATTTGTAAAGTAAATGCTATTGTCGTGCCCTGTTTGTAATGAAAAATGTGGGAAAAACTTGCTAATAAAAAAAATAAAAAAATAAAAAAGAAATTCTATTTGTGATAAATCGATAACCTCAATACTAGTCATCGAGAAAGATCCTTAATTATAAAGAGGGGGCAAACATTGCAAGACTATACTGCCTTCTTCAAGGGAGGTTGTTCTTTTGCAGCTGTTGGTCAATTTTATTCAACCGTGTCCTGTCTTTCCTGTGGAAATGCAAGTCCTTTGATGTACCACTTTCCACACTGCACTTGAACCATAGTCATGCTCGTTGGGAATATATGTATATGCACTCAGCTGATTTCCGACTGAGCAATATCGTTTTAGTTTCCATTCTTAAAAAGTAGATCTATAAGAACTAAGTCAAAAGCATCTAGATCAGGTAAGGGACAAGCTGTGAAGATACCCAAGGCAGCCATCACTGAAATAATGTGGAGATTCACATGCAGTTTTTTCTCTAAATACAACCTGACTTCCAATCAAAAAGCGAGGATGCATCCCGTGTCTCCAATCACTTTTTCCCTTATTTTAGAATCAGGTCTAACTTTCTCGATTCAAAAACCTTCTGTGTCCAATCACTGAATCATCTATCCTACTTTTTTTCTCATGAGTAGGTTAGGTTTCAAAGTACAAGGATGCAGTTATTTATCAACTTTAGGCACCGGGAGAACTTACACTAATATTTTCAATTTGACATTAGGTTGGTTCAGATTGCGTAGAAGATCCAACTTAGGTATTGCCTCCTTAGAATTTGGGAGCTTGTAAAAGTCCCACTTCAAGAGACCAAACCATGTACTGAATCACAGCAAATCTCATAGGAGAGTTTAGATCTTCAACTCACAGACCATGGATATACATTTCTCAGCCCATTCCTCCCAAAAAGAGACTTTCTCTCAGTTGTAATTTCTTGTTATGGTTAAGCAACATTCAAGAAAATGTAGTCATTTAAGTGTTAAGCTTTTTTATTCAATATTAACTACGCATTTGCTGTATCTGCTAATGTACTTTTAGAGTAGGTAACCGTAATATTGTTAATAGTACAAGTAGCATGAATATGATATGGGGCCATTACTTGCCTTTCGACAGCAAGCGAACTAAGAGAAATAGGTTCGAAATTCAGAATTAGGCCTAGTAGGAATAGTAATTGCCAGCATTCAGGCCTCAAAATGTTTTACTCAACTTCAAACTTTTTTGGGATTGATTTTAGCTTATTTCAGACACCATGCAAATATGGATATAGTCATATATATGGAATAAAAAAGTAATGAAATAATCTGATGAGGAACGTGCCAAATAACTAATTCTCACAATCATGGTTCTCATCAATGCTGTGTACCTTGTAAGTCAACTTGTGATGATCTGTACGCTCCAGGGCGAAGTTGACTGTGATTTTTGTGAAGTGGCCCTCAAAGTAAGTGCGCGTTTGTTTGAGGGAGGTACCCGCGGCGAGAACAGAGTCTAGTTTGGATTCCAGGGTGTCCTCTGTCATGTGCCCTGCCGGACAACGAACCCTAGCCACTCGGTTCACCGATACAGAGGAGCGGGCAAATGTCGACACCGCCCCCGTCTGCAGACGGGACATCATCGCTCTAGACGCCCAGGCACTATGTATGACATATGGTGCATTGAGGATTTGGCCAGCTTGCCCGTCTTCTCCAGTCAGGTGTATGCTAGTCAGGAATCTTCATTCAGGCGGCACCGTTGTAAATCCCCTGTACACCCAAGATCTCACTAGCTGGGGAAAAGGAAAGGCAGCATCACCCGGTCGTCTCCTCCGAGCTAACAGTGGCAATCAGATCCCGTGTTCCCCAGTGCCCCAGTGAGTGAGGGCAGATCAGGCAGTCCGCCTAAGGGCTGGTGCCTGAATGGCTCCTGTGCTCCTGGAACCCCCCACCACCAACGGCTGATATCAGCGACTAGAGCCAGATAGTGGAGTCCCCCACCAGTCTTGCGCAGTGCCCTTGGCAATGTCGGTCCGCTGCAGTGCAGAGATTGCTTAGCGCATGGTGTGCACCACCCACAGGCGCTAGGCCTAGGCCCGAGTTGACCCCGGGCCTCCTCCGCTCCACATCCTACCTTCTCCTCACCTGGACATGGACACCAGGAATCAATCTGCCATGCTCGTTCCAAATCTGTGACTCGGCCAGCAGGAGCCCAGCCAGGCCGGATTTCATAATCCTGGGTACCACAGTCATTTCCAAGTTTTCTGGGGAACCTCCCGATGCAGGTGATGAAACAGGGCCCCCTTAGGCATGAAGTTGCAGTGCTCCTGCCACACAAGTTTGGCGCAGCTTATAGGCCTCACCCTCCACAGCGTCTGGCCAGGGCAACATCATCGGCAAAGGCCCCCATTGGCATTCTCCTCCGTGCACTCCGGTGTAGTGATGGCGCGTGTTATGCAATGCAGACCTCCCCACGTTGGTGCGCATGAGTGCTCTACCAATCACAGCTTCAAGAGGCCCCAGTGGGTCTTCTTACACAGGTCAGCAACGTGTCTCCGTGCAACCTGCCAGACTACACCACCAATTATGGGTGAGGACTGATGCCTCAATGTCTACTGCCACGGCCCACAGGCTCACACCCAACGTGGACCGCCTCTATCGTCAGGCTGCAGCAACTCCACAGCACTAGCGCCTCCCACTTTAGGTCTCAGACGCAGGTCCAGCTGGGCATCCGGGCCCCGGGGACTGTACGCGCTTCAGGCTTCGGTCGCCATAGTGTCGCAAGGATGGCGCAATGAAAAGTGCTGCATCACTGTTTTTCCCCATCGATGTCCCTGATCCTCCATTTCCATTTCCCTTGGGACTCTGGCTGGGCATCCTGGCTGTTGAGGAGTTTGGGGGGGTTGTTGAAGGTTTGGGGAATTGTTGACCTGTGCTGTACTTGGCCCTGGCTGCTCCATTCTCCATTCCATTGTTTTTTTTCATTAGAGGTGAATTTATATGCTATTTCTGCCTCTAGGGAAGAGGTCTTCAATCTGTGGGGCGCGACCCACAGGGGGGTCGTGGAGTCCTGGGAAGGGGGTCGCAGATTCTGTTGAGAGTGCAGTTCCTGGCGTCGGGCTGATTGAGGGTGCTCACTGCAAACATCAAAGCCTTATTAACAAGTAAAGGTCCTTTGAAGACCTGTGAAGTACTCTGGTGTGCCTTTGTGTGTGTGTCCCTGAAGCTGTTTCAGCCGGGCTCACATACACGAGCTGGGGGAGGAGGCTGTAGCCCTTTGAGTTCAATGGACTTAGCTGTGGGGTTTATTTTTATCTTTAACGTTTTATATAGCGCTAGTTTAACCCGTAGGTATCAGAGTGCATTACAAACACACAGTAAACAGCAGAAGGACATTACAATCATTGGTTCAAGTCCCACGAGCCCTCATACCTGGCGCCTGTGCAGGAGAAATGTGGCTGAGAGTCTGTTCTTCACGGTAAGATGTTTATACAGACTGTCTGCCCTCCTTCCCTCCTTCCCCCCCCCCCAAGCAGGGAGGCACAGAGATGCCCCCCCATGAGAGAGGAAGAGGGAAGAAGACGCAGAGAGATACTGACCCCTCCCCCCATCCATGAGAGAGCCACAGAAAAGGTGGGTTGATCAATGATGTAAATGTAAATGTCATGGTACTTATAGAGCGCACTGTCACCAGACGTCACCTTGCGGTGTCGCCTATACGGCTTCCTGGCGCTGATACTCATACCGCTGTGGAACTCCTCCTGGCTTTCCCTGAGAAGTGTACACTCCTGGGCACCCCCAGGGTGAAGCCAGGCATCCTTAGCTCTGTTGGGGCCAGTGTGGAGGCTAAGCAAGCTATTGCCCAGTGTTGCAGCGTGGGGCCCATGATTAGAATAGGCACCGAGGCGAGAATTAACAGGTCCGATGAAATTGAGCCCAAGACCCCGCCAAGGCGGGAATCGAACCCTGGTCCCTGGCCAGAACTCTGCATCAGGGTCTGCCGCTCTACTCATTGAGCCACACTCCTCCACATGATGGATGGATGGATGGATGGATGAAGGATGTATGTATGGATGGAAGGATGAATAGGTGGGTGGGTGGATGGATGTATGGATGGAAGGAAGGAAGGATGAAGGATGGATGGATGGATGGAAGAATGAAAGGATGGATGTATGTGTGAAAAGGTGGGTGGATGAATGATGGGTGGATGGATGAAAAGATTAAAGGGTGGATGGATGGATGAAGGATGGACGGATGTGTGAAAAGGTGGGTGGATGGAGGAAAGGGTGGATGGATGAAGGATGGATGTATGGATGGATAAAAGGTTGCATGGATGAATGATGGATGGATATGTGAAAAGGTGGGTGGATGAATGATGGGTGGATGGATGAAAGGGTGGCTGGATGGATGGATGGAAGGATGAAAGGGTAGATGGATGAAGGGTGGATGTATGGATGGATAAAAGGTTGCATGGATGAATGATGGATGGATCAAAGAAGAAGTAAAACCGGGTTATCCATCCCCCCTCCTCAGGAAGCATAGCAAAAGAGAAGACCATTCATGGGCTATTCGACCAGTATATTCAGTCCTGCAAGGTGCCAAGGGGGCTGAAGTTAATAATAATGTACAACAGAATAGACAGAAACAACGTCCTAATTATGACTGAACCTATAGTCGGGTCGGAAAAACTGAAGGAAAGTCAATAAAACTTCTCTCTTGGAACATTGCAGGTGCAAAATGCATCTTAAATGACAGTAGGAAAACAGACTCTTGGGATATGTACGACATCATAGCGCTACAGGAAACTTGGTTAATGGATCCAATTGATGTACCAGGCAGATTATCATTTCACGTTAGTGCGACCCGCACTCAGCGTCATGGCCGTGCAAAAGGGGGACTGTCGGTCTACATAGCCACTTCATTAAACATTAAGGTATGCCAATTGGCCACACCGGCGCCAGACATGCAAATCATCAAATTGGAAAGGGTAACAGAGACCAACACTGGAACCATTATTTTAATCAATATATACGCTCATCCGAACACTACAGTTAAAAAAGATCTCTTCAAACGCATCTGCAGCGTCGTATCGAATTTCCGTCTTGAACAACCAGCATGGGAGATCATCCTTACAGGTGACTTCAACACAAATCTTCTACATCGCCCGGAAGAAGAGGACAATATCGTCACAGCTAATGAATTTTGGGGCGTCGAAACCCAAGAGATTCCATCCACAAAGAAAACAGACAAAGTGGGTAGGCAGTTGATGTGGGACCTCGAGCACTTAGGACTACGGGTGATAAATGGAAGAACTAGCCAGGACAAACCCCCTTCTACCACCTACATTGGCCCTAACACAAGCACAATTCTGGATTATACCATAGTCTCAATAGCCCTATTAAGATTAATAAAGAACTTCCGAATATTATGCTCTTTAGACAGTGACCACTCGATGCAGCACGTTGAAATGACACTGGCTCCACCAAGACATCTACAAGCACCGATGACAGCCGGTGAAATTTCATCAATCAACTTGAAGAGATTAAGGTGGACGAGCAATACTCTACCACAAATAGCTCAGGACGCCAAGAAGCTATTCCAAACACTAACCCAAGAAAATGATCTGTGCCCAGAAATCTGGTCTGATTTCCTAAGCAAACTACCTAGGACAGGTGTCAACCAAAAAACAAAGATCCAGCAAACGAGTGGGACCGATTTTACAAAGACTACACTGTCCCTAAGAAGACGCCTGCGGAAGCTCACTAGGCAAGCACAAGGCCACAATGCAAATTCAAACATTTGGCAAGCAGTCCGATCAACAAGGAAGCACTATAAGACCTTGATTTGGACCGAAAAGAAAAAACGAGTCAGCGACTTTTGGGCCAAAATGCTTCATAATCTAAAAAAATCTGACTCCAGGGCGTTCTGGCTGCAAGTCAATTCTTTGAACAGACCACGACAAACCATAAGCATGACCTGCATCACTGAAAAGGTATGGGTCCAGTACCTGGTTGACACATTCTCGATAAAAATACAGTCACCGCCGATAA
Source organism: Lissotriton vulgaris (assembly GCF_964263255.1). NCBI lineage: Eukaryota > Metazoa > Chordata > Amphibia > Caudata > Salamandridae > Lissotriton > Lissotriton vulgaris. Next base: position 221,994,572 of record NC_141696.1, on the reverse strand, counting down.
CAACTGCTTCAAGAGCACCTAGAGCACCAATGAGTCCGGCTGTGAAGGGCACTACCTGCGTTTGGTCAAAGGTCCCGGGAAACCAACAGGAGGTTTCAGATCAACCACCATGGACAGATGATGCACTCCAAATACTACAAATAATAAAGAAAAGTAGACAAGACAGTGCACCAGGACCTAATGGCATCCCCAGGCAATTTATAAGGAGGATCCCCACTATTGGGCCTGTAACTTCAACCTCCTATTCAGGGCAATAAACAACACTAGTCGGCTCCCTGAAAGCTGGAGAGGGGCGATCATCAATCCAATCTATAAAGGCGGAGATCGTAAGAATCCAGCTAACTACCGCCTTATAGCACTTATTGATGCGGAAGCGAAATATTACGCATCCCTGGTATTAGCTGATCTTGCTCAATGGTCCGAAGACAATAATAAAATTCCGATAAATCAGACAGGATTTCGCCGTGGCATGGGTACCGCAGCAAATACAATGGCGCTAAGCTTAATAGCGGAAAAAAGCCTTCAAAATCATCAGGCACTCTACACCTGTTTCATAGACTTTAAGGCGGCGTTCGACCGGGTTAGTAGGCAACTACTCTGGTCAAAACTGAAGCAGCAGGGCCTGCCGGATTCAATCCTAACTCCTATAATGGATCTGTACACTAACACCTGGATGCAGATAAAGATTGACAACGGAAAGCGGCTAACTCGGAAGATCAGCACTTATGATGGTCTCAAACAAGGCTGCGTTCTGGCCCCACATCTTTTCAACTTATTCATGGCTGACATGTCAACAAGGCTAGACAAGATCAATGCTCACCCACCGCGGCTGGGAAACCTACGTTTAACACACTTATCCTATGCAGACGATGTGGTCCTACTTAGCCAGACTAAAATAGGCCTACAGCTTCTCCTACATGAACTGACCGATTACACAAAACAGAACCTGCTAGAAATAAACAATAAAAAAACAAAGATCATGGTAATAACAAGATGCCGCAAGCCTCCACCTATCCTGGAAATAAATAACAACAAATTAGAAGTAGTGGAAAGCTATAAGTACTTGGGGATCCCACTGGACAAGTGCCTCAATTTCTCTACACATCTCAATGCCATGGAAAAGAAGGGCACCGCCTTGTTGCACGCCTTTAGTACCCTAGCCACCAAACTTAAAAGCCCTCTATCTAACCCTCTATTAACCGCAATGAAAGCCAAGCTACTTCCAACTATAGCGTACGGAAGCGTGTTACACCACGGAAAGAGCGCACACCTAATAGACAACATTCAAACAAAAGTCTACAAGCGCGTATTTGGTCTACCACACAACGCATCACCTGCGCAAGTGCGACTCGAATTCGGCCTTCAGTCTCAAGTACTGCTGAAAAAATATGAGACTGTTAAATTTTGGTATGGCATCTGGATGAACTTAGACAATGAGGTCTACCGTGCAATGTGGGAATCAATACATAACAGCCCGAATTCCCAGTATGCCAAATACCTACGACAATCCATTGAAACCACTGAACTAGCAGCACTTTGGGAAACCAAACTTGCTGTACCAACGTTCAAACAGGCAGTAAAGAAGGCAGCCAACAGGCACTCATTGCTTAATGACAAGCTAGCCCTGAGCCATCGCTCACATGCCTGGATGACCATACAATCATATAAAAAGTCCATGCCAGCAGCCTACCTGGAACTCGCATTCTCATCACATATCAAACTTAAATACCTTTGCCTAAGGATGGGGAACCTGCCGACCAATGCCGATCAACCCAATTGGAGAACCCCAGTGATCAAGGAGTGCGACCTATGTGGCGCAGCAAAACAAGATTTCATTCACTTGATCTGCATTTGTCCCGCACTGGACCAGGAACGCAGGAACAGGCTAAAAGCGAAGTTTGTACAATATGGTATTCGCACTTGTCGTTCCGCGATCATACAAGTCCTGTGTTCCAGAGACCCACAGTTGATCTGCAGAGCAGTTAAATTCATCACCATCTTTGAGGAAAAGAGAGGAACTTTGGTAAAGATCCAATCCATACCCTGAACATATAATACTTGTGTAACCATTCCCTCTGTAACTGTCTCCTGAACTTCAAACGTCATCTTTTTTTACTTGATTTTAACTTCTAATTCTGTATGTACCTCCAGTTTAGTCTTATCACTCCTTGTTCTTAATATTACGGCATTTTATTTTTTGTAATGGTTTTTACTAACTATACAAATAAAGAATTCTCTCTCTCTCTCTCTCTCTCTCGAATGATGGATGGATTTGTGAAAAGGTAGGTGGATGAATGATGGGTGAATAGATGGATGAAAGGGTGGATGGATGAAGGATGGAAGGTTGAAAGTGTGGATGGAAGTATGGATGGATAAACGGTTGCATGGATGAATGATGGATGCATGGATGGATGTGTGAAAAGGTGGGGGATGAATGATGGGTGGATGGATGGATGAAAGGGTGGGTGGATGAAGGATGTATGGATGGATAAAAGGTTGCATGGATGAATGATGGATGGATGTGTGAAAAGGTGGGCGGATGAATGATGGGTGGATGGATGGACGGGTGGATAGGTAAAGGATGGATGTATGGATGGACGGATGAAAGGGTGGATGGATGAAGGATGGATGTATGGATAAAAGGTTGCATGGATGAATGATGGATGGATGTGTGAAAAGGTGGGCGGATGAATGATGGGTGGATGGATGGACGGGTGGATAGGTAAAGGATGGATGTATGGATGGAAGGATGAAAGGGTAGATGGATGGATGAAGGATGGATGTATGGATGGATAAAAGGTTGCATGGATGAATGATGGATGGATGTGTGAAAAGGTGGGTGGATGAATGATGGGTGAATAGATGGATGAAAGGGTGGATGGATGAAGGATGGAAGGTTGAAAGTGTGGATGGAAGTATGGATGGATAAACGGTTGCATGGATGAATGATGGATGCATGGATGGATGTGTGAAAAGGTGGGGGATGAATGATGGGTGGATGGATGGATGAAAGGGTGGGTGGATGAAGGATGTATGGATGGATAAAAGGTTGCATGGATGAATGATGGATGGATTTGTGAAAAGGTAGGTGGATGAATGATGGGTGAATAGATGGATGAAAGGGTGGATGGATGAAGGATGGAAGGTTGAAAGTGTGGATGGAAGTATGGATGGATAAACGGTTGCATGGATGAATGATGGATGCATGGATGGATGTGTGAAAAGGTGGGGGATGAATGATGGGTGGATGGATGGATGAAAGGGTGGGTGGATGAAGGATGTATGGATGGATAAAAGGTTGCATGGATGAATGATGGATGGATGTTTGAAAAGGTGGGCGGATGAATGATGGGTGGATGGATGGACGGGTGGATAGGTAAAGGATGGATGTATGGATGGACGGATGAAAGGGTGGATGGATGAAGGATGGATGTATGGATAAAAGGTTGCATGGATGAATGATGGATGGATGTGTGAAAAGGTGGGCGGATGAATGATGGGTGGATGGATGGACGGGTGGATAGGTAAAGGATGGATGTATGGATGGAAGGATGAAAGGGTAGATGGATGGATGAAGGATGGATGTATGGATGGATAAAAGGTTGCATGGATGAATGATGGATGGATGTGTGAAAAGGTGGGTGGATGAATGATGGGTGGATGGATGGACGGGTGGATAGGTAAAGGATGGATGTATGGATGGAAGGATGGATGAAGGATGGAAGAATGAAAGGGTGGATGGATGAAGGATGGATGGATGTGTGGAAGTGTGGGTGGATGAATGATGGATAAATGGATGGATGTGTTGAGGTCTAAGAGGCGCATTTATGTTTGTCGATAGTTGTTGATGATGAGGAGTAACAGTTTCTAGAATCTTTTGTCGGAAGGGGGTCTTTACGCCTAAAAAGGTTTTACAAGGGGATCTCGGCATCAAAAAGTTTGAAGACCTCTGCTCTAGAGGCTGAAAAGTGATCTGGGGTTGACTAACGTGAATTGTTTTCCCACTAATTGGCCTTTTGTCACTTTCCTCTCGCTAACATCAATTTTTTTATCACCTTGTTAGCAGCAGTTTTTGCCACGACTAGCTGATACTATCGTCATGTAGTGACGTATTGTTGTAAATACGTCGCTTACATGGCGATGAATTTTGGCGATAGTCTGCGGTAAAAAAATGGTTGCTAAGCAACGTTAAATTTGCTTAGCGGCAAGTCTTGTAAATATACCCCCTGATTTCCCAGATCTAAAGTTGGTGCCTCTCGCGGGCCTTATTTCCTAGTTAGGCCTCAGGTGAAATGGTTCCCTTAAAATATGCAACAAAAAGGTCACTCTACTTTTCAAACCATCTTATGGCCAAGGCCAGGAGATAACGTGTATTAGGTTACACCATCTAGGTGCACTTGCAAGGAGGGCAGAAGCTAAAAAAAATGCCTTTAATGTGGCTCTTCAAGATTAAACTCCAGGATTTTATCTGTTCAAATCGCTATAATTCTGATAAACAAGAGAAGCCTTGCTGGGCATCATGGCCAGGCAATGCAGTCATTGGATAAATATTACAGTTTGGAATTAGTTGGCCTGCTTGACATTTTCACCAAACCCACAAGCCCATTTGCTAAATTTAACTAATCTAATAAAACAGAATATTCGCATTAGCCAGGGGTAGGCAGCCTCTGTTTGCAGCTACAGTGCTAAAAAGAAAGTGCTGAAGGGCATGACAGAAATAAAGACACAAAGAAGACCTTTTACACTTAATGTCGTTCATCCCCTTATTCCATATGTAAGGAATAAAATATGTTTTAAGTGGGTTTTACTGGAGTGATTTTAATTTTTTCGATCTTCCAGGGGACTTTGAATTTTGAGACTGCAAACATTTTAGGGATTTTCTAGTTTGTTTCTGTGTGATATTCGAAGCCATACAAAGTTTATTTGTTCTCTGTTTGCGTTCCAAACCTTTGCCAATTTTGCAAGTAAGGCTTAAGTACCTGACAACTCCCTCAGGATCCAAGTCACAAAACAAAGGGTAAGAGTATTTTTAAAGATTTGCTTTCCAGACAGAATTCACTTTTGTACTTTTTTTTTTTAATTCACACAATCTTGCACCTGCAAGCTGCTCCAGTCGCAGGTCTCCTGACCCACTGAAGAAAATGTCATGTGACTGTTTCAGGGGAATTGTCCAATTGTGGAACTGGAACCTCAGCACAATTCAGACGGGTAAAAGGTCGGCGACATTGTGCAGTTGCATATTTCTTTCCTTCGTGCTCAAATAAAACTCCAACTGGCCTTACAAGTAGATAGTAAATGATTATAATCAAAGTACTGATTCCAAAATTAAAATGGAGTGAGGAAGTTTAACATATTTCCTTAAGTCAATATATGAAAAAAATGTATCAAAGAAGTTCTAAAATAGGATAGATACAGCATATTCAAAGTACTGATTCCAAAATTAAAATGGAGTGAGGAAGTGTAACATATTTTACTTAAGTCAATAGGAAAAAACCATCAAAGAACTTTAAAAATAAGATAAATGCAGCAGAGGTTCTCTCCTTTTGATCTTGTGTCTTCTTCGGAGGGCAATGACAGGAAGTAAGCTGAAGTTACAGGAGTTCAGTCTTTGTTGGAGTTGTGGCAAGCACCCAGTCAATTCGACTCATATACTTTGGAATTGTTCAAATGTTGTGTTTTCGAGGGAGTTGGACAGCAAATTAGGCTGACCCTTGTCCACGTTATGGAAGATTAAGCCCCGTCTTATCATTTTTGGCTGTGATTTTAATTTACGATGGACTCTTGTCTCCTGCTCGAAAACTGTGTAGGCGTAAAATGCTTTCAATGAAAATAAAAAACAAACGGACATAAGTCCAAATGCTGACAATGAACTTTAGATAAATCAACAAATAGGCAGGTTTAACACAGTCCCTGAATTTGCATGTTTGTGGAACAGTTAGTGTGTAAATATTTGCATTTCACTACTAGTGAGCCAAGAAGTATACAAATTCTGTTTCAGCTGTCATCGTTACAACAGTTGTGTTCGTCCAATACATTTTCTAAACGCAAATTTTCAATATGTGATTAACTTCTTTACTAATTTGTTTGTATTGATTTATCATTATATATCTCTTATTGTTATTTTTTGTGTATTTGTTACTATCACCCACAAAGTTATCCTGGAACTGAGCAGATGTGTATGCCGAGCCCAGCTTATGGTAGGTTGGTTAACCCCTTCACTGCGGCGGCTATTCCGCCGCAGTGCAAAGGGGGTGGGACGGCCGCGCGGCGGGCGCATGCTAGTGACGGAACCGCTCCATCACCAGCCGCGGTTGCGCTGTGTTCATGACGGAGCTGTTCCGTCAGGGCCCCGTCCGCTCAATAGAACGTTCAGCGCAGGCGTTCCGAGCAGGCCGTGACGGAACCGCTCCGTCATCAGCACAGCGCGACCGCGGCTGATGACGGTGTGATTCCGTCACCAGCAGGGGAGGGGTTAATTAAAACATCAGGTCTTCAGCTTCTTGCAGAATTCAAGCAGAGAGGAGGAGGCTGTTCTATGCTTCAGGAGCAATGTAAGAGAACAGCCATTCTCCTGATCTGGTTCTGTGTAGGCGAGGGAGGTGTGAGAGTCCTGAGGAGGTGAGGTTGGTGGAAGGAGATGCAACTGTTCAGTTAGATGATGCCTGAGTTGTGTAGTGCCTTCAATGTGTGTGTGAGGAGTTTGAATTGAGCATGTTTGTGTATCGGGAGCCACTGGAGTTCCCTGAGGTGTGTTGTGATGTAAGTTTTGTGTGGAGATTGAGGATGAGGCTCGCTGCTGAGTTCTGGATGGTTTGTAGTCTTCTGGTGAGTTGTTTGGTGATCCCAGTGCAGAGGGTGTTCCCATTGTCCTGCTAGCTATGGGCCTAGGGCATGGGTGACGGTGTCGCTAGTGTTGCTTCGGAGCCATTTGAAGATTTTCCTAAGCATCAACAACAGTTAAAACATGGGTGCAATTTCTGATTCTGTTTTATTTTTTCTTAAATATCTTTGTGCTACAATATAAGAAAGCCCTACAAATCTCTGTATTCCGTCAAATCATAGAAATGGAAACTGTAGGAGGAAACTCGCTGCAGTGCACTCAGTACTGACAATAATTACATTTGTTTCATAATGCATATGTCAGCGGAAACATGCTTATAGTGGTTTATAGTATGGTTGCCACCTTATATGAGAGAGGATGCTGCTGTGAGGGAATGTGTAGGCTCCTTGGCAGTGACTGGTGCACCCTGTTGCTGAGTACCCAGCCACATATCGATTTAGCTCTTCCAGTGCATTCCATATGTTACGTAAAGTGACTGAATAGGCACTTCGCTAGGGATTCTTTTAGACACCACACATGTAATGGACTCTGATGACATTCAACGGGGTGCGCCACAAATACAGCTCACTTTTCCTCAAGCACATAATATAGGCCTACACTCTCTACAACATCTTACAGGGCTCAAGATAAGCTGACATCACTGTACATCCACTTTGTTAGCCCAACCACCCTTACTCTTTCATCTTCAAGGCAACTCAAGATCTAGAGGTCCTTTCACACAATGTTAATGGACTTACCCATTATACAAAACATAAAAAATACTGATGTTCCATCACAACGCCAGACCAAACATTGCACAGATTCAAGAGATGCACCTCTCTCACAATGAAAGAGGAAAGCTCAGATGTGATTGGGTGGGGCGAGAATACCATGAATCTTAAAGTTCCGACAGTATGGGCAGGCAGAAATGACCAAGGGCTACTTTATATGGGGAGGGGCTTTTTAATCTAGAAGGCACTTCCCCTATGAGTAAGTCAGATGCAGTCAGACTCAGCGGGACACTGTGCCTTCATAATAGTAACTATGCATTATCAAACGATCATGCTCTCTTCCATCTGTGCCATAAGTAGAGATATAACCCGTTTTTTTAGGGCGATTGACAGACAATATGTCATGAGCCAAGGTATTAATTTGGGGAGACTCAAATTTAGTTCTGGATCCTTCAATAGAAAAATTAGGTCATCACACAGCAAATCATTCCAGGGACAAGAATGTCCTGGATGACTTAATGACTGATCATTCATTACTGGATCCATGGTGGCAATCCTATCCGACTGCCTAAGAGTGCACCTTCACTTCCTGCAGACATGGAACATGTATCCATGTAGATTATTTTTTATACCATCCTCCGTGTTGGTTCATACGACTGCCTCAGATATAATACCAAACTGAACCTCCGAACACAGCAGTGTACAGATGATCATTGCTATAGTATTTTCAGCACTTCCATAGTTAAATTGGTGACTTAATATATTACGGTATAAACTCCCTCAAATTAAACTTAAACTGTAGGAATTTCTTCACACATATCTGAAGGATAACCAACATTCAGAGTCATCCCCCAGGTTCTTTGGGAAGTGGGCAAGGCCTCTGTGCGAGGTGCGATAATGTGTGATACTGCAATATTTAACCAACAAACGAACCCTGACCGGAAGGCCTTAGAGCGGAAAGTAACCCTTCTTATAACACAATATAATGCAACACCCTCCCCAGATATTCTGGGTTAGCTGTTAATATGACATCAATGAGTTATATACTTTAAAGGCTAAGAAACCCTATTCTGTCTGAAACAACGGAAAAGGTGGGCCGTCTCCTTGCCTCACAACTAAGACAAATAGAAGCTTCCCACACTGTAGGGGTGATAAAAGATGATCATGGCTAGACAGTGACATACCTTAAGGAAATTCTTTTGGTCTTCTGCTATACCTTTACAGCCCAATATTCAGTTGAATAAGGGTACTACTGTGGCAGAAGAGCTTTTTCTTTCCAAAATCCAACTAACTAACCCCTTCCATGAAGCAGCTCAACAGCTGGAGAGAGAAATTACAGAGGACGAAATAGGGCAAGACTAGATGATCTTACCACCTCCCTAGCCCTGGAAATGTAGACGGATATCCACCTGAGTTTTTTAAGATTAAGAAACACCTCGTGGTTCACCTTCCGTGGAAAATGATCAAAGAAGGACCATCTTCCTTCTCCAGAAATGACCATAGCCAGACATCGTTCATTCTCAAACCAGATAAATAACCCTTAAGTTGTTCTAGTTGTAGACCTATATCACTAATTATTGTTGACATGAAGATACTGGCTAAAATATTGGCTAACAGACTGAAAGTGGTATTACCATTGCTGATGCACCCAGATCAAGTTGGCTTTGTCTTCCACCGCACATTGGCTGCCCATCTGAGACACTGTCAGATAGCCTGCAGCGAGTATGCTACGATTGTAGTGTAGTTCCTAGTTTCCCACTAGGCCCTGCGCATTGGAATAACATAAACAGTAGTATCGACGTGGAACTGCGGATATTCCAGGCCTCCACTGACTATGCTAAACTTAATTGGGTTGTGTTACCAACTAGCCCAGAGGTCACTGGAAACTTTCTTCTCTGCATAGGAAGTGATCAGCTTCCTTGGCACAGACAAGAAGGGATTCAGTTTTCCAACAACCGTGCAACATGACAACTTTGCTCCTCAGATCAAGAGTCAATCTCTAGGGTCGTGTGAAACAATAGACACAGATTTCACTCAGTCAGTCTAGTGCAGTTTACTTTCACGGTATGTAGAGAATAGAGAGACGGGCGAATATCAATAAAGGTTAACATTTATTGAACAGTCTTTCTTCTCGTACAAGAGAAATGTATTGCCACAATTGCAATAACTGTTATTATAAAAAGTACGTACAGTAAGATAAGTATTGCGAAATAGAACTGTAAAAGCATTGATATGGTTTCTTAGCCATACAATGGTTTAAAAGTAATAAAACATATATACAGTCATATATACATTAGGCTAACATACTCAACTGGTGCTTCTAACTAAGCCTACCCCAGTGTGCCTGACCTAAGCCTAACACGTGAGAAGGGGAGTAAGTAAGTAGCTTAAGTTAAGTTGGTTTTGCCAAGGTTTGTTTCAAGAATTCTCATCTAAGGGTTTAGTCAACACCATACCTCTGAATAGAATGATGGAGGATTGGTATCTCCTTCAGGAGTCTCTCTCGATATCCCAGTCACCCGCGAGGGTAAACCGGAAGCGCCGGGACTGGATTTCTCTGCACGAGAAATGCAGCGGCTTCTCTCAGCGCGTCGAGGAAGGAGGCGGGGGACAGCGTCCGCGGGCAGCTGGGCTGGATGTCTTCGCAGAGGACGGCTGTTTCAGCTCCTTAAGCGTACTGCACCATAGTTCGCGCTGTAGCGACGATAATGGTAATCAGCAGCTTCACCACCACAGGATAGCAGGCTGCAGCGACAGAGTGCTAGTTTTTACCAACACGGGGTCTTGCAGGCAGCTGGCATCAGCAACAGGTTCTCGCTCGCATTGCTTAAGGCAACGTTGGTAATATTTATACCTGACAGGTGCCGGGTTTGACGCAAGTTTGCTGGACATAAGACGTCAATTAAAGATGTCACTAGGAAGTGATAGTTATCAGTTGCTCATTAGAGTTCCATTACTAATCAAAACATAGCAAGCGGGGATTTCCAAGTTTGCTAAGTTTTTATCTTGTTGAAGAACTCGGAGTGTTATCTAGGAATATCAGATAGTGACTGCTGCTCTGTCATTGCACTAATTGGTCGCAAAGGAAGTAGCAGAGAGTCATGCTGGAATGTGGCTCTGTTCGTGTGAGGCCAGAGATGACTTTTCAGAAAATCGCACTTGAACGGTTATGCCAATATAGGGAATAAATGGATTTATAGCCGAATAGGGGCATAAGGTCACAGTATCGATCAGGAACCTAGATAAGCACGCAACACGATGATAACAAAAAGATGGTTATTTCTTTGAACGCCCGAACATCGTTCAACCTAGTGGAATAGTGATATATTTTTAGGGTGTTGGCACGCTTGGGTCTAAGAACAGATTATTTGTCCAAAAATCCAATGGCTTTACTTGATCCAATGTCAGTCGCATTGTGCAATGAGTACATAATGCATCTTTTTGACATATGTAGGGCAAGGAGACTCGGCCACACACACTGTCTCCATTACTTTTTGTCCTTGCCCTAGAACCACTGGTGATTACTATCAGGCAGTTATAGACCATAAAGGTGTTCCCTCACTGGTATTGACCACAAGGGATTATTTTATGTGGACAACATTCTATCAACCCTATCAGATCCTGTAAACTCCATCACGCACCTTAAAGCACTGATCACCAGGGGGCAGATTTATGAAGGCCTTGCGCCGCCGGTGCGTCATTTTTAACATGGGGAAAAGTGACGCACCGGTGGCGCAAGGCTTTCATAAATAAGGCCCCAGATTTTCAGTGTTTTCTGCTCATTGTATTAATTGGGGGAAATGTGAAGCCTTGCCATTCCCAACTAAAGAAAAAAAGCATATAGTTTATTATGCATTAATAAATATTAAAAGTGATGTATAGAATTTAAATAATGTAATTATTTTTATACAAATATTGTTGCAATAATGTTTTAATTCAAATGATTATTTTAATTATGTTCAAATAAGTAGAAAATATGCCTTTTAGATGTATTTTATTTTAAATGTATTTATTTCTTTAACTATTTTAAATAATTTAATTTAATTATACATTATTTCCTATGGAGTTCTCTTTTAAGTCACTGCATCTGCCCATTACTTTCTAGAGTGTTGTTGTATCAGCGGTTAGCTATGTGTGGTGCTAGACCTACTACTCTTCTTTTTGGCTACAGTCATTTTACACTAGTAAATTTAGCTCTACCACTGTTTCAGGTCATGGACACATATAAGTCTAAAGTTTTTAGTAAAATTATATTTGTAAATGGCGAATAACCTAAAGCAGTTAAGTTACTCAAAGGGGTAAGAGTAAACGTACACATGTAGATGTACCCACATGCACGTTTATTTGTGTGAATAGGCCCAAATAACCTACAATGAAGCACAACACTGCAATCACAACCAAGAGAAAGCTTGCTGACAGAACAACAGGCTTAGGACCTGGTTTAAACTTTACTCCCACCTTACAAAGGGTCTCCTGCCTGCTAAATTTAGAGAGAATTCTAGCACTCATCTCTTAACATTGGCAGGAACTACCATCACAGCGGTTCCTATCAATGTATTAAACCTTTGACAGACTGTACCTTCAAAATGACTGTACCATCCATCAAACTTTTAACATGTTTTTGTATTTTGGAAACAAAATACCACAGTTGAATTTCTTTGGGGGAAAATACAAAAACTGATAACTCCAGCACCATGGGAGTCGTCTCCCCTGGTGTGGAGGTCATCTTGCAGTTTTCACGGCCCCTTGATGCCAGGTTTAACCTGGCTTTAAGGGGCAGTGAAAACTCGCCATTGGACCACCCGCTATAAATTGCGCCCTCTAAATTGGGTATGTCAGTGACAGAGATGGAGTAGCCGCTGTCACTGACATACTTAAGTTCCATCCGTCTATGAATCAGGTGGACAAGCTTTCAGTTTGGGTGGTAGGGTACTCCTTCGCAGTTATGCTGGAGTTCTCTCTCCGCCAAACTCTAAATCAGCCATATAATTCTAAAGTAAATGACAACAGAGGTCTCACTCCCAGTGGAATGTTTTGTCTGCAAACACAAAGACACAAGCTGATGATATACCCAGAGGTATGTTATGTTATGTTATAATACGCTTATATAGCGCATGGCTACCCCAGCAACGAGGCGTCCCAGCGCTTTCAGACAAGCCCAATCACATAACACCCAGAGGGATACGGTAAAGTACCTGCTCAAAAGGAGCCCTAGCTAGAGGAGAACAGCCAAGTTTTAACGTGTTTTCGAAAATGAAGGTGATTAGTGATAGAGCGCACATCCAGAGGGATAGAGTTCCAGAGTTTTGGGGCCAGGAACTTAAAAGATCGGCCTCCAGCTCTGCACTTCCGGATCTTGATGGTACAGGCAAGGGAAAGGTCCGCAGAGCGGAGGGCACGTGGCGGGACATAAAAGGAACAAATTCCTTGCAAGATTTGGGGACCTAGACAATGCAACATTCTGTGAATAACACACAAGGCTTTAAATTGAATGCGTTGTTTAACGGGCAGCCAATGGAGTCTACGTAAGACCTGAGAAGTGTGGCAACGTTTCGGCAGACCGAACAAAGTACGGGCTGCAGCGTTCTGGGCTCTTTGTAGTCTATTAACGACTGTCAGATTGGACCCAAGCATAAGAACATTACAATAGTCTAGGTGGGATAAGACCATAGCTTGGACAATTGTCTGACGGATGGTATGATGAGGGACTAATAGAATGCTGGGTAAAGCAATAGAAATCATCTCAGTCATTCCAGCTGCAACAGATTTGAATACCCATTTGTATGACACGTTAAATAGTTTGTTCATAGAGGTAACGACATGCCACACTCTATCTTTGGCACAATGAAATCATTTTGTACAGTAGTTGCACACATTTAAGACATTACTGATTGCTAGCCATTCTCCAAACATACTCCGACTTCTGAATGAGGTGAATTCTTGCCATGGCATGTATGCAGAATTGGACATAACTAACCATGGGTTGACATTGATGTGTGGGCAAAGGAGGATCTCAGTTGATAGAGGAACCCTGGACACAGGCTACAAGAGGAGAAACAGATTATGAAAGTACAATAAGAGCAGCTGCCAACAGTCCCAGCGGCCAGCATCCAAACTTCAAAATATCATACCACTCTGGACTTTGGTTACATAAAATTAAAGAAGTACAGGAGGGAAGACTGGCTTTCTGATCATGGATGGGTAAAAGCTTAGTTACATACTAGGGGCCTGATTTAGTGTTGTTGATAACAGGAAATTCTCTGATGTTTGGAGCTAGGGCTAAATCTGAAGGAGAATCCATTAGTAAATGTCTTCTTCCATGCTATACTTATTATGGAGAACATTCTGTGAGTGGATTTTTGTCCTCCATATTTATATTTTCCTGCTGAAGTCAGAGGACTTCCTGTTATCATCCATTTCTAAATCTGGTTGTATGTGATTGGCGGTACAACAAACACTGGATCAGGACAATCAACAAACAGTCAAAGCAGGTGTCTGCTAAGGTGTGTGTTGTATCCACATGAACCATTCTTCCTTCTTCCAGTCAGACCTTCGTTTTCTCACTCGGCTTGGTCATACTGTCACTGTCCTCATTGGGCTGTTCCCATTTTGCCCCTTCATTGTCCGTTTTCGACTAGCGTTTTATCAAAGAGTGAGGGCCATTTACTTCTGTTCTTGTTACAAATGTGCTTAATTTCAACTTTAATTTCTTAATGATCAGTATGTCCACTGTCCCTGATATGGTTTAGTTCCCATTCCTATAGATAGGTACAGTTAATTAGTAATTGGTTGTGGATGGTAAATTAACAGGCAGTCCGGAGTCATTTACTATAGCCTTATAGCCCGCCGTGGCGGACTATACCGGCTATTAAAGTCCAGCTGCAGCGTTAAAGACCCGAGCCGAAAGCGAGGGACTTTAACAAGGCAGCAGGACTTTAAACCCCGGTATAGCCCAGCTACGAAGGGCTATGAGGCTATTCGAACATTCTACTACTAGAGGGCAGAATGTTCTAAAAAATTAAACAAAGGCTTTAGGGAGCGCAATGGGGTTGAAATTCCCTTAGGCTCCCTGAAGCCTTTGTGCACAGCCAGAGCTGTGAACAAAGAAGCATTGGAATGTTGGAGCTCTGGGCTTATACCAGTCATTATTGGCCCAGAGCTACTCCATTGTTTTTAATAAAGCTTCCACCATTCCAATGTTCTAATTTACAATAAGGTATACTTTGAAACCCTGTCTAAAGTCTGCTTACATGTGTTGTAAGTGCCTCAGTCCAACAGGTTAGTCATATAATATGTAATTTATATGAGTTTCTCTTCAGAAGGTTTGTTTTTATTCTGCTTGCAGGTGCACGTGAACAAGGAAAACAGGAATTAAGTCTGTCTGGGGAAGCGTCTAGTCCAAAGGCTACACTAAGGTCTTTCCGATGTCTGTTTCAGAGTTTTGCTCAGTTAGTGTTATTGTCCACAGATCCCAAATCTTACCATAATTACAGAGATCCGAAGACCACTACCATTCAAGCCTTGAGAAAGCCTAAAATCTAATACACCGACCAGAGCAAACAGATGTTGGCTGGGTTTCAAACATCAGTATTGTGAAATTTGCAAACGAGATTTGAAGAACCAATGCATATGCAAGAACAACACGAGATATGTAAAATGATTGTTTTGAAAGTGTAACAATGCTTTATGGCAAAGTAAGTGACCCCTTACTATCTTGTTTTACTCATTCACATCCTCTACACTTTATTGCTACCCATATTCGTTTTTGACTTGTCACTTTATTGCACCACTCTTCCATTTGTTTGCACTTCCGCATGACCAGTCATGTGGCTCTCTGAGTCAACCTCTCACCATTGACACTTGAGCATGTACCCTGAATGTCTTTAGCTTGATTGCCCTCACACATTCATAAAAAGTCCCAAACCGACCACTGATTAAGCTCCAACAACACTCCAACAAGCTATCATCTGGACATTTTTCTAACAACATTACATGTTTTCATCATTCTATGCAACAGTTCATAACATCTAACCCCATTACATAACATATACCTTCAGAGCTGATTGCACTGTAAAAGCTAGTCAGTTTGGAAACCAGCGGCGGATCTCCCGCTAAGGAGGAGGAGCGTTGCCCCACTGCTTCAACTGCAAGCTCAGTACAAAAAAGAAAATAATAACTTTCCGTTATTATCATTCTATTTTTTGTATGGAGCTTGCAGTTGAAGCCAGGTTGTTAGGGTGGGCAGGGTTGGGCTCGCCGCGTCATAGGGAGGAGGAGTGGTGGCTGCACCTTAAGGGTGCTTAACGGTTTGGCTGTCTGTCTTGGGCCAGCCAAACAACCATGCGCACTTTGCATGTTCGCTACAGACTGTATTGTACAGCCTGGGTGGAGAACATGGAGAGCCTCCATGTCCCCCTCTGAGCACCGACCCACGGCGCTCAGACCAATCACATTGCTGCTGTAAGGCAACATCTTGATTGGTCAGGTGATTCTGGGAAGCTATGTGCTTTCTGCTGCAAATAGGAGATGCAGCAGCCGGCGGTATTCAGGTAAGTGCTTTCAATTCCCGCTCCTCTGTTCCCCTGCTTCTGTCCCCCCTGCCTCACCGCCCCCTTTCGGTAGCAGCCGCTACTGAAAACATTTGTAACATGTACAGGACGACTCAAACCTCGTAGGTGATGTCCATCACCACATTAATAGGTCATAATTAACGCTTTTACCGCAGCGCAAATTCCGTCACGGTGCAGGCAAAATAAGAAGGTGGCGTGGTTCAGACAGCCCCTGGCTGTCCTCCGCACATACCCACCGTGACATTGGGCGGTCGGGGGCCGTCCGACGCATCGAACGGTTTAAAGTAAATTTGAGAATTATTCTCTAACTAACGTATGTTCGGATTTTACAGGTGAGCGTTCCTCTTGGGGATATTTGCAGCTTTTTCTCCAGTGCAGACTCCACTACATGATCTCACCATAAAGCTCTACAGGGACCTGTGGAATGCATAGATTACTGTGATGCATAGATTATTATGATGTCAAGACAGTGGATGATGTCCACCATTTAATTTCCTGTCCATATTATTTAATGCATGAACCATCTATTGAGCTTTAGATCACACAAGGCAGTTACAGGAACTCCCATCCAGGAAGAATTTTTTTTATTGTAAAACAACTTTGTGAGAAATGTGCTTCTGCTAAGAAGAATGATTCAGAGATACTTATATTCAATTTCAATTAAATCCTGTAATTTTGCTTAGTCGATCCGAGTCGATCGAACCGTTGCATCATCCCTGTGAGCATTTCCTCCCCCTCAGCCTTTGTTTGCACCTTGAATCTGGGAGAAAATACAGAGATGGGGACTGCATCGTGTATATGTGATCATGAAAACTCACATTTTAAAAAACAGAAATAGAAACGTACAATTCAAGGTCTTTGCTATCAGGAACACATTTCTTTTAGGTGAAGTTCCCATTTTGTCACACTGTTTATTATTTCACATTGAGATTGCCTCTAATGATACTTTTTAACATTTCACATTTCTTTTAATTATGTTTTGTCATTTTGAATTGATATTCCCTTTAATGGTAAATTTGATAATTTCACATCGAAGTTCCCTCTACTCACATTTTTTTTATCGTGTCAAACTGTGGTTCCCATTTAAGGTAATTTGTTATCGTTTCAAACTAAAGTTCTCCTTTAAAGATACTAGTCTTGTTATTTTAAAAATCCTATTTCTGCCCCCTATTTAGCTTGTCGAATTGAGATCCTTTTAAAAAGTATTTGTATCATCTTAAGCTGAAGTTCTCATTTAAAGGTGATTTTTAGCATTTAAAATTGAAATTACCATTTACTGATACTTTTTATCACGAATAATTGAAATCCTCTTTAAAAGATCCTGTTTATCTCTTAAACTGAAGGTCTCCTTTAAGGTTACTTTTATTACCCTTTCAAATTGAAGTTCCCTTTACAGACACTTTTTCTCATGTTGAAATATTCCTTCCCCCTGCAAGCGTGCTTGGAGGGATAGCCGGCCCTCTGAGGGGCTGAGCCTTTGATCTCTGCTAGAACATCTAGTGCAGCTTTTGGCAAGCATTGACACAGCTGTACAGTCTGTTCACATGGCATGTCAAGCATGCTGGTTGTAGTCTTGGGGTATTTCCTTTTCTCTGCAGCCGGTCAGCTTGTTCTCCTTCTCTTCTGTTCAATAGAATGGAGCCTGACTGACAATGGAGCCAGCCAGCCAATAGCTACATATTGTGTATGCTCAACCCATATTTGTGCTACATGCGGGCCAATAGGTTTCGGGCCAATAGGTTTCGGGCATGTCGTGGCACCACAGTGAAGGGTCTGCATGTTAAACAAACCATATGTTTCCGCGCCTAGATACCCTCAAGGGTGATTACCCGCGCTCTACAAATTCATATAACATAACATACCAAAACTTGCCCACATACTTAGCATTATTTCCTTTTAATGTTTATTCCACTAGATACATCTGTCGCCATGGTGGATGAGCAGATGTATATTCAGTATGGGTCTGTTTTCTCAGCATCTCTACATCTGCCATACTTTTTTGCACATGCGCACTTGCACGATTTCTATACTTGTACTAATTTCTATACCTTTGGCTATATATCAAAAATACAGTGGCGTAACGAAACTTGAGGAGGCCCCCTACAAAATACATGGAGGGGCCCCCCCATGTCCCGGACCCAGTCAGGGGCTCCCAGGTCTACCCATGCTCAGTGCCAGACGGGGAACCCCTGGAGCTCAGGGCCCCCCGCACCACGGAGGCTATTGCTACACCACTACAAAAATAGTGTCCTTAAAAATATCCCACGATGTTATTACATGCGGGGTTGAAGCATTGCATTCTTTCGCATTGTATGGAGCTGCTGGAATCCACTGAAGTTTTGGGATGGCCTGGTGAGGCTTCATGAAGTTCCACTGGACCAGACTAATGCTCTTTCAGGCCCACAGTGTGTCTGATGCGGCTGGTTGATCGATCAAGTTCACGCTTTACAAGAAAGTACAACACAACTTTGGTACTGGTTCAAAGAGACTCAGCCATGCAAGGAAGAAACAGGAATTCCTCAAAATAGGAGAGAGGCCAGGGAGTAAGCTATGTTGCACCTCTTTTTCTCCTTTGACAATTGCATATAATAATGGAGGTTTTTTTTCAATCAAAAACAGAGTAAAACCTGGCTGGAGCTCAACAATAGAAGGAATTAGTTTCATATAACAGACCTTGGCTAATCCTAGCCAGAAGAAAGGCACCAGAACGGCAATTTGCATGTGGGCTAGACTTCCCTATATTCCAAGGAAGGGCATGATGTCTAAACCACTTTTAGCGTAAAGCACTTGTTTTTATGGCAATCAATGCAAGGCACTAGTGCATCATTTGTTGGAGTTCTTGGTACTTGTGGCACATTTCCTGATTACACTTGGCTTGCTCTTTGCACTCAAAAGGACGGGCAAACTTTTTCCAGCAAAGATTGAGGGGCAGATTTACTAGCCCTTGCGTCACTTTTGCGCCATTTTTAACATGGGAAAAGTGACGTAAAAGTGGCACACGGGTCTTGAAAAGCTGCCCCTGAATGTTTTACATAGAGCAGGGGGTGGTAATTCCTAAAGCAAACCCTTTTGGCGCAGTGCAAGAATTTTGTACCTGGTGATCGAAATTCTACGATTGTGTGCAAATTATGACTTATTCCGTTTTAATGGTTTACTCACCTTTGATGGAGTTTGTAGAACACTTACCCCTAGATTCATCAAAGTCCCGTTTTGCGAGTCCTTAATAGCGATTATTAAGGAATCACTATTAAGGACTTGCAAAACGGGATTCATGTAGGAATCGCTAAATAAATTGCGATTCCTACACATTCCTTATTTGCGTATGGATGCGATTTCAAGGGTGCTAGGGGTGTTCAAAGGACACCCTGTAGCACCCCTGAAATGTAATCTACATTGGTGTTGCGCACACACATGTCCAAAGGACATGTGTGTGTGCAACATGCAACTTAGAAAAATGCATTTAAAAGCATTTTTCTAAGTTTTCGCTATTTACCACGAGGTTTGACCTCACGGTAAATAGCGGCCCGAAATTGTGATTTCGCAATTTAAAAATGGTTAATGAATTGCATTTAAGGAATCTCGAATAGAATTCCTTAAATGTAATTCCTCGCAATTTAGCGAATTCGCAATTACCGATTTTTGCATTTGGGATGATGAATCCCAATTGCAAAAATTGCGCTCGCAAAGGGCCAGATTCTCAGAATCTGGCCCTTTGTGAGCCAATTTTTCAATGATGAATCTACCTGATAGTTTGTAAGAGCAACTGTTGTATTGTGTGTTTTGTACATAAATAAATGACATGAAACGCTGCTCAACTTAGATTTTACGCATTTGAAAGTATACTATGAACAAATTGCCGGCTATACAGTGGTCGTGTATGCAAGTTTCATTGTGTCAGCAGTGAGAGTTGATTTTCTGGGCTGTGACTCAGCCGCAAAGCCTACACTAAGCTCTGTTGCCTCGGAATGGCTAAATCTAGGGTGCTCAGAGTGACTCACCCCAGAAGCCTACACCAAGCTCTGTCGACTCGGAATGGCTAAATCTAAGGTGCTCAGAATTAATACGATCACATGCATCCCAGGCACCCTAGATTCATTCAACACTACCATATCCAAACTATTGGCCTGATTTAGAGTTTGGCAGGCAAGTACCCTATCACAATTGTGACAGATACAATCCGCCTAATTATATGTATAACACATGTGTTAAAAGATTGCTACTGTTTTTGTATTTATCTGGAATATTGTTATGTTATGTTATGTTATGTTATGTTATGTTATGTTATGTTATGTTACTGTAGCTTATAAAGCGTACATACACTGAACGGTCTCCTGGCACGAGGTAACTGTCTCCACACGGCTCACAATACTTATTAATATGCTTGCTTGGAGAGCCAAGTCTTCAGCATCTGTCCGAACTCCCCATAATTTGAGGTAGTCCTAAGTTCCCAAGAGAGGGAGTACCAGACACGAGGAGCAGTGACTGAGAACCCGACTCCACCTGTTCTATTCCGCTTAAATTGGGGAATTCGTACAAAGTGTAAATGAGTGTATCTAAGATATCTAGTGGGAGAAAACTTATGAATCTGGGATTTGGTAAAAGCTGGACTTTTCCTGCGTAAAGCGTGGAAAATAATGCAACATGTTTTAAAGTGAATCTCTGTGCAACTAGGAGCCAGTGAAGATCTTTTGTCATTTGAGAAATATGGTAGTGTTCGGGAAGGTGATAGATCAGCCGAGCAGCCCGGTTTTGGATCAACTGGAGCCTCGGCATAAGATGTTTGAGAAGACCCAAGTAAAGAGAATTGGCATACTCAATTCTTGACATCACCAGAGCTATTATAACTTGAACCAAGGCATCAGTAGTAAAAATTGTCTTTATCTTCTTAATTCTGCAAAGTTGGAAGAAGCAGGAAGATATCACTTAACCGAGCTGCAGTTTTAGCGATAGCTCCTTGTCAATAATGAAGCCACTACTTTTTACTGACTTCTTTAGGGAGAGGGGATGGGGGTGCCAATCTCATTGGGCCAAAAGGAGGGACTTCAAAGGTCATACTTATTTTTGGTGAATACTATCTCTCTTTTATCAGAGTTTAGTTTCAGATGGTTGCTGTTCATCCAATCCTGGATAAACAGCATGGTGTTTTGGAAATGCAACTGGGAATTAGGAGTGTTGTCAATTGTAGGGAGGAGTTGCATGTCATCAGCATAATTAAAAAAAATTACTTTCATGTTTTTGAGAGATTGAACCAAGGGGGAGGAGAGGAGCCTTACGGTACCCCACAATTCGATTGGATTTCAGGAGAATTAAAGGGGGAAAGTCTAACTGATTGACATCTTTCCTTTAGAAAAGAGATGATCCAGTTGATTGATGAGTCCTCAAGCCCTGCGGCCCTGACACGGTCAGCCACAAGATTTAGTTGACCGTGTCAAAGGCAGCTGACAGATCCTGGACACTAGGGCTTGAGTGTTGCCTTTATCCACTTCCTTTCGCATGTCATCTACTGCTGAGAGGATCACTGCTTCTGTCGAGTGAGATGGGCGGCAGCCCACTTGGCAGGGATTAAGGAAGTCTGAGGCCTCTGTAAAGGAGCAGAAAAGACACGCTACATGTGCCTCAAGTAATTTTGTCAAATAGGGGAGGAGAGAAATTACCCAATTGTTTTTCAGTTTGAGGTGATCTTCACTTGCTTTCTTTTGAAGGGGGTCTACAATTGCCTTTCTAAAGGAACTAGGGACTATGCCTTGATTGAGAGACTGATTAAGAAAAGATAAAGCAAGGTCTAGAAAATTGGTAAATACCTTTTGGAGGACAGGTATCATTGGACGACCCCAACTTAACTTTTGTGAGTAAGTACATTAGGTATTCTTTATTGATCTCGGGGAAGGACGAAAGATTACTTGTATTTATATCATCGGATGACAGAGTATTCTGCAGGGGGCTAAAGTGGATACTCTTTTTGATGGTCTCAATCTTATTGATAAAGAATTGAGATAATCACAGAGATTTTGAGAGGGCATGATGGGTAAAATGATTCGATCAGGGTTTGAAAGTTCAGAGACAATTTTAAAAATCTCTTTAGATTTGTTTGGGGGCATTCAAGATCTTTCTGGTTTACTAGTAAAAAAACTAGCTTTAGCTTGCCTGAGCGACTGTTTATACTCTATAAGTTGTCGTATGAAGGTGTTTTTGAGATCAAGTGAGTAATTTTTATGCCATTTTCGTTGCGCCGCAGGTCCAGTTTAGCTATTTTCAGCTCATCTGAAAACCATTTATTGGCATAATGGTGTCTTGTTCGTTTAGTTGTACGGAGGGGAGCATGAGCATTCCTGACCTCCATTAGCCATTCTGAAATGGTTTCCTCGTTCCTCATGGATGACTTTGTCATCATAAGGAATGACACCTTGATTTCACCTGTTTTGTTGACACCATATCTCATTGCCTTAGCTCGTGAGGGATACATGGGAATAACTGGCACCGACAAAAAACTCAGGCTGGACTATTAGTGGCCACCAGAGACCGGGATGTCGATGTAAATATGCTAGAGTGCCAAATGTGGACAAAGTCTTATAAGCCACTTTAGGTGCATATAGGCCCCCTGAAGGCATGTGGCAGAAGGTGGGTGTAGATTTGAAAGGACCTGTGAACAAGTTACTATTGGCCATGGGCTATGCTGTAGCCATATGAATTAATAACAAGTGGCTTCACCTAAAATCCTTAGAATATCATACATCAAAAGACATCCTTGAATTCTTTAAGCAAACATTTGGTAGAGAAGGATTTTCTGAGGATGTCGTCGGTGACAACGGGAGTCAATTAATTTCTGCTGAAACAGAAACATTTATCAAGATACGTGGTATTACTTATTGCAAGGCATCATTGTACCATCCCCAGAGTAATGGAAAATAGAGTGTGCAAACTAACTTATGAAGCAAACTATATAGTTAGCCACTAAGGGGAAGCTTACTTGTTAAGAATGCCTTGAGAACACGTTTGTGGGTATATCAGACCGCTCCCCACTTCATAGCCGGCAGGGCCCCTTTGGATTTTTCAGAGGCAGTTTCTCCATGTCCAAATTTCTTATATCTAGGTTTAAGAGGGGGTCAAAACACCAGACCCAGCATGAATGAAGTTTTGCGTAAAACATGGAAGAAAAGTAAAAGAAAGGCGAAACAGCAGAAGGAGAAAAGTGGTCAATAATCGGACATGTTAAAGGTAAAGGTAAGGTTGTCAGGATCAAACACCCACCAACTAAGTATGGTGGAGGCAATTACAGTAGTCCCTTGCATGTGATGGTTCAGCAATGATGTTGAAGAATGGACAGCGGCTGAATGTCTTGTGTGCTGTTCAGATGTCACAGACCATCGTTGCTTGTAAAGGGAGAAGTGAGAATGTGTTGACTGGTGGGGGAAATACTTATATGTCTATGAATGATGGCAGGGTGTTGGATGTTGCTTCATCTCCTGCTGTACTACCAGCAAGTACCACTGACATGGCTTGTGAAGATACCCCTGTTTTTTTTTACCATGGCAGGTTGTACAGTAGATATAGTATTCTGGGTTGTTTTATGAAACTTCACTTCTCTCTACCCTGCCTTCCTGGTGTTTTATGTGTGTGCTTAGGTGAATTGTGGAATCTTTAGCAGTTTGAGGTCCAGGGTGCCGATTCGCAGTTAAGGGTTATCATTATGTATGGAGGTATCTTCTTGTGCTGAATAAAGGCATTGTGTCCCTACTTTGTCATCACTACAGCCGCTCCAGTCATCACTACAATTGCCCATTTTTTGCAATGTCTCCAAAATTCTTTTGGGAAGACTGCACGCGCACAGTTACTGAATGCCTGATGAGCGGTGAGTTTAGAAAGGGGAGCTGAAACAGCCAGGGTGCTGCACTGTACAGAGGCAGCAAGAAAATGTGCCCTCTGTGGTTACAAAACAATAGCTGACCTGCACTGTCATGCACCTTCTGCAGCAGTCCAAAACGCATTTAGAAGCAAGCACTGAAGTGAGCTAATCCAGAATGTTTTTCGTCTCGAAACCTCATTTCCATCTAACTTTACCGCCGCTTCAACCTACGGTTCGGAGTTCATTTGTCTTACAGTTTTTAAACTTTATTATGCATCATTCAGGGTATTTCCAGAGGGCCCAAAAGGAGACCGACCATAAACACAGCAAACTTCTGTCACACAGAACTGATACAGCACAGACACTGTTTGAGCCCCACTCTCTTCAACATATATGTGGCACCCCTGGCTAACATCACAAGAAGATACGGATTCATCCCAATATCTTATGCGGATGATACGCAACTCCTCTTTCCTTTTAAGATCTTCACACCTGAGGTCAGAAACTCCTTCTCCCAGGGCATGAAAGCAGTGGCACGATGGATGTCCTCTAACTACTTGCAATGCAATGTAGCGAAGACAGAAGTCATGTTGTTTGGTGAGGCAAAACTGCTCTGGACCTCAGACTGGTGGCAACAAGATCTCGGCCCAGTGCCCAAACCTAAACAAACTGTCAAGAACCTGGGAGTCCGATTAGATCAGGAGCTCACTCTCAAACAACATGGGAACCAGGTGGTGGGAGCATGCTTTCATGTAATTGGTATGCTGCGGAAAATCTTCCCATTACTACCCGATACAACTAGGAAGACATTGGTCCAGGCGCTTGTCCTGAGTCGTCTGGACTATTGTAATGGCTTGCTCCTGTCTGCCAATGAGGGAGTTATGAATAGACTTCAGGTGGCCCAGAACACGGCTGCGCGCCTGGTTCTGAACGCTCCTCTCCGCACGCCTTCTAAACCTCTGCTGACAAAACTACATTGGTTATCTGTCAGACAGAGGGCAAAGTTCAAGGTATGCTGTACCGTACACAAAAGCTTGAATGGAATGGGTCCTGCATACCTGACCACCAAGTTTATACCTTATATTCCTACTCGGACACTTAGATCAAGTGAGCAAGGCCTTCTGTGTGTACCCAGAGCAAAAAAAGCCAGGCATGGAGCGAAAACATTATCAATAGCCGGACCCTCTCTCTGGAACAGTCTCCCAATATCCCTTAGGTTATGTGTAGACCACCTTCCTTTCAGGAAAATGCTGAAGACCTTCCTGTTTAAACAGTAGACTAGAACAGCTTCAAAAACCCTTCTTCTTAATTCTCTGTAGAAGCCAAAGGCTCGGAGATACTCCTTCGGGAGTGAAGCCAGCGCGGTACAAACACGCAAATAAATAAAAATTGGTACAATCAGGCAGAAAGCATGTGCAGCATAGTTATCTCTAGTGGTGGGCAAAACTATTTTGCAAAATGCAAACACTGGTGAAATTTGCCCATTTATAAATTTGCCTGCAAGGCGATACAGGTCTCCCAAATCTGTCCTGCAGGCAATCCTAAGAAATAGGTGAATGTCAATTTTTCTCACACTTCACACACTCCATAGGGTTCTCCTTTGCATAACTAGGTCCAGGGGAGATCGTCACAAGCTGCACTTGAAGCCGGCAGTTCTTGTGGTTCTTGAGGTTCTCATTGGAGATTGTATTGCCAGGGATAACCACATGGATTGTAGGAACCAGAGAATTAATGGTTCCTGGGCAGGATGCCCAATAGACGGTTTCCATTTCTTTAGCAAATATCTAGCAAATATCACAGAATTTGGTGATAATGAGGGGCATATGTATCAACGAAGTGGGGAGTGCGGTGTTAGCCTCCTTGGCTTAACGCCGCGGCCCGCCACTTCACAAACGCAGGGCTGCACCATATTTACAAAAATATGGTGCAGCCCTGCGTTTCCACCTGCGCTGGTCCTAAACTTAGAAGCCTAGCGCCAGCGCAGGCCCCCTTGGACCATAGTGCAAGGGTGCCTGCGTTGAGGAGAAGATTATTACTGTGCAGGAAGGGTCACCTTCCTGCACATAAACAATCAATGGCAAATTACTGTTTCTATGTGTGCTGCACAACGCAGCACACATGGAAACACCAAAAAATCAAGGAGAAATAAGGCATTTCTCGTCGTTTCACCGGTTTTAGACCAGGTTTTCCCTGGTCTTAATTTTGGCGCTGCCTCCTATTTATGCCACCCTTGTAAATAGGGGGCAGAATCAAAATAGGCTGATGGAAAGTCCACCACAGCACTCATTGCATGACACCTTCACGCCGAATACAGTGTGAAAGGGGGCTTTATTTACAAGACAGTGTTAAGCCATGTTTACCGGTTTGACCAGACGTGCTGGCGTTATGTGCGTAATATCTTTCCACACAATTTGATGTCCACATTCGAACATATATCGATGTAAATGTTTGGGCCTGGCAATATGCTCAGGGTAGAAGTGTGCCATATAAAAATACAAACACACACACACACACACTCCTTTATACCCAATCATTCTGGACTTCAGCAGAGGAACATTTATATAATCTTTCTTGTGGCAACTATGCTCAGAGTGAACCTGTATTATTGACATGACAACAGACATATATAAAAAGAGTGAGACCTTTGCCGGACTATAGACGGCCATCCATTGTGAGCGATCCTGATTATCATTTACATTTTAAACCCATGGTTACTCGCATTACTATTAGAGTACACCTGCATCTGAGGTGGCGTTCCTGAAGAAGGCATGTATATACCGAACCACTCATAGATGACATGAAACCACCCAGGAATTACAATTGCTTCATGACACAGATATATTGTACTATGTCCAAAGTCTAATCATGAGACTTAAGTTTGCATAATGCTGGGACAACTATATTATCAAAAGTCAATGAATACAAGTTTGTCCAGTATATTTCTGTGTACAGAATCAGCCAATATGAGAATACACCAAATTTTGACAGACTAGTATGAATGAGTAGATAGATGAATGGGGCATGTATCTGGTTTGCTTTTTTTTATGAATATGAATCCTATTCAAATTATCAATAATAAATGGTATTTTTGTACATAGGTGTTTGTCTGCTCTCTCCTCCTTCATTGCTTTTGTATATTTGTATATTTGTTTGTAAAATATGTTGAATTTGCCCTAGGAATTTCACAGTAAGTGGCTTAACGCTGCCTTGTAAATAAGGCGAAGGCCCTATCGCCATAACAACATCATTAATGTGTCCCTGCGGTTCTACATACCGGCGGAAAAAAAGAAAAAAATCACCCAGCCCTAGTTATATCACAAATTAAAATGTATTTCATAGAAAAGATACAACAGAAGCCGCAGCTGTCCAAGCTTCCCTCACAAACTGTACAGGTGCAGCACATGCGGTGGTAAGTATTCCTAATACTAAAACTGAAAATGTTTGGACCACCACAGTTATCTCCAGAATATGCCCATCCTTGCCTTACTGCAGCAAAACAAACTGGTATCTTCTAGTTAAGTCTATGAGAAGCTAAACAAAGCATCAACTAATAAATACCCTTCCCGCCATAGTCAATGCACAAAGTTCTGATAGATAAAGAATTAAGCGCAGAAAATTGAGTTATTATGTTAATATGCATTTGAGTGGTGAAGCTGAGATTAACCAACCTGGTTAAACAGTGGGCAGTCTGGTGGTGGCACGCCTCTGCCAAGGCGGCTCCTCTGAAGGCACTGAATGTTTACTGAGTGGCGTGGTGTTCCATGCGGCCAAGCAGCAATCTTTTTTATTTTACAAAAACAAACTCTCAAGCAGGAGTTTGTTTCAGTAAAACACAAAATCTAATGACCCTTATACCGTGCGAGTTTTCGCCCATGGTGTGTGGGTAATCTTTTTAGGTCTCGCCTAGAGAATGCGCTGATTCGCCTTGGCGAGACTCTATTGTTGTGGCTTATGGTAGCCAAGGGAGACAAACCATGTGCTCAAACGGACATCCGATGTGCACGCGCATGGCGTCTCCTCTGCTTCACACGCTCCCACCGGCGCGCCCGTATGCCATCTCCTCTCTGGCTCCCAACTTGGGCTTACACGTGCATTGAGCGCTTTCACTTTCTGCCCCCCGTCGGCTCCACGGAGACAGCTTGTTGTTAGTGCTGTGACAGTAATTAGAGTTTACTGTCCTGCTCTTTCAGAGCCTTGCGGTGGGGAATATGTTTTGCCTTAGTGTTTGCACTCCTATTTGTACTCCAAGACGGGTGGAAATTGCACTTGGACCCAGGATTTTTTCTCAAACCAGTATTCTTCAGTCAGTTCCTGGTGGGATTTGAGAGGGGATGAAACAGGTTGGAAGAGGCAATCGCACGTCAAATACTAACCACACGTTATTCCCTATTCTGGCCTGTCAATTCTCTTGCAGGACTCTAAATGTGCCCGTATGTATTTTATTTTTGGTGTTCGCTGTTGGTGTCACATATTCAAAGTATTCAAGAATGAAGGGAGGCAGGAACGGACATCATTCACCACCTCTATAGTGCTTTTATCACTTGTTGCCGGCAGTCCTCTCCCAGACAAAGGCTGGAGAATGAGCACCAGGAGTTGAAACATCTGTGATAATTTACGTGAGAGCCTGGCGTGCTGCCCGCACATGAGTCGGCATCATTTGATGTCGACATTTCTAGAAAACAATGCTTTCGCTATGTCTTCAATGTATTTTTGCTTGTGACCAGTGCGTGAACTGGAAAAAAGTGACTCCGGGAACCCATAAATTCGGGGTCAAGGTGTGGTTTAGGAAAAGGGGTGGAGTCATACGAGGCGGAGTCATGAAATGTGGAGTCTAATAACAATAGGACCGGCCTCAAAATCAGTAACCCACTTACTTATTGTTAGACGGGACCTGGAGGGTCGGCCGAGGACAAGGGGAGAGGTCTCCGGGGAGAGCCGTCTCCAGCGATCGTACAGACAAGTAACTTCCCCCCCACAGATGGATACCACACAAAGATAAGGTTTAACGTTCTTTATAAGCAATCTTGAAGTACGGTAGAATGGTACAAGGAGGTCAGGACTCAGGGGTCCCCTCGATTCTAGTCTCTTGGAAGGGAAAAGGGGTAGCGGGACAGTCTTGTTACCAATCTGGTAGTTGCGATGAAATGATGGTTAGCTCACAATCCTCGAGCTCGGGGTTCTAGGAGGACGGGCCGCGGCAGCGCCAGCAGGTCCCAAGGAGATCGAAGGTGAAAAACGGTCCGCGGCAGCGCCAGCAGGTCCCGACGAAGATGGTAGTTACAACGGGCCGCGGCAGCGCCAGCAGGTCCCGACGAGGATGAAGGTTGCAGAGGGCCGCGGCAGCGCCAGCGGGCAGGACGACAGTTCACAAGGCAGGGCTGCGGCAGCGCCAGCAGTCCGTCAAGGATGAGTTCTTCACGGTGTCTCTCGACTCCAGGATACAACTGCCTTCCTGCTCTGGAGCTGCCCCAGTTATAGGTCTGGCGCCCTTTGATGTCCGGACCCTCGCACTTGGAGGTCGGGAGGTCCGGGATGAGGGAGTCCAGACACCCAGCAGGGGGGTGGAGCCAGCGCCCGGGGAGGCCGGGGGCGATCGGCACCTGGCGGGGGAGAGCCATCGAAACTTCTCTCTCCCACTGACCCGCCAAGTGGTCCGTGGGTGGATGGTGGTGCCGGGATGTCGGGGCCTGGACAGGCCCAGGGTTGGGGTCGAGCTGAGGCCACGCGGCCTCGTGGTACAGTGTCCAAGATGGCGGCTGGGCCCGGGCAATGGTGCTGGTGGATGCCCAGGCCGGTGATATGAAGATGTTCGGGGGCAGGCGTCCCGTGTGGGACGGGTTACGGGCGGCTTCTGTGGGTGGCTTCTGGAGAGTCGGTGTCCTGGCTCTGTCATGTGGGGAGGGAGCGAGCCCCCTTCTGGGGCCTGTCCAACATGCGTCCCCCCAGCTGAAGGCGGGGAGAGTCACCCATCCTCTTGGGGACTCTCTCCGTCGAGGCGGAAAAAGCGTGACAGGCCATCCGCATTGGCGTGATCTTGACCAGGGCGATGCTCCACAGTGAAGTCCATCCCTTGCAGGGAGATGGACCATCGCAGCAGTTTGGGATTCTCCCCCCGCATCTGCATTAACCATTGCAGGGGGCGATGGTCTGTTTGTACCCGGAAGTGGGTACCGAAGAGGTAGGGCCGGAGTTTCTTGAGGGCCCACACCACTGCGAAGGCCTCTCGCTCGATGGTACTCCAGCGCTGTTCTCGGTCCAGTAGGCGTCGGCTGATGAAGGCCACTGGCTGATCGACCCCTTCGGAGTTGAGTTGCGAGAGGACGGCCCCAATGCCATGGTCCGAGGCATCGGTCTGGACTATGAACTCACGGCTGTAGTCGGGGGCCTGGAGCACCGGGGCGGTGCACATGGTGGCCTTCAGTTTCTCGAAGGCCGCTTGACAGTCTGGGGTCCAGTTGACCGTTTTGGGATGCTTTTTGGATGTGAGTTCCGTGAGGGGCCCCACAATGCTGCCATAGTCCTTCACAAACCTCCGGTAGTATCCGGTGAGCCCCAAGAAGGCTCGTACCTCGGTTTGGGTGATGGGGGGCTGCCAGGACTGGATGGCAGCGATCTTGAGTTGGAGAGGGGCCACCAGACCGCTCCCCACTTGGTGTCCAAGGTAGGTCACGGACCCTTGGCCGATTTGGCATTTGCTGGCCTTGATGGTGAGGCCGGCTCGCTGAAGGGCCTGCAGGACCTCTCGGAGGTGGCAGAGGTGGTCTGACCAGTGGCGGCTGTATACTGCGATATCGTCCAGGTAGGCGGCGCTGAAGTCTTCGGGGCCTGCCAATACCTGGTTCACAAGTCTTTGAAAAGTGGCTGGAGCGTTTTTCATGCCGAAGGGCATCACAGTGAACTGGTAGTGCCCATCCGGGGTGGAGAAAGCGGATCGTTCTTGGGCCCTGGGGGTGAGGCCGATCTGCCAGTAGCCCGCTGTCAGGTCGAAGATGCTTAGGTAGCGGGCAGCCCCCATGCGGTCGACCAGTTCATCTGCTCGTGGGATAGGATGAGCGTCGGTTCGGGTGACAGCGTTCAGACCCCGATAGTCAACGCAGAACCGGAGCTCGGGGGTGGTGCCTGGGGCGGCCGCTTTGGGTACCAGTACGACCGGGCTGGCCCAGGGGCTGTCTGAGGGCTCGATGACCCCGAGTGCGAGCATTTTGGTGACCTCTTCTTGGATGCAGGCGCGCACCCGGTCCGGGACTCGGTAGGCCCGGTGTCGGATAGGGGGGACTGTCCCCAGTATCCACGTCGTGAAGGCACCAGGGGGTGACCCCGGGGGTGAGGGAAAACAGGTCCGCAAATTGCAACAGGAGGGTCCGACAGCCTTGGCGCTGCTCCGGGGTCAGGGCATCGGAGAGTCGGACCCCATCCACGGAACCATCTCTCTCACGGGTCCTCAGCAGGTCAGGGAGGGGCTCGGAGTCTTCTTCCGCCCCACTGTCTGTAGCCATCAGGAGGCTGAGCTCCGAGCGCACAAAGTGTGGTTTGAGTCTGTTGGCGTGGAGGACCCGGAGGGGGTTTCGGGGGGACTCCATGTCGATGAGATAGGTGACAGGGCCCTTGCGTTCGACCACCTTGAAGGGTCCTGTCCATTTATCTTGCAAGGCACAAGGTTCGGTGGGGGACATCACCCACACCTGCTGACCAGGTTCGAACTCAATGGAGGAGGAATGTTGATCGTACCATTTCTTCATGTCCTCCTGACTGGCCTCTAGGTTGGCTTTAGCGATCTCCCTGAATCGCCTGGTCTGGTTGCGGAGGGTCAGGAGGTACTTGTAGACATCCGGAGGGGTTTTCAGGGGGGCCATCTCCCATTCTTCTTTCACTAGGCTGAGGGGCCCCCGGACAGGGTGCCCGTACAGGAGCTCGAAAGGGCTGAAACCGAGGGACTTCTGGGGGACTTCTCGGTAGGCGAAGAGGAGGCACGGTAGTAGCACGTCCCACTGGCGGCGTAGGGGTTCCTCCAGCCCCATAATCATTCCCTTGAGGGTGCGGTTGAACCGCTCGACCAGTCCGTTTCCTTGCGGGTGATAGGGGGTTGTGAAACGGTAGGTGACCCCGCACTGCTGCCAGAGGGATTTCATATACTTCGAAATAAAGTTCGTGCCCCGGTCACTGACGACCTCCCGGGGGAAGCCCACTCTCGAGAAGATCCCCATCAAGGCTCTGCCTACCACTGGTGCTGTCACTGTTCGAAGGGGGATGGCCTCGGGATAACGGGTGGCGTGGTCCACCAGGACCAGGATGAATCGGTGCCCTTGTGCTGTTCGGGGGTCCAGGGGCCCCACAATGTCTATTCCCACTCGTTCGAACGGGGTGGTGACAACGGGGAATGGTTGCAGGGGGGCCTTGAGTTTTCGGCCGCTCTTGCCGCTGGCCTGGCAGGTGGGGCAGGCCCGGCAGTGGTTGGAAACGTCATTTCGCATCTTGGGCCAGTAAAAGTGTGTCACCAGGCGGTTGTAGGTTTTATCTTGCCCCAAGTGCCCAGCCAGGGGGACATCGTGGGCCAACTTTAAAAGGAAGTCTCTGGAACGGAGGGGTACCACCAGTACCCGACTGGCCCCCAATTCTGCAATTCTTTGCTCGCTGTACAATAGGTCGTTGTCCCAGTAGATCCAGTGCGCCCCTGCGGTGTCTCCCGCGCTCTGGGCGAGGGCTTGCTGTCGGAGTCCCTCGAGGGAGGGACAGGTCTTTTGCTCCTGCCGAAATTGTTCTTGGGTGGGCCCCCCCTCTTGACGCCACTGAGCTAGGTCTGGAAGGTCCTGAGGCTGAGCGGGCCCTTCCGGGGCTTGTTCTGGGGGGTCAGGGCGGCCGGCGTCTTCCTCTGGAGTGATCGGGGGAGGAGGTGCTGGCCATTCAGGCTCTTCGGCTCAGATCTCACAGACACTCTCACAGACTCTCATACTCTCACAGGCACTCTGTTGCATACTTTCACAGGCACTCTCTCAAAGGCACTCTCTCACATGCACTCTCTCAGACACTCTCTCACAGACTCTCTCAGAAAATCACAGACTCTCTCAGACACTCACAGACTCTCACAGACACTCTCTCACAGACACTCTCACAGACACTCTCTCACAGACACTATCACAGACACTCTAACATACCCTCACAGGTAGTCTCTCACATACTCTCACAGGCACTCTCACATAATCTCACATGCACTCTCTCACAGACACTCACAGGCACTCTCGAACAGACTCTCACAGACACTCTCGAACAGACACTTTCGAACAGACACTGTCTCACAGACATTCTCGAACAGACACTCTCCCACTTACTCTCTCTCACAGACTCACAGGCTCTCTCACACAGACTCTCTCTCACAGACTCTCTCACAGACTCTCTCACAAACTGTCACAGACTGTCACAGACACTCTCCCACAGACACTCTCTCACAGACTCTCACAGACACACTCTCACAGATGCTCTCTCACAGACTCTCACACTCTCTCACAGAATCTCACAGGCACTCTCTCACAGGCACTCTCTTACATACTCTCACAGGCACTCTCTCACAGGCACTCTCTCACAGGCACTCTCACAGACAAACTCTCACAGACACTCTCACATAAACTCTCTTACAGACACTCTCTCAGACTCTCACACTCTCTCACATACACTCTCTCACAGACACTCTCTCACAGGCACTCTCTCACAGACTCTCACAGACACTCTCACAGACTCTCATACTCTCACAGGCACTCTCTTGCATACTCTCACAGGTACTCTCTCAAAGGCACTCTCTCACATGCACTCTCTCAGACACTCTCTCACAGACTCTCTCAGACACTCACAGACTCTCCCAGACACTCACAGACTCTCACAGACACTCTCTCACAGACACTCTCACAGACTCTCTCTCACAGACACCATCACAGACACTCTAACATACCCACACAGGCAGTCTCTCACATACTCTCACAGGCAGTCTCTCACATACTCTCACAGGCACTCTCACATAATCTCACAGGCACTCTCTCACGGACACTCACAGGCACTCTCGAACAGACTCTCACAGACACTCTCTCACAGACACTGTCTCACAGACATTCTCTCACAGACACTCTCCCACTTACTCTCTCTCACAGACTCACAGACTCTCTCACACAGACTCTCTCACAGACTCTCTCTCTCAGACTCTCTCACAAACTGTCACAGACTGTCACAGACACTCTCTCACAGACACTCTCTCACTGACACTCTCTCACAGACTCCCACAGACACACTCTCACAGATGCTCTCTCACAGACTCTCACACTCTCTCACAGACTCTCACAGGCACTCTCTTACATACTCTCACAGGCACTCTCTCAGACACTCTCACAGACTCTCTCAGACACACTCTCACAGACACTCTCAGACACTCTCTCACAGACTCTCTCAGACACTCTCTCACAGACTCTCACAGACATTCTCACATACTCTCACAGACACTCTCTCACATACTCTCACAGGCACTATCTCACATATTCTCACAGGCACTCTCTCACAGACACTCACAGGCACTCTCTCTCAGACTCTCACAGATGCTCCCTCACAGACGCTCTCTCACAGACTCTCTCTCACAGACTCTCACAGACTCTGTCTCACAGACTCTCTCACATACTGTCACAGCCACTCTCTCACAGACACACTCTCACAGACATACTCTCACAGACACTCTCTCACAGACACTCTCACAGACACTCTCTCACAGACACTCTCTCATAGACCCTCTCACAGACTCTCTCAGACACACTCTCACAGACTGTCACAGACACTCTCTCACAGACACTCTCACAGACTCTCTCTCAGACTCTCTCTCGCAGACTCTCTCTCACAGACTCTCTCACAGACTCTTCGCACAGACTCTCTCTCACAGACTCTCTCACAGACTCGCTCACAAAGTCACTCACAGACTCTCTCTCACAGACTCACAGACTCTCTCACAGACTATCTCACAGACACACTCTCACAGACATACTCTCACAGACACTCTCTCATAGACCTTCTCACAGACTCTCTCAGACACACTCTCACAGACTGTCACAGACACTCTCTCACAGACACTCTCACAGACTCTCTCTCAGACTCTCTCTCGCAGACTCTCTCTCACAGACTCTCTCACAGACTCTTCGCACAGACTCTCTCTCACAGACTCTCTCATAGACTCTCTCACAGACTCTCTCAGACACACTCTCACAGACTGTCTTAGACACTCTCTCACAGACACTCTCACAGACTCTCTCTCAGACTCTCTCTCGCAGACTCTCTCTCACAGACTCTCTCACAGACTCTTCGCACAGACTCTTGCACAGACTCTCTCACAGACTCTCTCTCAGACTCGCTCACAAAGTCACTCACAGACACTCACAGGCTCTCTCGCAGACTGTCACAGACACTCTCTCACACTTTTCTCAGACACTCTCTCAGACACTCTCAGACACTCTCTCTCATACACTCTCTCAGATACTCTCTCTCAGACACTCTCTCACAGACACTCTTTCCAGACTCTCACAGACACACTATCACAGACACACTCTCTCACAGACTCTCACACTCTCTCACAGACACTCTCCTAGACTCTCACAGACACTCTCTCAGACTCTCACAGGCACACTCTCACAGGCACTCTCTCACAGGCACTCTCTCATAGGCACTCTCTCACAGACACTCTCACAGACTCTCACAGACACTCTCTCACAGACTCTCACAGACACTCTCTCACAGACACTCTCTCACAGACACACTCTCACAGACACACTCTCACAGACTGTCACAGACACTCTCTCACAGACACTCTCACAGCCTCTTTCTCTCAGACTTTCTCTCACAGACTCGCTCACAGACTCGCTCACAGACACTCACACACTCTCTCACTCTCTCTCAGACACTCTCTCTCAGACACTCTCTCTCAAACACTCTCTCAGATACTCTCTCTCAGACACTCTCTCACAGACACTCTCTCACAGACTCTCACAGACACACTCTCACAGACTCTCACAGACACACTCCCACAGACACACTCTCACACTCTCCCACAGACACTCTCCCAGACTCTTCCAGACACTCTCTCAGACTCTCACAGGCACACTCTCACAGGCTCTTTCTCACAGGCACTCTCTCACAGGCACTCTCTCACTCCCTCTCACAGACTCCCTCTCACAGACTCACTCTCCCACTCTCTCTCACTGAGTGACTCACGCTCACTGACTGACTCACTCTCTCTCACTGACTGACTCACTCTCTCTCACTGACTGACTCTCTCTCACTGACTGACTCACTCTTTCTCACGGACTGACTCTCTCTCTCTCACTGACTGACTCTCTCTCACTGACAGACACTCTCTCTCACGGACTCTCCCTCACTCTCTCTCTCTCACGGACTCACTGACTGACTCTCTCTCACTGACTGACTCTCTCACTTACTGACTCTCGCTCACTGATGGACTCTCTCTCACTGACTGACTCTTTTCACTGACTGACACTCTCTCACTGATTGACTCTTTCCACTGACTGACACTCCCTCTCACTGACTGACTGACTCTCGCTAAAAGACTGACTGTCGCTAAAAGACTGACTCTCGTTAAAAGACTGACTCTCGCTTAAAGATTTACTAACTCTCACTGACTAATTATCTCACTGACTCACTCTCTCTCACTCACTCACTCACTGACTGACTCACTCTCTCATTCTCATTCACTCTCACTGACTGACTCTCACTGACTGGCTCTCTCACTGACTGACTAACTCTCTCACTCTCACTGACTGACTGACTGACCTTCACCCTCCTGCTTTTTATGCCCCCCATAACAAAAAAACACAACAAGCAACCATTGGGACAGGCAGATACAAGTTGCCAGCATTGAAAGAACAAAAAAACTCAAGACATTATTTTTAATACTATGTAATATGGTTGTTTAGTTGTACATAATGCTTTTTTGGGCACATCTAAGGTAATAAAAATGCTTCTGACACTTCTTTATTATAACTTTTCAGCATGCTGCAAACTTCTGTACAGCACAGCTTAAAGACATAGGTAACATCAATATCTCTGGCTAAACAGTTATAAGTTCCCAAAGGTGAGACCTATTGGCTATGCCAATGCTTGTTTTGTTTGTTTTCATTTTTTAAAACATAAATAAAGGGCATTGTCATTTATAATGCCAATTGCTCAAACTTGTGTAAATGCGAGACCTATTGCATTGCAAATGCTTGTTTTCTTCAGGACCGCAGGGCTAGTCCTGGCAGTCACGAAGAGAGAAAAAGTATATCAGACCATCCTGTCTAAATGCAACTAATGACTCCAACTGAAGCGGGTGGGCTCTCAGTTTGGTGGAGAGGGAACTCAGCCACGTCTGTGGCAGAGGAACCTGCCTGCAGAACTCCAAATCAGGCTCTAACTTCGGGGAAAAAACCCTCTTAGCCGTTTGAAGGTTTCCAACTGTAGTACAAACACCTCCATTTTTGGGCTTTCCGCCAAAGATTGTTCGAGCATTTTCTGTGCAATTGGCTGAATGGACACCATTTAGCGATTGCCAGGGGTCACAGATGCGAGCACTGGCTTACGTCATGTGACCCCTGGCATGGCCTTTGCGACTCCAGGACTCCGAAGTACAATAACGTACAGGGTTGGCTCCCTCAACACTTACAAAGATCTCATCAGCGTTCTAATATAGGTACCATCTAAAATTAACATTTGACTGTATATATTAACCTGTTTACTGCTTCGAACGTTTAGCGCCAGTGCTGAACGTTCAAAGAAACGGGTGCGGCCGCGTCGGCCGTTGGACGTGCGCAGCACCAGGGAGGTAGCTCGAGCGACGGCCGACGGCAGCAGCGATAGGGTTAATTGTGCTATTATTATGGAACCTCTGTGATGTTGATAATTGTAATGTCATCAGGGTTAAGGTCGCTTGACATTAATTTCTGGGAGGATTCAGTGTCAAATGTCAGATGAAGTCACTTCCTGTCATGTTATAAGTTCAAAGGGTGTGTGATGTCACTTATGCCAACCCTGGCATTTTGGTAAATTGATGTCCATATCCGGCAAATGAAATTCACCTCTGCAGCTTCCTTGTTTATATTTCGAAATGATCATTACCTGTTCAACTAAAGACACATCCTGTTTTAGAGGTACATGTTTCAAGAACCATCCGAATCAACACACAGACGCTCTCTTCTGAGTAAATCTGTGAAGGTTAAATATGGGCTGAGGGTCAAAAATATATATATAGCTGCAAAAACATCCTGGAGGTAGACAGAAAATAGACTTGTAGTTTGGCACAGTCTGGGCTTCTTTCTGGCTCACTCTCTGTCTGCTCCAAAGCGTACAAAGGTTGAATATTTAGTTTGTATCAGAATGAGTAATACTTGTAAAGAAATAATTTATCACTGAAACAAAAAGCCCTGCTAATAAATTAATCACTCTATTCGAGTCTCTCTTATCGTAACACAATTAACCATGGTTCACCAGTTTTGCTAGTTTTTAAATAATTAAATTAAAAATAATGATAATATTTTCCGGCTGCAGTATTACAAACCTTGGTAATACAATTGCTGCTCTTTTATTCTAATAATTAAAATCAATTACATTTTCTGACCCTTGAGCAAACGTCATTTCCTGCACGTCATTAGGTGTTGAAATATTTACTTTAATCCACCATTTCAAAATGGTAACAACCCATCCAATTGCAAGGAGCCACATCCCTAGGCTTATAAGGGTATCACTGGCTTACACCACTGACCGCTGAGGCAGGATGCTCTGTGATGGGTACTCTTTGCAGAATAGGTGTAGTTCAGAAGGATGTCTCCATGCACTCTCTTGCACTACTGGCATTCACTTTTAAATCACTATATTTACATGTTCGGGCTATCCAATGCTCAATCTGGAAAGGTATTTCTTGCATTACATTGGGTTACACAGTCCATTTGCAGTCAGTTACCTCTTGCTAAATGTTTATTCAAACCTTAAACTACCCCCCCCCCTCCATCTTGGATACCCCTAGAGAGTTACTTGAGTAGACCAGTGCAGTCCATACTTGGTGGGTGCAAGCTGTGCACCCATCTGAGTGAGGTCCTCCCCCCTCTGCCAGGAATCTCACTGCCATGAGAGGTTCTCGTAAACATAGACCAGTTGTAGGAAACTCCACTTTCATACTAGGTTGTTCTTCTCCACTCATTCCTACTTGTTTAGTACATAACTTCAGTTGCACCAGGAGTATCTCCTTACGACTGTTGCATTTTACTTCTGTCATACATACATGCTGTCCCGGTGGAGCTAAAGTGTCTTTTTGGTAAAATCTAAACAGAGTGCGACAGCAGGATAAAATCTTAAAAGCCTCATTGATACAGATAGTAAAACACCCTCAAAGTTATTCTCGATTGAAAGTTGCTGATTCAATCACAAACAAATGTATACAAAAGTGATGGATGGAATGCTTGAATTAATCTTGGTCGCTGGTAATTACTCAGGCTCCATCCCAGTCCATCATTCTTTTGCTCACCGTGCCACATTATTTTGGACCAAGGCACGTGCAAATCAGTCTTGACCCTGCTCCAATGGGAAGAGTCCAGCCTGAACTGCCTGGCCAGGTCCTCCCTGAATCGGAACACAAGCAACGCAGGGCCGGTCTTGCTCTAGTTAGGGCTCATCAGCCAGGTATGGCTTGGTTCCAGTTACACGGTGTGCAAGGACCCATGTCTGTGAGGACCCTCCTTAGCAGTTTGGGCTAGACTGGTCTGTTCCCACTGGAGTGGAGTCAGGGCTGATTTGCATATAGGTGGGTCTAAACTGAGGTGGCACTGTGAGCAAAATATCGATGGACTGGGGTGTGGCACCGAGTGATTACCAGCAGCTGAGATTAA
Organism: Lissotriton vulgaris; assembly: GCF_964263255.1. Classification (NCBI taxonomy): domain Eukaryota; kingdom Metazoa; phylum Chordata; class Amphibia; order Caudata; family Salamandridae; genus Lissotriton; species Lissotriton vulgaris. The sequence goes on along the minus strand of NC_141696.1, from coordinate 221,954,715 downwards.
TTCAAGCATTACGTCCAACACTTTTTGTATACTTGAGTCAATCTATGACAAAGGCAGTCACAATAAGTAACTTTGCCGTTGTAGATCCATTTATCCCATATAATATTACCCCATTGATGCGTAAATGTATGCAGGATTAAATTCCATACAAAGAGAAGGGTTTTTGTTGCTCAATGAGTGATTTGTCTTGTAAGTCTGCGAATGTCCACAAATGCCAGAGCAGTGACAAACTCCTCTCTGATCCTTTCTTATCCTGGAAGTTGTTGTAGGTTTACACCAGGCATGGGTTGGGGTAAGGTAAATTCCAGGGTGAGAAGTGAAACGGAATACAACAAAATGTCATGATGGGTATGAGAAGGGGTTTCTGCAAGGGGAAAACGTTTTTCCTGCAGAGAAAAGAAAAAGAAAGATACAAAAAAAGTCATATTGCATTTCCAGGAGTGCAAGTGGAAAATTGCAACTGGTGCATCTTTCCAGATGCACATGTGAAAAGGTATGTGAACTGTTAAAGCTCACAAATGTATACCCATGGAAAGGGGTGCGTGTGCAGGTGTAGATTCACAAATTGTCTTTAAAAATCAGCTATTCGCTTTTGAAAATTAGATTTTTCATTTTCATTAACATTAAACAACACAGCAGCATGATGAATCCAGTGGTGTGGCCACTGTCCCATGGGCCCTACTGGCAGGAAGGTAATACCCCAGCCGCAGTTTGAACTGTGAGATACTGCAAGAATCAGGGTTCGGTGGGCCCCTAATGCTTCTTGCCCCTGTGCCTCTGCACCTGCTGCACCAATGGAAACTACACCCCTGGACAGATCCAATCAGACATCATGACAACCATGAGTCAAGACATTGAGCAATCTCAGAACCATACAAAACGGTGCAGAGGCTCTGAACGCATTGCAAGGCCATTCAAATGGTGTGCATGTGCTTTGGAAAAGCACCATGAAACAATTAGGGGTCCACCCAAATATGGAGGTTCAGCACTTCCGGTTACCTCATTTATATTACACCTCACTACCAGCTTACAGTATAATTAATGGAGGCAGAGCCATTATGAGTCAGTATCACTTATTTTCCCTATTCCTAGCAATTTCAAAGAATTATTTGAAATCTGTGTAGCACTTGCTTCATCAGTGTAACATACTGAGTTGACAGAAATTACCGTTTGTTATATCCCTCTGGCTGCAGCTGGAGCAAACAGATGGCACCCTCTACTGGCCCAGCCCCACTTTATGATTAAGGCTTCCGGTGTTCCGTTTTTACTGATTTTGACAGATAAATACAGACAGAAAAGAATGTGTTTCCTGTCTGTATTTATTTTTAAAAGCAGAAAAATACTGAAAATGGTGCTTCTTGTGAGAAACTCTTCACACTGGCTTTCATGAGTTCTAGGCAACAGCTGAGCAGGCAGACAGCACGTACGGTTAAAATATAGGATGAGATTTCCTTAACCCCTTGCCTGCGGTCAGAATTCCGCTCCTGTGCGGCACATTCCGATCGCGGGTGTGGTCGTGACGGCTCCGGCCGTCATCAGCACACGAGCACTGTGTGCCATGATGGACGGGAGCCGTCACCAGCATGCAAGGGGTTAAATACAGGCATATGTTAACATATAGTTGTAGTATGATGCAAATATGTATCTGTGAGTGTAGTCTTTTGTTATATGGGGCTGCTTAGTTTGCTAAAACTTGTCAGGCATCCATATTTGAGTGCAGGTCGAAGAGTTATATAAACGCAGAAATATACCATTTTACCGCTACATTTAATATCGAACACAAAGTAAATACGGAGAAAAATACCAATAAGATGGCCATAAAATAAATATGGATAAATTCAGACGGAAATGGTAAAAAAATAAATACCATATAACCGGGAGCCCTATTTATAATGCCCTTCAAGCACCAGGCATAGTAAAGAGGCCTATTTCCCCTATTGCTTAATAATCAAATGTTTATACAGATTGATTATGAGCGATACGAATGCCCCAACGGCTTTGTTCAGCTTTTTGACCAGTAGTACATTCTAAATAGAACACGCAGCAGGCATTAGGGTGACCGCCTCCTTCAAGGGTATTACAGACACTGTTTCCAGTCCTGAAGTTTTGTTTGATCCCCTAATGCATTCTGGGTGTTGTAGTCTAGCTTTGCTTCTTTTCCTTGAAGTATTTTGGAAAACACACCTTAAAACAAGGATTTGTATGTTCCCCATTATGACTTTTTTAGTTTTTTGGGGGGGTGTAATCAGGTCCAGGAGGGTTGGGTGGGGGGTGGAGGGAGTTTTTGGTTTTGAATGTTACTGCTATTGTCAAAGAAAGTGGTTGTTCCACCGGTTGCATATGTCTATTTCTGAAAATAATAAAGACATTCTAAAACGAAAACAAGGATTTGTACATGAAAAGTTCAGGACTGGAGACATTGTCTGTAATGACCTAGTGTGAGATAGTCACAATATTCACTATTTTCTCAAGCTACCATTGATAACCCACACTTCTCCTCTTGTCATGTCCTTTTGGAATCTGGTGCAGTGTCTGAAAGAGACTGAAACGTCAGGCATCCCTACCCTGTCTCCTAATACAATTACAGAATAATTCTACTGTCTTCTTAGGTTTAGAATGCACTGTGTCCAATTGAGCGAGCTTTGGAACAACTTCCACCACTAGGTGTTGGACACCCAGTGTTAAATAACCATGTTTACCTTCCTTGCTACATTTATACACTCACAAACCTGGGTGTACCTCAGCTAAGCTTTAGAGACTCTGCCTCCCGCTTTATCCACCTTCCGCTCAACCTTCAGGAGATGTCATCCTGTGACTACACTATATATCCACAGGTTTTTCTTAAGCTCTTCCTACTAAACTATGACATTCTCCACAGACCATGCACCCCTTAAAACACCATGAATCATTCAGCTAGCCCATTACCCATGGGATGATGAAATGAGATACTCAAAGGTTCTAATCCCATTTCAGATAGGAATTCTTCTCTCTGCTTAGACCAGAACTGCACCCTTTTTATAGCTCACCAATGTTCTACCTACTCTTTCCTTAAGCAAAACTTAACCAATCAACTTCAACAAAGTCTATGTATTTCCTGAATCCAACACCTTCATCTGAGGTAATTTATCTTCTGACTCACAAACCATATCAAATCCTCACTACATGTATGTCCTTTGGAGGTAAACAAACGTTGGCACCTACCTCACTCCTTGTTCTGGTCATTTCTAGCTGTCCTGTTTGACACATTCCACCCGTCTCAACATTTCTGCAAGAACAACCTTCTCACCACACATTATGCATGTATCCAGTCCATGGAGGACCTGGCCTGGCTGCTCGGGCTGGACTGTTCCCATTGCGTGCAGGTTTAAGACTGATTTACATATGTCTGGGTTCAAACTGGAATGGCATGGGGAGCAAAAGACGATGGATTTAGGCCCATATCTCTGTACTGGGGTGAATGTATGACATTGTTCTGCATTCTGTCCATCAATTGTTGTTTTTGCATTTGTCACTCTGAGTGAGACGGGTATGCCCAAACGTGGGTCCCGTGCTCTCCATGCCACTGGAGTCAAGCTATCCTGGCTGATGAGGGGTGAAACCCCGAAACCGGTCCTAGGATGCTTGTTTCTAGTCCAGGGAGGACTTGGCTTGGCCGTTTGGGCTGGACTGTTACCATTGAGCACAGGTTCAAGACTGTTTTGCATATTGCTGGGTTCAAACTGGAATGGCATGGGGAGCAAAGAAACAATGGATTTGGGTCCATATCTACTGGGGTGAATGTATGACATTGTTCTGCATACTGTCCATCAATTGTTGCTTTTGCATCCATCTCTCAGATAATCATTCTCCAGCCTCTTATAGGTGATAACATTGCCCATTCCTGACTCCCAATTGTAATGTGGTCAATAGTCTAGTGGTTAGAGGGTGGAGACGTGGGAGGGACAGGAAAGGGAGGAGCCGGGGTAATAGGAAAGAGGGTCAGTTAGAGTAGGGACAGATAGGAAAGGGTCGAGCAATAAAGTCTTTGCAGATAGAATACCTGTGTCCCGTGTCCTTATTGCCCGAGGGACACTACATCTGGTGACGAGGGTGGGATGGACTGCACTGTGCCAAGGTGCTAGTCCCTGAAGCTGACGACCCTGTCCCCGAGGCGGCGCGTGTTGAAAATCGCTATCGCGGCAAGAGCGCCTGTCGAGTGAGTGCCGTGGCGGAGCCTGCATCAACGGCATCGTGGCACTCGTGAACCAAATTCCGTGGCCTGGGAGCCGCGTAGAGCGTTGTCTCGTGTAGAGCGGTCGTGCGCTGTAGACTGGGTGACCACCCCAGATGCGTGTGGTACATGCGCCGAGGTATTGACGTCAGGAGCCCACCCCGGTCATACCTGTTGAGTGAAGGACCTGCTGAGTGGAGAAGGGAGGCCACGCGGAAGACCAGCGTCCCAGCGTATCGCTCACACGCCTGGTGAGTGCCCAACCTCGTGAAGGAAAGCTGGGGAATGCAAACTGGAACCAAATCTCGCAAAGAACGAGATTTCGAAGACGGTGGTCATTTTAAAGTCAGGCCTCTCCGTCTATCCCCTGTCAGGGATAGCGGGCGGCCATTTTGAGGTCAGGCAACCTGGGGGTTTTCAACAAGCCCAAGCAAATTCAAGCCTCAAATTTGGAATTCAGCACCAAATCCAAGACAGAAGACAGGGTTTTCCATCAAACCCAAACAAAGTCAAGCCCCGAAGGTGACGCTCAACGCCGTGAACCTGCCCAGAGTCGACAGAAACATTGCAAAATGGAGGATATCTCTCTGTCACGAGTAAAGAGACTGTTTAGAGACTCGAAGTGAGCAAGGCACAAGAGAACGATGCCGGGGTCGCCATCCAGAGGTGCCCAAGGCCCAGCTGCGATCAACAGGCCAGGCATGATGGGCGTCTCCTATCTACACCCCCCGAACCGCTAGCACTCGTGGCTGGAGGGGGAATGGGCCTCCGATGGCAGGAATGGCTCGAGGATTTCGAGGACTTTATGCAAGGGTCTCGGGTCACAGAAGAGGATCAGAAATTAATTGCCCTGCGCAACCTTGTGGGGAAGGAAGTCAGCCAGCTCATCAAAGAGTTGCCTACCAACGATACGGGGTCATACACCAAGGTACGTGACGCCCTGAATAAAAGGTTTTTGCACAAAAAGAACGTAGACTACGAAAGATACACCTTCAACCTAGCAGCGCAGGAGAAAGATGAACCAATGAGCACGTTCATCACAAAACTTCGGCGGCTTGCCCGATACTGTGATTTTGACAAACTTTCCACGGAAGATGCACTCAGACTGCGCATTATAGAGGGATGCCAGTCAGAATCTCTCAGAAGACGACTTCTCAAGAAAAGTTATAGCCTAGATGAAATAGAAGAGATGACCAGGGTTCACGACCAGGCAGAAGAACACGCAAAGAAAATGGAGGTGGGACGTACAGAAAAACGAGAACAGGCATTCCGACTTCAATCACGCGTCACCCGCCGACACTCTCGTGATGGGCAGAGGACGTCACGACCCAAGACACATCACCCACATGCTGGTCGGAGACGTCAGGACTCCAACAGAAGAGACCGACCACAGCTACGTCAATTCAAATGCTACAGGTGCAGATACGACTTCCCACACACTGATGCATGTCCCGCGCTTGGACAACTATGCCGAAAATGTGGGAGAGACAATCATTGTGAGAATGTGTGTGGAGAATACCGGAAAGACAAACAAAAAGATCAGGCCAGATCCTCTCGCCCGACAACTGCAAGACACCATGCCAAAGCAGTTCATGATCGCCGAGAATCGTCCACTGGATCCTCACGATCAAGCAAAGAATCTCGGAGGTCGCTTTGGTTGCGGAGATCACCGTCACAGGAGTCAAGGTCACTGTCATCTGTGCCACAAGATAGTGATGAGTACATCTGCATGGTGGCTGACCCAGATCAACTGAAGAAGTATCCACGACTGGACATCTGTGTAGGAAACCACGCAACGGAATTTGTGCTGGATAGCGGAGCCTCTTTAAACTACATCCCAGTGACTGAGTACCGGAGGATGAAGCCGACCCCTCCATTAAGCCCCGCACATGTAAGGGTGTATACCTGGATGTCTAAGAAGCCGCTTCCATGATTAGGGAAATTTGCAACCACTCTTACTCACAAGGGTCACACTATACCCGCCCACATCCATGCAATTGAAGGACCTGAAGCGGACTGCCTCCTCAGCCTCCCCACCGCTGAGCGACTCAGACTAGTAGAGATTCTCTATCGAGTCAATGATGACCCCGACATCATTCACAAGTTCCCCAAATTGTTCACTGGGCTTGGGAAAATGACTTGATGTCAGGTACGTCTACACATCAATGAGAAGGTGACTCCTGTCGCTCAGCACCACAGGCGAGTCCCATTCCACCTCCAATAGGCCGTGGAAGATGAACTACAAGAACTATTACAGGCAGACATAATTGAGAGAACGAACGGACCTACTCCTTGGGTCTCCCCAGTAGTAATAGTGCCAAAAAAGGGTACCCCAGACAAAGTGCGCCTGTGTGTGGACATGCGGGTACCGAATACCGCCATTGAGCGAGAACATCATCCTGGCCCACATTTGAGTGATATGATCGCGTCCCTCAATAGAGCTCAAGTCTTTTCCAAGCTGGACCTTAATAAAGGATACCACCAGCTTGAGCTACATGAAAAGTCACGATCCATCACCACTTTTGCTACGCATCTCGGACTTTTCAGATACAAGCGACTTAGTTTGGGAGTCTCCTCTGCTGCAGAGATATTCCAGGAAACCATAAGAAAGACAATTCCCCACATCCCCAATGCACTGAACTATAGCGACGACATCTTAGTATATGGTGCCACAGTGCAAGATCATGACACTGCACTAGATAGAGTCTGTCACGCCCTCCTAGATGCCAACCTTACCCTGAAAAAAGAGAAATGTTAATTTCATAGGTCCATGCTAAAATTCTTTGGACACATATTTTCAGGTGCAGGGATGAAACCAGATCCGGAGAAAATAGCAGCGCTGAATGACATGAAAAGCCCCCAGGACGTCAGTGATGTTCGGTCTTTTCTAGGAATGGCGAGCTACTGTGCTCGATACATAAGAGACTATGCCACAATTATCTACCCATTGCGCAATCTCACCAAGCAAGGGCAGCCATTCCAGTGGACTCCACAATGTGAACAAGCCTTTCGAGAGATCAAGAAAGCTGTGGAATCTGCGGATAACCTAGCCTATTTTAATCCTAAGAGGAAAACAGAGATCACGGTCAACGCCAGCCCGGTCGGTCTAGGTGCGATCCTTGCGCAGTTCGATCATGACACCGATCAGAGGCACGTCGTCGCGTATGCCAGCAGAAGTTTGACTGATACAGAAAGAGCGTACTCCCAACCAGAAAGGAGAGCCTTGCCGTCGTCTGGGCTTGTGAACACTTACACATCTTTGTGTATGGCAAGCACTTCACGTTGGTCACGGATCACCAGGCACTAGTCACCATTTTCGGCAACCCGCGAGCAAAGATGCCTCCCCAGGTAGAACGATGGGGTTTGCGTCTTCAGGAGTACATGTACACCATTATACACAAACCCGGGAAGTCTGCCAACCCGGCGGATTACATGTCTCGACACCCCAAACTCTCATGTGCATCAGAACCGTCGCTTGCGGAGGAATACATTCATTTCGTGGTTGACCAAGCCAGGCCACCGGCTGTCCTACTGGAAACTATCTGTGCGGCCACAGCGCAAGATGGTGTCTTGCAAAGAGTGAAGCATCTACCGCAAAAAAACACCTGGAGGCACTCCAATGAGGATGAAAACAGAGATCCAGGTGAAAAGCATGAACTGAGTGCATTTAAACATGTAAAGGATGAGCTATCTATCACAGCGGATGGACGTGTGCTCCGGGATCAAAGAATGGTCATCCCCATGCAACTCCGTCAAGGCGTAATCAATCTAGCACATGAAGGACATCGTGGCATGGTGGCCACTAAAAGAGCGCTCCGAGAGAGGGTGTGGTTCCCGCTTCTGGATCAGATGGTTGAACTGACTCTCAAAGACTGTCCTCAATGCCAACTGGTGAGCCAAGGAGAACACCCAGCTCCCGTTCAAATGTCCACGCTACCCACTGGCGTATGGCAAGACATTGCTCTGGATTTCTTCGGGCCTCTACAATCGGGAAAATACATTCTAGTCATTATGGACGAATATTCAAGATTCCCTTTTGCGCAGTTTGTTCCATCTTCCAAAGCTGCTACTACCATTGCTGTCCTGGACGAAGTGTTCGCTGCCTGGGCAATACCGAAAAGAGTCAAAACAGACAATGGACCACCGTTCAACGGTCACGAGTTCGGAGAGTTTGCTGAGCATCTTAATTTTAAGCATCGCAAGCTCACTCCTCTGTGGCCTCAAGCCAACAGAATGGTTGAAGGTTTCATGGGCACTCTGAAAAAGACACTCCAACAAGCGGCCCTCGACAAAAATGAAGTCCTCCGGGCCTACCTCACAACTCCCCATGCGACTACTGGAAAGTGCCCTGCCACCCTCATGCTGGGGCGCCCCATACGAACTAGAATACCCACTTTGGAGGATGCACTACAATCATGCACCCTTGATGGAGTGCATGATGGCATAGCTGACACTGATCGCAAGAACAAGGAAAAGATGAAGGTTTACGTTGATGCCAGGCGAAGGGCCAAAGCCTCGTCCATTCATGAAGGAGATTGGGTGATAGTCAAGCAGGAGCAGCAGAGGAAAACGGATTGTCGCCATTGGGCGGAACCCCTGGTAGTCACTCAACAAAAGGGAACTATGATAACTGCGGAATCTGAAAACAAAAGAATCACCCGAAATGTGTTGCATTTCCAAAAGTGCACTGCGGCCGTCAAAAATGCCTTTCACAAGCCTTCAGAGGTTCCAGTCACGGAAACGTCAACAACCAGCAGTACTCTGCCAAGATCCGAGAATCAGCCTGAGTCTGAAACCGAGGCTGCAGAGGTGCATCTCAGGCCTCGACGAACCATCCTCAGACCTGCACGGCTGATTGAAGAACTATAGACATTTCATAATTTAAGTTGCATTTGTTTAAGAAAAGGGGAGATGTAATGTGGTCAGTAGTCTAGTGGTTAGAGGGTGGAGACGTGGGAGGGACAGGAAAGGGAGAAGCCGGGATAATAGGAAAGAGGGTCAGTTAGAGTAGGGACGGATAGGAAAGGGTCGAGCAATAAAGTCTTTGCATATAGAATACCTGTGTCCCGTGTCCTTATTGCCCGAGGGACACTACACCAATATCTACCAGATAATCATCCCACTTACGTTTATCATGTTTCTTTACATTCAGTGGCAAACTCAATAGAACATCTCAGACCCTGCTCTTCACTCCGGATACTAATTCCATAAGGTACAATAAATAGCTCCTGCAATTTTATGGACATGGGAGCAATGTGCACTGATGCCTTCAGCATTCCACATGCTATTAAAAGCTTTTTCAAAGGTTTTTGTTCACATCTAAAAATGTATTCTGACCATCACACAAATTTACCAGAAGACCACTCACAACCCACACCTCATTAGGAAGGCTCCACACCATAGCTCGACCATGCTCGTGTGAAATAGGTCAAAGGGTCATACCCAGGCAAGGTCAAATCTGCGGTAAACAGTCAAAATAACGATTTTTTTATTTCGACTTACACTTATATCGAGTTGCTAATATCGATGGGACAGAATATCGATGTCCAGAATATCGATGGCCAGAATATCGACCCTAAGGTAAGTAATATCGAAATTACTTATATCGATAGCATATATATCGATGTAAGTAATTTCGATTTACTAATATGTGTTAGAAATATTAGTTAAGTATTTAAATTAATTGTTATAATATGTGTTTAATATGTTTTTATAAATAAAAAATATATAAAAGTAAATAATATGTTTTACTACCAGAGCGGGTTGTGGGTTTTTAGGGGAATAGGGTGGGAAGTAATTTATTTGTAATTAAATAATTATTTTTTAATGATTAATTTATTTTGCAATGAAATATTAATTGGCAATGAATTATTTTAATTGATTAATTGATTAATTAATTGATAATTTATGTATATTTTCAAGTAAATTATATGTTTTACTACTGGAGCGGGTTGTGGGTTTATAGGGGAATAGGGTGGGAAGTAATGTATTTGTAATTAAATAATAATTTTTCAATGATTAATTTATTTTGCAATTAAATATTAATTGGCAATGAATTATTTTAATTGATTAATTGATTAATTAATTGATAATTTATGTATATTTTTAAGTAAATTATATGTTTTACTACTGGAGCGGGTTGTGGGTTTATAGGGGAATAGGGTGGGAAGTAATTTATTTGTAATTAAATAATTATTTTTTAATGATTAATTTATTTTGCAATTCAATAGTAATTGGCAATGAATTATTTTCATTGATTAATTGATTAATTAATTGATAATTTATGTATTTTTTAAAGTAAATTATATGTTTTACTACTGGAGCGGGTTGTGGGTTTATAGGGGAATAGGGTGGGAAGTAATTTATTTGTAATGAAAAAAATATTTTTTAATGATTAATTTATTTTGCTATGAAATATTAATTGGCAATGATTTATTTTATTTGATTAATAGAATAATTAATTGATAATTTATGTATATTTTTAACTAAATTATATGTTTTACTACTGGAGCGGGTTGTGGGTTTATAGGGGGATAGGGTGGGAAGTAATTTAATTGTAATATTAAATAATTTTGGGTAAAGGAGTATTTTTAGGGTTCAGGGTCAGATTTGGGTTTTTGGGTAAAGGGGTATTTTTAGTGTTCTGGGTCAGTTTTGGTTTTTGGGGTAAAGGGGTATTTTTAGGATTCAGGGTCAGTTTTCAGTTTTTGGGTAAAGGGGTATTTTTAGGGTTCAGGGTCAGTTTTCAGTTTTTGGGCAAAGGGGTATTTTTAGGGTTCAGGGTCAGTTTTCAGTTTTTGGGTAAAGGGGTATTTTTGGGGTTCAGGGTCAGTTTTCAGTTTTTGGGTAAAGGGGTATTTTTAGGGTTCAGGGTCAGTTTTTAGTTTTTGGGTAAAGGGGTATTTTTAGGGTTCAGGGTCAGTTTTCTGTTTTTAGGTAAAGGGGTATTTTTAGGGTTCAGGGTCAGTTTTCAGTTTTTGGGTAAAGGAGTATTTTTAGGGTTCAGGGTCAGTTTTCAGTTTTTGGGTAAAGGGGTATTTTTTGGGTTCAGGATCAGTTTTCAGTTCTTGGGTAAAGGGGTATTTTTAGGGTTCAGGGTCAGTTTTCAGTTTTTGGGTAAAGGGGTATTTTTAGGGTTCAGGGTCAGTTTTAGGTTTTTGGGTAAAGGGGTATTTTTAGGGTTCAGTGTCAGTTTTCCCTACTGTTGCACCCACTGGAGTGGGAATAGTAATTATTGTTAAGTAATTATATATTATATATGATTTTTAATTATTATTTTTTAATTAAATATGTATTATTATTATTTTTTACCATTATTACATATATTTAAATATGTTTAAGTAATTAATAAGTATTATTTACAGTATTTTTTATGTTATTTTAAATTAAAAAAAAATAGATATATTTAACAACGATATTTTTAACATCGATATTATTTTTTCGATATTTTGGTACTTACCATGTTGTACATAGGGCGTCGATATTTTTGCTATCGATTTAATTACGCCGATATTTGTGTAGGTCGAAATTCTGTCTGTCGAAATTCTGTCATAGATCCCAAATCTGCCTTCCATCCTTCCGAGGTTGATAGCTCGAATACAAGTAAAGTGGTAGCGGTTTCACCTGGTATTTGCAGCTCTTGCAAACAACACAATAAAAAAGTTATTATTTTGGGGGGGTGCACAAAAGGTAAGGAGCGAGGACGCAAAGAGGCTGAAGAAACAGCTCCTGCCAAGTACCTAAACGACAATAAAATAACAGTGCACAGACTTGGAAGCTCACAGTGCAGACTCTGAGCAGAATAAATAACCCCCTGGGTTCTGGAAGATGCTTCTGGTGCCTGGGGCTTGGGATGGGGTGTGGCTTATTATGTCCTTTCGCTTGCAAAGCACATTTTAAAGCATTCTGTTTATTGTAATATCAAAACGTGGTTTCTCAACAATCTAGCACACAGTGTGCAATATCGCATCCTCTTGACAAAACAATGGAATTGCCAACTGCAGTAGTCCCCTCCCCTGCTTGGGATGCGGCCCCATAAATGTAAAGGAAAGGAGACGGGGGGCATGTGTACTTTTCAGTGTTTTTGAAGTTTCCCAGGGTAGGGAATCAATGTTTAGACATGCCTTTCCCTTACTCTTTCTAATACCCAAAGCTTATTTATTTATCTATGCATTATATTTTGATTTGTATAGTTTTGTGGTGCACCAGCCAGGTCTCTCAGCCATCAGAGCAGTATTCAGCGCTAGAAAAACACTGGTTTAAATTATGTATGAATTTAAACACAAGGGGGCCTGTTCAAAAGGCTTTCTAGTGTGTATGTAAAGTAGGACTCCTTCACCACTCTTTTACATACTCTTATATGCCTTTAAGAATTGGCCTCAAAACATCTAAAATGGGAATTAAATGGGACTACTTAAGGAATATTCATCCACAATTGGTACAATTAGAAAGGGCCCGATTCACAAATGCAAGTAAAAGAAGGTGAAAGAGTACTCCTGCCATTTGGGATGACCTTAACAACGCAGTAGACTAGAACGGGGTCGCTACACCACTTCTCTTGGTTCTTTCAGCTGCCTTTGACACAGTTGATCATGACACTCTAATCCAAAGTCTCCACAAAGTCGGCATAAAGGGGACTGGTCCCGACTGGATCCCATCCTACCTTCAAAACAGAACAAATGTCATCCATACTTCCCCTTTCTCATCCAAACCATTCTTCGCAAAAGCACTGGTCCCTAAAGGCTACATCATCTCAGCCATGCTTATCAACATCTACATGAAGTCATTAAAAGAAATGATCATTGAATTCAGCTCATATACTATAGCTATGCAGATGATACACAGATACTTCTTAAACTGGAAAGCTCCAAAGACATTGGAAACTTAAAACTCTTCAGTTGCCTCAAAGCCATTGATCAGTGAATGAAATGGAGTCATCTAAAATGTAATGCGTCCAAAACCGAAAAACTCACATGTGGCAAATGGAAAAATTATTACCCACTCTGTGCCTGGCCTGGTGCTCTGGGGCTACCTCCTAAAGTTTCCAAGGAAGTAAGAAAACTTGGAATTACCATGAACTCCAAGCTATCAATGAATGCTCAAGTGGATAAGTTAGCAAGATCGAGCTTCATTACTATGAACGCTACAACACATCCTCAACCACTAGGATTTGCACACAAGGTCCAAGCACTACGGTATCTATATATTTATTACATTACACCCAATGTAGAAAAAACGTTCAACTCTCTCCAATTCACTACTCTAAGTCTCATCCTATACCTCTTTCAATATATCCTTTACCTCCACTCTCTCACTCATCCCAAAGCTCATTTTACTACTATGATCTCCCAAATAACACTTTACCCACTCTTCCCCCTTAAATCCCCCCTTTGACTTATCCCAAAGCTCATTTTACTCCTAGGATCTCCCAAATAAGACCTTCTAGACTCTTCCCTACTCTATCCCCCCTTTATTCTATTAAATCCAACTAACAGACTCACATGTCCACTGCTCCAAGTAACAATTTACATTTGGCTATACTAATCCACCACTAATCCACTTTGGGTTCCGGATTAGTGTGGTACTCGCCGAAAAGGACTTTGACACCTCGTCAGGGGTGGTAAGAGCTATATAAACACAATTACAAATACAATTATAGTACTACTGACCCTAAATTACTATAGTGAACAAAATAGGTCTAATCCAGGTGAAGTGTAATATCTTGAGAGAAGAAACTGTCGTACATGTACAAGCCAGGAACCTCTACAGTGAACATTCATTGTCGTGGCATCACAAGCATTGATACTAAATTGCTAGCGCTGAGATCTTTTTCTGCAAAGCAGGGTACAAGCTTTTGATCGCCACACAGGTCAAACATTGATTTTTACTGACTTTATCATTTATCATTATCAGGTCACTTTTAAAACAGCTTGAAAGGGTCCACAGCATCTCAGGGCATGAGGGAACCTGTCACACCTTGGAAAATAAAAGCTTGGTTGGTCAATTCAAGACAGAACACCAACATGTCTCCATGCTGCAACTTCATAGTACCTGAACTGTGCTAAGAATTGGTACAGACGACTACAGCTGCCCTGGGCACCCTTCTAACTTGCACATTTGCAGGCCGTCAGTTGCAACTCCCTGGATCAAGGAGGCATCAACTACAGCAAATCATGGTTCTGGGTGCAGTTGAACCAGGGACCGACGGTCCATTCCACCACTCGGACGGTTTTCCTGTGGGCCCCAGGCTTATGCAGTTTCAGTTACTGCAAGGTGGGCTGCCGTGTCCCAACTATGAGCGAGGCCTTTGGCCCTAGTCTAGTTGCCACCTCCTGCAGCGTGGGGCTGGTTGGGTCATCTTTACAGGGCAAATTTTGGTTTCCATCCCTGCCCTGGATCCAGCAAGGCCCAATCCCTCATGAGTGGAGGTTCCCACTAGAGGGTGAGCATTCACAAAAAATCTTTCTTGAACAAACCACCTCTATCATGGAATGGAACGCTAGGCGGGGCCTGGAGGAGGGTCCCAAGGACATTCCAGAGGACATTCCACTCCGATGGCTCCGCCTCTGTGCTGCGTCCTCCATATTGTTTTTCCACAACCATCAATTCAAGGTAAATAAGCAAGCTGGCATATCCTTGTATTTTGCCTAATTTCAAACAGGTTTTAACCACTTACGGCACAACAAAAATGTATACCAATGAATGAGAGTTCCAAATCGTCCATAACTCTAAAGAGTCAGGAGTGGATGAGCTTGTATACTTTCCTGTTCATTTAAGAATCTTTCAGAAAATATCTCCTATTGTGTTAATATTGAAACCCACCACTTACGAGGGTTTCACATGGAGGAGACTAAAGACCGGGGCAAGTCACAGAAATGTGCAGTTGAAAAAAAAACATTTTCAGTGGAATACAGCATGCTACTCAATAGCAAGTTTTGCAGCTTCTGTTGGCTCACAATGAAATAAATTGTGCTTGCACTAAGGTGAAACATGGATCAAAATGATTTTACATTATGGTTTATTTTACTTAGTAAAGTGGAAAAAATAAATGTGTACCCAGTTTTTGATTGTGCAGCATGGGTCTGCATTTGAGACAAAAAAAGTGTATTAGGTTTGTTTACATAAAAATCAAAATAAGTACAAAGTTTACTTTTGAGTTTTTTAAGTGTTACTCATACATTATTTATTTGGTGTTATCTGTATGACTCTGAAAAACGATTAAAAATCAATACCTTTTGCATGCGGTTCATAATCTGTTCCTCCATTTTAGATTTGGTGCAAAATTCTTTTTGTGATATAGAGTGGAGAAAAATCTGAGTGCGCCATCCCATGATACACAAACAGCAAAGAAAGCGCAAATTGAGTTGATCCTGTGTTTTGCATCAGTGAACCCATTTGTAACAGAATAAGGAGCGTATTTATGAGTGAGGTTGCGCTGTGCTTGCACCACGCAACGTGGTGCATGCAGCACGCAAACCCAAAATGCGAATTAAGGCAACGCAGAGCCAATCACTGCTTTGTATTATTTTGCACTAGAGAGGTGCTCCATGGGTGTTGTGTGGGTGTTCCCATGCTACACCCATGGTGTTTGATGCATTCCCAGCTTTACCAACAGTGGTAGACCTGGAAATGTGCCCAGGTGAGGTGTAACGAGGAGAAATATTTTTACTTCTCCTCGTTACTTCCTCTTTCTATATGTGCTGCATCCCGCAGCACACATAAAAAGTGAAAAATGGCTCAGGGGTATGTCTTGTGCAGAAAGGTGACCCTTCTGCACAAAAACAATTCTCCTTACAACGCAGGCACCATTGCACCATTGCACCAGTGCGTGAGGCAGCCAAAACAGCACCAGTGCAGAGACAAAGGCAGAATAATAAATACGGTGCATTCCTGCACTTTCCGTATCTCACAGTGCAGCAAGATGACTTGCTGCTCTGCGCTCATCGACTTTGCCATAAATATGGCCCTAAGTGCCATAGCCCAAAGTTTTGCTTACACTTTTGCAACCAGTGCAATAAAAGGCAGCTGCGGCCGGTACAGGTAAGGACGGGGTGGGGGAGAGTCGACATACGACATACCCTCGGTGGAGTTCGCGGAGTTGCGCTACGCAAAACTCCGTGAAGTGATAAAAAACCTCTGCCGCACTACACGGATCTCCGCGAATGCTGGAGTTTGATACAAAAATACTGTTCACGGTGATTGCACAGTGCTGGATGCTTGTCTGCACTGTGCGGTCATCGCGAACGGCACCATGCACAGCACAGGCTTTCCTTTTCTGCCGCTCAAGTTGATTTTTACTCGAGCGGCAGATTTCTCAACACGAATGGGCAGTTTCTCAATGTGAGCGGTCGCAAGCATATGCGAGCACTCGCTATGAGAAACCTGACACCCCCCCCCACATAGTTGAGAAATCTTGCCGGGAGGTTTATTTTCCACGCTCGCACTCACCAACTTGATGTCGACGATCGTGAATGAGGAAAAATCTCGCAGAGAAGTTGATTTTCCTCGCTCGCGCTTGACAACTTGGTGTTGATGAACGCGAGCGAGGAAAAAAACTCCGCTCTGCTGCACGAAGCAGAGTTTTTGGGAACTCTGCGATCTCCGCGTAACGCGGAGGACGGAAAACTCTGCAAACTCTGCAAGCGGAGCGGAGTTCACCGCCCAGGCCTACGTAGGACTACGAGGGAGAATAAAAGAAAAAAAAAGAAAAACACTTACCTTGAGCTCGCCGCATCACGGAGTCAGAGGTGGGGTGAGCGGAAGGTAAATATTTTTCTTTTTTTTTTCAATTTTATGTCCCTCGTAGTCGTTTGTTGACACCCCCCCCCCCCCCCAACGCTTTTACCTGCACCGGCTGCAGCTGATAGAAGGTTGGTGTGCCGAATAACAAGGCTGTGTAATTTTTATTCCATTGTATGCTTCTTTAATCCACCTTTATCTCACTCTTTCAGCATCCTGTTTTCTACCTAGGTCACTGTTTTTCTGTCTTTCTCCTCCTCCTTCTAACCCCCCATACCCCACCCCCTCTGTTTTCTCTCGCTTCCTGTCTGGATCAAAGGCTGGTTAGTAAAAAATAAGTGAGTGACTTGGGCCCACCTACAACCACTGGCTCAGATGAGGCACTGGTGCAAACATTTTCTGATATGGTGCGGAAATTCTAGAAGAAAAATGGATCATCACATTCAGGGAACAGCTCAAGTTTCCTTTATTTTAATCAGCTTCAAGGCATACTCTAAGACGGGATCGGTCACATGACACATCTCCCAGAAACCTCCAGAAATGAACCACTTTAAAACTCAATTTATAATATAAAATATGCGCCGCCTTCAATTTAAATAAACAGACGTATTTTGTTGCGGAAAGTAGGCACAGCAGTTTAGTCTAAAATGCTTCCTCTATTATTTGAGAATTCGCTCAATTTCCTTTTTTTCAAAGAATTCTGTCTTGGAAATGTATTTTAGTGCTATCCTGCCAATACAAACGTTTATCCTAAACAGTGGACTTGGGACAGGAAGTTCCCACTGGAAAACTAACACAGTGCGTTCTGTCCCTTGTTAGATCATGCTATTTTAAGCAGTTTAATTTTTTTAAGTGACTCATCTGACACGCACCCTCGGCTTGAGAAAGAAAAGCCAATATTATCTCACAGTTAATTCTTTCAAGAAGCACGCCTTTCTCGTTTCTAACTTGGCCCTGGGTCACAGACCAAAGAGCCTGAAATGGGCTGTGTGCTCTGCTGATGTGATGACCCTGACAGCTCCTATTCTGGCCAATCCCAAGCCAGCAGGGTACCACCCACGCGAAGCCCACTCCTACGATTTCTTGTCCGGACATTAGCACAGGGCTGGCCTTAAGTATGTGTGAGCTGTGCCAACGCCCAGGGTGCCGACCTCCAGGGGTGCGCTGGAGCTCCCTGCACCAGTCTTCCTGTAACTTAGATCCAGAAAAAAGTGTGTTTAAGCACTTTTTCTGATGTTTTCTGGAGCCCACGTCTTATTTCTATTGGTTTTTTAGGTCGAGGTCCGAAGGCTGCGCTTGCGCAGTCTCCGGTGGGAGATTTAATGTTTTTAGGTATGGGGGCTTTAACCCGCCTCTCTCCTCCGTTGGCTGGCTTCCTAAACGGACACCAACCATTGGAGGAGAGGGGCATCACTCCGTTCAAGCCCTGTCTCTTTCGGATTCGGGGGCGTGTTTTTTGTGTTCTTTGTACCTGTGACGTCATCTGCCACTCAGAACGCCAAAAACACGCCCCCGATTCCAACATTTTCGGAGCTTTGCGGCCGCCATTTTGACACTCTTTCGCTGTCGTTTCCTGCTGTTTTCTGTCACACCCAAGCCTGTTTCTCTTCTATGACTCTCTTTCGCTCTCTTTCCATGCTGTTTTCTGTCCCACCCTTGCCTGTCTCCCTTCCTCCTCATATCCGCTCACATTTCCCTGTTTCTCCATCTCTGCTTCGGTGTCCGCGTCTCTGTTCCTCTGTCTCTACCTCCCTGCGCCTCTCCTTCCACCGTCTCCTCCCTCTTCTCCCTCCCGTCTCCCCTCCCCCTGTTGTTTTGCCAGCTGCCTGCAGCCCATCTTCCGTCCCCTGCTCGCCTCATCCCTCCGGACGGGCTGCGTGGATCTCACCGGAGCTGGTCCCGTCGCTGGCACGGTCTGGGGAGACCACGGTCGGGTGGCCATAGACACCGTCCCGCTTTGTGCGTGTGGTTTTTTTCTTCCTGGGAGTGGCGGAAGGTCGGCGGGGAGCAGAGCCGTGGGACCTCGGATCGGATGCACCTCAGGCACGGGCTCACAGCTGTTATTATTCACACAGCTCTGATGATGCACCTCAGGTACGGGCTGCCTGCAGTTATTATTCACACAGCTCTGATGATGCACCTCGGGCACGGGGCTGACGCAGTTATTATTTAAAAGCTCTGATGATGCACCTCAGGCACGGGCTGACAGGTGTTATTATTCACACAGATCTGATGATGCACCTCAGGCGCGGGGCTGATGCAGTTATTATTCACACAGCTCTGATGATGCACCTCAGGCACGGGCTGACAGGTGTTATTATTCACACAGCTCTGATGATGCACCTCAGGCGCGGGGCTGACGCAGTTATTATTCACACAGCTCTGATGATGCACCTCACGCACGGGGCTGACGCAGTTATTATTCACACAGCTCTGATGATGCACCTCAGGCATGGGCTGACAGTTGGTATTATTCACACAGCTCTGATGATACACCTCAGGCACGGGGCTTACGCAGTTATTATTCACACAGCTCTGATGATGCACCTCAGGCACAGGGCTGCCTGCAGTTATTATGAAATGAAAATGAAAATGAAAATGAATTTGTACAGCGCGATTGCTGCCCTGGGGCGTCCAAGCGCTAAAGGAACCAGAAGGAGGTGTAGTGAGGATGACAGAACTGGGAGAAGGGGAAAGGGGCTGAATTGATTACGGGGATTTGAACAGATGTGTTTTAAGTTGCTTGCGGAAGGAGGCGAGGTTAGGATTAGATCTCAGGTGAAGGGGAAGGGAGTTCCAGATTTTTGAGGCGTTGAAAGTGAACATTCTTCCACCTGCTCTAGTCCTTTTAATTCTAGGGACTGTTGCCATAAAAGCCTGACTAGAGCGTAGGTCTCTGCCTGGATGATATTGGCTAACTAGGCTACGCATGATTTTGGGGCCCGAATCCCAGAAGGCCTGGTGCGCAATACACATTGCTTTGAAGGTGACCCTTTTTCGTACTGGCAGCCAATGAAGGCTGGTCAGTGCCTCCCTGACTGGGGTTCTGCGGGGAATTTGCAGTAAGGTACGGGCCGCACAGTTCTGTACCAGTTGTAGTTTATTCAATGTGTACTCTGGGGCTCCCAGATAAAGGGCGTTATTTGAGTCCAGGCGTGACTGTATTATGCCCTGTATGGCTGTTTGTTTTGCCTCCATTGGGAGCAAGGGAAGAACCTTCTTCAGTGTCCGGAGAAGTCCAAAGCAGGTGGCGGAAAGCTTTGTGGCCTGAGTATTAAGAGACAGATTCCTGTCCAGCCATACCCCCAGGCTTTTGATGTTATCTTTCGGAACCGGGGGGAGCCTAGACAGGTAGGCCATAATGACTTGAAGAGGGTCGGGTCGGCCGGGCCCAAGAGCATAAGCTCCGTTTTGTCCCCGTTCAGTTTTAGTGATGACAGGGTCATCCAGGACTTCACCTCCTCCAGACATTTGGTTAGACCCCCTGACGGAGAATGTTGGGCTTCCTGCGCTAAGGATTTTAGCCAGAGCCAGGCTTTGTCCACGATGCCGACGTTTGATATGCGGTTCAGTAAGGTGTTATGACTGACCGTGTCAAACGCCGCGCTAAGATCAAGGAGGACCACTGCCACTGATCCTCCTTGATCAAGGATTTTCCTGGACTCCTCGACAACCATAAGGAGGGCGGACTCTGTTCCGTGCTTAGGCCTGAACCCTGTCTGGGTAGGGTCTAACAGCTGATTGTTTTCCAGATAGCTGACCAGTTGGAGATTGATGTACTTCTCCGCAATTTTGCTCACCCAGGGGAGTAGTGAGGTCAGACGGTAGTTGGCGATTTCACTTTCCGAGCCATAGATTCAACCACTTCCAGGTCCATGCAGGGGAAGTGATCAAGTGTGGGTAAGGAGGCTAGCTCCAGGTCTGACCCCCTATTGTTATCCTGAGCTGTTGGAGAGGCAGTACTGATTGGGAAAGAAGTGTATATCTTATTTACTTTAGCCGAGAAGAATTCTGCCAAATCGTTGCATTGGGCGGTTGATTTCTCCTCGTAAACACTAGAGGGGGGTGGTTTGGTCAGTTTCTGCAGAGTTTGGAAGATTTCCTTGGGTTTGGAATTTGAGGCTAGGATCTTGTTGGAGAAGTATACTGTTTGGGCAGTTTTTATCTCCTCTTTATATGTTTTTATTTCTTCCCGATATCGGGTTTTTTCCTCCATGGAGTAGTTTGAGCGCCATTTTCTTTCTGCTTTTCGGCAGAGGCGCTTTTTGTCCCTAAGGGCTTCCGAATACCATGGTGCTGTTTTGTGGGATCGTTTTGCCGATGATTTCTTAAGGGGGAGGATGGTTTCAAGGGAGTGCAAAATCCAACTTTCGTACTCCTGGTTTGCCAGACAAGGATCTTCATTATTTGAGGGAAGTTTTTCCAATAGTTTGTTTGTCCATTCATCCACTTGTATCCGTGCCCACGATCTCGCGTATCTAGTCGAGGGGGTTGGGAGAGTGGGTTTCTCAGTGAACCAGGTGAAGGGCACCAGAGAATGGTCAGTCCAGGGAAGGGGGAGAGGGGATTCAGTTAAAAGCTCCGCACAATTGCTAAATACTGGATCTAAGAGGTGTCCCTTCGTATGGGTTGGGGTGTTCACTCGTTGAGTGAGTTGTAGTGCGGCCAGGTCGTCAGCCAGGGTAGTGGCCGTTGAGTCTGATGGCGAATCAAAGTGTAAATTAAGGTCGCCTAACACAGTGAAGTTGGCAGCAGTGCAAATGCGTGGTGCCACTATTGCTGGGAGACAGTTATGAAATTGTTTTGGGGGGCCGGGTGGGCGGTATATCAAGGTGCCCGAGAGGCAGTGGTTGGGGGAAAACTCCAGCGAGAAAGCTAAGCTTTCACAGTCTGGAATGTTTTCCGCGATGAATCTGCAACGATATTGATCTTTAAATATGATTGCTAGTCCTCCCCCTCTGCCGTCTGGGCGGTCTTGACGAGTAATTTGATAGCCAGAGGGGAGAGCAGCTACCACATCAGGGTCGGAATCAGACGTTAACCATGTTTCCGTAAGAAACAGTGCGTCCGGCTTGCATTCTTCTAGTAGGAGGGATATTTCCACCTTGTGTTTGGGAAGGGATCTACAGTTTAAAAGGAGCATGCGGTATTCATGCCGCGGGGGTTTTCTCTGCCTTATGGAAAGGGGCGCGCTACATTTTGGACATGTAGCTGGGAGGGGTGTGGTGTCAAGAGCGTACCTCAAACAGTCATGTCCCACGGGACTCAAGTCGTCGAGGGCGTCCGAGCTATAGGCTATGGTCTGTTTTGCCTGGGTTGTAAGGGGTCTGGCCCCTGGCCCGGACTCGGCACGGACGAGCGCAGACAAGCTTGCCTTATGCGCGCCTTCGGCGCGCATTCGTCGCGCCCGCTGCGCTTCCTAAATGGACACATTTTTATAGGAGGCAAATCAGGAAGCGAGTGAGGGGGCGTGGACTATCCGGTGGGCGTGGCCTATGTCCTCGCAATGGCGGCGAGGTAAACAAACACTCTCCGGTGGCAGCGTATTGCTCAGCTGACCTCCAGGGGTTTGTGCAGTGCTAGGTGCTCAAGGGGTAAGTGCAGCGGATGCTTTTAAAAACACACAACAGAAATGTACAGTTTTAAAAAAAGGCAGCGTTTCCGCTCTACTCCCGGCTCAAGCCTCAGGAGGTTCCGTCTTTACAGTGGGCAGCGCTAGAATTCAGCGCGCTTTTGTAACAGGAAGCGAGTGAGGGGCGTGGCCTATCCGGTGGGCGTGGCCTATGTCCTCGCAATGGCGGCGAGGTAAACAAACACTCTCCGGTGGCAGCGTATTGCTCAGCTGACCTCCAGGGGTTTGTGCAGTGCTAGGTGCTCAAGGGGTAAGTGCAGCGGATGCTTTTAAAAACACACAACAGAAATGTACAGTTTTAAAAAAAGGCAGCGTTTCCGCTCTACTCCCGGCTCAAGCCTCAGGAGGTTCCGTCTTTACAGTGGGCAGCGCTAGAATTCAGCGCGCTTTTGTAACAGGAAGCAAGGGAGGGGGCGTGGCCTATCCGGTGGGCGTGGCCTATGTCCTCGCAATGGCGGCGAGGTAAACAAACACTCTCCGGTGGCAGTGTATTGCTCAGCTGACCTCCAGGGGTTTGTGCAGTGCTAGGTGCTCAAGGGGTAAGTGCAGCGGATGCTTTTAAAAACACACAACAGAAATGTACAGTTTTGAAAAAAGGCAGCGTTTCCGCTCTACTCCGGGCTCAAGCCTCAGGAGGTTCCGTCTTTACAGTGGGCAGCGCTAGAATTCAGCGCGCTTTTGTAACAGGAAGCAAGTGAGGGGGCGTGGCCTATCCGGTGGGCGTGGCCTATGTCCTCGCAATGGCGGCGAGGTAAACAAACACTCTCCGGTGGCAGCGTATTGCTCAGCTGACCTCCAGGGGTTTGTGCAGTGCTAGGTGCTCAAGGGGTAAGTGCAGCGGATGCTTTTAAAAAACACACAACAGAAATGTACAGTTTAAAAAAAGGCAGCGTTTCCGCTCTACTCCCGGCTCAAGCCTCAGGAGGTTCCGTCTTTACAGTGGGCAGCGCTAGAATTCAGCGCGCTTTTGTAACAGGAAGCGAGTGAGGGGGCGTGGCCTATCCGGTGGGCGTGGCCTATGTCCTCGCAATGGCGGCGAGGTAAACAAACACTCTCCGGTGGCAGCGTATTGCTCAGCTGACCTCCAGGGGTTTATGCAGTGCTAGGTGCTCAAGGGGTAAGTGCAGCGGATGCTTTTAAAAACACCCAACAGAAATCTACAGTTTTTAAAAAAAGGCAGCGTTTCCGCTCTACTCCCGGCTCAAGCCTCAGGAGGTTCCGTCTTTACTGTTATTGTTCACACAGCTCTGATGATGCACCTCAGGCACGGGGCTGATGCAGCTATTATTCACACAGCTCTGATGATGCACCTCAGGCACGGGGCTGACGCAGTTATTATTTAAAAGCTCTGATGATGCACCTCATGCACGGGCTGACAGCTGTTATTATTCACACAGCTCTGATGATGCACCTCAGGCGCGGGGCTGACGCAGTTATTATTCACACAGCTCTGATGATGCACCTCAGGCACAGGGCTGCCTGCAGGTATTATTCACACAGCTCTGATGATGCACCTCAGGCACGGGCTCACAGCTGTTATCATTCACACAGCTCTGATGATGCACCTCAGGCACGGAGCTGATGCAGTTATTATTCACACAGCTCTGATGATGCACCTCAGGCACAGGCTCACAGCTGTTATTATTCACACAGCTCTGATGATGCACCTCAGGCACGGGCTCACAGCTGTTATTATTCACACAGCTCTGATGATGCACCTCAGGCACGGGGCTGACGCAGTTATTATTCACACAGCTCTGATGATGCACCTCAGGCACTGGCTCACAGCTGTTATTATTCACACAGCTCTGATGATGCACCTCAGGCACGGGCTCACAGCTGTTATTATTCACACAGCTCTGATGATGCACCTCTGGCACGGGCTCACAGCTGTTATTATTCACACAGCTCTGATGATGCACCTCAGGCACGGGGCTGATGCAGTTATTATTCACACTGCTCTGATGATGCACCTCAGGCACAGGGCTGACGCAGTTATTATTCACACAGCTCAGATGATGCACCTCAGGCACGGGTATGAAACTGTTATTATTCATACAGCTTTGATGATGCACCTCAGGCACGGGCTCACAGCTGTTATTGTTCTCACAGCTCTGATGATGCACCTCAGGCACGGGGCTGATGCAGTTATTATTCACACAGCTCTGATGATGCACCTCAGGCACGGGGCTGACGCAGTTATTATTTAAAAGCTCTGATGATGCACCTCATGCACGGGCTGACAGCTGTTATTATTCACACAGCTCTGATGATGCACCTCAGGCGCGGGGCTGACGCAGTTATTATTCACACAGCTCTGATGATGCACCTCAGGCACAGGGCTGCCTGCAGGTATTATTCACACAGCTCTGATGATGCACCTCAGGCACGGGCTCACAGCTGTTACTATTCACACAGCTCTGATGATGCACCTCAGGCACGGGGCTGAAGCTGGTATTATTCGCACAGCTCTGATGATGCACCTCAGGCACTGGCTCACAGCTGTTATTATTCACACAGCTCTGATGATGCACCTCAGGCACAGGTTGACGTAGTTATTATTCACTATTCACACAGCTTTGATGATGCACCTCAGGCACTGGCTCACAGCTGTTATTATTCACACAGCTCTGATGATGCACCTCAGGCACAGGGGCTGACGCAGTTATTATTCACACAGCTCTGATGATGCACCTCAGGCACAGGGCTGCCTACAGTTATTATTCACACAGCTCTGATGATGCACCTCAGGCACGGGGCTCACAGCTGTTATTTTTCATACAGCTCTGATGATGCACCTCAAGCACAGGGGCTGACGCGGTTATTATTCACACAGCTCTGATGATGCACCTCAGGCACGGGCTCACACAGCTCTGATGATGCACCTCAGGCACGGGGCTGATGCAGTTATTATTCACACAGCTCTGATGATGCACCTCAGGCACGGGCTCACAGCTGTTATTACTCACACAGCTCTGATGATGCACCTCAGGCACGGGGGCTGAGGCAGTTAATATTCACACAGCTCTGATGATGCACCTCAGGCACGGGCTCACACATCGCTGATGATGCACCTCAGGCATGGGGCTGATGCAGTTATTATTCACACAGCTCTGATGATGCTCCTCAGGCACGGGCTCACAGCTGGTATTACTCACACAGCTCTGATGATGCACCTCAGGCACGGGGCTGACGCAGCTATGATTCACACAGCTCTAATGATGCACCTCAGGCACGAGGCTGACGCAGTTATTTTTCACAAAGCTCTGATGATGCACCTCAGGAACGGGGCTGACACTGTTATTATTCACACAGCTATGATGATGCACCTCAGGCACAGAGCTGCCTGCAGTTATTATTCACACAGCTCTGATGATGCACCTCAGGCACGGGCTTACAGCTGTTATTATTCACACAGCTCTGATGATGCACCTCAGGCACGGAGCTGATGCAGTTATTATTCACACAGCTCTGATGATGCACCTCAGGCACAGGCTCACAGCTGTTATTATTCACACAGCTCTGATGATGCACCTCAGGCACGGGCTCACAGCTGTTATTATTCACACAGCTCTGATGATGCATCTCAGGCACGGGGCTGACGCAGTTATTATTCACACAGCTCTGATGATGCACCTCAGGCACGGGCTCACAGCTGTTATTATTCACACAGCTCTGATGATGCACCTCGGGCACAGGCTCACAGCTGTTATTATTCACACAGCTTTGATGATGCACCTCAGGCACGGGCTCACAGCTGTTATTATTCACAGAGCTCTGATGATGCACCTCAGGCACGGGGCTGACGCAGTTATTATTCACACAGCTCTGATGATGCACCTCAGGCACAGGGCTGACACAGTTATTATTCACACAGCTCAGATGATGCACCTCAGGCACGGGGCTGACACTGTCATTATTCATACAGCTTTGATGATGCACCTCAGGCACGGGCTCACAGCTGTTATTGTTCACACAGCTCTGATGATGCACCTCAGGCACGGGGCTGATGCAGTTATTATTCACACAGCTCTGATGATGCACCTCAGGCACGGGGCTGATGCAGTTATTGTTCAAAAGCTCTGATGATGCACATCAGGCACGGGCAGACAGCTGTTATTATTCACACAGCTCTGATGATGCACCTCAGGCGCGGGGCTGACGCAGTTATTATTCACACAGCCCTGATGATGCACCTCAGGCACAGGGCTGCCTGCAGTTATTATCCACACTGCTCTGATGATGCACCTCAGGCACGGGCTCACAGCTGTTATTATTCACACAGCTCTGATGATGCACCTCAGGCACGGGGCTGACGCTGTTATTATTCACACAGCTCTGATGATGCACCTCAGGCACTGGCTCACAGCTGTTATTATTCACACAGCTCTGATGATGCACCTCAGGCACAGGTTGACGCAGTTATTATTCACACAGCTTTGATGATGCACCTCAGGCACGGGCTCACAGCTGTTATTATTCACACAGCTCTGATGATGCACCTCAGGCACGGGGCTGACGCAGGTATTATTCACACAGCTCTGATGATGCACCTCAGGCACAAGGCTGCCTGCAGTTATTATTCACACAGCTCTGATGATGCACCTCAGGCACGGTGCTCACAGCTGTTATTTTTCACACAGCTCTGATGATGCACCTCAGGCACGGGGGCTGACGCAGTTATTATTCACACAGCTCTGATGATGCACCTCAGGCACGGGCTCACACAGCTCTAATGATGCACCTCAGGCACGGGGCTGATGCAGTTATTATTCACACAGCTCTGATGATGCACCTAAGGCACTGGCTCACAGCTAATATTACTCACACAGCTCTGATGATGCACCTCAGGCACGGGCTCACAGCTGTTATTATACACACAGCTCTGATGATGCACCTCAGGCACGGGCTCACAGCTGGTATTATTCACACAGCTCTGATGATGCACCTCAGGCACGGGGCTGACGCAGGTATTATTCACACAGCTCTGATGATGCACCTCAGGCACAAGGCTGCCTGCAGTTATTATTCACACAGCTCTGATGATGCACCTCAGGCACAGGGCTGACACAGTTATTATTCACACAGCTCAGATGATGCACCTCAGGCACGGGGCTGACACTGTCATTATTCATACAGCTTTGATGATGCACCTCAGGCACGGGCTCACAGCTGTTATTGTTCACACAGCTCTCATGATGCACCTCAGGCACGGGGCTGATGCAGTTA
The DNA here is from genome assembly GCF_964263255.1 of Lissotriton vulgaris. NCBI lineage: Eukaryota > Metazoa > Chordata > Amphibia > Caudata > Salamandridae > Lissotriton > Lissotriton vulgaris. The sequence goes on along the minus strand of NC_141696.1, from coordinate 221,926,906 downwards.
TTATTCACACAGCTCTGATGATGCACCTCAGGCACGGGGCTGATGCAGTTATTGTTCAAAAGCTCTGATGATGCACATCAGGCACGGGCAGACAGCTGTTAATATTTACACAGCTCTGATGATGCACCTCAGGCGCGGGGCTGACGCAGTTATTATTCACACAGCCCTGATGATGCACCTCAGGCACAGGGCAGCCTGCAGTTATTATTCACACAGCTCTGATGATGCACCTCAGGCACGGGCTCACAGCTGTTATTATTCACACAGCTCTGATGATGCACCTCAGGCACGGGGCTGACGCTGTTATTATTCACACAGCTCTGATGATGCACCTCAGGCACTGGCTCACAGCTGTTATTATTCACACAGCTCTGATGATGCACCTCAGACACAGGTTGACGCAGTTATTATTCACACAGCTTTGATGATGCACCTCAGGCACGGGCTCACAGCTGTTATTATTCACACAGCTCTGATGATGCACCTCAGGCACGGGGCTGACGCAGGTATTATTCACACAGCTCTGATGATGCACCTCAGGCACAAGGCTGCCTGCAGTTATTATTCACACAGCTCTGATGATGCACCTTAGGCACGGGGCTCACAGCTGTTATTTTTCACACAGCTCTAATGATGCACCTCAGGCACGGGGGCTGACGCAGTTATTATTCACACAGCTCTGATGATGCACCTCAGGCACGGGCTCACACAGCTCTAATGATGCACCTCAGGCACGGGGCTGATGCAGTTATTATTCACACAGCTCTGATGATGCACCTCAGGCACGGGGCTGATGCAGTTATTATTCACACAGCTCTGATGATGCACCTCAGGCCCGGGCTCACATCTGTTATTATTCACACAGCTCTGATGATGCACCTCAGGCACGGGGCTGACACAGTTATTATTCACACAGCTCTGATGATGGACCTCAGGCACGGGGCTCACAGCTGTTATTATTCACACAGCTCTGATGATGTGGTGTGGGCAGAGTGTTGAGGGCAGAGTGTTGAGGGCAGAGGGCAGAGTGTTGAGGGCAAGGGCAGAGTGTTGAGGGCAGAAGGCAGAGCATAGGGTTCAATTCCCCGCCCCGGCGGGGGTTGGGCTCAATAATTTCACGGACTCGATAATTCTCGCTCCGGTGCCTACTCGACTCACGGGTTCACACTCTGCAACTCTGGGCAATAGCTTGCTTAATCTCCACAACGGCCCCTCACGGCGGGATGCCTGGCTTTCACCTTGTGGATACCCTGCCGGGGTATCTCACAGGGGAATACCAGGACGGGTTCCCTAAGCAAGCGCATAGATGCCTGCGATGTGGGCGATTTGCGCTATATAAATACATGTACATTTACATTTACATTTACATTGAGGGCAGAGTGTTGAGGGTAGAGGACAGAGTGTTGAGGGCAGATTGTTGAGGGCAGAGTGTTGAGGGCAGAGTGTTCAGGGCAAAGTGCAGAGTGTTGAGGGCAGAGGGCAGAGTGTTGAGGGCAGAGTTTTGAGGGCAGAGTGTTTAGGGCAGAGTGCAGAGTGTTGGGTGTTGAGGGCAGAATGTTGAGGGCAGAGGGCAGAGTGCTGAGGGCAGAGGGCAGAGTGTTGAGGGCAGAGTGTTGAGGGCAGAGTGCAGAGGGCAGAGTGCTGAGGGCAGAGTGTTGAGGGCAGATGGCAGAGTGTTGAGGCCAGAGGGCTGAGTGTTGAGGGCAGTGTGTTGAGGGCAGAGGGTTGAGGGCAGAGGGCAGAGTGTTGAGGGCAGAGGGCAGAGTGTTGAGGGCAGAGGGTTGACGGCAGAGTGTTGAGGGCAGTGGTTAGAGTGTTGAGGGCAGTAAGTGCGTCGGTTTGTGAACATATATATTTTGAATATTTTACAGTATCCGGTTTCCACCAAATTTGTCAGGGCCAAAGTGCAGGATTAAACAAATCTGTACATTTTCATTCAGGTGATCGTTTGCTAATGCCTGGTACTCATTTTAGGTTTCACCTGTATAGCACTTGCACTGTGCTTGAGAAAACGATTGTGTTTGATATAAACCTTCAAGGGACGTATATCCTGCCTCACTCTCTTACTATAGAATACTCACTCTTTCACTTTTTACTACTCGCTCTCTAATACTCTTTACTAATAACTCTCTCCTACTCACTATCAACTACTCACTCTACTACTTACTCTGTGTGTGGGTGCTAATGCAATAGGTCTCGCATATGCATACGATTAAGCTATTGGCAATGTAAATGACAATGCCATTTATTTATGATTTAAAATTAAAAAAAAATAAGGGGCAATGCCAATAGCTCTACCTTTAATAATGCCGAGACCCTTGCATTGCAAATGCTTGTCTTTTCAAGGCACTCCTTAATTTTGTCACCCTCACATTCCTTCTACCCTTCCCAAATGTTCGATACATAGACAACTAAGAGGATGAGCGAGGGGGTGCCAAATATGGTTTCGCCCAGGACGTTCTCTCAGCAAAGGCCAGCTCTGCATCCGCAGTAACACACACGCCACACAAGGGGGTGCTAAGCAACGCAAAGCAACACAAACTACAACGCTGATCCATTTTCGTGTGGAAAAAAGATTTTTGTATCGAAAGAGGAACTGAGTGTAGCACTAAAACAGCACCGTATTGTATACAACGAGAGAATGAAGGCGGCAAAACTAAGCAACCAGCCCTAGTACTCCATTCAAAAACATAACAACTAAAGTTACATGCAAAGTACTCCACCATTGAAGGCACATGAGTGCCTGTAGGGCTTACTTCACTAATAGGAGCATTGGTATTAGGGAGGTGAGCTCTTTTCATGCTCCCAGTGACATATTTAGGTGACATAAGTGATGCATATCCTCTAGCAATATGAGGATGCTCTGAATGGTGTTTTAGCTAATTTACGGGCAGCAGGTGGTGCAATGTTTGTACTTCTTAGAACTACAATTCCCAGCATGCCTAGGCTTCTGTCATTATGCCTGAAAATTCCAGGGGGAACTAACGGCCAGAGAAGTGCCGAACATTCTGGAACAAGCAGCAGCAGCAGAAGTAAGAATGAGCACTGTGCGACTGGATTCTTGCTGCTCAGTCTGTCTCTGTGGAGTTTCTGCCTTGTTCTGAAGAAGTCCTGGTGCTGCTACTGCAGATTGAAGATGTCCTCCTTGCTGCTGAGAAAGTCTTTAAATCTCAAGGAGTTTCTTCTGGTTCAGAACTTTCACTTGATTTAGTGAGTTGTATTTATGTTAGTTAGTGGAGTTAAGCTCTGGAAACGTTATGAGTGTGATTGTTGGGCTTTCGCCTGGACATTGGTTGAAAGCAGAGATACCCCTGGATGTGACAGAAGTGGGTGCAGGAGAGACAGTCTTCTGCATTTCACCTCAGGCTGTTACCACCTTCCAGTCAGTTATATATTTTTTGCTCTTTGTGTAATATCCAGAATCCAATTTCGGCACATTGGTTAATTCTTCTTTTTTTCTTTTCTTATGCTGATCTCTCTTTTATGCTACTGAAGAGCACTCAGAAGCTCACCAGCTTCCATTCTGACCTTTTCCGTAAGATGGTTTCAGTCAGCTTCACCTGTTTAGTAGTGGCAGTAGCAGTAGTGGTGTTCACCTAGTTGGGATTGGTGGTCTAAGCCGCTAATGTCAAAGCCACTATAACATTCAGTCGGACCTGACAGCTAGCTTATTGTCCTGGGTGGATGCTGCCCCTTTTTCTGGCTGTTCATCGTCTTGGATAGCCAAAACCCTTTACTACTTCTAAAGAGATGGTGTATTCCTTGCCTAAAACGGCCGGCCGAACAGTCATGCGCACTTAGTAGTGCTCACAACTCCTCCTCCTGAAGCTCAGGAGGATGGTCCAACCCCACCCCGCAAGAAAATGAAAAATACTTGTATTATCATTTTCTTTTTCACCGTTGCCTCTGCTGGGTAGCGGTTGTATGCTTTTACCCCGCATGCCATTACAACGCGGGGATTACAACGCAAGTCGTTACAACGACTTGAGTTGGGGGGCGCTGGATAGTGGAATAGTTTAATTTTCTATTCCAACTCCAGTCCCCGTGGATAGTAGGGAAGGTGTTGGATAGAAAATTAAACTATTCCCTATCCAACAGCGCCCTCCAGCGAAAGTCATTGTAACGACTTTCATCGTAATCCCCACGTTGTAATGGTAGTGCGGGGTAATACTTGCATCGTAAAGGATGTTCCCCCTGGGTAGCAGCAACAAGATCTTCCAGGACTGGTTGACAGTTTATCACACTCCACTGATCTGAGGATGGAGGCAGCTCAAAGGGTTAATGACTCCAGAACAGGTTCAGTACAATAAAGCTGTAAGTTTCATGGAGATCTTTGGTACAGCTTACAGAAGGGCTAAAGACCCCGATGGACGCGTGTACTTTTTCAAAAGAAAGATAAGTTTGTTAAACGAATGATATTTTACGATTTGAACTGTATGTGGCAGAAAGAATACTAATATTAAGTTAGATCATGACAGCTCGTAGTTAAGTACCAACTGGAGTCAATGTATTTTTGTTTAGAGATTTACCAATACGTGGTACATATCTGTTGTAATTAAATGAAGTCCTTGAGCCAGGTATATATCACACGTTGGTTTTAATAAAGCTTAGTTTCAAGTTCAGTTTCAAGTTCATAAGTTAAGATGATAACAAATACCCCACCAGGAGCGGCCTCCCTGCCACTCAGCCTGCCTGCCATCAACTGCCACTCCACACAAGCCAGGCACCCAGGATTCTATTATGTCATCAGGCATTCCAGAGCCACACCAGCTGAGTAGCAGGGAAGTCACCCAAGCTAAGTATAACAATATCCCTTTTATTATAACGAGTCACACTGGAGAAGAAACGCGTTGTGTTAATTCTAGTTTGCATTGTCGAGGTATGCACATACTGGAGAGGTTTGGTGATGTAACACGTGAGACTCTATATAAACCCTGGGGCAAACCCAGCATTCCTAGGAACCGAGGTGAGTATACCTATGGAAGTACACAGAGTTCCCTAACCTCCAGAGTCATCAGAAAGCACTCTTGCCTCTGGGAATCACAAGGAGTGCAAATGCAAATGTACATCATATCAATAAATAAAATATGCGTTTCAACAGCAACATATGCATACATTTATGGACCATAAAAATAAGCCAGCATGCACATTTGATGATAAGTGCTTCTGGTGACGACGCAGTGCAAGCGAAAAGGGTGACACTTAAGACATCTAATTATCATAAACGTAACATTTATCAATTCACATAAAATGTTCTGAAGTGATCTATAGGCGAAGGAGTGACAGAGCAAACTTAGCACTAGAATATAATAGTTCACTGAAAAAAGACAAGGCAGTAACCGGAAGTGCAGAAACAGAGCTGAAGACTAGAAACTGATTCAGAAGTGAAACAGTAATCCAGTCCTGGCCGTAAACTCCACTTTACGGGCAAATCTAGATTATAGGTTTCACAGGTTTGTTCGATCTGTGATCACCAGGTGATGTAAAAACACAGGCACATTTCAGCCTCCCAAAAGCAGGTGGAATTCTTGGTGGTAAATGGCCCAGTGTGGGTGAAAACATGTGGAGATACATGCAGCAATTTCACATTCTGCAATAATTTGGTCATTAACTCAGAATAGCACAGTAATAGTTGGGCGATACTACAAGCATCTGGTAATTTCTGGTGTGGAGCTACCAAGCCCAAAACTGCTCCAATTGTAATTGGTCCCTAGGTTGAATCTACACTGTTATATTAGAAAGATTATCAAGCAGGCTGGAAAGCACTTGCAGTTCTCATATGACTACAAGTATTTGTGTGTGCTTCTTTATCAATTTATATAGTGTAAAATAATATAAAATTGATTCTTTTTGCATTTGACTAAGTCCTGTCATTATGTTGTGTTCTTGGTATTTGATGATCTAGCTGGTATTTTAAACAGTGTATGGTATTTAAAGTTGTGCCTTGGAGTTTGAGCTTGAACTGGTGTTTTAAGGTCTGTCGGTGCAATCCATGGTTCTAACTGGGCATCTGAGGCTGTGTCTAGGCATACAGTGGTTTTTTGAGTGTATGAGGCTCAGCACTGGCCGTATGAGGCTATACCCAGATATATAATGACTATCAGCGGCAGCTCCTCTGTGACGGTGGAGGAGTTTCGCCCTGCCTGCTGATAGCGCAGCATGTACACACAGAATAATAGTAACCATTTTACTATTCTATGTGCTGCCGGCCGCAGCGACTGGATAGTGAGGGTGGGGCAGAATCCTGCACACTGCAGAATGACGCCGTAGGTGCTCAGTGGGCATGTCAGATTGGCCGGCTGTCTACAGCCGGCCAATCTGACATGCGGACTTCAGCCTGCACAATCCCAGCACTGTAAAACAGCCGAGGCTATAGCAAGCTCTAGGCAAGTGTTCTGTATTCTGTGAGTTGACGGTGGGATCAGAGGTGGAAAGTCCCTTCTTAGGGATAAATCTGCATTTGTTTCACACCATCAAGAATTTTTGAACCTCCTACTTTTTGGAATACTACTCTAAATGCACCCATGAAAGAAGCAAACCCAAGGAATGATAATTGTTCATGAAAGTGGAGAAAACAAATGAGCATTTTTTTTAATCATGGCCTTTTCCATTTCATACGAGGAACAAAAACAAGAATGTGTAAAGCCAATATGTCTCGCCTATGAAAGATGCCTAAGTCATGTTGTACACCAGAGTGGCTGCTGTTCAGCATGGCTAAAATTTAGTGAGATTAAGGAGAGTGATGTGGAGTGGAGTGATGTAAACTGGAGTACAGTGAAATGCTATGGAGTGGGGTAGAGGTGTGTAGAGTAGACTTGAGTGGCATAGAGTGGAGTGAAGTGGAGTATCATTGAGTAGTGGTGTGGTAGTAGGAAGAGGTGTGGCGCCGGGGCTAGAGCCACTGACTCCAGAATCTGGGGATCACGCTTCGATCCCTGGCACTGGCGGTAGGTTAGCCCAGCACCATGTGACTCTGGGCAATAGCTTGCTTAATCTTCCAGACGGCCCCCAGCGGGAAACATCACTTACAACGCATTTATTACAACGCACTACCATTACAACGCAACCATTACAACGCAAACCATTACAACGCATTGCGCTGGGGGGCGCTCTAGGATAGGGAATATATTTAATTTACTATCCAACACCTTCCCTACTATCCACGGGGACTGGAGTTGGAATAGTAAATTAAATAATTCACTATCCAGCGCTTAAAAGCACTATGCGTTGTAATGGTATGCGATGTAAAAACCGCGTTGTAACAGCAGGCGTTGTAATAGCCTGCGTTGTAACGACACCAATCCGCCCCCAGCGCCTGGAGACCCTTGCGGGTGATTGTGCGCTTTACAAATGTGGATTTATTATTATTATTTTTATTATAGTAGTGGAGTTATGTAGAGTGTACTGGAGGGAGTAGAGTCTCGTAGAGTGGAAGGGCCCAGAGTGGAGTAGAGTTGAGTAGCATAGAGTGGAGTAGAGTGTCGTAGAGTGGAGTGGTATAGAGTGCTGTGAAGTCGTGTAGTTGTGTACAGCAGACAGGAGTGGCATAGAGGGTATTGCATGGAGTGGAGTAAAGGATGACCAGATTTTGCAAACCAAAAACCTGGCCATTCAAGAAACATAGAAGTAACACTGAGGCACAGAATGACTACATCAACAGTGCTCACCAAATACAATGAGGCACCAAACACAGACAATAAGGCACCAAACTGAATTAAATGTAACTTTTACACAAAGTATCACTAGAACACATGGAATTGTGCCACCCTCTATATTCAGACGACCTTGTCTGAAAACCAAGAGTTGCTAAATTTACTGATATCAACTGTGACTGATGGTGAAAAACCGGAACTGTCCCCGTAAATCCAAGACGCCTGGTCAAGTTAAAAAAAACAGCTATGAACAGATCATCAATTACTGTAATGGCTATTAGGAGGCAGACAAGTCAAGGTTTAGGAAGCGTGTGTTTAGTGATATCTTACAAACTGAAGGGTATGTGAGACGATTTTAGACTGTACGTCACAGTTGAGGAAGGGAGAGTGGGAAATCGAGGGCCAGGTTGTGCCAATGCAAAGGTGGGAGCTGTGAAAGAAGAAATGTGCCTTATGTTATTCAAGTGCTCCTCCTTGAATGTCACCATGCGGATGTACGTCATTAGCACGCGCACTTTTACAACGCGTTCCATTACAACGCGGTTGTAACAACGCAAGTCGTTACAACGACTTGCGTTGGGGGGGCGCAAATTAAAAAAAATTAATTTACTATTCCAACACCAGTCCCCGTGGATAGTAGGGAAGGTGTTGGGATGGTAAATTAAATGATTTACTATCCTTGAGCGCCACCCAGCGCAATTTGTTGTAACAACTTTCGTTGTTATGACCGCGTGGTAATGGTACGGCGTTGTAACGCTTGCGTTGTAAACGTCGCATACCTCACCATGCACACTAATAGCTACTCTTCTGGTGTTGACGTAATTTCCTTATAAATATATTGTTCCTTTTATTGATTTAATTCCTGATCTTACGAAACAGATGGCCTGATTTCGAGTTTGACGGAGGGGTGATTTCACAAATGTAACGGATATTGTGTCTACCTTATTACAAGTGCATTACATCCTAATATACTTGCAATAAGGCAGACAAGATATTGGTCACATTAGTGACGGAGTACAGGTCTGCCAGACTCTAAATCATACACTGAGTCTTTATAAAGTCTTTTCAAAAGTCACATTATTCGGTAATCACAGTGTAGTTAATAAATATTTACATAGATCTTCTAAAGAATCCCTCTATCTGGCATGTAGAGCAAACCCAGTGCATCGCACACTAGTAATCGCTTCTCCAGGAGCTAGTAGATACATGTACCTGTCAACACAGTATACATAAGCTCAGTCAGAAAACCTTACTAGCATGGTATAAGATATGGGGTACTGATATACAGCCTGCACTTTTTGTATAAAATAAACTTAAACCATTACAATCATTACAAAATGTAGGCACTATCTTAATCTCTACATGTGTTTGCCAAGAAAACATACCAAAGACTGATTTGAAGTTTGGTGGATGGGTACGCCATTACAAATGAGACAAATATGCGATCTGCCTTCTTACAAGTACATTATATCCTAATGCAATTGCAATAATGTTGACAGAATATCCATCAAATATGTGACAGAGTACCCATCCACCAATTTCTAAATCAGGTATGTTGTCTGTAAGGTATAGGTCCTCAAAGGTTCTGCACATAATGCATACGTCAGCATATATCTGATATGCACCAGAGCTGGGTTCAATCTACCACTGTGTAATATTGTTGTTCTATGTGGCAAACAGTCAAGCATGTCACTACCACTAACTCAAAGGAGATGCGGAAGTACTCTCCCCATGAAAAGATATTTTAAATTACAAAATATCTCTTTAGATCAACTTTAATGAGGACAAATGTTTTTAAAATGTAAATCTATCTTTGTTGAATGTTTACAGAACTCAAGAGCATGCACTTTTCAGGTTCATGTGCTGTGTGCTACAGTGTTCTCGATTCACGACCTAGGTAATGTTAAAAAAGAATATGTAAAGAACAAATTGTATAATGTACTAACCATATAAAATGAACTATGACAGGAAGTGGTTTGAGAATTGACTATGAGCAAAAAATTGTGGGCCCAATTCACAAAGGTAAACGTAGACCTGAAGTCTAACTTTAGACCTGAAGTCTCAGTTTAGACCTGAAATCTAGCCTTAGACCTGAAGTCTACCTTTAGACCTGAAGTCTAAGTTTAAACCTGGAGTCTAACTTTACACTTCAGGTATACACTTAGACTTCAGGTCTAAGTTTACCTTTGTGAATGGGACTCTGTGTTTTCTGATTGTGAAATGTCATTCAGGTTGTAAGTTTGATCTTTAGATTGTGATGAACAAATATATTAGTCTCCCTGTGTGCTATGGATGGTTGCAATGATAGTTGGGTAATTAATTTTAAGATGCTTTTAAAATGAATGTCGTTTTGTAATTTATATCTGAATATTGTTCAGCCTCGAGAAAGTCCCATGGGAACGAAACACATCAGCTGTCAATGAAATGTATTCAATGGATTGTGATGCTGTGGAATACTAAAGACATTTTGGAGCAACATGATGAATAAAATATATTAAAATTTGAATGACATTTCGACTTGATTTTTCTGCATGGATACAACTATATCATGGAACAAATTAACTTTATTTGTGATTAATATGAGTTCATGAGAGTGCCTTATTGTTGATTTAATCTGGGTACCTGTCAGATTCTGATAAAGGGAAAATAGAGCAGCTGTTTCACCAATGACTGCACCAGTATTGGACTTAAGAGATTGCACCAACATGTAACTCTATGTACAGACTCAGAGGGGCTTATTTACAAGCCCCTTGCGCAGCCTGTGCTTCACTTATAACATGGGAAAAGGTGGCATACCGGCGTTGTAAGGGGCTTGTAAATACTAAGCATGGGCGGAATTTGCAAATTCACGATACGTGAATTAGCGCAAATTCGTAATTGCGATTCGCAAAAATCCACCAAATTCCGCAAGAATGCAAATTGTTTTGCGATTTTTTTACAAGTTCGGGAACGAGAACTTGCGCATGCGGTCACAACGGTCGCGAACATGATGTTTCCACTTAACCAGCCTGCTCGCGATGCCTTTTCCTGTTTCGGGTCGCAATGACGTGTTCGCAATTTCCTGTTTTGGGTCACAATGACATGTTCGCGTTCGCAATTTCCTGTTTCGGGTCGCAATGATGTGTTCGCGATTGCGGCATTGCTCAGCCAACTACCAAAATCTCACTGGGCACGCGAACAGGGAGGAAAACTCATCAGCGAATGCAGAATCATGGTAAGTCAATGCCGCCCGCGCGAGATTGTATTTTTGAAGTGCGAACAAGAAAAAAAAATCTGACAACTCGCGAAATACCCCTCTGAGTGCATGAAAGAAGAATATTTCCTGCTATTGCTAATTATGTAGCGTTCTTAAATATCAGATGAGTCTGTGTATGTTCTGTCTACAGGGAATTATAGGGAATTAGCTTGTACTTCTCCCTGTGTCGTGTTCAAGGCCGGACTGGGAACATCAACCTGCCCTGGTGTTTGCTGCCCTACCGGCTCTGTGCGCAGTGGGGGGGTGCTAGTGAAAACCACCGCTCCCACTTTTGTTACTGGGGCTGATATTGCAGCGCTGCTGCAAAACCGGCCCCCTGTAAAAAAATGGCTCCCACGGGCACAAAACTTGCCCCCACCTTTTTGGCACACGGGGGTAATGCCTGGTGCCTGCTACAATCACTCTGGCCCTGGTCGTGATCCGTGAAAACGTGGACCTTGAAAGCAATATACTGTCAAATGATACACCATGCCACACGGCATAGGCACTTCTACACCCAAGTTGATTCTTTGTCTATTTTCATTTTAGTTTCTTTCTCTAAAGTACCTCTTCTGTAGTAAAATAATGTGCCACTTCCTAAATATGCTTCATGCTAACATTTTGTTTTTGTAGTTTAATTTTTCAGTCTGTACCTTTATCTCCATACTGGGCAGATAGAGAGCATAGCAGAGCAATGCAATAAAGAACACTGTGTCCAACATATTTCATGGCTGGATTTGAACAGTTGTCCTGACCCTTTAGTCAAAAATGATAATACAAATAATTTTCAAAGTTTGAAAACTCCATCACGTATCTAAATATAAAATTCTATTCCATATCCACATTTTATGGTGATTGTAAACGAGGCAAAAGTCCTAAATACATCTCCACGTTTTAGTCTTACTTCATATGCTTAAAACAACAGATGGTAGAAAAGACTGTTCGTGGGTAATACTAACAAGTGGGGAAATATTATTGCATTGTGTACAAAAGTTGTTACAAAAGTTTCCTTTTACGTCATTGCCGAAATGAATCTTATCAAAAGCATTTCAAGCCAGCCTTCTCGTTGAATCATATCAAGCCTTTAAACCAGTCATGTTCTCTTTGGCAAGAAACTTACAAGGTCCCCACCTTTTGACGAAATGTTTATTTGTGCCAAGATCTGAAAACTGATCTCATTCAAATTATGTTTCCTTTCTGCCGAGTGTTCTGCAACAGAAGCCTTTTTATGGGAAGCCGTTCATGTCAAAATTACAGATCCCCATATAAGACATCTCCTGAAATGCATGGGGTGCTGCAAAATGTATTTGACACACACCAGAATGAATGTAACATGTGTTAAAGCAAATATGAAACAGGGCAGAATGAATATACTATCTAGTAGACAAATGAAATAACACACAGTCTGAACTGGATAAAATATATACTGAGATGTATAGTAACTATGTTGAAAGGAATATGGTGTTGCTGAAAAGAATACAACAAAAACTGCAGTGAATATGACCCTTATTGAAATGATATAGACTGGTGCTGAAATGAATATAACCCATATTGGAACGAATATGTCAAACATTACATTAAATCTGACACTCTTTAAAATGACTGTGACACTCATGAAATGAATGTCAGACATACATCAATGAATACAAGCCATGTTCAAATGAATATGACACATGTCCAAATGAGTATAAGATACGTTGAAATAAATATGACTGGTGTCAAAATGAATATGATTAACACTGAACTGAATGTGAAACATGTTCATTTGAATATGATTGCAGTTGAAATTAATTTGATGTACATTAAAATGAATATGGCCTACACTTAAATGAATATGAAGTGCTTTGAACTGAATCAACATCCACTGGAATGAATATGATACATATTAAATTGAATGCAACACTTTTTCAAATGACTGTGACACACATGAACTGAATCAGCAATGAATACAAGCCATGGTCTAATGAATATGGCACATGTTCAAACAAATATAAGATAAGTTGAAATAAATATGATTAGTGTCAAAATGAATATGACTAACACTGTACTAAATATGACATACGTTCATATGAAGATGATTATAGTTGACATTAATTTGGCATGCCTTAAAAGGAATATGGCACACTCATAAATGAATATGAGAAGCTTTGAATTAAATACAACATCCAGTGAAATGGATATTGCACATCTTGAAACAATTCTAACACATGTTGAAACATACATGACATATGTTCACACAAGTAACATGTTCATTGAATTTGTAAGTACACACTTTCAAATGAATATGACAACTGTCATAATAAGTCTTGATCTGTTGAAATAAACATTACTCATGTCATAATGGATAAGACAGGCATAGCAATGATTATAACAATTGTTAAAATCAATTTGCCCTAGATTAAAATTAATGTGATACACAATTGAATGAGTATGGCATGAACTGAAAGTAATCTAACTAGTGTTAAAATGATAATGACCTACACTGAACTGAATCTGATATATGTTGATATGAATGTGACCGCAGTTGAAATGATTTTGTTATGCCTTAAAACCAATATGGTCAACGTTTAAGTAATACGAGAAGCTTTGTACTGAATGTGCATCCATTGTAATGAATATGGCATGTTTGGAACAAAATCTGAAACATTATGAAAACCTCATTTTGCTGCAAGACAAACTCTTGTTTAAAATGATGAAGTGGGCATGAGTAATTGCTAATTTTTTACATGCTCAACCTCTTTTGTTTGCTGAATGTATTGCTGTTTTAGACTCTGAACACTATTTGATTTGAGCATTTATAGAGCGCACAACTGCCCGGAGGCGCCTAGGCGCTAATACCCTGAAACACAGCATGACTGCAACTGTGACTAGGTGTGTGAGAGTTACTTGACGAAGAGCCATGTTTTAGTGCTTTTCTAAAGGCCAGAAGTGTAGGGCTGTGTTTTATCCTGTCTGGGGGCATGTTCCAGGTTTTAACATTCCCGACCAGGGAACTTCTTCCACCCCAGCGAGCTCTCTTGATCCTGGGTGTTAGCAGCGGTTTATGGTGGCCAGACCTTAGATTTCTCGGAGGTAAGTACCAGTTCAGTCAACTCTTCAGATAGTGAGGACCAGACTCCTTGGGCTAACGCAGTGATCGTCGCCTTGGCTCTGGCGGAATGAGTACGTAAGCCCTCAGGGGGTTGCTACTTGGTTAATGCATAGCAGATATTCATGCAGAGCACTATCCCTCTTGAGATGGTCCAGTTCAGTAGAGCCTTCCCTTTCTTAGCCCCTAGGCACCCCACGAAGTGTCGATTGTCTGTCTGGAACTATTTTGTGCGATCAAGGTAGTACTACTCCTCTCTCTTTGGGTCCAGACAGTGGAGTCTCACCTCCCTTGAAGTATGAGATGGAGAAAACAATTTGGCAGTGTAATATTCTGGCCTATAGGGAAAGACATCACAACCTACAGGAAGAAGGAATCATGTGTCCAGAGTACCAGATTATCTGGATCGAAGATGTTCTAAGGAGGGTGTACAGAGAGTGCCTGCAATTCGCTGACCCTTCTGGCCAATTTGTAATAGGCATTAGAAAAGCAGTCTTCATAGTTAATAAATGCATTAAATGTTAGACCTGGCATCCTTGGCATGGTTTCCCCTGTCTTTTTGCCTCTGCCTCCTGTATTTTTTGCTGTGTACTGAATTTCGTTTTTGCTGGTCTAGATGCTTTGGGCACTTTGCCACTGCTGATCAGTGCAAAAGTGCAAGTGCTCCCTATGTAAATTGTGCATATGGATTGGTGTTTGCCTGATTGGCTTGTTTGACTTACTACTAAGTCCCTAGTACAGTGCACTGTGTGTACCCAGGGCCTGTATGTCAATTGCTGCTAGTGGACCTGCAGCACTGATTGTGTCACCCACACAAGCAGTCTTTCAAAAGTTGTCTCAGACCTGCCACTGCAGCATCTGCGTGCAGTCTCTACTGCCTTGTCGACCTGGCAAGTGCACCCATTTTACAAAAAACAAAAACGAGGGTTGGAGGGTCTAAGGGAATTTAAAGACCGGCCCAGGTAATTTCCCCTATTACAATATCTAAATACAAGAAACCTGGGGGTCTATCATCAAGACAAAGGTGTGTCTAAAGCCATACATAGTGTAAAACAACTGAATGTCTGTGCGGAAATTAGATGGTCTGGTTAGTATAGTAAACCAACGCATGGAACCACCAGCAACTATAGGTGAAATCCAAAATCCAGAGATGGATTACCATCAAAATCTTGTTGGTGATGTAGTTTTCATCCACAGGACTAGGCTGGTGTGTCCCTAGATCAATTGAGACTACAACCAAGACCGCCTGTCAGGACTGGGGTCACGCCCACAGTCACTAGCCGACCATGCGTGGGATCACCAATTGGAAAAAGGTGCAGTGCAAAGGGTGAAGATGTGAAGAGAAAGTGACATTAAAAAGGAATAGAGGACTCACAGTTAACTTTAATGAGTGAAGAACCTCTTTCAATTTAAAAACCAGAACAGCGCAAAAACAGCAGTATAAACAAATGACTGCTTCAGGGCCAAGTGCACCCATTTGCAAAGCCCAAACCTTCCCTTCTAGTACATGTGAGTCACCCCTAAGGAAGGCCCAAGTTACCCCTTTGGGCAGGGTGCAGTGTAGGTGAAAGGTAAGACATGTACTAATATGTGTGATATGTCCTGATAGTGAAATGCAGTGACTTTCGTCTTTCACAATTGAAAGGCTATCTGTCCCATAGGATAGAATTGGAGTTTATTTATAATATCTTATAGGTATAACTTTCCATTGGGACAAGGTAGAAAGGTGGAGTTTGGTATCTCTGAACTCAGAATATAAAAATGCATCTTTTGGTAAAGATGATTTTTGTATTGTGTGTTTGAAAATACCACTTTCAGCAACTGGGTATTTTCTTAGTTAGCCATTCTGTGTGCCTCTGCTGGTTTGTGGATTGACTGTCTAGTCTTGGAGTGACAGAGGCTGGGGATGTGCATTCTTTTCAGACATCCACTGGGGGGGGGAGGGAAAGGTGTGGCCTACCTTTCCTGGATGAGTCAGGGCTGGGGTGAATAGACCTGGGTTTCATTTATATTAGTGGGAGGAGATTTCACTGTACCTGAATAGGTCTGGTCTGCCTTGGACAATGCTGTCTCCACCTCCTGCCGGGAAGCTGGGCCAGAGAGGACCGAACTGGTTTTGATTGAGCATAGAGTCCCTCTGCCACAAGAGAACAAAGAAAAATGGAGCATAAATATTGGGGCCCAGACCCCAGGACTATAGATGACTTCTTGACTCAAAAGGAGCATCTGCCATGAAAAAGAACTGGGAAAGCTGAAGGAGAGTACTGCCCCTTTGCTGTGTACTGTCTGGGGTTGGCCTGCAGTGGCTGTTTCTGCCAAGGAGAGGACAAAGGCTTTGCTGTGTGCTGTGTATCTGCTTGAAAAAGATCTCCAAGCGCTTGAAGTGGACCTTGCCTCCTGTTTTGAAGTCTCAGGGACACAAACACTTCACCATCAGCTCTCCGGATATTCCTTGCTGGGAGTTTTTGACCTGTCAAGAGGTGTCTGTTCTTGGGTTGGGCCTCTGTGGGTTGTTCTTGCTGCCTGGAGCTGGGAAAAGAGAAGCAACTATGGAAGTGTGAAGCACCGATTTCCAACGCAACACCGTAGTGCGGGAAGAATTTCCACGCATTGCCATCGTGCTGCTGAAGAAACCGACACAGCACCTGGCCGCTGCAGGAAAAATTGCAGCACGCCGAGTCTCGTGTACTGATCCCTGAAGTCGGAGATCACAGCACCGACTCTGATACAGGCCCTGCTGTGTGACTGCGAGAACCAACGCATCGTGGGACCGCGGCTGATGAGATCAATGCCAAGTCTACAGCAACACCGGGGCCGCATTGTAAGGAACGGACCCATCACCTCCCCTGGAGAAAGGAATCAACGCATCACCTTCCCTGTGTATAAGGAACCTATGCATCACCTTCTCTGCGGTTATTTTTGATTATGATTTTGACACATCCTAGGTACTTTGTGTTAAAAGTGTTGAATCTATAGTGTGCTATAGACAAAACTGTTTTTACCTTTTAAAAGTCAAATCTTGATAACTGTATGTTGCATTTTTGTCATTTTGGTCTTGTTTGGTTTAAATAAAGATTACTTATTTTTCTAAACTGGTGCGGTGTCCATTTGTAGTGTCTTCACTGTATTACTGTATGTGTGCACAAATGCTTTACACACTGCCTCTGAGATAAGCCTGCCATGCTCGAGCCAAGTTACCAAGGGGGTGAGCAGGGATTGTCTAAGGATGAAACTCCCTTACCCTGACTAGAAGCAAGGGTCCATACTTGGACAAAGGTACCTACCTCTGCCAACTAGAGATCCCAATTTCTAACAGAGAGCAAATGTGCAGTGGCTCACATGATGTGCCCATTAGGTCCTTTTGTGGCATCATAAAAGGCCTGCGAGGAAATATATGTTGCAAACCTTTGAGTGACCCAACCACAACTGGTGACTTGAACAAAGAAGAATGGTCTGGCAACCACAAAAATACTGAAATGGTGAAATGGAGGTAGCTGTGCTGAGAGCAAGGCTCTGCTGGGCCAAGGATAGACCACACTGAAGAACCTGAGAAAGGGGAGCAGATAGAGGACTGATATTCCTATATGAACACCATGCCACAAATGTATCCCACTGGCTGGCGAATACCAACTTGGTGCTAGAATGACATCACAGACTTTATGAGTAAGTTTGAAAGCTGTCAACTGTCACCGCTCAATTTCCACTCATAAAGGTGAAAGGTTTGCAGGTTTGAGTGCATGACCCTCCCCTGTTGTTGCAACAGAAGATCCTCTTGATGAGGCAGCCTGATCGGGGGACTGATGCTCACACTCAACAGCTCAGAATACCAGACTTTCCATGCCCAATTTGAAACCACAACAATGATTTGGACCCAGCCATTCCTTATCTTCTTGAGAGCTCTGGACAGAAGTGGTACTGATAAAAAGACATACAGGAGGCCGGAGCTCCACTCAAGACTAAAAGGGTCTCGGAGCGAAAGACGCCTTGGAAACTCCAGAACACAAAATTAAAGACATTGCAAGTTCTAGGCGATGGTGAACAGATCTAGCTAAGGCTCTCCCGGTCTTGAAAGAGACCTTATTATTGATCCACTAGGCATCTTCGACTGAGTTTGTCCACCCTGACCGTCAGGAAGCCAGCTAAGTGTTGAGCCACCAGGGAAACACCCTGGTGTTCCAGCCATGTCCAGTGATGTAGAACCTCTTGACAAAGGATCCACGGCCCTACTCCTCCCTGTTTGTTGCAGTACCAGATGGCAATTTTATTGTCCATGAACACAGGTACTAGTCTTCTCTTGTTAGAAGGAAGAAAGGCTTTCAATGCCAAGTGGATTATCCGTAGCCCTAACATACTGATGTGAAGACCAGAGGCCTCTGATCTCTATCACTGTCTCAGCCAAGTAGTGGTACATATGTCACTATGGTCAGCTCTGGTTGAGGAAGGTAGAGAGATCTGCCCCTGACCCAATCGTGGTTCGTCACACACCACTGCACATCTTTCACAATTTCCTCCAAGAAGTGGACCATGTTGGAGAGATTCACCTGATGCTGTGCCCACTGGAACTTCAGGTCCCACTGCGGAGTCTGTGTATGTCAATGGGCATGTGTTACAAGCAGGATACAGGATGCCATGAGGTTTAACAGTCTCATTGTCATTCAAAACAAAATTCAGGATAGAGGCTGAAACATTTGTATCAAAGCCTGAATGTCCTAGACTCACCAAAACTGCACTTTGTCCAAACAGCTCCAATGAAAGGGAGCGCATTATAGGGAGTCAGGTGTGACTTTGGCACATTGAAAGTGAACACCACCAAGTGCAGGAGGTTCAACATAGTCTTGAGGTGGGAGACAACTGCCTATTGTGAGCCCGCCTTTAACAGCTATTCTCGAGGTAAGGGAAAACTGTTATCCCTGACCTCCCTAGATGTGCTGCAACCACCGTCATCACTTTGGCTAACACTCAATGGGTGCTTGTTAAGCTGAAGGGGAGTACTGCAAACTAAAAAGTGCTCTTGGCCCACCGTAAATGGCAGGTAACATCTGTGTCCTGCAAGTAAAACGCTACTAGTATCCCGGGTGCAGGGCACACAGGACTTGAGGGAGCACGAGCATTTTGAATTTCTCTTTTATCAGAAATAAATTGTGATGGCGCAGGTCTAGGAAAGTACGGAGGCCTCTGTCCTTTTTGGGCACCAGAAAGTAGCAATATAGAAACCGTGACCTACTTCTGATGCCGGCACCCTCTTGATTGCTCCCTTGACCAAGAGAGTCAACACTTTCATATGGAACAAGGAGAGGTGGTCATTCATCAGCTGTTTGCAAGAGGGTGACATGGGTGTAGGTTTTGTCATAAAGGGGATGGAGTAACCCCTTTTACAATTGGATGTTTCCAAACTCCGGTGGTGCAGGTAAAGGCCTATCCTGCCTCCCACTAGTGCCTTAGGGCAAACTAAAGGGGTTTGGAGGCTGCAGCTGCTAAGGGCAGTGTACTTTGGCTACCTCTCCCACAGGGTCTGTGGAACCCGTGTCCAAGGCTACGAAAAGGCTGGGAGGGTATGAATGCGGTTATAAACCCCTTCTGTGGCAGAAGGTTGACTGAGGTTGACAAGGGGCCATGGAGAAGCTAGCCATAGATCCGCTATCCTTAAAGCGCAGCCGCACTGAGCCCGTTTTCTCTCCAATGACACGAGAGTCCTCAAAGAATATGTCCATTAGGGAGGCTCAGGCATCCCCTGAAAAGCAGGTGGTACTCAGCCAGGCATGGCGCTGAAGGGCCTCCGACAATGAGATCACTCTACCCAGCAAGTCTGTTGTGTTCAGTCCACATAGTATGTTGAATTTTGCTGCATCTCTCCCTTCAGCAATGACTTCGGAAAGTATGGCTTGGCCTCCTTCAAGTCCCAGATCATATGGGAGTATCGGCCCAAGAGGCATGCGTTGTTCACTGACCACAGTGCAAGGCTGGCAGAAGAGGACATCCTCTTCCAGGAATTATCTTTATACAGCAGTTTCAACAAAGACCCGCTTATACAACACAACTCCGACTGTAACTTTACGGCATGTTACTTTAACCCACAAAATTTTACAATGACTTGCTGTAAGGGACGCGTTGTTGGACTGGTGTTGAATTTTTAAGTCAAACAACTTCCCTATTGATGCATAAATTGGAGTTGGAATAGTAATTTATAATATTACAAAGACCAGCGCCACCTAAATCAAGTCATCGTAATGACTTGCAAGGTAAAGTAACATGTGGTAACGTCAGTCGTGTAGTGACTGATTTTAGAGGCATGTGTGATAAATGCATGTGGGGTTCCTCCGTACAACCCATCTTCCCAAAGGTATCCAACCTTTTGTATCTCTAATCCGCTGGAGTGGTTTGGAACACATCAGGATTAACTCCAGAGTTGGCGGCCTAGGCCACGAAGTTCTCCAGGGTGTAGTGCTGGGTAACAAAACTGGGGTCCCCAGGAGCAGAACAACTGTGGCAGGCAATTGTATTATGCACAGCTCAGACTAGGCCCCAAGTAAGACATCAGTAAGGGCTTCATTAAAAGACGGGTTCATATGGGGTGACTCACGACTGAAGCACCTCTGTCAAGACATTCGTCTTGGCTGTAATTGAAGGTCCAAAACCTCCGCCACCCTACACACCACCATAGCAAATGAGGCAAGCATGAAACACACTTGTCAGCTAGCTGACCAAGAACAGGGGTGGGAAGTTTTATTCTATGTTGTTTAAGTAGCAAATTCTGTTTTACTCTTTTAGAACTCCTTTTGGGCTGCTAGGCCTTGAATATGGGAAGTCCACTACCTCTGATGCTCAGCTGTTTACGCTGATGCTCATTGTGACTATGAAGGGCAGGTAGTTGTTGCATATTTTTCAGTGCATTTCTACTTGGGAAAGTTGGGAAAAGGGGGGGTCTGGCCTTTTCTTTTTAATTCTTCCAGTTTTTTTCTCTATTTTGATTTGCGTTGGGTAGGCCAAACCTAAGGGGATTGTGGTTTTGACTGTAAATATACTGGGTGCCTGCCAACCAGGTCCCCAGGGCCAGAGCTCTTTCCCTTAACCTGTACTGCAACTGGCACAGCTTCAGACCACTTTATAAGTCCCTAGTAAAGGGTAAGTCTGGTACCAAGGGTATAGAAACTGAAGCGGGACCACTGGGGTTGCAGCACCAATTGTGCCACCCTAGGGTCCACTCACCAAGGCTATGCAAACTACCACTGCGGGCTGCATGCCTTGGTGAAAGCAAAACTAAAAGAGTCAACATGGCACAAACCTCTGTCTGCCATACTTACAGACACTGACTGTGATATAGCTAAGCCATCCCCACAGCAGCCCTAATGCAGGAACAACGTCATTACGAGTTTCCTAGCTCCCCGATGGCTTCACTGTACCCACAGATGTTTGGTACAAAACATCAGGTGCCCCCTGAAAACCTACAGACTACTTGTGTGGTTACTGACCATTCCCAGCAAGCCGCTACCACTAAATGTGTACCTGACCTCATGGGATGAGAGCCTGTGCTCTCAGAGGTCAGGAACAAAGTCTCCTCCGGGTGGAGGTGTTTCAAACCTCCCCCTGGGCAGGAACAGCCTTCCAGGGTGGGAAGCTTCAGAGGCCATGCCATCTTTGAAATGTAACCCAGACAGCTCCAACTAGTGTAGGATGCCAACCCTCCTGTCATGACCTCACTTTTGGTGGGAGGATAGGTGGGAAAACTAGAAAGAATAGGAGGCGTGCCCACTTTCAGCTAGCACCTCAGCTAAGGTGCAGCAGGTGAGGTGAAACAAATTTTCAGTCCCCTCCATCTTGATTTGGAGGGAAACTGTCATGTTGGACTTATGCCCATTCCCCTGTGGGAGGGGTCATATAGAGGCTGTAGTCAACAGAAGGTAGATGGCCCAATGGCCATTACCTGGCACTACATTTAATGCCCCTAAATGTAGTATTCAAGCAACATCCCAAAGCCCTGAACTTCAGATTTGATGGTGGTAAGAAGTGAAAGGCAAAGAAGAGCTGTTGACCCCAAGAACAGAGAACCTGCTGTGGACGTTTGGGCGCGAAACCTCACCCGCCTCTGCCAAATTTGACAATCAGTAAAGACTGTCTCATCCTACTGCAGAGAGATCTCTAGAAACCCCAAAGATCTTCCAGCTATTCTGACTCAACCTCACTCAGACACAATCATTCTTGCTCACTCTGACTCATTTAGTATCACCCTCTCTCTCACACTGACTCACTGTCCCACTAATTCTGACTCACTAAGACTCACTCAGACTTGACTCACTCAGTCTCACAAACAGTAACATTCAGTTACACTCCCTGTCTGTCTCCCTCACTCATTCATTATCACTCCTCTTATCACTCACAGTTCTCAATTTGAATCACTCTTTCATTGACACTCTCTTTTACACACACATACATGCTCACATATAAACACACTTGCAAACACATACTCTCACATATACTACACATTATTTAAAAGCATTTTTTACTTACCTTGCTGTCTGTGCAGGTCCTGTTTGCTGCTGAACCTTTCAGCTTCGGAAAATTGAAACTGAAACCTCTAACCTGCGCAGTCGCAGATTTGAGTTTTCAGTCTCTGCTCATTCACCCCACCCTTTCCCAACTCTTAACAAGCTCGGAAAGGGTGGGGTGACTTGCGGATTGATGTGTGGCCTCGGGCACTGCAGGGCTTCAACCAGCAATGCCCCTGTCTAACTTTATCTGTGAAGCTTTACCACATTACAGATAGGGAGGCACTGAGGTGCCAGGGACCTGAGGCCAGAGCTTGGGGTTTAAACATCCGCAGATAATCTCTGATGGCTGGTGCAGGCTCATTTATGCGTCTGCACGAGACATCAGACATTGTCTCTGTTAGAAGGTGGTTCTGCCCATCTGAGACTTCCAGATTTTTCACTTTTTGAACAGCTACTTTTTGAGCTATTACTGTGGGAAATCCTCAAAAGCTGGGACTCACCGATAGTTAACTCATGATCAAGGAGAGTGCATGTGGATTTCACCGGTGTCCCCCTTGTGAGTGAAGGCCGCTGCGCTGCAGCCGGAGTAAGGGGCACTGGACTGGTAACATATAGACACGTGTGTACATGCGTGTACAGACGTTTAGGGGCTGCGCAGGGGAGATTCCTGTTGTGCACAACCCAGGAGCAGGTACAAATAGAATGGTGTGGCAGGAATGATGCAGAGTTGGGTGGTGAAATGGAATAGGCTTTATAATGGGGGAAGACACATGGAAGGGAAAGTCAATGTGTTTTACTGTTTTCACTGTAAGAACACTTCATTACTCTCCTATAAAGATGGGGACCACATGGGGTAGTTTCACTTCCCTAGGGCCTACAAATTATAAAAACGCCCCAAAGTACACTGTAAGATGTGTGAAAAGAAGTATTCTGCTGAGTCCAAAGCCATATCTGTACTGCTTATGGGTCATCCAGAAATGTCATATTCCTCTGACTCAGATTATAATCGGAGCCTGGCTGGGTGTGACCCTGCCAGGCTGGATTAATGACCTTCCTCCCCAAGCTGTAGCATCAGAGGCCTAGCCTTTCACTGGAAGCATTCCTAATGGCAAAGGCCTCCTCTCCAGGAGGAAGAAATGGGGGTGGAGCTGCAGGTTATCTATCAGCAGCTGTCACCTGGTGCCAGGCACCAGACCTGCTCCGGGCCTGGGCCATGAAGGCAGCAAGTGGGGAAGGGGGCTTTTCAGAGACCATGTGGCATGAGACCCCTGGACACCATTTTTAAGTATCCCAGAGGCCTGTGCAGGAAGGAGGGAGCAGGGGCCAACAGGTGATGTGTAGCTGCAGAATAGCACAGAAGGGCCTTCCTGCCAGCCCCCTCACAATTCTTTTAAAAGGTCTTGCACAGGAAGAGGAGCTCTCTCTGTGGTGTGGTCTTGCTGAGGAAAACTGGTGCTGGAACCTGGCGCCATGGGCAGTTGGAAGAAGGAACCTCCTGACTGTCCCAGGACCTTGGACTGCGCCTTTGAGGGAGTCCAGGGCCAGTGAAGAGAATTCTGGGCCTCTGCGCAATGAGAAGAGAGGCCGAGAAGGAGAGCCAGGTGAAAGGCTGGCATAGGGAGCCAGTGAAGACTGTTCCCTGCCAAACCCAGGAGGGTGGTGAAGAGTGCCCAAAGTGGCTAGGGCTGGCCACCAGGAGCACAAAGAGGCCAGAATGGTAGAAATTGGTCCCCTGAAGATATGCCCCACATAAAGTTGGCGACCTTTGGCCTCTGAGCTGACCGACAATGGAGCACGTGGGGCTCCGCCGCTGGTCTTAGATGTGCCCCCAGGGTGGGTCAGGTTCCGGGGAATGCCCCCAGAAGGAGAAAAAGTCAGGGAGAGCCATCACGCTCCCCCTGAAGGTGCCCAGGAGGGGGCCAGGAGCCTACCCTGCCCCCAACGAAGAAGACGGGGAGCACCGACGCCCTTCCCGTGAAGGTGCCCAGGGGGTGCCAGGAGCCTACCCTGGCCCCCGAAGAAGCGGAAGTCGGGGAGTGTCGTCTCGCTCCACATAAAGTGATCCTCAGGGGCCGGGGACCCCCAACTCTGGACCCCATTGAAGGTAAAGTTGGGAACGCCGTCGCACTCCCAGAAAAGACCTTCTAGGCGCTCGGTACCCCCAATTTCGGGCCTCAGTGATGCCGGAAGAAGGAGTAGTGCTGCTGCACTACTCCCGTGGTAGGAGGAAGACAGGGGAGTGCCGTCGCACTCCCCCAAGGTCCCGCCAGACCAGCAGCAGCCTCTGTGTCTTCCCGCAAGAGCGGGCAGACCAGATGGACGCACTGCCTCCCGCAGCTGCACACAAGGGTGCGGGCTGGACGGAAGCCGGCAGGAGCAGCCGGGTGGGCTCCCCAAGCTGCAATCACCTCACCTGTGAAGAAAGGGGTCCAGGAGGGACCAGGCCTCCAATGAGGTGCAGAAGCGGCGTGAGGCCGCCAACGATGGTAGCGCAGCTCTCCCAGAGCAGTCCGGGAGCCGCTGCTCTGTTATTCACTGTGCATGAGGAAAATGCCCCAAAATGCCCTCCAGGGCCCAGGAAGGCCTGAAGAGAAATCCAGCTTGTTGGTGGCATGGGGTGGCCCCAGGAAGATGGGGTCATCGCAAAATGCATGCAAAGGTGCAGGGGGAGCTTCAGGAGCAACGCAGACTCCCCAGCACAAAAATGGAACGTCCCCACCCTCAGTCTCAGAGGGATTCAAAGGAGACTACCTTACTAGGGTTCATCTGTGTTTTAAAACCCACCTCATGCTGGAACTTTTGTTCTACATTCAGGAGCTGACGCTTAGGGTTGCACTGAAGTGAGCAGGGTCAAACATGGATTGTCACTGAGGTGATCCCCTTAGAAGTGGGAAGTTATACTTACACAGGTGGCGCATTCACGAATAGCATTTCTTTTGGGGACTGGAAGTCACATGTGTAATGTGAAGACATAAACAAAGTGGCTTAGGTTGCTAGGTATTCCTGCTAGGGTGCCTGGTTGTACATGCTTAATCCTATGATTATAACTGGGATGCCTTTTAGGGCTTTAATTTCATTGCATTATGTGTGTGACCAGATATGATAACTGCTGTCATTCTAAGTGATGCCTACACATGTATTCTTGCTACTGCATTAAGGGATGAACCACCCAGATTGTTAGCCACTATGATTCAGGGGTGTATACTGTATGGTCAGTATGAGATGCTCAGTCAGGGCTATGTGTCACTATGGCAGGTGTTTCCATTAAATATGCTTGTTGAGATAATTGGGTAGGTCGCCATTGGTATGGTGCAAATGGGCAGGGCCCTCACTCTAGGTTACGGTCAACCTAATGCATTTGGGGGCAAGATGATGTACATGCATCAGAGTGGTGGTACTAGACCCCACACCCCCTAATGATACTTATGTATATTTGTAAATTGTTGCATGGTATTGAGTAGTGTGTGTGTTTAATGAATGTACTCTTCCTTTTATAAAGCATAGTACAGACTGGACAATCAATTATTGAGGGTTAGTTCTGCGTACTGGTAAATGGTGATTACTAGCTCACGCCACCTTCCTTGAGTTAGCCGTACACTGCTCTGCAATGCTATCCTCTGAGAGTCAAGCGATACAATGGGGTGTTTGGCTCCCAGTGAAGGACAAATGCAGACATGTTATTTGCGTAGGCCTCACAGAAACTGCCTCGTTTTCCATAAGTCTCTAACAGAGCTGCCTTATGTTGCTGCTAGATAGCATTTTCTTTTTATACCAAAGTGAATATAAGATTATTATTCACTATTGGCATAACAAGGGGGAGCACAGCCCTGGAGCCCTAAATGGACCCCCCGATGGGTGCATGCAATTAATAGAGAGCACTGTGGAAAGTAGAGTACACTCATCAAGGGTCCTCCAGTGATATCTTTCAGCAGGAGCAACTTAGTAGAAACAATGCCTCCACTGGCGATGGTAAGAGGATGGAAGGCCTTTGACACTCCAGTGGTGCCAGGCAGCAGTCTGAGAGGTACTCATACACCCAGTGTGCCTCCTAAGAATAAACACCTGATGCTCAGGAGGCCAGGAAATGATAGCGAGGTTAGAGAGGGCTAGTAAACAGCTTTGCATGGAGAGTGTAGGCAGCAGGTATGTCTCAGCCCTTCGGTCAAGACGGAAAAGCATTTAACCCCTATCATGAGGTAGGAGTCATGTTGGCCGCACAGACAGAATCCCGCGCTGAGAGTCTGACGAGGAGTGCATACTATCAAAGCACTCACATGCATGGCAATAATTTAGAAGAGGAAAGTGGGAGGTTTTTAAAAAAATAATCGGGAAAATGTTTTTCTCCCATTTACTTCCAATGAGGCCTGGATCAGGTCTATTGTCATGTGTGGGACTTGCAAGTGTGCTGCCACAGGATCATATATCAGAAATGTAAATATACTTTTTTTTCTGTACCTGTCAGGAGCACAGAGAAAGCGCTGTGAAAGGCAGAGAGAATGTGGCAAACATGTTGTCTGACTCACACAAGAGCCGTCCCTGTAGGCAGAATCCCTTAGTCCTGGCTTTTTGGGCATCCGTGCTAAGCATGCTGTAATATCTAAGGCCATACTTTAATTCTAAAAATAAAACTACAGTGCTCACAAGGTATAGTGTAATAAACAGTCAGCGTTGGCTGAAGGAGTCGCACATGACATAAGACTACTTGGCAGCTTTTTCAAAATTTAGACACAAGGCAGATGGGGCATTATGGTACTTTATCGCTCGCTCAAGTACAGTTGAGATTTCCTCTGTGCCCAAGACCAAAATGGTTATAGATATGGACAAACGGAAGCCCACATGTCCAGGGTTGTGGGCCCATGTTCGTTCAAGCTCCTAATCTGCACTGACACATACATGCCAACAGCTTTGGAGACTCCCGATTCTGAATACATAAATGGCATTATTTTAGATGTCTCCATCTTGAAATGGCCTCTGCTTCATTAGAAGTCAATGGGAAAAAACTTTTGCTCGATTGTTGTTTTTAAAATCTCCCTCTTTGCTGTTCTAAAATGTTTGCATGTAAGTAACATGCCGTACTTTTACTCTCCCTATTTGTCAGAAGTACTGCGAGGTTGGCAAACACTCACCAAGTATTCAAAGACTATTCTAGAGTAGTAAACCCTCATCTCTTCTATTATTTGGAGGGTATTTCTTATGTGTATCTCATCAGTCTCGGGAGCCAACACAGACAACTCCTTCCTCTGATGTGAGCAGCACTCACCCGTTGCAGGATCCGCAACAGGTATAGTATATTAATTTCTGCTCTGGAGAGGCCAGGGATCGCTGGTGGGACTGAGGCTCACACGTCAGGTTTTTTTGGGGTATTGGCTAGACAGTGCATGTACTGTCTCGAAGAGACTGCTGTACTGAATATGTGGGCCTCAGCCCACCCACATGCTTCCCATTTGCTCACTCCATTGTCTGTCTCATATTCATTGTCACCATTTATTATTATTATTATTATTCCGAGTTTTGTATAGCGCCTGGTTACCAATAGGCATCCCCGCGCTTATCAGAACATAACACAGCTACAAGAATGCAAGGATTAAACAGAGAACAAAAAAGTTTTTAAAAGTTTACGAAACCTGAAGAGACTGGCTTCGGAGCGCAGTTGTAGGGGCAGTGAGTTCCACAAGGAGGCCACATTTATTGAAAACCATTTGTACCTGGCATTCATTGTAATGCCTCTTTTAGTATTTAGCCCTCCCCCAGTGCATGGACCAAGTACTTAAAAACAACCACTGCTCCCGCTTTTACAACCACTTTTGGACCTACATTTTTCAATTCTTTTTCAGCACTCTACATAGAGCTCATGCTTTATAGCTCCGTCTCCTCCCACCCACCCTCATGCCCCGTCACTGATCACCCCCTCCCCCAACCGTCACTGCTTTTCCCTTTGTTGCACTTTCCCTGTTTCCTGCATCTCCCTCCCGCCACTGCTTGTTCCCTTGCACCTCCTCCAATCCTGGGGTCTGTCGAGAGAAGGGAAGTTTGTCCAAGGCCAGGCACATAGTCTAGGAATGATGTATCATTGTTGGTATGTTTCCTTTATATGTGATCCTTGCCCAGAGTCAGCTTTGGAATGTAGACTGCAATGATACTTACTGGGCATTTTCTTAATAAGCGCATGGGATTTGAAGGATCTTCATACTCTTTGCTCATTCGAGGTGTGCTAGCGTACCGCTTTTTATATTTCCAGGTGTTTCAAGGTGCTATGAGCTTTTGTGTATATATGGTGCATAACATAGGGAGCTCTGGCATGTTTTCCCATTACGTTTCTGAGTGATTGTATATTTTTCACAGCTTTAATGCTTAGGTCTGTAGTCTCTCGTATAATTTTCTCCACTCATGAAATGGGAGTGCCTCTGGGCTCTTGCCCACTTGCTTTCGTTGGACTATAGATTGTTAACTTGTTTAATACAGTAGACGCCTGTGGAGCATCTAGCTGCGCAGCATCAGCAAGAATATGTTAACTATCAGCTGTTGGCTGTGCTTTCGGGGCAGAGGATTCATCTTTATCTAATGGGGAGAGTGAAACGTCCTAAATGTGACTATTGTGCTTCCCATGGAGGTGTTGCCACTGAGTGTTCATCTGGAGAGCTTTGTTGCATTTCCTTATTTTTTTCCTTCTCCGAAAAAGAAGCTGAAGAGCCTTTAATACCTGGAGGCAGTTCATTTACTGATGCCAGAACAGGGTGATCCTGCAAGTTCCGATTCATGTACTAATACACTGGACAAATCGGCATCAGAACGTTTGTTTGCAGATGCAGGAGGATGGCTGTGATCTGTCTACATCCTTTTCTTTTTCAGGGTAGGTGTGCGCTGATCACCTGACTGTCTAATCGAAGATGTATTATGAACAGACTCAAATGCCCTTACTTAGCACAGCGAATGTGTTTCCAACTGACCCTAAAAGCACCGCCACTTATGGCCATTTCTTTCAAAATCCCAGACCTATGGAAGTCCCGCTCCTCTGCTCAGGCAGAGGAGCGTCGCCCCACTGAATTTCAGCACTGCAAAAAGGAAAAATAAAATGATAATAGTGCAATGTTATTATCATTTAATTTTTCTGTGCTGAGGCAGTTTTGAGGGGGGCAAAGTAGGGGGGAGTGTTGGCCCTCTCCAAGTGTGCATGACTGTTTGGCTGACCGTCCTGGGCCGGCCAAACAGTCATGCACACTTTACATGTTCTCCACTAGCTGTATTCTACAGCCTGGGTGGAGAACATGCTTGGGCTCCCAGTCACTGTGTGAGCACCTAACCATGGTGCTCAGACCAATCTTGACGCTGCTGTCATGGTGACAGTAGCATTGTGATTGGCATAGGGAAACCTGGGTGCGTCCTGCTTGCGATTCACAAAGAAGGAAGAGGAGGGAGGAGAGGTGGCAGCCGGCAGATAAGTGATTTCTTTTTTATAGCCCACTCTCAGTTCACTACTTCTGCCAGGGAGGGGCTGCCACTGAGTTCTGGGTTTATGCAGTGGTCAAAGTGGGAAAAAAGTAGATCTGTGGAGAATCAGAGGGAGGAAATAACTTGAAGATTGGGTCAGTGGGTGGAGTAAGAAGTGCCGCCAGAAAGAGCAAAAAATCCCAATTTACAGTATTTGTTTGGCATTTCACATTGTGCATAAAGCAGAGAGACCATGAATTTTGTGCACATAGGGGCATATTTTCAATAACGTGGCAAAGCGTATCGTTAAACCAAGAAGGCTAACAACACGCTTCATCCCTTTTAAATGCAGGGCTGCACCATATTTAATAGAATAGGGTGCAGCCCTGTGTTTCCCCTTGCACTGGCGCCTACTTTAGCTGCCTAGCACCAAAGCAGACACCCATACACCATAGTACAAGGGTGCCTGTGTTGAGGGGAAGATTGTTTATGTGCAAGAAGGGGGACCTGCACATAAACAATCTTTCAGTGCCGTTTTGTAACTTCTATGTGTGCTACTTAATACGGCTCACATAGAAGTTATAAAATGTCTTTTTTTTTAATGATTGTTTATGTGCAGGAATGGATACCTTCCTGCACATAAACAATCATAGGCAATTTGCTGTACCCATGTGTGCTGCACAAGGTAGCATTCATGGAAACAGCAAAAACTGGAAGAAATAAAGCATTTAGTCTTGTTTTGCCTGTTTAAGACCCGGTTTTACCTGGTCTTAATTTTGGCGATGCCTCCAATTTATGCAACCCTTGTAAATAGGGGGCAGCATCAAAATCAATAGGTGTTGCAGTGGGACGCCCACCGCAACACCCATTGCCCTTCCCTTTCAAGTTAAATACAGCCTGAAAGGGTGCCTTATTTACAAGGCAGCGTTAAGACACATTAAGTGGCTTAATGCGGCCTTGTAAATAAGGTGAGGCCACTATCGCCATCACAACATCACTGAAAGTGACGCTGTGGTGGCGATAGGTGCACTAGGTTACTCGTTGCTCAGTTATTACCGTCCTGGTTAGTGCCGGGTGCCTCTTGAAAGCACCTCTTGGTGCTATACAAGTGTAAACGCTTTATCTCGCAGCAGTCGGCGCCGCTCCGAGGGCTCAGACATGATGCAATGCTGTTGCAATGCAATGCAAACCCTCACTTAATCTAACCCCCACCCCAGACCCGCTTGAGGGCGTCCCTCACGCCACTCCTATAATCTGTCCCTGCTCTTTCTGACTGTTGCTGCCTACCTCTGTCTGTCCTTCCCTCCTCTGCCTGCCAGGCTTTCTCTCATTCGCTGTATGCATGACTCCCTCCCTGCCTGCCTATCTGCCTGTGCATCTTCCTTCATGTTACCCCTTTCTGTATATTTAGTTAGTGACTCCCTCCATGTGCACCTTCCACCTTTGCTGCCTGTTTTACTTTTCTAAATGGCTTAATGTCATCTATCTATCTTCTTATTTGCTTTGGTCTTGCCCGAAACTGCCAATCTCGGTCCCCACTATCTCTCCCTCACTGTGCCGGTCTTCTATATTATACTTTCCTATAACAAGCATTAGAACAGGCACGAAGAGGTTGCCAGCATTACAAAGTCAAAAATAACAGAAGACATGTTTATGTTAATTGTTTTTTAATAGGGTTGTTCAGTGGTAGATAATGTATTCTTGTTATTGTTAACTGCCAAGTACATCCGATCGTGCCTTGCACTTTTTCTGTACGTGTGTAATACTCTTAAATGTGCATTTTAATGAAGAGCATCGTGGGTGCACAGCACAGAGCAGGGTGTGTTTCTAGTGAGTGAATCACTGTGCAGTCAGGTGGGGCCGTCTGTTCATCCTGTTCACTGTCTCTGAGACGTCTGGACTCACACGAGCCTCTCTGCTGGTGACTCCCCCAGTGAAACACAATGAACACACATTCCACCTCAACGTGTGCTGTATACCTACTTTATATTAACTCACGTGCAGCATGAGCCGGCAGCTGCCTCCATTGCTCAGGGGGTTAGAGCAGTGGTCTTGAAGACCAGGGGTCTTCAAATCTCACTGGGCCCTCACCTATTTTTTTTTACACTATTTTCTATTCCAATTCAGAATTTGGTTCAATGGCATAAGATTAATAATTTCAGTGCCGTTTCTTTTATATTACCAGTGTGATTCAGCAATAAAGAGAAAACTTCTCTCACACACCAGGCCTCTGTCAGGTGACCCGACAACCACAGCCTGTCCACGAGAACCTAAAGCTCCAAGAGGACATAAAACACATCACACACCAAGCACCACAACCTAACAAGCACAGCTTGAACACAGGATATTTGTGTCACACGATATCCGGCAGTGGCAATCACGAACCCCTGAAAACGCTTAGAAGAAAGTTAAAACTTACAAATTACGAGAACTCTGACCTTTTCTAGTTTAGCTCGTGTGTGGTCTACATTTGTCAAGCTCATCGCTAAAGGCAGATTAGCTGTACTAATGAGCATTTTTTAAAGAAATGGGTGGCAGCTGTGGCTTTCGCTACGAGGCAGCAGCGACACGCAGCTAGATCTCAGGTGTGAGGGGGGGGGGGGCGCTGATGGACACCTGAGAGCCCCGCAACTCCTGCTGCTGTGCTTCACAGCCATGGGAAGGACATGCGCCGTGCCAAAGGCAGTGAGAGGCACCCCACCAGGATGACCGGCCCAAAGAGGCTTCAAACACGGAGCAAGCCCAGTCCAGGCCCGACTCACTCCTCCAGCCGCTGATAGCAACAGTCATCAAGGCTCCGCACCGAGTGGCGATAATGGTCACGGACACCACAGGCCTCCTGCCTTTCCCTGCAGTTCATAAATGCGAGCGGAGCTTGTGGTATGTGGTGCGAGCATGGGTCACGGTGCCCAAGGCCTTCAACAGGATCAGTCTCACCCCACGTCCGACGGCGGCAGGAACAGTACCTTCCCTGCGCCAAAAGCGGCGTCAGAGGAGGACCACTGTGATTGGCTGTCAGCGTCACGTGCTTTTCAGTGCATGTTATACACACAATTCACCGTATCCAATTCATTCACATCCTTATCCAGTTCATTCAGCATTCTATGTATCACAATGTGATTCATATCCGATTTCAGTGATGCTCATATTCATTTCAAGAACAGTGTTATTTGCCTCACTGTTATTTATATCAATTTCAAGAGTTCTTATATTTAAACCATTCTGTAATGTTCATTTTTTAATTTATTTTTAAATGAGCCTTTGTGTTATATCAAGTCTATACAAAACAGTACTCTTGCCTACAGTAAATGACAGCACCTTAACACATGGGGCAGCATATATTTTAATAGATTAACAGTCCAGCAGTTTCCCTCTATACTCAGAATTATTTTTTTCATATCAGGATGGCGCCTCCAGAGCATAATTGCATTCATGAATGCTGAAATGAGGCCGAGATGGCACTTCAAATACTATTACATTTGGAGCTTTTGTCCGAGAATCAGTGTGTATACACATTCCCATAATGCCTCCATCCCTCCCCAATTTTACTCTTTGGGGACTCCACATCCTAGCTGCCATCGCTATAGGAGGCGCGCACCTGTATCTGCGACTAGGGGTAGGAGCCTATCTAGCGCTTAAAGCAATCCCAAACTCCCGCAGCGCAGGCCGGGGACGGGCATGTCCTATGCCTAGTCAGAGCCCGGAAGAGGCTGTGACCACCCTCTGACATTGTGATCCTGGGGTCAGTGCTCTCTCATATTGTACTGGAGAGATGAATAGTTTGAATCTGTTAACATGTTTGGGTATAGCTCTACCCTGGTTTCTATTCTTTGGATGCTGCCTCTGGTGATCTTGAGGTTTTGATAATGCCAAATTACAATGGGCAAAAGCAAACCCCAGGAGGTTGAGGCGGAAACACCTTCTCCCTTTAAGAATACCAGCATCAATAAAATGTTGCAGAGGGCTATGGGGATAATTTCCACAGAAATAGCCCTGCCTGAGAGGACATTGTCTCTGGGAATCCCAAATGATTCAAGCTTGGACGGCTCCTTATCATACAGCGCAATTGGTACAAATAGTGCAGTGGACCATTTGGGGTTGGGTAACAACCAAGCCAGTGATGAAGAGGCAAATTCGGCTCCTAATCCAACAGGGGCACACCTGAAAGTTACATCTCGACCTTCTTGAGCCACCAAACGACGTAAACAGCAGCACACATCTCCGTTCCCTCTAGCCCCTGCTAGCCCATATGCTGACTTGAACATTATTGACCCTTATAATTCCAGCCTAGAGGGGACCATGCTTACACCTCCTTGGGCTGTGGACCTCACAGAGTCTTGTTTTGGAAAAATTAAACAATATCTACATAAAGAACTTTCGTCATTGACAGTGCAGTTGGAGGCCATCGAAAGGGGTCTCAATTGCATTTTATCCCAACAAAAGCAAGTTATAAGTTCAATAGCAGTAGCAGAGAATGGTGGCCAGGTTATGACCTCCAACTGCCAACTCAAACTGTTTAAGGACTTTAGCACCATCCACACAGCCACTTTATCTAGAGATGCTGTAATTAGCCATGGTAAAGGGACTGAGGTTGCGGGTACTTTGCACACATCAAAAGCGTTAGGAGTTAATAAGGCCTTGTTGTCCTTTAGGGGAGGGGTGTGGTCTCACGGCTAGACTGACGACCTAGGAGCTGGGAAACCAAGGTTCGAGGCTCGGGGTCGACTCCACATCCTGTGATTCTTGGCAAATCACTTAATCCCTTAATCTCACCATGCCTACCAAAAACATAAATGTGTCCTGGTGTATGTAAGTGATGCTCATGTAAAGCTCTCCAATACATTTGGGTCAAGTTTGCGCGATATAAATCTGCACACAAAAAAAAACACTGGCGCTGCGGGGATACAGCCACCTATGCTAAATACCCCAGCATCCATACTGAAGCAACCAGTGACCGATCTCACCACAGCATCTTGCCCATATGTACTTGTTTTGGTAGGAGTTCCTGAGTTGAATGTGAATTAATGAATCAGAAGGAGGGTCAGGACTAATACATGTTTAAATTGGCTGGCCCAACATGGGAAGTTCCCCTATTACATGGCTACTGAGATTTTGCTCACATGGAGAGTGGCACGGTTAGGGTCGGGATCCAAGGATCATTGTAGTGATTGTATAATTATAAACTTCAAATCCACACAAGGTAGTGCAGAGGTTATTTGGCCTGCTTCCCTGACTCAGAAGAGAGTCTATGATTCAGGTATTCCAGCTGGGGTATTTTTATAAACCATCTTGTGTTAGGGAATGTGATAATTTTGCACAAAAAAGGACATGTCTTCGCATTGGCCCTGTAAGGACTCCCATTGAGCATGTGATAAGGCCTGTTGGTTTTACAGTTCCCACCTCAAATTGTTTTGGTGCCATGGATGGGATGGAGTAACTAGCCCTTGACAGGAACGGGTCTCCCTCATTATGCTCTCCATTAGGGAAGGGCAGGAGAACTATCCAAGGTGATAGGGCACACTACGATGACGAGGGCGAGTCACGGTTGGAGTTCGCCTGCTAGGCTCTCGCCGTCAGGTCAGTCAAGTTATGAAGGTTTTTGACAAAAATTCTCCAATGATCTCAAACTTCTGAATCTTCTTCCAAGAAGATCCTTTCGTGGGTCCAGTGGGTCCTTAACAACAATCCAAGGCTCCAGAAGCTCTGGAACCTCATCCTTCTTCCCTCATGCTCCCTTCATTTGTCCTCACCTTTTACCCCTAATCGCTCATTCTATATCTCTAGGATTTCAGCTTTTCTTTTTGCTTTGCGTGATAAGTGCAATTGGCAAATGATGATGTCCTAAAATATTCACCACCCTGTCTATTTTAAGGCAATCTAATACCTCACACCACATGCCTCTGTTCTTATTCCTCATTCCTTATCACTCATCCATATATCCAATTTCCTTTGACCTCATGACTCAGTGATCACCCTTTCTTTCATCAAACCTCTCTCCTTAACCCCCATTCTCCACTTGTCACCATTCAATTCTTATGTATCAGCTCTAGTACTTCACCTCATCCCACACTCTTCTACTTTCACACCTCATACCTCACTCTTCATCTCTCATTCCTCATCTCTCACTGCACATTCTTTTCATTTTCACCTCTTTATTGTCTATGCCTTACTTCAGATTTCTCATCTCTCAATCTTCATCTCCCATTGCTCAATTCTCAGTCTGAACTTATTGCTTTTCATTTCTTGCTTCCTGTC
Source organism: Lissotriton vulgaris (assembly GCF_964263255.1). Classification (NCBI taxonomy): domain Eukaryota; kingdom Metazoa; phylum Chordata; class Amphibia; order Caudata; family Salamandridae; genus Lissotriton; species Lissotriton vulgaris. Next base: position 221,890,762 of record NC_141696.1, on the reverse strand, counting down.
CCTCACCCCTCGTTTCTCTTTTTCCACTTTTCTTTCTTCATCATGAGACATTCACTTCTCTTGTTTTCTTCCTAATACCTCAACGCTTATGCCTTACTCCTTGTGCCAGATTTCTTGTCCCACACTCTTCACTTTTTTCACTGCTCGGGCCTCAACCCTCAGTCATCATCCGACACCTCTCACCTCTCAACCTTTGCACCTCATTCTTTAGCTCTCTTCTCTCACTGCTTTTCCTACACTTCTCTCTTACTCTTCATCCTTTACTCCTCACTCATTCCCCCTTTCCCACCATAACCTTTCACACCTCTGTCTTAATCTCTCACTCACAATTTCTCACTCTTTAACTTTCATCCCTTACTCCTCATTCCTCATCCTCACTCTTTATCCTTGGTTTTGTATTCTTACTCTTCAGTCTTCATTTCTCAGCCTTCACTCCAAATCACTCATCCCTCACTTCCCATTTTTCACTACTCATCTCTTGCTCCTCATACCTCATGCAGTATTCCTCATCTCACACTACTTACTCTTCATGCCTTAGTCTCAGTCCTTCTCCCCATCCATCACCCCTTCATTTCTGATCTCTATCATCCCTGATTTACATTCTTTCCTCCCATGAGGACTGCCCCTGTTACATGTGTTCTTACCCCAGATGTTTTATTTAAAGTGTCAAATGTCTGCTTTTCTATAAAAGTGTTTGATAGAAAATCATACATTTGAGGTGAGCAAATTTAGAGTGTCGTTAGTGTTGAGGGTGCTCTATACAGGAGCTGCTTTCCACCTAAACTTGAGAACTACTCAGAGTTCTCTGCTTCTTTTTTGCACAATTTATGTGTCACTCTCAGCCTGAAAGGGTATTGTTTTGACTTATACTGGGTGTACCTTGTGTCTGGAGAAAGCTAAACCTCCCTGAAGAGCTGTAATGACAGCGAAGCACGTGTCAGGGGTTGCTTTTGTTAATTTCAGGTGGGCTTGGTTGGTATTTTGCCTATTCAGAGCTGTACTACTGCGCCTGAAGTGGTAAAAGGCTTTTGTCATTTTACAGCTCGTCTTGGATAACACTGTGCTAGTCCTATGTTTAAAAACACTGCTGTAGAAATGGCAAAAGCCTTTCAGGCTTATTCATGACGCCGAAATCGGCTCGCAAAGGGCCAGATTCTGAGAATCTGGCCCTTTGCGAGTGCGATTTTTGCATTTGGGATTCATCATCCCAAATGCAAAAATCGCTATTTGCTCTATCGCATATTTGCGAGGAATTACATTTAAGGAATCTCTATTTGAGATTCCTTAAATGTAATTCATCATCCATTTTTCAATTGCGAAATCGCAATTTCGGGCCGCAATTTACCGCGAGGTCAAACCTCGTGGTAAATTGCGAAAACTCAGAAAAATGCATTTAAATGCATTTTTCTGAGTTGCATGTTACACACACACATGTCCTTTGGACATGTGTGTGTGCAACACCTGTGTAATTATTCATTGCAGGGGTGCTACAGGGTGTCCTTTGGACACCCTGGCATCCTTGTAATCGCAATCTCATTTGCGATTAGCTAATTGCTAATCGCAAATAAGGAATGACTCCCCATGCATTCCTATGGGCCTTTTGGCCCATAGGAATGCATGGGGAGTTATTCCTTGCCCTACAAGAAAGGATCAACACCAACGTACTCAATAGCAAAGAACTTTTTGCCAAACCCAGCACAGAGGCAGGAGACAACCCACCCTCCCAAGACCTCTGCAACAACCACAGCACCTTCTTTGACTACAAGATTAAGGAGATATATGACAGCTTCAATACCCAAGACCCCCTCCCCCCACCGGCAACCACTGCACCCAATGACACCGGACCCCAGCAGACCCGGCTCAGTTGGACTCCCCTCATTGCTGACAACACCCTCAAGACCATGAAGTGCATTCTTTCTGGAGCCCCCTCGGGCCCCTGCCCGGACCACATCTTCAACAGAGTCACCACCTCCATTGCTCCAAACCCTGCTGCACCATCAACTGCTCCATCAACTCCACCACCTTCCTGAAAGACTGGAAACACGCAGAGATCAACCCCTTGCTGAGGAAACCCTCTGCCGACCCGAAGAACCTCAAGAACTACAGACCCATCTCTCTGCTCCGTTTCTCAGCCAATGTCATCGAGAAGGAAATCAACGTCCAACTTTCTGAATTCATTGAAGCGAACCACATCCTGGACCTCTCCCAATACTGCTTCTGAAGCAACCACAGCACGAGGCCGCCCTACTTGCAGCCACAGATGACGTCTGCACCCTCGTCAACCGAGGTGAAACTGCAGCCCTCATCCTCCTGGGCCTCTCTGATTCCTTCAACATCATCTCCCACCACACCCTATCCACAAGACTCCACAAACCTGACATCCGCGACAAAGCCCTGGAATGGATCTGCTCCTTCCTCATTGGCCAAACACAAAGAATCAGACTACCACAGTTGCACTCTAAACCCACAGAGACCATAGAGCTCCTCCCTGAGCCCCACTCTCCATGAGCCCCACTCTCTTCAACATCTACACGGACCCACTCACAGCCTCCATCAGGAAACACATTCAACATCTTCGCCTATGCCAATGACACCCAGCTGATCCTCTCCCTCACCAACAAACTCACTCCGCCTGGGACAACTCCTGGTGGCCCACAGACCTTGGATCCCCCCATGCCTACAGACCTTGGATCTCCCCACGCCCACAAACCTTGGATCCCCCCACACCCACAGACGACGCATGAAACCTCTGCATCATTCTGGACTCCAGATCAACATAGTCTCATCATCCTGCTTCCACATGCTACATTTGCTCCGAAAGATCTTCAAGCGGATCCCCCCCAGTCCAGAAAGATGGTCACTCACACACTCATCACCAGCAGACTCAACTACGGCAACACACTCTACGCCGGCATTAATCAGAAACTCCTCTGCGGAACATTCAGAATGCCTCCGCCAGACTCGCCCTCAATTTCCCCCGCCACAGCCACATCACTGGCCACCTGAGACCTCCACTGGCTCCCAGTCAACGAAAGAATCTGCTTCAAGCTCCTCCTACAAAGCCCTACACGGCATGGGACCTGCAAACCTCAACCATCGCCTCGCATTAAACTCACCCACCAGACTCCTCCGCTCTGCCCAACTGTGACTGGACCACGGCCGGAGGACGATCCTTCTACTACCTTGCAGCAAAGACCTGGAACACCCTGCATTTCCACCTCAGGTAATCATCATCACTGCCTCAATTCAGAAAGGACCTCAAGACATGGGTCTTTGACTGAACCACAGTGCCTTCTACGGATCAGCAGTCCCCCCTACTAGTGCCTTGACACCATTACGGGTGAGTAGTCGCGCTGTACAAGTCACATGATTGATTGATTGACTCGTGTCAAGGGTTGCTTTTATTCAATTCAAAGCTGTTACACAGTGCCTGGAATGGTACAACACTTTGGTTATTTTATTTCTTGGCATGGATGGCACTAGCTAATCCTGTGTCTAAAGACTTTGCTGTAAAAATGACAAAAGACTTAGGGCCTGATTACAAATTTGGCTGTCCAATGGACTGCCAAACCCATGTGGCAGTGCGGCTATCGGAAGTCCTACTGCCATATTATGAGTTTGATGGTCGGACCGCCGTAGGACCGCTGTTACCACAGGGTTACAAGATCCCTGTCAGTCTTGCAGCATCTGAGGCCCGCAATCTGCTGGTGGTGCCGCTGCGGAACCGCCAAGCATATTACGAGATTCCTGACCGCTACAGATTTCATGGCAGTAAGCCCACTATGAAAAGTGTAGTGGTGTAGGGGGTCCTACATGGCCCTCTGTTGCCTCTGGGCCAGGAGACACATGCAGGGGGGTAGTAGGTTTGCACCCCTGTCTGTATGCACTCCGTGTTCCAGCACAGCATGGACTTCACAGTCCATGCATGCTGGAAAGTGCTGTGGTGGTTGCATGCTGCCTCCTTTCTAAGGCTCACATATGACGCTTTGATAGGCACCCCCATGGGCCGGCTAGCTGCCGCAGGACTGCCTGACATGTATTTCAATCAGAATATGGTGGGCAGCTAGACGGCGGGTTTGGTGGTCTGGGAGTATGGCGCTGGCGTGGCAGAACACTTCAAGACCGCCAAACTTGGAATGAGGCCCTTAGTCACTTTATAGCTTGGAGTGGATGGAACTGTACAAATCCTATACTTAAAAACTTTGCTAGAAAAATTGACATTTGAGGTGAGCAGGTTTGGGGGTGTTGTAGAGTGCTCCATAGAAAGGAACTGCACTCCATGTAAACTTGGGAACTACCCAGAGTTCCCTGGTTCCTCTTTTGTATAATTTGAATGTCTGACTAAATATCGAAACCAAAAATATCGACATACAAAAATATCGGGACAAAAATATCGAAGTCAAAAATATCGGAATCCTATCCCTAACAAGGTAAGTACAAAAATATCGAAAAAATAATATCGTAGTACAAAAATATCGAAATTAAAAATATCGTTTTTTAAAATGTATTAATAATAATGTTAAAATAATTATAAAATACATATAATGTTACAAATATTAAATACAAATATTAAAACATAATTAAAAAATTAAAACTAATACATATACATTTAAAATAAATTAAAAACTTAATAATTTAATGTAATTTTATATTTTGTAATTTCATTTAATTGATTTAATTTAAATTTATTTAATTTTTACCCTGTACGACTGTACCCCAAAAACCCAAAACTGACCCAGAACCCTAAAAATACCCCTTTACCCAAAAACTGAAAACTGACCCTAAACCCTAAAAATACCCCTTTACCCAAAAACTGAAAACTGACCCTGAACCCTAAAAATACCCCTTTACCCATGAACTGAAAACTGACCCTGAACCCTAAAAATACCCCTGTACCCATGAACTGAAAACTGACCCTGAACCCTAAAAATACCCCTGTACCCATGAACTGAAAACTGACCCTGAACCCTAAAAATACCCCTGTAACCATGAACTGAAAACTGACCCTGAACCCTAAAAATACCCCGGTACCCATGAACTGAAAACTGACCCTGAACCCTAAAAATACCCCTTTACCCATGAACTGAAAACTGACCCTGAACCCTAAAAATACCCCTGTACCCATGAACTGAAAACTGACCCTGAACCCTAAAAATACCCCTTTACCCATGAACTGAAAACTGACCCTGAACCCTAAAAATACCCCTGTACCCATGAACTGAAAACTGACCCTGAACCCTAAAAATACCCCTGTACCCATGAACTGAAAACTGACCCTGAACCCTAAAAATACCCCTGTACCCATGAACTGAAAACTGACCCTGAACCCTAAAAATACCCCTGTACCCATGAACTGAAAACTGACCCTGAACCCTAAAAATACCCCTGTACCCATGAACTGAAAACTGACCCTGAACCCTAAAAATACCCCTGTACCCATGAACTGAAAACTGACCCTGAACCCTAAAAATACCCCTGTACCCAAAATTAATTAATATTATTTAATTACCAATTAATTATTAATTAACAATAACAATAAAGTAAATATATTAGCACATTTGCTGTAATTAATCTAATTTAAATATTAATATTATTTTGCACAATTAATTAATTAAGAATAACAATAAATTATATATAAAAATTACTATAATTAATTTTTTAAATAATTAATAATAATTAATTACCAACTAATGAATCATTATAAATATGAAAAAAATTATAATAATTAATTAAGTAATTAATAGAAATTAATTACCAATTAATTATTAATTAAAATATATAAAAACATATATCAATTAATTAATTATTATTAAATTACTTCCCACCCTATTCCCCTATAAACCCATAACCCGCTACAGAACATATTTATCAATTAATAAATTAATTAAAAATAATTTAAAATTAATTCTCAATTAATTAATTAATAATTCCTAATAATTAATAATTAATTTAACATAATTAAATTACTTCCCACCCTATTCCCCTATAAACCCACAACCCGCTACAGTAGTAAAACACAATATTTAATAAAATAACATTAAAAAAAATAATAAAACATAATTAATACAATATAATATACACTAAATTTATTTAAAAATAGATATTAGTAACATCAAAGTTATTAATTTCGATATTATTAACATCGATATTTACAACTTCGATATTACTGATATCATACCAATATCGATATTTAGACTGTCGATATTACTTACCTTCGATATTTTTGTATATCGATATTTAAACTTCGATATTTTTGCTTATCGATATTAAAAAATCGATATTTTGTCTGTGTACCGTATAATTTAGACAACCTGAAACAATAAAGATATATACATATGTGTGCACGCCCATGTATATGGATTTATATGTGTGTGTGTTTTCTTTTTATTTTGTACATGAGAAACCATTTTTTATTCCTTCCCTCCCTTTACATCTACCCCTTTCCTAAACCTGAAATCACCATTACCTCCCTTTATCTCTACCCATCTCTAAAACCAACAATTATTCTTACCTCCCTTTACCTTTAACCACCTTTACACCCTAAAATCATCCTTACCTCCCTTTATCTCTACGCACACATAAAAATCATGTTATTTACAAAAATACTTACCTATGTGATAAGTACGGCGTGACAAATGTAGAAATACTTACCTGCATTGCAAATAGATGCATGTAAAGGATGCATGATAAAGACTGGTTCCTTGTTTTATATTCTGTTAAATGTCTGTTATTAATTGTAGTTGATTCAATGTAGTCCTCATCATATCATTTCAGGCTATGTAATATTCATTTCAATATGTAATATTAATTTTAAAGCAAATCAACATAAGTTCATTGCAAGCCATATTCATTTGGACAGGGGTCATATTCATTTAAACATGGCTTGTGTTCATTTCGATATGTGGTTGTTAATTGCAAAGCATGTTACATTTATCTCAAATAGTTTCATATTCAGTCAAAAAATGTCTTATTCCTTTTGATGTGGACATATTCATTTTAACAGGTGCCATATTTATTTCAAAGTGGTTCATATTCATCTTAACATGTGTCATATTCCTTTCAATGAATGTCATATTCATTTCAATGGATGTCAGATTCACCTTAACACTTGTCATAATCATTTTAACATGGCCCACATCCATCTCAACATAGGTCATATTCATTTCAATACATGAAATATCCTTTTTGATGTATATCATATTCATTTCAAAGCATAACAGATTCAGTTTGACAAGTTTAATTTTATTTTCGCTGTTGGTCATATTCATTTTAAGACATTTTAAATCAATTTCAGTGGGGATCATAGTCATTTCAATGCATGTCCTATTCATCTTAGCATATATCATATTGCTTTCAATGGATGTCTCATTCAAAATAACATCTTATATTAATTTTAACATGAATTATATCCATTTCAACACGTATCATAATCATGTCAATGTGTATCAAATCACTTTTAAAGCAAGCTGTATTCATTTTGATTTTACTCTTATTCATTTAAAATCATGGCAAATTAAATTCAATAGACCTCATATTCATTTCAACGTATTTCATATTCATTTTAACATGTATCATATTAATTTGAATATGTAGCATATTAATTTCAATGCATGTCATATTAATTTTGACAAAGGTCATGAGAATTTCAGCTTTGTTCATACTCATTTTAAGGCATGTTAAATTCAGTTCAATGGGGCTTATATTTATTTCAACACAAGCCATATTCATTTGAAATCATCTCCTATTCATTTCTGTATATCTCATATTCATTGCAATGTAGGTAATATCCATTTCAACTTAATTTATATTCATTGCAACATGTGTTACAACCATTTCAGTATATATTATAATTTCAATATGCATTATATTCTTTTCAGAATATAATATATTCATTTCAGTAACTTATATTCATTTCAATCTGTCATTTTCATTTCATTGTATGTCATATTCCTCTTGGCATATGTTAGTCATTTCAGGGAATGTTCCATTCTTGTTGATGTATATTGTATTTGTTTCACTGATTGCTGTATTGTTTATAGTGAGGGCCATATTCATTAAAGTATCATTGATGTATATTTCAATATATCTCTTATTCAATTCAGAGTGTGTGTTATCCATATTAATCGCTAAGTAGTATATTCACTCTGCCAGGTGTCCTATTTACCTTGACACATATTATATTCATTCTGGTGTGTGTCATAATCATTTTGCATCATGATATGCATTTCAGAAGGTGTTGTATATGGGGATCTGTAATTTTGACGTGAACGGCTTCCCATACCTTTTGATTTCCAGTGCGGCTTTTGCATTTATGTTCTGTAAACCCTGTTTGCCATTTCTACTAATCTTACCAATCTAATGTCACCCACGAAAGCATGTTATCATATACGTTCTACACCCAGTGCCACAGTTTGTAAATTATTGTAATGTTATCTTTTCCTCAGCTTTGGTGTGATGTACGTTCGGGCCCTTGATGTTAACACGGTGGGTACAAATTAAACAAGGGCCCATACACTTCTTTTGTGATTGTAGAAAAATTGATTGGGAACTGTTTGTTTCAAAGGTAGTTTTAATTAATCGATCTCTGATATTTCAGACTCCTGTTTAAATCATAATAACAGCTCAAATTCAGCAATATAATGTCAGAATTCATAAGAACATCCAGCCCCAGAAAAATCAGAAATCACCAATATGACTAGGCCCTTGTCCAATATAGTGTCCAAAAAGGTTTGGCTTGATCAGGGGAGAGCAGTGGAGGCTCAGGACAAAGGGAGGCTGGCACACAAGTCAATGGTATGACGCATGACCGACAAAGGCACTCCTGGTCAGGAAGACACTATACACATAGGAAGACTTTGGGACCGGAGGAGAGGCTTCAGGAGAAGAAGCCATGACCCCGAAACCGGTCCTAGGATGCTTGTTTCCAGTCCAGGGAGGACCTGGCTTGGCAGTTCGGGCTGGACTGTTTCCATGAGGCACAGGGTCAGACTGATTTGCATATGTCTGGGTTCAAACTGGAATGGCATGGTGAGCAAAAAAACGACGGATTTAGGCCCAGATCTCTGTACTGGGGTGAATGTATGACATTGTTCTGCATTCTGTCCTTCAACTGTGGTTTTTGCATTTGTCACCCCGAGTGGGATGGGTATGCTCAGACGTGAGTCCCATGCTCTCCACACCACTGGATTCAAGCAAGCCGGGCTGAAGACGGCTGATAGCCAGAAACCGGTCCTAGGATGCTTGATTCCGGTCCAGGAAAGACATGGCTTGGCAGTTCGGGCTGGACTGTTCCCATGAGGCACAGGGTCAAGGCTGATTTGCATATGGCCATTTCTGAACTGGGGTGGTGTGGGGTGCAAAAAAACGATGGATTTAGGCCCAGATCTCTGTACTGGGGTGAATGTATGACATTGTTCTGCATTCTGTCCATCAATAGTTCTTTTTCCTAATACCTACACCAGGCAATAGCTGTTGCTGAGTTATTGTCACAACCCTCAGCTTGCAGCTGTCTTCGTCATTGACCTTTTTTTGTTTTAGTCCTGGGGTAGTTTCACAGTTAGGTTGTTATATCTGGTTTTCCGCCTCCTATATGTTTGTTTACCAGACCTATGTTTCTGAAGGCCGTCTTCCTTCCTAGCCTCTCATGTCTGCCGCACTGCTTCTGTTCAACCTGAATTCATTTCAGCATTGTGAATTCCTTGTTTGGTTTTCCAGCTGTCTCGTGGTAGCCGGGGGACTAGTTAGAGTAATTGTTACTAATAGAACAGCTAAGAACCTTCTCTATATTGTGCATACCTTACCTCAATCTGTTTACTGTATTGTTATAACTAATTGTCAGTCATCCTTCATAACATTACATAGGGCTTGATTTAGATGTTGCCAGTAAGGGCACTCTGGTGCAACGGTGACAGATGATTCTTACCACCAACGTAATAGTCAGCCTACCAAATTTAAGAGCGGGCGGACTATAGTTTGCCGACCGCAGAGACTACTCCGTCTCAGCCGTGGCCAAACTTCTCAGATGGCCCGACCGAGTAAGGGCCATCACAAAATTGACTATCTGTTTGCCTGCCCAATTTAGAAGGGAGGATAAGTAGACATTTTTAGTGCCCGTCACACCCAGAAAAACCCTGGTGGTATGGCCAGAAAAATCATTAAAACGCCACACTTGCCATGGGAGATTCCAATGGTGAGAGGGTGGGGGCGTTTGTATTTTTATTTTCAAAAAGAAAGCCACGCTTCAGGAATTACTTTGTGAAAAAAAAAATATGTTTGATGGACGATTCTGTCATGTTGAGGGAGCCATGTGTCAAACTTAGATGAGCATTGACAGGACCCTCTGTGGTGGTGGATCCTGCCAGTGCTTATAAAATGACCGCCGGCTTGGCGGTCATTTCTAACTTTGTCAGGCAGGACCACCGTCAGGGAAACAGAGTAATTTGCTTGGTTGCTCTGACGGAGTTAACCCTGTCTGCCATTATGTAAATGTGGCCTATAGCACAGATGAAACCCAATTCTCTTAGCTGACTATCTACTAGCTCCATTCCTGAAGAGCCACTTCTCTCTCTCTTATGAGAAATTGCCCAAATTTGCCATAACATCAATGTAACAACTGATGCCATGTTAGTTTAGTTGACGCCATCTTGTTTGCCATGTTACATATAGTCTTCAAGGCCTCACCACTTCTGACGTACGTAGCCTACCTCTCTTGCTTGGCAGCACAAAATGAGGATTTTCAAGTCCCTAGGGCAGCATCTGAAAGTTTATATTACTGTATCTCTTTTCAAAGTATTTCTGCATTTTTCTCATGAGTATGCTGTACACCAGATATGATGTCAGGGTTTTCATTTCTGTGACCTGAAATCTACTGGTACCTTTATGCAAAAGTCTATACAAATCAGTGTATTGGTAAGGGGTTAGCATTCAAGTGCCTATTTCACTCTTCCTGTTTGTCCATCTGACAATGGGTGATACAAAACGTGTAATACACCTAACTGCTGAGCTAATTATTTCCAGAAACAGGCTTCAAATTGTGCACCCCTCTCACCAATAATAACCTCAGGCAATCTATGTAATTGGAAGCCCACCCTCAAAAAGGTCAATGTAACTTCAGGAGCAGAATGTACTTTACGTAACAGGATGTAATGGGCAGTTTTAGTGAAGTACTCCACTACAAATAAGATCATGGTACAATCTTGTGATCTTGCAAGGTCTACAATGATATGATGCTTATTGAAAGTCAAGACCAAGGTTGCTTAGGGCACAGTAAACGTTGAAGTAACCCATGGATTTGGCCTGATCGGACTTTGCTTGTGCACATACCACTGTCACTGGCAATATTACTCCCAATATATATTGATAAGGGAACCTTGTGTTCCAAGGTCTACATAAAATGACTGTGTCACTCGGGAATCAACCTTTCTCCAGCGTGCCCCACATTGAGCGTGCCATGGTCCCTATTTAAGAAACTCATTCTCCCTATACAATAACTCACCCTCTTCCAATCAGGTCGTCCTCTTCCCATCAGGTTGCACCTGGGCTTGCAAGTGCCACTCCTCAAGAGTGAGAGACTCCTTCTGGGCTTTGTAAAATACTGTACTGTCCAGACATCTATCCTTGAAACACTTTTGTTACTGAGGTTGAACCATGCTACCTTTTGCATCTAGACAGACCCCTCCCTTACTAAGATAGCCACTGGCAGGCTACTTAGAAGGGTCTGCTGTGGCAGGTCCACCCCATGTTTCCTTATGGTCTCTTGTGAACCATCTGTCTTGCAGCAGTTAATATGAAATGCTCCAGGTGGGTTGTCTGAGATTTAGTCGGACTGTAACCACCACAGTGAGCTCCATGTAGGTGTTCCCTGAGAGATAATACATGGAAAGATCATCTATCCCATCGACTTTAACAATTACAGTTTATCACCCATTTAGAAATATCTGCCAATAACAGTGAATGTAATGCGTAAAGATTAGGTGCCAATCAACCAGGCTAGCGGTATCTTTGAAGATTTTTTCCCACAGTAGAGGGCTGGGGTAAGCGAAGCGTTCCCGCTTTTTCCCACACTCTATATACAAGCCACACATAAGTAAAAACTCTCCATGTAAGTAATCTGAGTCTGAAACTTCTGGGCAGAATTCATGTTTCTTGTTTCTACCCATGCTTCATTGGAATGCTTCATGGGCTGAGAAGTTTTGATTGCACCCTGAAAGTGGAGAAAGCAGGAGTAGGTGATTGGTAGGGAGGCAGATGTTCCATAGCTTCTCCCTAAAAGCAGGGTGTACCTGGAAATTAACTTTCCTTACATATAAATCAACAATATTATCAAGCGCATAGCCTTGTTTACTGGGCATGTTCAACCACCCATTCATGGACCTCACACACAGAGGTTGTTAGTCTTTAACACAAGGGTTTGGTAAAACCTTGGGTACTGCCATGCTGAACTCCTTGAAAGCAAGAATCACTGCTTTTAGGACACAAATCCCCTGCACAGCTCTATAAAGCTGTACTGCCTCTGCCCTTGAATGCTTTCCTCCAGACAGCTCAATAATATTGTACTTGAAATGTACTTGAGATGCTACAGACCGTTTTGGAATTTGTCACCACTGGTGCCAGGACATCCAAGATTCCCCCTTTGCTAATAAGGGTGTCTACAGGCCCCTGAGGCCAGACTTTCAACTGGTAGGTAGTGGAGGTATAATGATTATAATCCAGAAACACATGGATTTTTACCTGTATCCCTGTGGGAACTGACTACCAGCACTCCATGGTGAATGGTCTGTCCAGTCTCTTGCAGTCATCATGCCTGGAACTTGTATGAAACATGTATGTATGTGTGTCTGTGCGTCTGTTAATAATGTGTGGTTAACGTGTGGACTGGATATAGCATGGTCCTTCCAGACTCCATGTTTATGCTGCACTAAATGGTGGTCAGCATTGCATAACCCATCTATGTCCATTTCAGAAATACCACCCTTCTTGTCCCCTCCATGAAACCCAAGTACCTTGCACATAGGGGGGAGTATCCAGCATATTTCCAGATTAGGCTTCCATATCTTAGGCATCAGCATCAATTAGTGAAATAGACTGTGCAAACTATACATCTTGCATAAACACTAAACTGGTTTTATTCCAAGAGTTAGGCATGTCTGCACAGTTGTCAATCCCCTTGATCAACCTTAAATAGTCCCTTTCTGAAGGTCTTATGAAACTTCTGCTGCAATGCATTTCCCCCAGTAGCCATCCAGCGTTGCAGCTTTTTGAATCCTGCTTGGACACCTGTTAGGGTAAATGGGTGTTTCAAAGTAGAGCTCTCCTCTCCTGATAATTGGGACATACATACCCCTTTAAAATATGTTTCCTTATCACTATCAAATCCCCAAGTATCTTACAAAATAGGGCCTGGTAGAATTATCTAAAAACTTCAACAACAAAGCACATATCTCAAATTTCAAAACGGTGTCCCTCAAGTATGCCTTTGCAACCCTGTCACTATAAAAGTTCATAGCGTGCGCCTGAATGGCAACTAGCTGCTTGTATACCTCTTCCTTACCTAAATTACTCTGCTTGATGCTTGATTGCAACTCCCTGAAGGAATTCCATTTCAAACAGTCTCCTCTCAATCTCTTCACTATTTTGTCGATCCAAGCAAGTACGGTGGGTGCGATAACTGAGTGTTGACCGTCTGGTCGCAGCTCTCAGAGTATGCCAGAGCCAGAGAAAGCAGGAGTAGGCGATGGGTAGGGAGGCAGATGTTCCATAGGTTCTTCCTAAGAGAAGGGTGCACCTGGAAATGAACTCTTCTTACATATAAATCAACTGTATTATCAAGCACAGAGCCTTATTTACTGGGTATGTGCAACCACCCATTCATGGACCTCACACACAGAGGTTGTTAGTCTTTGACACAAGGGTTTTGGTAAACCTCACACCTTGGAGATTGTCATACTGACCCTCTTGAAAGCAAGAATTACTGCTTTTAGGACGAAAATGCCCTGCCCATCTCCATAAAGCTGTGCTGCCTCTACCCTTGAAAGCTTTCCTCCAGACAGCTCAATAATCTTGTGACTGTACTTGAGATGCTACAGATCGTTTTGGAATTTTGTCACCTCTGGTGCCAGGACAACCAATTTTCCCCCTGTGTTAATATGGGTGTCTACAGGCCCCTGAAGGTGTCTTCAACTATTCTTTAACAGCAATGTATTCCTTAATAACTCATGGGACAGTAATAGAGATTGGACAAATGTCCAATTAAAGCGTGGGCTTTTAATCGGATAACTAAGGGTCTGATTTATATCGCCAAGATAATGGTATACCTGACAAATCTATATGCGGGTGTACCTTACGTTTAATCACAGTGGAGACAACTCCATCTTCACCATGATCAAACCCCTCTGACAGCCCTACGGAGTAAGACACGTTGGAGGCAGAGCTCTAATTCCACCCACCCAATTTAGATGGGTGGAGTTAGGGGTCAGTTTTCACTGCCCGTCGCTGCCAGGAAAACCCTCTATCAATCGATAGAGACTGACGATCAGAAGAGATCTTGGGATAATCTATGTAAGTGGAAATAAAGATTTTGAGCATAAAATCCTAATGTGGTATTCCAATAAAGAACTCAACTGGGATACATTGAGGTCATTCAATAGTTGTAGTTTGTTCTCACAAAGAAGATCTCATCCATCACACCAAGATACGCAGAGCAACTGTCACTCTTACAACCCCCTTGCACCCGCCCTCTTATGACATATATCATAATATACACCGCGTTCCACTAGGAGGATGGCAGAAGACATAAACTGTGTTCTATGATGGTAAAACCGCTCAAGTGCCACACATATATATTCAGAAAAATTGCTTGTAAGGCATCTAATAAAACTTCCAAACAGCATGTGTCTATTAAAAAAGTCCAGCTTTCCTTCAGCCCGCCTCTTAAAGATGCACTACAGTGGCTTAATCCTTCCTACTATGGGGTCTCTGCCTAGTACAATCAGTTGAAGGGCTCAAAACCACATTGAAATCTCCCCAGATGACTTAGAAAATTGGCTCCAATATTAAATTATGAAATATACCTGAATCATTTTGTTTACCTACATGAAGAGAGTAGATAACTACCTGCAGTTAATGTTTACATAACTTAGTCAATGCCAACCGACTATGATCATCTGCTTTAGTATCTCCCCCTGTCAAGTATACGCTTTACATAGTAGAGTAACTCCTCCAATAATTACATTTTCAGTGTTATGTTATGTTATTTGTTATTTTTATTTGTACCGCGCACAGCTGCCCCAGCAAAGGGGCGTCCTGGCGCTTTGAGAAGGTAAACACAACACAGCATTAAAAGCGGGCAGAAAGGAGAAGAGACACAACAGATGAGCTAAACAAATAAAAAGGTCTTGATAGCCCGTCTAAACTGAAGGAGCTCATCGATGGCCCGGATTTGTGGAGTAAGAGAATTCCACCAGCTTGCTGCCAGGACTCGAAAGGAGCGGCCACCAATTCTGCTCAACTTAAAACGCGGGACCACTGCTAAGTTCTGGCCTAGCGATCTAAGAGTGCGAGAGGGGACATAGGGGATCAGCAGTTTCTCCAAGATTTGTGGGGAAGTACCCTTGAGGATTTTAAATGCAAGGCAGAGAACCTTGAATCTAATCCTCTGCTGCACAGGGAGCCAGTGGAGAGAGCGCAGGGCATTGGACACCGAGCACCGCCTATGCAGACCTGTCACCAGTTGGGCCGCAGCGTTTTGAACCCACTGGAGCCGCAAAAATTCTGACTGGTTAACCCCCTCCAGTAGGGAGCTGGCATAGTCCAGCCTGGACAGCACTGATGCTTGGACCACCAGCTGTCTTGTGGGTGCATCAAAGAATTTGAGGATGGGTCGAAGTCCTCTGATGATGCCATAGCAAGAAGCCCCCACCTTCTTGGTATGACAGATGAAACTCAGAGAAGGATCAAGCCACACCCCCAGGTTTTTTATCTCTGCCTCTGGGAGGGGAGTCACACCCAATTCCGAAGGCCACCATTTGTCACCCCACAAAGCCACCTGTTTACCAACCACCATAATCTCCGTCTTCTTGGTGTTTAACTGGAGACAGTTGGAATTCATCCAGTTAGCCACTTCCCGCAGACCATCACAGAACCTGGGAGCCTCCAGGTCTGAGTCCCCACTCAGTGTGACCACCAGCTGCGTGTCATCTGCGTAAGAGACCATGGTCAGGCCCCACCACTTGACGACCGCAGCCAACGGTCTCACATACAGATTGAAAAGGGTGGGACTCAGTGATGACCCCTGTGGGACTCCCTGGTCTAACGGGTAGGATGACGACTTACCGGGCGGGATCGCCACCTGGAATGACCTATCCGTAAGGAAGGATCGAAACCAGTGCAAGGCGGAGCCAGAAACGCCCACCTCCTCAAGACGCCGAATCAGAATCCTGTGCGAGACCGTGTCGAAGGCGGCACTGAGATCTAATAACAATAGTGCCGCCGTCCGACCGGAATCCAGCACGGAACGCAGATGCTCGACCATCGAGAGAAGGGCCGTCTCCTTGCTGTGACCCGCACGGAACCCGTTCTGGGTAGGGTCGAGAATGTTAAGCCTACCAAATGGTCTGTAAGAGTGGCATTCACATGGGCCTCCGCTATTTTCGTGGCCCAAGGGAGAAGGGAGATAGGGCGGTAGCTTTCAGGTTTAAGGGGGTCAAGGGTCGCCTTCTTCAGAATTGGCGTGACTACTGCCTGCTGCCTGTGGAAAAGATAATGATCTGAAATTCAAGTTGGCCTAGTAGGGCTTTTTTCCCTAAAATCTGTATGTATTTTTAAGCATATTATTTCGGGTGTAAGTGTGTGTAGAATGTATTCTTGCAGCTCTGATCTCGGGGACTTCATTTATGGCTCATGCATTGCAGTTTAATACCCACACATATGCCTTCTCCAAGTCCTAAGCTCCTATTAAATTAATCTAATGCCATCAGCATTTTATTTTTGCTGGCACAGCACACCCTGGCCCCTTCCCACCCCCATGTCAAAGGCACCCTCCAACCCACTCTCCATTTAACCACCATTGAAGAACCCTTCCACTACATGTTACCACCCACACTAAAAATAGAAAACATGACATTAAAAGGTATTTACTCCCTCCCCCTCACCTACACAGTATTTTTTTATTTCAAAACATATTGAGATTCAGAATAACGTTAAAAACGTCACAAATGTTGTACCAGCCACTTCATTCCCACATCAGATGCCTCAGCATCAAACCACGTTTACAAGTAGGAGGTAATGGTCAAAGAGCCCTAACCTCTGGACTGCAGAAGTATGTTCACCTTGTAAAAACAATCTTCATCCTTGCCAGGTTCTGAAGGAAAAGCGTGTGTGCCAATAGCTTTTAGTGAGTTTACTATTTAATGCAGCCATGGCAGAAATGTGATCAAAAGTTAAACCACACTTAGTTAAAGAGACCTGGAAGGGTAGGCTTGAGCCTGCATGAACTCCCTTAGCAGAAAATGACCTCCAATATTCAAGATTGTCAATTGGTTTTCCACCCTCTTGAAGAAATTTAGAGGCAGTAAGGATTTGTGAATTTATATCCCAAACATCTAAATCAGCAAAGCCGGCTAGAGTGGTCTGACTACATATTGATAAAAATTAAGATTGTAATATAGCATTACAGCCCGTCTGTTGTTAAAAGTCCTGAATCAGAGTTAAAGACCTTTGCTGCAATCCTTTAGCAACCTTAATAGCCCGAGGAAGAAGGGCTATAAGGCTATCAAAACATTCCACCCACTACGGGTAGAATGTTCTAAACTGAAAGGGGAGAAACAGGAAGACAAACATTGGAATGTTGGATCTCCGGGCTTTATACCGACCATTGTAAGACCGGAGCTACTCCATTGACTTCAATGGAGCTCTCGACATTCCAGTATTCCAATACTATTTCGATTTTAATAGCTGCCAAGTGACCATTGCCATGTGTGACACCTTGAGATGCTTATCAACAGAACTTTGTATTCTGGGATTTGGATATTTGCTGATGATCAAAATCCTGAAAGCGACAAGGGCCATATCGTTGAGGCCCTCCTGTTGCATATCACCATGTGATGGCTGGTAAACTTTGAAAATGGTGGCGTGCCACACCTGCCCAAAACTGCAGCAAGTGAGTAAGCAGGACTGTCTCAGTGTCTCAAGAGGTTTTGGGGGGTTATCGTACCTGAAAATGTTGGCAACATAGGCCAAACAGTGCATTTTATTGCATATTATTCACACCAATTTGCTATTAAGCCATAATCGCTTAAAGATCACTCATAAAATATTCCAGTTCCTTCATGGTGTGCCAACTAAGACAATTTCTAAGAGTGTTACATGTCTGCCTACCATAAGATAATTTCGAGAACATGGCGGAGGAATTGTGCATTTGTAACACATATTCCTTTACAAAGGGCCTAAAGAGTCCAGGATAATGCTGGCAGTTCAGAAAATTCAGTTTCATATGTCCTAGCTTTACCATAGAATCAATATACAGTTCTGCAATTCATGTCTTTTACTTTTCCTCACTGTCCTTTCCAAGTTAAGTCTCAATCATATATTACACTGAAAATGTTTTTTGAAGGGGCATGGTGGAAACTAAAGAAATCACACAAATCTCACAACTGCAAGCAGTCCACAGCAGAGCAAGACACATGCAAGGGCTATTGCTCCAGCTATGAAGACTTTACATGTTATGGCAGAAGACATGTAACACTAACCGTGCAGATTAGGTTTTCAGACAACACAGCTATCTGCTTTAAATATATCTTTGGAACTACAATATGATGTACCAAAACGTCAACTTGTCAGTTTATGAAAGATACAGGCATGTTGTTACAAATACATGTTTTTCATTTAGAAAAAAATAACTTGATTTTCCCAACCATCAATTTATCATTTTCATAAAAACACTCATATATACTACTGCCACTCATGGACTTCTTCCGCCTCACATGTCCATGTATTGCCGTCTCATGAGACTGAAAGTGCCAACATGATGAGCGTTACTATTATGATAGGGCCTGTTGTATACCACAGGTATACATCATCATGCCATGGACGCCCACAAGAGGCCAGAAATTGCTCCCAATGTGCAGGATCAGAATCTTACCAGGGTAGGCACCATAATGTCCGTGAATGCCCCTAACATTGCAAGAATTACCATTAGAAAGCCAAGGACAGCATTATTCCAGGGTTGGGCAACATTGTACTGCAGATAGCTAGAATATACCAAGAATGACCATCAACATGGTATGGTCAGCATTTTGCCATGGATGGGCACCATCAAACAATGAATGGATGGCCCCCCAAAAATTCCAAGAGTTACCACCAATATGCCAGAGCTTTGCCCAGAGTGTGCACCATTATGCCACGGGTGGCCCGAAAATGCCAAGAATTAGCACTAATATGCCAGCCATACACAATGGCACATGCACACACATATGCATCCTCTCTCTCTCACACACACACCCACCCACATAGGGGCCTATTACAATGTCAACACCATCTCAGAAACGGGACCGACTGACCTCCGGTCTGTAGCAACGACCACCTCATTATGAAGCGACTTTACACTGTTCGGTTGCATACTCCCATTCCTGTATGGGAGCCCGTGTTATGTCTGTAAACCCGCCATAACACAAGGTCCCATAGAGGAATGGGAGTCTGTGCTCATCCCTGCACCGTGTGGCAAGCATCTCAGGTTGCCTGCCACACGGTGCAGGGGTGAACAGGGGGCACTCTGCCCCCAACTGGAGACTGCAGAGGCAAGGGGGCCCTGCTGGGGGCCCGCATACTCGCTCTCTGACACGCTTTCCATGTAGGAAAGCCCGGCATGGACAGCCAGCCGGAGACCGAGTATCGTGATCGCAAGGGCCGAAAGGCCACCCTTTGGGATTACCGACCAGCCTGCTACTGGCCAATGGGCTCGGCCAGCCGGAATGACTGGCCCGTTTAATTTCTGGGCTGCATGTGTTGTAATGCTTTGGTCGGAAATTAAACCAAGATGAAGCCTGGAAAGGTATCTACCCCATTGTATTCAAGGTGATTTTTTTACCTACCTTTCACTGGCCACCTGCACAGGCCTTCCATTGGCAAAACTCACAAGATGAAGGATGGAATGTTGCACAATGGCAAAACATTCACCCCCAGTAACAGATACAACAAAATGCTCTCCATCGTTATTTTGCTCACCAAGCCACCCCAGTTCAGCCATTGCCATACGCAAATCAGTCTTGACCCTGTGCCTCATGGAAACAGTCCAGCCCGAACTGCCAAGCCATGTCTTCCCTGGACCGGAATCAAGCATCCTAGGACAGGTTTGTGGCTATCAGCCATCTTCAGCCAGGATAGCTTGACTCCAGTGGCTTAGTGAGCACGGGACCTACGTCTGGGTATACTCTTCCCACATAGGGTGAACAGCAAAACACACAAGATGATGGACGGAATTTTGCACAATGACAAAAAATTCACCTCCAGTCATAGATCTGGGTTTAATCCATCGTTATTTTGCTCACCAAACCACCCCAGTTCAGACATGGCCATATGCAAATCAGTCTCCAACCTGTGCCGCATGGGAAAAGTCCAGCCCGAACTGCCAAGCCATGTGTTCCCTGGACCCGAATCAAGCATCCTAGGATCAGTTTCTGGCTATCAGCCATCTTCAGCCAGGATAGCTTGACTCCAGTGGCTTAGTGAGCACGGGACCCACGTCTGGGCATACCCTTTCCACATAGGGTGAACAGCAAAACACACAAGATGATGGACGGAATGTTGCACAATGGCAAAACATTCACCCCCAGTCACAGATCTGGGTTTAATCCATCATTATTTTGCTCACCAAGCCACCCAAGTTCAGACATGGCCATATGCAAATCAGTCTCGACCCTGTGCCTCATGGGAACAGTCCAGCCTGAACTGCCAAGCCATGTCTTCCCTGGACCAGAATCAAGCATCCTTCAACCGTCTTTAGCCAGGATAGCTTGACTCCAGTGGCTTAGTGAGCACGGGACCAACATCTGGGCAAACTCTTCCCACATAGGGTGAATAGCAAAACACACAAGATGATGGACGGAATGTTGTACAATGACAAAACATTCACCCCCAGTCATAGATCTGGGTTTAATCCATTGTTATTTTGCTCACCAAGCCACCCCAGTTCAGACATGGCCATATGCAAATCAGTCTCGAACCTGTGCCTCATGGGAAAAGTCCAGGCCGAACTGCCAAGCCATGTTATCCCTGGACCGGAATCAAGCATCCTAGGACCAGTTTCTGGCTATCAGCCATCTTCAGCCAGGATAGCTTGATTCCAGTGGCTTAGTGAGCACGGGACCCACGTCTGGGCATACCCTTCCCACATAGGGAGAACAGCAAAACACACAAGATGATGGACGGAATGTTGCACAATGGCAAAACATTCACTCCCAGTCATAGATCTGGGTTTAATCCATCAATCATTATTTTGCTCACCAAGCCACTCAAGTTTAGACATGACCATATGCAAATCAGTCTCGACCCTGTGCCTCATGGGAACAGTCCAACCCGAACTGCCAAGCCATGTCTTCCCTGGACCAGAATCAAGCATCCTATGACTGGTTTCTGGCTATCAACCGTCTTCAGCCAGGATAGCTTGACTCCAGTGGCTTAGTGAGCACAGGACCCACGTCTGGACATACCCTTCCCACATAGGGTGAACAGCAAAACACACAAGATGATGGACGGAATGTTTCACAATGACAAAACATTCACCCCCAGTCACAAATATGAGTTGAATCCATCGTTATTTTGCTCACCAAGCCACCCCAGTTCAGACATGGCCATATGCAAATCAGTCTTGACTCTGTGCCTCATGGGAACAGTTCAGCCCGAACTGCCAAGCCATGTCTTCCCTGGACCGGAATCAAGCATCCTAGGACCGGTTTCTGGCTATAAGTCGTCTTCAGCCAGGATAGCTTGACTCCAGTGGCTTAGTGAGCACGGGACCCGCGTCTGGGCATATCCTTCCCACATAGGTTGAACAGCAAAACACACAAGATGATGGACGAAATGTTGCACAATGGCAAAACATTCACTCCCAGTCACAGATCTGGGTTTAATCCATCGTTATTTTGCTCACCAGATTTACTACAAAAGGGGTTGGGATTAGGGTGGGGTAAGAGGGGCTTCTGGAGAATCAGGGATGGGTATAGTTCGTGAGGGAGGGCTGCAGGGGGGTCGTGGGTGGTTTAGCGTGGGGGCGAAATAAAAAAATCTAAACTTACCTCGAGGCTGGGTCCCTTGTCTTCTCTGCTCCTGCTCTCATGCCTCCAACAGGAACAGGAAGCAGACAGCCAGGCTCCCTCCCTTGAGCCAAGCACAATGCTGCAATGCAGCATTGTGATTGGTCAGGGTGCCATGACATGCGCTCAGCCAGGGGCTGGAGGGGTGGGCAAGTTCTCCATGCAGGCTGTAAAGCAACCTGCCAGGAGAACAGTGAAGTGTGCATGACTGGTTTGGGCAGCCCGAGAGGGCCGACTAAACAGTCATTGCGCACTTTGGAGTGGACAAACCACTCCTCCCCTGCCCTGCTTGGAAAGGAGAGCAGCCACACCCACCCACCCGCCGCAAAGCAACAGAACACAGGAAGTATAAAATGATAATAACTTACAGTTATCATTTTATGTTTCTCTTCTTCACCCTGCTTAAAAGCAGTGGGGCAATGATCCTCCGCCATAGCGGAAGAGCCGCCCCTGCCCTCGGTGCTCATCCTGTGAACTAGACCCAGAGTTCTATGACCAGCACCCAGTGCTCCCATAAGATGCATCACACTGTGCTTTTATAATGCAGATCATCTCTTGCTCTCCAGATCCACATGACCCTGTGAGATCCAGGCGCCCATCAAACTGGGCTCCTCTGCTGCACATCTCTGTGTGCTTCCTGATGCTCATCACCCTGATCACCCGCGGAGCACATCAAGCTGCGCGCTTCTCTCCTGCACATCACTCTGTGCTTTCCTGTAGGGGTGGGCATAACTCACATAATTCTGTGTAGTGTAATTTCATAGAATTAATTTAAAAACTCTCCAAGAATATACTTGAATTACACAAGAAGAGTAATTCTGTGTTTAGTGCTATTTATTTCTCAGTGCAAAAATCCCCCTGGCATCTACAAAGGATGCGATGATGCATTTTGCCCTAAGAAATAGCGGTAAATGCAACAGAACACGAATAGCGAGCACAAGCAGCCGCTCATGCTCACTAAGTGTGCTCTTGGGTTAGGCTTCTCTGAACTTACTTCTGGCATTTAGTGCTCTTTCCTTAACGCAAATTGCCCCCTCACATCCAAAATCGACGCAAGGATGCATTATACACCAAGAACAGGGCCGGCGGACTGGGAACCACAACCGGCCCTGGCAAAGTGCTCACCCCCTCCCCACTCGGGGGGGGGGGGGGGTAATGGGATGGGTTGGAGGTGCCACCGAGCTCTTTGCCAGGGCCGTTTTTCAGCCGATTTTGGTACAGGGTCGATTTTGCAGCTATGCGGCCCAAAAGCGACCCCCACATGTGCAGCGCCCTGGGGATTGCCCGGTGCCCGCTATGGCCAGTCCGGCCCTGGCCAAGAAGCAATGCTAAATGCATCAGAACACAAATAGCGAGCGCAAGCGCCCACTTGCAATCACTACATTTGCTCTCGCTGTTGGATTTTTTCCTCCAAATTACTCTCATTTATGCGAACAGGAGTAATCGCATAATTATTGATAATTCCAAGTCTAAGATTAACGTGGAATTACCGAAATGATTCCGATTACTCCGGCCTAATCCAAACTCAGCCCAAGTCCATACCTGTGCATCACAGATACACACATCACCCTGAGAGGTAGATACCCTTGTGCCCCAGGTTTAAGTACAGCTGCTGATCTGTGGGCATTGATGTCTGTAAGTTTGCCTGTGTGCATCAGGGCCTGCACGTTTGTTGAACTTTGTGAAAGTGAATGCCCGTGGGTATGTGTGCATGGACTATGTATTGTCTACCCACATGTTGTGTGGATCTGTGTACGTGCAGAGTGCGTTTGCCAGTGCTTGTTTACATATGATCCGCTGGAGGAAAGAAACAAGACAGGAAATTGGGAGGGTCGGGACAACCCTAAAAAAACTTTCTTCAGCGAGGCACTGGTTGCTTGCTAGGATTTTGACGAAACACAACCAACGAGATGCGTTAAAGTGCCATCATAAAAGTTCACTTATTTTAAACTACTTTTAGGGGGACCAGTCTAGGTGGGAAACGTCGTTGGGATGCTTGTCAACACCCAGGAAGCTATGACGTCGTAGATGTTTGCAAAATCCCCAATGGCCTCCTCCGACCCTCCTCTGGGGCTCTCACTTTGCCGGCCCTCGAATAAACTCAGGACCACGGAAAGTGCTGCCACCTAGCGGATTCTACGCGGCTGCAATATGCACCTGTCAACATCCACAGGCGCTGGACCTGTCAGGATCCGTCCTTCGCGGCGCAGGTGATACTGTGTTTGCTTACCTAGGGGCAGCATGGTAAGTAAATGTCTGGTGAATTGAGACCACTGTACCTTATGTTAAGTTATAATTGAGAAATGCACAAATAGTCATCTACCTGACAGAGGGGCTTCAGTTAATGATGTTATGATATGCGTGATTCCTCTGTGGCCCGGATTAGTTTGTAGGGCCTGTTGCAGCAGTGGCTACAGTGGTCAGTGGGGCTGTTACCCACACAAAATGCTGGGCCGTTCCACCGAGTTGTAGGGCTCGGCGTAAGGGCGGTGCTTAGCACCCTGCTGTCCCAGCGGAAACGATGCTGTGTTTTACCGATGGTTTTCGATGCGACACCTCCTGTCGCAAAACCTCTGTGCGCTAATAATAAAACTGACGATGGTTCTTAGACGATGGCACGTTTTGGTGCTATAAAATGCCAACAAAATACTCATTTAAACAGATATACATACTCCGGGTCACCTTAAGTATTTGGGGGCCCTGTGCAAGAATAAAGGTCCCTTTTTAGAATAACTTTGAATTTATTAACAAATTCCTTACAACTCAAGCATACACGGTGCCAAAAAGTACTGAATTATACGATAAACTTTGAGAAACTTTCAAAATCATAAAAAATATGTTGTGTGTGGGGAGCTAACAATTCTTGAAATGACACTGGGGAGGGAGATTCGGGGATAAAGACAGGCAGAGACAGGGTGAGAGGCACACATAGAGACAAAATAGAATAGACAGAGGTCAAATAATGAGAAACTTTATCTGGGGGGGGGCTTTGAATATGGGGTGGGGGGGGGGGCAATTGCCCCCTTTGCCCGTGTCTTACAACGTATCTTCTATACTACAGTACTTCTGCCTCTGGGGAGACAGCAAGCACGCCTGGCACACGATGCTTTAAGATCAGCACAATCTGCCAAACCAGGTTGTCTTTTTGCCATCCCGTGACGTTGGCACAACCGAGGGGGTTAAGGGCGCGCGCTCTATAATAGTGGTGAGGTGAAAAGGGCGGGGTGCAATATAGCAACAAGGCAAGGTGACATTTAGAACAGACATATTTACTAGGGGTTGAGGGTGTGTTAGCAATGCAACTGTTTCCGAACGTTCTAACCTGTCGCATCTTTTCTGCCAAAAGTTCACCTGGTGTGACTGTAACGTGCAGTCATCATGCCTGTACTTCCGCTGGTGTGTTTTGTTGCTCGCCCTGAACAGACAGAGAAGACTGGTGTGCGATTCTGCTTACAGGCCTGAGTGCCTTAAAACTGCAATCGTGCCTGTGAGACTTCCACGTGTGGGGCATGCAGGTCAGCGGTACTAGCCCACAGGGTCACACAGTGCGATGCATGCCTGCGGCAGGCATGACTGCGCTCCCACGGATGAGGAACTGTGCTTCCCCCTGCGGGGCGTGCAGTTCACAGGGCCATGCCTACACGCGTAAGGTGCATCCTTGTAGTTCCATACAAGGCGTGGCGTTAACTCTACCATGCCTGCTCAGGTGGTATAGCGATTCATAGTGCGGCAGGTGCAGTGGCACCAAGCCGAAGGGTGAGAGGGGCTGTCTAAACCCAATTTGGACAGTTTCCACTACCTAACTGCAGTTAAGGGGAGTACTCCTTGCTTGCTTTAGGGTTGTTACTTCCGGGACGCAGTGCACGATCCTGCCTGCTGCCGCCGGGACACCACCACATGTGGGAGAGGGCAGGCTGGGAGAGGACAGGCTGGGAGAGGGCAGGCTGGGAGAGGGCAGGTTGGGAGAGGACAGGCTGGGAGATGACAGGCTGGGAGAAGGCAGGCTGGGAGATGACAGGCTGTGAGAGGACAGGCTGGGAGACGGCAGACTGGGAGAGGGCAAGCTGGGAGAGGAAAGGCAGAGAGAGGACAGGCTGGGAGAGGACAGGCTGGGAGAGGGCTGGCTGGGAGAGGACAGGCAGGGAGAGGCCAGGCTGGGAGAGGACAGGCTGGGAGAGGACAGGCTGGAAGAGGGCAGACTGGGAGAGGACAGCCTGGGAGAGGACAGGTAGGGAGAGGACAGGCTGGGAGAGGGCAGGCTGTGAGAGGACAGGCTGGGAGATGGCAGACTGGGAGAGGGCAGGCTGGGAGAGGACAGGCAGAGAGAGGACAGGCTGGGAGAGGACAGGCTGGGAGAGGGCTGGCTGGGAGAGGACAGGCAGAGAGAGGCCAGGCTGGGAGAGGACAGGCTGGGAGAGGACAGGCTGGGAGAGGGCAGTCTGGGAGAGGGCAGGCTGGGAGACGACAGGCTGGGAGAGGGCAGGCAGAGAGTGAACAGGCTGGGAGAGGGCAGGCTGGAAGAGGACAGGCTGGGAGAGGGCAGGTTGGGAGATGGCAGGCTAGGATAGGACTGGCGGATATGAAAGGCTGGGAGAGGACAGGCTGGGAGAGGACAGGCTGGGAGAGGGCAGGCTGGGGGACAGGCTGGGAGAGGACAGGCTGGGAGAGGGCAGGCTTGGAGAGGACAGGCTTGGAGAGGACAGGCTGGGAGAGGACAGGCTGGGATAGGACAGGCTGGGAAGCAGAGAGGGTCTTACCTGAGAAGTCTGCCAGCGCGGAGCTCTCCGGGGCGCAGAGCAGTAGCAGGGCCCAGCAGAGCAGGGCGGGGGGCGGCAGGGGCTCGCAGAGGTGTCTCCTGGGGCAGCCGCCCAGGTCCACCATGGTGCGGCTCCGATCCCCGAGCTCACATGGTGCCCGCGCTGCCCGCTGCCGAGCAGCGCCGAGAAGCCACGGCTCAAGCAGGCAGGCAGCGGAAGAAGCAGCCGGCTGTCACAGGCACCGCCAGTCAGAGTTCACGGACAGAAACAGGCAGTTATCGCCGGTACAAAGAGACAGTTCTCATGAGCATTTCGAAGGGTGTCTCTCAGAAGCAGGAGGCAGGCAGCTCGGCCGAGGGCTCACAACAGGTGGATCTCAGCAGCAGAAGACACTGTTCATCAGCAACAGACGGCCGTGCCATCCAGAACAGGCAGGCAGGCTGCTCTCAGCAAGCACAGTTCAACAGCAGCGCAGTCAGCTCGGCGATAGTTAAATCCCAGAAAAAGCAGGCAGGCTTTAGAAACAACAGGCAATGCTCTGCAGCATCTTTCACCACTCGGGCTTCCAACAGCAGGCGGCTGACTCAGACGCAGGCAACGCCGAACTGCCAGCCGTTCTTGACAGTAGAGAGTTTTCAGCAGGCATCAACGGAGGGGCCAGTGGGCGCAGGCAGAGCTGTGAAGCAGTGGTATGCAGTAGTCAGCTGCAGCAGGTAGCGCTTAGCAGGCGGTTTTCGGCAGTAGGCTGTCACTTATTGATTTAGATAGAAGGCAGCTCCCAGTAACTGCGGGCAGGGTTGGGGAGGCAGCTGTCACCAATAACACCCCCTCTCCCGCACTCTCAGAGGCCGGGAGAGCTGAGCAGACACCCCTAGGAAAGTTCTCTGCCCGTGTCCTGATGATGAAGAGGGTCTCTCGCGCTACAAGATGTCTGACGCTCCAGAGTGTCTCTGGGATTTCAGTCTGCCTTAAGCTCAGCGGGGTGACTGGCTGTTTTGGCGTTGCCTGATGCGTCCAGAGTATAAGGATGTCTCTTCCTTGGTGTTTGGGGGCTGCGGGATGTCTCAGGCGCCGCACTTACAGGAGCTGCTGCAGGCGGTCTCTGGCACTGCACCGTGTCTGTCTCCCGCTGTTTCTGACGCAGCTGGAAGTTTTCGAAGCAGATGAGTGTCTGACACTTTCTGGGGCTGAAGGGTGTCTCTCGGGCAGCAGGGCGTCTCTAACTGTCTCTGTAGCTCCAGGATATCCGTCTCTGTAACTACAGGATGTCTCTGGCCCCACACCCTCTCTTTGGCGCTACAGGTTGTCTCTGTGGCTGCAAGAACTCTCTGAGTGTTGGCAGGGTGTCTCGGTCGCTGTGGCAGTGCGTCTCTGGGTGTCACTTACTTTTTCTGGGGTTGCACTAAGTCTCTGAGGGGACAGGGCGTCTCTTGGGCTGTGCTCTCTGCCCCCACCTGCCCTGCCTGTCGCTCTCAGACCCGGCCCTCTCGGAGTTCAGGCTGCTGCGCCACAGCTCCCAGCAGCCCGGGCCAGACAGGCGAGCGCCGCTGGAAGGCACCGGAGGGGGCAGTGCGCACCAATCACCAGGCGGGCACTGCCAGGCTGAGTCGGAGCGGTCCAGAGGGAGGTGTGCGACCAGGGCTGTCACAGACCCCGCTATCAGGAGGGCTCGAACTGTCAGGGAGGGCAGAGCCCGCCTCCCTTCCTCGGGGGCCACCCCCTCCTCTTTCTCCTCAGAGGACAGGCTCGTCCTAGCAGAGGGAAACAACTTCTCGCACCTCTTTCCCCTCATACATTGTACCTACACTGACACGCAACATCGTGTCAATGTGCTCACCCCACACGAGCCACTAGGAAGCCACAGGCACACAGCCAGCCAGCGCATCACTACCCCTGCTTCAGGCACCCACTCATTAGTGTGAAAATGTGCCCATAATCGGTGACGCACCCGAGTCTCGGTGCGCGCCCGTGTGCCAAACCATGCCACCCGACACCCCCTCAGCCGTTCACCCCCTTTCCCCAACTGCGCCTCAGTGGGTTTGTGTTCAAAATATTTTATTGATCAGCCATTCACCCCCTTTCCCCAACTGCGCCTCAGTGGGTTTGTGTTCAAAATATTTTATTGAAGGCATTTTTTCACATATATGAAACTGTGGTAAGTAACACCTCCAAACCAGTTGCTGTAGTATAAGAGAGTTAATAAAGAGCACAGCT
Source organism: Lissotriton vulgaris (assembly GCF_964263255.1). NCBI lineage: Eukaryota > Metazoa > Chordata > Amphibia > Caudata > Salamandridae > Lissotriton > Lissotriton vulgaris. The sequence goes on along the minus strand of NC_141696.1, from coordinate 221,861,487 downwards.
GGATGTGGACTCAACGCCTGCTGACCAGTATCTCAACTGACGCAGCAGAACCCGAGTCCTACAAGCAAGCATAACAATTCTAGAATACAAGTAAGGCATAGAGAGGAGAGAAGATCATAGAGAAGACATGAGGAAAGTAACACAATAAGTTTACAACACCCCCCCCCCTTCTTTACAAAAACAGAATAATAAACATTAGTTGCAAATATAATCATTTAAATAAACAGGTGGTTTACGATACCTTGGAATTTTAGGACTGGGAAGAGAGAAGGGTACTTGAGGAGAAGAAGAATCCATGAGGGTGCTTCGAAGACTAGAAATACCAGAATCCGAGACATCACCACCACCATCACAAATCCTGTCAGAGGGAGAAGAAAATGAAGTACATTCTTCTTGAGAAGAAGTTATCATATAACCACTACCCCTGTCTTCACGAGAATCACCAATTGAACCATTTTGAACAATGTGAGAAAGCAAAGAACCATTTTTCTGATACAAAGCAACCCTCCTCAGGTTCCATTTTCCCCATTGGCAAGTACAACATAGTGGGAAAACACATCATTGACAAGGAAAGGGCCCCTACATTTTGTTAAGCCCTTAGAAACTCCTTCCGGTTTGGCTTTTACCCGGTCCCCTTTTGAAATGTAGTTATTGCTCCTCACATTTGCAGACTGCGTTTCCACAAAATGAGTCTTAAAAAACAGATTTTTAATCCAAGAGGGTACCCGTTTTGTCCCAGGGACCCTGCCTCGCATAAGCTCAAACGGAGACTTGGTCATGCCCCCATGAACTGTAGTTCGATACGCACAAAGCATTTCTTGCACAAGTTCTAAAACATTTCCCTTTTCAGATAAGGCAAGTTGTATGGTGCCCTTAACCAATCTATTAATTCTCTCACAAAGGCAATTGCCTTGTGGATTATTTAGAGAGGTTCAATGATGAGACACACCACAGTGAGACATAAAAGACCTCATATTGTGCGAGGTCAATTGTGTTCCATTGTCGGTGAGAATAACATTAGGAAAACCTTCTCCTTGAAAGAGAGACTTCAAAAATGTAATTGTGGTCTCTGTGGTGACATCCTTAACAAATTCAACAACAACCCATTTACTGTAAACATCAACACAAACAATTGCAAAAAGTAGATTCACATTGAGTTCTACCATTGGCCCAATAAAGTCTAGGCAAACAGTATGCCACGGTACATTGGATGAAGAAATTTGCCTCATGGTCGAACCAACAGCAACTTTCAACCTCTTTTCACCATCTTTACAAGTCACACACCGCTCAACCCACTTAGAAACCTGAGCATCTATCCCAGGCCACCAAAAATTGGCTTTAAGCCTCTGTTGAGTCATAGTCTGACCGAGGTGTCCCTCATGTGCAATAGAAATGAGTTTACTCCTGAGTTTAAAAGGAGGAATACATTTATCATTCCGCATCAAGATGTCCTCGCCACAAGTAGATAATTCATCCAACACTTTAACGTAAGGATGAACAGGAACTTGCAAACAACTCTCCCTATTTGGACCATGTTTGATCATGTGTATGACTTCCTTTAAAACACAATCCTTTTTCATGGCTGCAAGCCATTGTTCTTGTGAAAATAACCCCTCACCAATAGAAACCACATCTTGGACCCACGCAACACTCTCATCCAACAAATCCCCATTCAAGGGTCCCTGATTTACTTCACTTGGTAACCTTGAAAAACAATCGGCCTGAAGATACCTCCAACCCTATACATGCTGTATGTCGAAATGAAAATCTTGTAATTTAGCTGCTAGCCTTGCCAATCTAGGCGATTCTCTGACAGCACCCCCAGGAGCCAAAATTAGAATCAGAGGCTTGTGATCTGTTTTGAGAACAAAATTGATTCCCCAAAGATATGTGTGAAATTAGTGTGCACCCCAGACAGCCGCCAAAGCTTCCTTCTCTATCACACTATAATTGACTTCAGAGTTAGACACGGTCCTAGAGGCAAAAGCAATGGGACGTTCATCACCCTCATTTTTTGAAGGACAACAGCACCTAACCCAAATGCACTAGCATCAACCATGAGTATGGAAACACTTTTTGTGTCAAATGGTGCCAAAATACCAGGCCCACAAATGTCATTTTTTACCTGACAAAAAGCTGACTCCTGTTCAGATCCCCACACAAACTTACAACCCTTCTTAAGTAAGGACCTCAGACAGATGGTCTTTTCCGAAAAATTCTTAACAAATTTAGAGTAATACTCTATGAGTCCCATAAATGACCTGAGTTGGTCCTTACCTGTGGGATGCAGAGCTGATTTTATCGCCAGCAACAAATCCTTCTTTGGCTTGATACCAGAAGCTGAAATCTCATGGCCCAAATACTCAATTTGTTCCACAAGAAAAACACACTTCTCTTCACGCAAAGTAAGATCCGCATCAGAAATCCTGTGTTAAACTTTTCTGAGTATCTGATTATGCTCAAAAACCGAACTTCCAAAGACCAAAATGTTGTCTTGGAAGTAGACTACTTTTTCTAGCCCCTTGAATATTTCATCCACCATTCTTTGAAAAACACTAGCGGCTGAAATAAGGCCAAATGGTAGTCTAGTAAACTGGAAAACACCCTCAGTGGTGATAAAGGCAGTGAGATGTTTGCAACTGTCGTGTCATTTTATCTGATGGTAAGCACTCTTGAGGTCTAATTTAGAAAAATACCTTGCACCATCAAGAGTGGATACCAATTCCCCAATGTTGGGTAAAGGGAATGTATCAGCAATCACACACTTATTTAATGACCTGAGATCTACACAAAATCTCAATTTACCATCCGATTTTTTAGAAATCACAACCGGCGAGACCCATTGTGACCCCTCTACCGGTTCAATGACCCCACTCTGCAACATCTCTTCCAATAAAGACTTAACATCACTCCTATTGGCTAAAGGAATCCTCCTCAATTTATGTTGAATAGGTAGACAATCATCTTTCAATTTGATGAGATGGGAGTACCCCTTGAGTTCACCAAGATCATTTTTAAACACAGAACCAAAGTCATTCAAAATAGACTCAACAGAATCATCTCTTCCAACACCATAACCTGCTCAGGCGCTCTAGGATTAATGATGATATTGAGGAAATAGAAATTTTTAGGTAAACCTATGTGTCCCCCACTCGCACCCTATCCAAACACACGTGTCCCATGTATGTCATGTAATTCCTTTTCCGTGCCTGCTAGAAAGACGCATATGCATTTGCGTCCAACGTTAACATGTCAGTTATACAGTTCTCCAAGAAAATCACGTTAATTAGGCTTCTAGGCCTATGGTGCCAACGTCTTTACATGGTACACTTTTGAAACTCGCACACGTTTTCTCCATGTTTTCTGGCCCAGCCGAGCCAGACCCTTAATCGAGGCTCCGAGTTCTTTTCTGTCTCTGAAAGCTGCAGTTTAGGTATGCATCCCTGACCTCTGCCTTACATCCTGCAGCCTGGCCTGCCTGCCAAAATAGTGTTTTGCCTACAGTTATCTGCTCAGCCTCCTCGAAAACACATTCCAGTCTAGTGAAATAGGTAAACATGTTCCCGGCTGCAGAGCAAAGGGCCCTGCCTTCCTGTCTCCATGCAAGTAATTTACTGCTCCCATTACCATGGTAGGCCCATGGCCCCCGCACTTTGCATGAAGATCCATATGCACGTACTAGCATTCAGTGATGAACGGCCTCTGCCCGAGAGACCTTTTACTTCAGACACTACATCCTCCAAACATAAGATACCAGATATGCTATAAGTGCAGGTCGTTCTGACATCCCAGACATTAGTCTCCTCTACTAGTGCTAAAGTCAAAGCCCCCAGCTCTCCCCAGTTACACGTCATGCTCAGTTGTGCGCGCATGTATACCAAAGGTTTCTGCTGATTCTGCAAACTTTCTCTAAGCATCCACCCACATGTGACGTTTCTTGTGACGTTTCTCTGACATGCCAAGTGCACGCCCACGTGTACGCCTTCTTACACACCTCCTGTTACGCACATGTGTTCTTATCTCTCTCTTTTCACCTGTTACGCCTACTGTATTCATTTCAATTATACTGTTTTACTATATATAATGTGTGATGTTAATAAAATGTTGAATGTCCCTTTCTGAACCTTAGTGGTGATGGAACCCGATGTCCCATGCCTCGAGGCATTGCATTAAAGCCCGTATGACTCAGATACCACAGACTCTGCCTCTCATTTGATTGAGCTATCCTTATTGTCATTTAATGTAATCAAAAATTGACCGGTAATTTTATTTACCACATAATCTGGCGCCCGAACAGGGACCCCCCCTTCCCCACTCGCCGGCGATGTAACGCAGGCCCCTGACCCCTTCTACAGCCGTGACGGATCCAGTGCACATCTGCGGGTTTTCCTCCTATCTCCCTCAGGCCCACGGAGGAGACGGAGACTGCGGTCCGGCATCCAGACGAGGCGGTGAGGAATGCGGAGGATCCCGACCAGAGCCCCAAGTCGAGAGAGCAAGGTCCGAGGTATCCGGAGGCCCACCTGTTCCGAAGCGCATGCGTAGGAGAAACCGTAGCAGTCCAGTCCAGTCCAGTTTCCGAGGCCTTCAGTTTTTGCTTCCCGGTGAGTACCGTTGTTGGGAACGCATCTAGACGGGTTCATTAATTTGTGCCCGGTCAAGACGGGTCTGGGTACACAGATCCGGTCCAGTCTAGACGTGTTCACTTAGGTGAATACGGTAATGACGTGTCTCTTTATGGGACCGGTATTGTCTGTACTGTTTAGCAGTGCATCTAGTGATTCAGTATTCTAGTATTGTATCTCGAGATTTCAGTATTCATGTTTTTCTATGTACCAGGTAAATATCAGTCTGAAATGTTTTAATGTGTTTTAATGTCGTGGTATGAATGATTGTTTGCTATTCATTATTGTGTTTAGTGTGTTCACGTTTAAATCAGTTCAAAAATGCAGCTGTTCTCGAAATTACGTCAGATAGGAACTAGGAAAGGGATACTCGAAGAAGCAGTCCCCTTCCCGCCTAGGGACACTCCAGGACATTTTATGTACCATAAACATGGCTTGGATGCCATACTGTACTTAGACTTGTGGGTGGAGTACACAAAAGATCTGGAAGAGAAATATAGATGGCCTGTCTCAGGGACATGGGATGCTGATTGCATCATGAGAGTAGAAGAAGCATTATGGAAAAAGAAAGCCAGACAATCTCAGAAAGATGCCATAGAATTATGGCGTAAAGAAGCGCATAGAAGAACAGAGAAAGAACTCAGGAAAGCAGAGAGAAGTAGAGAAGAATCAGAAAAAGCTAGAGAAAAAGAGTTACTAGAAGAAGGTGAACGAGTCAGAATAGAACAACAAGACAGACAAAGAAATGCCCTTATTACAGGCATGTATCCTGTTCTCGCCGAGGGCCTGCCCAAGGCGACCCCGGAAGTACCCCGTAACTTGCCACCACCATTGGTCCCGACTAAATTACGTCATAAACAGACCGCAGCGGATATTTTCCTTTCTTCCTATTTAGATGATGTAGCTCCAGAATATACCAATGTACGCGTACCACCTGCTAATAATGTTCCTCAACAGCCTGTTCAGGATGACTCGACCCCTCCCACTGACTCACCTGCTACTGTTCCTGCTGCCACTGGTCCTAGCAATCCTTTTACGCCAGCAACACATGGCCAACTTACATTACCCGCACCTATTACTACAACACCTACTCGACCAGTTCCATTACTACCACCGACAGCACAGCTAGTTGATGGTTACGCTTCCACTTCAGGAGGCGCAGCAGGAGGTCTCCCTATCACCCCACCTCAAGTAAAAAGAATGACACTTAGAGAAGTAGCATTACAACGTACACCCAAAGCGGCGTCATTCGCAACCCTTAGACAGTACCTTACAGATTGCAGATATGATCCAGTACCAGGCGAAGACGAGATGATACTATTCTCAATACGTTTACGACGAGTCACAAACTATCTGTCTATTCTACCACATATGAAACAACATTTAGATAACATATATAATTTCATTAGAACAGGGGAGAGACCAGAATGCATTCACGAGGCCATGGCACACAACAAGGTTGAGACACAAAGAATTATCTTACAGTTTTTGATAAATTGTTTGATAAGGGAACGAGATCGGCCAGGTACAAGCAAAGAAGAGATGAATATCCTGATAAATTGGAGTAACAATATAGCTGATGGTAAACATAATAAACAAAGTTGTATAGAATCCATGTACAGAAAGATCCGTAAAGAAATTGTAGTAATACACGAAAAAGAGAAAGCAGCTAGGGAAGCCGAGAAAGAGGAGAATGAAACCACAGAGGATGACGATATAGATGATACCGAAGAAGACGCAGATAGAATAGCGTACGTAGGTAGAGCAAGACCTTTTGACAGACCCATACGTCTAGAAAGCAAGAAACGTTTTCTTTCTCCCATACCAGAACAATGTTCTCTTGAACATTTATTTCAAGCCACTGATAAAGTACTAAAACAACGAATAGGTTACAGTGAACTTAGTACCATGCGTGAACAAGAACTAGCACGATCAGCAGTACAGTGGGCTGGAAATAACAGCGTATATAAAGATGATTCAGTAGCGCAAACATTTTTGAATCTTTCCCCAGACGAACAGCGATTAGCTGGTATGTACATGATCCAGCATCTCATTATACTCTACGAGAGCCAGCATTCTGATCCAGGTCCCCTATATAATATATTGGAAGAGTTACTCCTAAAAAGATGGAGAGGCCTAGGTACCGATTTAATTAACATCATTCTAGAACAACGCCATAAATACAGAACTTTCCTGACTCCACATTTCGTTCCTGTTCCACCCCCAGTAAGACAACCATTCTACATAGACAGACAGAATCCCTTACGAGAAGTTCATCCCGTCCAGACCGCAGGGGGTGAGCTTCAACGAGTATTCGTATACACACCCTTGACTAAAATGGAACTATTGGAAATGAAGAAATTAGTGCCCTGTCGTGATAAAGATCCAGCAGGGTTCCACCGTGAATTAAAAGACATGCTCCTCATGGGGGATTATACGTATCCTGATATTCTTAAAATGTTAAAGGTACTGTTGCCCGCCGGCATTTACGAAAAACTTAAAGAAAAAGAATGGGAGGTGGGAGATACAAAGATTATTTGGACTGAATTAGAAACAGAAGAAAATGGGCGAGTCCCAGGTACTGGTCTCGGGGACAAAGCTAAAGCCTTACCAGGATTATTAGTACAGGTCTTGCCGAGGTTATTGGCAATAAAAAAGGAGGACTGGGATGCAATCTCAGCCTGCAAACAGAAACAAGATGAAGACACTAGTGATTTTTATTCCAGATTCGAGAAATGTTTCATTATTAATAGCGGCCTGAAAACAAGTAGTGAATCATATCCACATCTTTTTGTGACCAAATTAGTCGAGAATTCCTTACCACAAGTTAAAAATAGAGTACTGAAAGTCGAGAGTACATGGCAAGCAAATACCCCTTCTCAAATGTTACAAATGCTACAGTACCACCAGAACCGAATTAGAGAGGAACACGATCACGAACAGAGACGTATGAAAGACACGAAAATGAAAGTACTAGTTGCTCAGTCTGTTCCAGCAGACGGTCAGAAAAAGGGTACAGCACCGCCAGGTCATTCTGCAGCTCCCGTTAAAGGGAATTGCAATTATTGTAAACAGCCAGGTCACTATATAAACGAATGTACCGTTCTGAAATATAATATTGCTACTGGCAGGACGAAAGAAAGACCGCGTCCTCCTAGACAAGAACATGTTCCACAGAATATTCCGCAGAACACGCAACCTCCACAGAATACACAACAGACAGTAGCTGTACCCCAACCCCAACCTATTGCTGCCACGCAACATGTCACACAGCAAATGTACCAGTATGCACAGTCAGATTATCCCGATTATCAACAGTATTCATGAAACAGCCTAGAGAGGGAGGTTGGCTTGCCTCTTATTGAGGTTCCTGTAGATCAAGAGGGTCCCTATGTACATAGTCAGGTATTAGGGAAAGACAGAAATTTTTTGATTGACACAGGGGCGAGCAGAACTACCATCAGTCATGACGAGGTTCCAGGGGCACCCCTCTCAGGCTCACAGAATGTTTCCCTGGGTTTTTCAGGAAAGCCTATTGTTAACGAAGTGTCAAAGCCAGTTTCCCTAGAAGTTGGTCCATTGTCCCGTACTACAGACTTGTTACTTACGAAAGCATGTCCTGAAAATCTGCTTGGTATTAAAACGTTGAAAGCATTAGGAGCAGTAATATGTTGTTCTCCGGAAGGAGTGAGATTGTTTTTACGTGATTTCAAAGGTCATTATGTGTTGAGAGATTTTGATCCAAGATTGCAAAATGTACCAGAGCATTTATGGGCACAAGGTCCAACTGATGTAGGTTGTATGCACATTACACCTTATCGTGTTACACTCAAGCAAGGAGTTGTGCTACCCAGAATCCGACAATACAAATTGCCCCCCGAGGCTGTAGCAGCCTTACTGAAAATTATTGATGAACTTATTGCCCAAGGGGTAGTTATAGAAACTGACTCCAATGTATGTAATTCTCCAATCATTCCGATTCTTAAACGAACTGACCCAAATGCACCACCAGTCTACCGATTGGTGATTGACCTCCGAGAATTAAATAAATGTATCATTCCTCAGTACCCAGTAGTGCCAGACATTTCTTCCTTATTGACTGCTATTGATTCCGAAGCAGCGTTCTTTACTGTAATCGACCTCAAGAACGCCTTCTTTAGTGTCCCCATTCATCCTGAAAGCCAGTATCTCTTCGGATTCTCTTTAAATGGCCGAAGCTTCAAATTTGCACGTGCACCTCAAGGGTTCACAGAAAGTCCTAGTATTTACAGTAAAGCCCTGAAACGACAACTAGACGGTATTCTCATGCCTACTGACACTGCTCTGCTGCAATACGTTGATGACCTGTTAATAACAGCACGGACCGAACGTGACTGCGAGCGCGCGTCACTGACTGTCTTGTATTTCTTGGCCGAAAAGGGGCATAAAGTGTCCCCTTCGAAGCTACAATTCTGTGCCCAGCAAGTGGTATACCTTGGGCACTTGCTGTCCAAGTGGGGGAGACAGTTGACACCAGACCGCATCCAGTTAATTGCACATCTGCCACAACCCAAAACACAAAAGGAGGTACGGGCCTTCATTGGCCTCACTTCTTACTGCAGACAATGGATCCCTCAGTATGCATATCTAGCCAAGCCACTCATACAATTGACAACACAGGAGGCAGCGACTTCGACTGTCCTCCCTTGGACTCAGGAACACACAAAAGCTTTTGACGAATTAAAGAAAGCTTTATGTCAAGCACCTGTTTTAGCGACACCATATTACAACAAACCTTTTACACTCTTTGTCACAGAACGCGATGGCACAGCATTATCCGTGCTTACACAAGATCAAGCAGGAAAACACAAGCCTTGTGCTTATTTTTCTAGTACATTAGATCCAGTGGCCCAGGCTCTGCCTGCGTGCCTCAAATCAGTTATCATCACGCGTTAAATAGACTCGGACACGCCCCCTCCTCACTCGCGTTGCCAGTTTCTTGCCGCTTGGGTGTCCGATGCTCAACTCGATTGACTCGTCCAAAACTTGCCGAACTGCCGCGGCGGCTGCCGCTCGGGTTCGTGCATAAACTCGCTTTTCTGCCGACCGAGGCACATCATAACAACTATTGATTTTATGCGCATCGGCACCCCATACACTCTGTAGTGTTTTACACATCAAGGGAGTATCCTGATATTCCAAGCATAAGTGACAACAACCCCCCAATCTTTGTCCTGAGGAGAACCCTCAACCTATCTAACGGGTTCGAAACGCGTCGGCGTCCTGCTCCACCCAGATACTGAACTATCAGGGCATAATAGGAATATAACTCTCAGGTACTGGTTGGGTTAGCGCCGGGACGCCCCGTTGCTGGGGCAGCTGTTTGCGCTTTAAAAAACTGGATAACATAACATAACATAACATAACTTACACAAATTCTACACTGCTGCATAGTTTTGTGTTTTCCTATTTTTTGCACCATATGTTAAATTAAAATGCGTATCTAGTGGTGGTGGAAACAAGTAGGCTAGTGTTTCATTTTGCTTGTCCACTTGTTCATTTTCATCCAGGATTGGTGCCTCAGCAAAACGTAATTCTTTGAGGCATTGCACAGTTGTTTATATCTATTGTTATCACAATTGTTATATGTGTATGTTTTGACTTAATGTATTGTATATGGTTTTTTCAATGCACTTGTGAACTTCTGTAAATGTGGTGTGTATCCCTTGATGCCAAAATATTTCTTCAAGAACCTTTTTTTCATAAAATACAAGTGATTAATCACAAATGGTTTGTCAGCCTAGCAATTAATTATACTAGGTGTGCATTTGTTTCTATTAATTCAGACTGTCCGGCACTGTGGTTTGTTTGTTTCATAAGAGTGGTCCAAGCCGGTCAGAGACAGGACCCAGCCTTCCCCTCTTTTTTCAAATCAGTTGCAGCAACAGCTCTAGCAATCAGACAAAGCGATTCAATAGTGTTAGGACATCCCCTGACAGTACAAGTTCCACACTCCGTGGAAGTTCTTCTGAACCGAACCCAGACACAACACTTGACCATAGCAAGACTGACAGGATATGAATTGACATTGTTTCAGCCACACATAGAGATCAGACGTTGTAATACCTTAAACCCTGCCACATTGTTACCCTCTAGCACGATTGACCCGACACCACATGACTGTGTGGAAGTCATCAATACTGTAACGAAACCCAGACAAGACTTGACAGACATTGCATTACCCGACCCAGACCTGACACTTTATGTGGATGGTTCATGTATGAGAACAAGCACAGGAGAGTTAGTGGCCGCCTATGCAGTGACCACTGAAACTGAAGTCATAGAAACACATCGTGTTGACACACTGTCTGCCCAAGCAGCAGAGCTCATTGCTCTGACCCAAGCCTGCATCCGAGCCAAGAACCTGAAAGTAAACATATATACAGATTCACAGTACGCATTCGGAGTTGTTCACGACTTCGGCGTCCTCTGGCAAGAAAGAGGTTTTTTAACTTCTCATGGCGCCAAGATACAGCATGGTCCCCTCATTCAAGCTCTGTTGGAAGCAATACACTTACCTGCATCCATTGCTATCATGAAGTGCAAGGCACATACGAAAGTCACAGACACTATTTCCCAGGGTAACGACCTGGCAGATCGAACAGCTAAACTCACAGCTCAGACTCAAACAGACATACCGACAGATCCGACAAAGACTGAAGTATCATCACAGACACATTGTATGACAGTGAAGGATCCCACTCTAGATGTACTCGACATACAGACACATGCCACTCCAGAGGAAATCAAGAAATGGACTGAACAAGGAGGGATCCAGACAGATCAGGGATGGATGACAAAGGGAAGAGCCACATGGTTCCTCCCCGACTCTATGGTTCAAGTTATCATTAATACAGCACATAGTCCAGCACACTTAGGAGAAAAAGCCATGTTAGACAGCATTCAGAACCTCTGGTTCAACAAGCATTTACGTGCAGCAGCAAAACAGAAAGTGCGTACCTGTATGATCTGTTGTCAGTTCAATCCAGGCAAAGGCATTCCAGTGGAACAAGGTGAATTCCATCCTCCTGACCATCCTTTTGAAGTCCTCCAGATGGATTATATCCAGATGGACCGATGTAGAGGATTCAAATATGTCCTCGTAGTTGTATGTGCCCTTTCCAGATGGACAGAAGCATATCCAGTCCCAGATTACACTGCCGCGACCACTGCCAAGCAGTTGGTCCGTGAATTCTTCCCGCGATACGGTTTGCCCCGTGTCGTGTACTCAGATAATGGACAGCCATTCTCGTCCGAGCTTATGAAACAGGTATCACTCTTGTTAGGTTACCAGTGGAAATTTCACTGTGTACGACACCCCGAAGCAGCTGGTTTAGTCGAGCGACACAACCAAACTCTGAAAACACGATTAGCGAAGGTCTGTGCAGAAAAAGGTGTAGATTGGATAGTAGCCCTGCCAGTTGCCCTCTTCTATATGCGCATGGTAGCTCATTCCAGAACCGGACTATCTCCCTATGAGGTAGTCTTCGGCAGACCTCCCAATATGTGGGGTACGCCTATGCCTCGTAAAATTACGGATGTTGACAGTAACATGCTGACAGATTACCTAGCTTCCTTGATGTCTGCACTACTATCTTGTCGTTCACAGGTCGCGGCTGCCTTCCCGGACAACACCCAAGTAAAACCGCATGAAATCGTTCTAGGGAATTATGTCTACGTCCGCAACTTCGATCGCACAAGCCCTCTGGAGCCAAGGTGGAAGCAGCCAAAGCTGGTGTTGATGACCACGAGGACCGCAGTGAAACTGGAAGGCCGTAAGGGGTGGCTCCACTCTAGCCACGTGAAGCGATTTTATGGATTGTGTCCAGAGACTGTAATCAAGGATTGCCCCGTTTCAGACACTGACTCTAAACTCCCCCTGTTAGAGAAGACTCCGCAGCAGGAGTACCGAGCCAAATTGAGGTCTAGTAAGTCAGACAGCGTTTAATTGTTTAAGTCCCCCTCGGGTGAAGCGGTTAGACAGGTTTCTGACATGAATAAGATAGACCCAAGTAGTCAGAGAGATAGGCGAATCGAAAAGAGAGAAAAATATTGCAAACACTTGCATAGCAGATGCATCATAACGTTAGTTTTCATGTTTATTCTGAGCATTTCGATTATATGTATAAGCTTCATGTTACATGTTTTCTTTCCTCCTTTTAGTTCACATGCACATACTTCCTCTAATGACTCTGTAGAGCACACTTTCAGCGACCTGCCCCCTCATGAATTGTCCTATCGATTAGCAATGCGCAACAATACATTCATTCGTATGTTACACCATACTCACCAGACCAGCAATGCCACCAATTGCTGGGTATGTGGCCGACTCCCACCTTATCAGAAATACAAGGGAGCTCTGCCCCTCTTTCCCTACCCGTTTACACATAATGGTTCATGTGGAGCATGGTTTGCTTTAATGTCTTCCTTAGACAGTAAGTCCAAAGTTTCCCAAGGCAATTGGATATGGGGGAACCTGAATACAGTCATGAATAAAGCATGTTTCCCAGACGCAGACGGTCTTCCCCAAAGGAGCGGGACTGATCTAGAAAATGAAGTGTATGAATTAGGTAACTTTGCCCTCAACCTCATGATCCTGAACGTCCAGTCCGAGACTAATTCGAACTTGCCGTTTATAACAGTTTTACCAGTGAAAGGCGAATTATGCGTTAGAAAGAATGGTTCAGTACATCTAGGACACAGTGATTGTAATACTGTGGTCGAATTCAGCGATAAAGGAAAGTCTACTTTCAAAGCCTCTCGCCATTCTTATTTTATTTGTGGTCAGACAGCCTATGTACATCTGCCCCCTGATTGGGATGGAACGTGTTATATTGCGTTCCTATTACCACCTGTTTTCCTAGCCCCACCTGATTATCATCGAAATTCACGCCTTATGCATGTCAGACACAGAAGAGACCTCCCTCCTGTTATTGATTATTCCGAATCAGCATGGGACCAGTATAAGGATTATGTTAAAGGATACTTCTGGTTCATAGGTCCTGTCCAGAACAGTAAAATAATACGCAGGTTAACAAGAACCCTTGAAGTAGTAGTGAACGAAACTACTTTTGCTTTAGGTAACCTGACCGAAGAGCAATCTGCTATGAGAATTGTTGTTCTTCAAAATCGCCTTGTCCTTGACGTCATCCTGGCCGATAGGGGCGGGGCTTGTAGAGTGATCGGATCCAGTTGTTGCGTGTTTATTCCTAATAATGCGCCATCCGTGTATAAGGCCATAACACGGCTCCACGAAATTGCTCACCTGATACACCAGAATCCAGGCACCTGGACTTGGTCCGGTTGGCTCTGGAGTGTGATGTCCGCCTGGGGATGGAAATTGCTATCATTCCTAGGAATAATACTACTTATCCTATTCAGTTGTTGTCTCTGTCTGCAATGTGGGCCAGCGATTTGCGGCTTGTGCGCCACAGCTTGTATTCCCAGTCCCAGTTCACGTTCCCGTTCCCGAATGATAAAAGATGAACAGATGATGTTATATGAACAGATAGATGGTCTCATGAGAATAGACGTATCCTAATGGGTGTAGTAGGGGCCAAGGAGGGAATGAGGAAATAGAAATTTTTAGGTAAACCTATGTGTCCCCCACTCGCACCCTATCCAAACACACGTGTCCCATGTATGTCATGTAATTCCTTTTCCGTGCCTTCTAGAAAGACGCATATGCATTTGCGTCCAACGTTATCATGTCAGTTATACAGTTCTCCAAGAAAATCACGTTAATTGGGCTTCTAGGCCTATGGTGCCAACGTCTTTACATGGTACACTTTTGAAACTCGCACACGTTTTCTCCATGTTTTCTGGCCCAGCCGAGCCAGACCCTTAATCGAGGCTCCGAGTTCTTTTCTGTCTCTGAAAGCTGCAGTTTAGGTATGCATCCCTGACCTCTGCCTTACATCCTGCTCAGGCGAAGCGGTGCCCGGCTCGGCCTGGCCTGCCTGCCAAAATAGTGTTTTGCCTACAGTTATCTGCTCAGCCTCCTCGAAAACACATTCCAGTCTAGTGAAATAGGTAAACATGTTCCCGGCTGCAGAGCAAAGGGCCCTGCCTTCCTGTCTCCATGCAAGTAATTTACTGCTCCCGTTACCATGGTAGGCCCATGGCCCCCGCACTTTGCATGAAGATCCATATGCACGTACTAGCATTCAGTGATGAACGGCCTCTGCCCGAGAGACCTTTTACTTCAGACACTACATCCTCCAAACATAAGATACCAGATATGCTATAAGTGCAGGTCGTTCTGACATCCCAGACATTAGTCTCCTCTACTAGTGCTAAAGTCAAAGCCCCCAGCTCTCCCCAGTTACACGTCATGCTCAGTTGCGCGCGCATGTATACCAAAGGTTTCTGCTGATTCTGCAAACTTTCTCTAAGCATCCACCCACATGTGACGTTTCTTGTGACGTTTCTCTGACATGTCAAGTGCACGCCCACGTGTACGCCTTCTTACACACCTCCTGTTACGCACATGTGTTCTTATCTCTCTCTTTTCACCTGTTACGCCTACTGTATTCATTTCAATTATACTGTTTTACTATATATAATGTGTGATGTTAATAAAATGTTGAATGTCCCTTCCTGAACCTTAGTGGTGATGGAACCCGATGTCCCATGCCTCGAGGCATTGCATTAAAGCCCGTATGACTCAGATACCACGGACTCTGCCTCTCATTTGATTGAGCTATCCTTATTGTCATTTAATGTAATCAAAAATTGACCGGTAATTTTATTTACCACAATATACAAATCAAATTGATGTACCCAACCCAAAATAGGAGTACCATCAAAAGATACGTAGACTTTACCCATTGTGGATCTATTTTTAAATAATATGTCAGACTCAAATTATCCCACAATGTCTATAGTCTCTCCCTGAAACCCTTTTGGAGAAATGTCACTCTGTAATAGAGGTTTATCAACCCACAACATCTTGAAGGTAGACTGAGGGATGAATGTATAACGTGATCCAGTGTCCTCCATAAGTGATACTTCAGGTCCATCTATTCTAAAATCAGCCATTCGTCTATTCTGTCTTCTGTCGTCAATGCTTGCAACATACGTGTCGTTGACAACTAACAATCTGTTCCTAACAAGTGAAACATCACTACTGTAGTCCTCGACTACAGCAAAAAGGAGACAGAACCTCTAGGAGGGCCTATATTTGTTTCAACATTGAATATATCCTAAATGATTAGTCAAAAGATGCCAAAGAGAGATCTTTGAAATATTATTCAAACATGGAAAATTTTTATTAGACTATTTTGTCATTTTTGTAAAAAATTTTTAAAGACTCATATATAAAAAATACATTGCATTATCATTTCACAAATCAACATTTTACATACATTTGGTGATAGTCCTATCATTCAAAAATGCCCTCTAGTAGCAATTGATCCTATTGATCAGAGACACAGAGACACACATTCATCACACAATATCAAAATACAATAATGGACATACCTAACATAAACAGCTAAGCAAAATTATACAAGACATTAACTGACATAAGTGGTAGCTCTAAGAGTCCCGAGTGTGTACATTCCAAACTGTCCATTATGAACCCAGACCCACGTGTACACCGTACAAAGCATCCATTAGAAGCCACAGGCGAGTGTACACATTACAACCTGTCCATTAGGAGACCAGGCCCAAGTGTACACCTTCCAAAGCATTTATTAGAAGCCCACGGTACGCCCAATGGTAGTAGGTACTGATGCGAATCATCATTTGTTAAAATTTATTGAGCCAAGCTATTATAAAAAAACAAAATTTAAGATATTGCTTGCAGCATATAAAGCTTGGCGAATTATTAAAAAAGTGGTGGGAAGTAGAAAAATCACTAGATATACGCCACTAAACTCAAGTCACTGTTTTCCCACTATATTTAGAGACCAGGTGATGAAAAAATGGAATGATAAGGGGATTACCGCTCTCTCTGATTTATATAATAATAATTCTGAAACTTTACTTTCTTTCAGTGAACTACAAAGTAACTTTAAAATTCCTTCTCATGATTATTTCAAACTCTTACAGATTCATAGTTTTTTAAATTCACCCTCCAATATAGAAAGACAGGATTTAACCCCAATCTTACTTATAGATAGTCTAAATAATAAAAGAAGAATTGGGTTTTACTATAACACCTTAATGACTTACCTTGTGGATGACTTTAATAAGTTGAGGGATAAATGGGAAGAGAAATTAGGTACAAAGGATGTATTCTTGGAAGAATCAATCAAAATGGCCACCTCTATTTTATTTTCTGGGCGTAATCGCACTCAACATTACATGATCTTGTGTGACCTATATTATACGCCGGCAAAAGTTCTGAAATGGGGGAGTATTACTGGAATCAAATGCAATCGGTGTAATTTAAGAGGGGCTGACACTTTACATATGTTTTGCTCGTGTGTAAAACTTAATGGATTAATTTGTGATGTTCAGAAATTTATTGAACATATTCTTTGTAAAAATATTGTTTTGTCACCTGAACTTATATTATTTGGTATTTCTAAAGATTCAAAAGACATTGAACAAACCAACTTATTATTCATTATGATGGCTGAATTTCGTGCATGCATATCTCATGATTGGATTAGTACAGATTCACCATCTTTCTATACATGGAGGGGACGTCTCCTTGCTAGATATAAACTTGAATCAGCAATATATGCTACCAAGGGGAAAAAAAGGAAACAACTTGGGTTAAAAATTTGGTCACCAATTCAGAAATGGACTGATGAAGTAATGATATAATGAACTTTCTATATTGGTTATTCATGTATTATCTATTTTTTGATATTCTGTATTGTTTTTGCTTTATCTTCTTTAGAATATGTTGTATAACTTGTATCTTAATATCATTTTAAGAAGGATTCATGTTATAATCTGTTTAAACTTGCAATCCAAATCTCAATAAAAAAAAAAAAGAAGCCCACGCCCAAGTGTACACTTTCCAAAGCATCCATTAGGAGCCCACGCCCAAGTGTACACCTTCCAAAGCATCCATTAGAAGCCACAGGCGAGTGTACACATTCCAACCTGTCCATTAGGAGCCCAGGCCCAAGTGTACACCTTCCAAAGCATCCATTATGAGTCCCCTCCCAGGCCCAAGTGTACACATTCCAAACCATCCTTTAGGAGCCCAGGCCCAAGTGTACACCTTCCAAAGAATTTATTAGGAGCCCCAGGCCCAATTGTACACTTTCCAAAGCATTTATTAGGAGCCCCAGGCCCAAGTGTACACATTCCGAACTATCCATTAGGAGCCCCAGGTACAGGTGTATTCAGGTGTACGCATTCCAAACTATCTATTAAGAGCCTCAGAACTTAGTACGGTTATGGGCAACAGCGGACACAGTGACCGCACTCCCCTGCTGTGTTCCCTTTGTGTTTGTTTCAACAATGAATCCGGCAGAGTGTGCACAAGCTACTCCAGCACTTGCTGTCGTTGGGTGCCTACTGCAATGCAGATAATGAATGAACCCAAAATTTGGAGTGGTGCACCACTCAATAGTGAAGGTAGTTAGTCAATAAGTCATATAGTCTTGTTAAAGGAATCACTAAGACTTTAACAAGACTATATGACTTATTGACGAACTACCTTCACTATCGAGTGGTGCACCACTCCAAATTTTAGGTTCAGCCTCAAAACTTAGAGTAAACATGCTAAACTATCCCTTAGTGCCTTTGCCAAAATGTGCACACTCCAAACTATCCCCTTGGGAGCCTCAGAACCAAGTGTGCACATTCAAGACTATCCCTTAGGAATATTAGTTGTTATGCAGTGGTTGTCACCACTAGGTAGTTATAGTTAGGCCTGTGTTTCCATAGGAAGAGTATTTTTTGGTTTGTTAATATATTTGGTGCCATTTGACAAATCTTCACAAACCTTTCCAAAAAAAGGTTCATCCACCTCAACTCGTTCAAGGAAAGGGTCAGGGTGATTTGTCAAGCGGGGGCCAAGAAAACAAGCATTTGCAATGCAATCGGTCTAGCTTTTGGGACCTTATATGTATTTAGCTACGCTGCACATTAGCCTGGGTGCTGAAACACCTACTGTCTTTAAAATGGAGGGAAAGTAAGCACCAAGCTGCGAAACATGCCAGGTAGGGGATCACATGAAGAGAAATATTGCTTATCAGCGGGAAATGTTATACTCTAAAGCTCTGTTTTTAATATAAAATCTGGTCCTTCTTAGGCCAGACCACTGTGCAAAGCTCTTCCAAGCAAGCACTACCCTGTGGTGTACAAGCTCCCAGTGTGCTAATGTGCTGCAGGGTTGCATTGGGGTGTGTAGTGCTTCCAACCCAGCACTATCCTGTGTTGTAGCAGCTCCCAGTGTGCTAATGTGCTGTAGGGCCTCGTCTGGGTATGAAGTGCTTCCAACCAAGTACTACCCTGTGGGGTAGCATGCTCTGGTGTGCTGTGCTTGTGGAGAAGTGTAGCTCACTGGTTAGAGGAGGCATACCTGAAGCTGAGGTCAGACCCGGGACCAGGGTTCGATTCCTGACGCGGCAGGGTCCTGAACCCAATTGTCCACGGACTCGATAATTCTCGCTTCGGTGCCCACTCTAAGCATGAGTTCACACTATGCAGCTCTGGGCAACAAGCTTGCTTAATCTCCACAACGGCCCCCCAGCGGCGGGATGCCTGGCTTTCACCTTGGGGATTCCCAGCACGGGTGATCTCACAGGGAAAATCCAGGACGGGTTCCCAAGGCAAGCGCCGAGATGCCCAAGGGTAACATCGAGCGCTATATAAGAACACACACACACAAACACACACACACACACACATTATCAGCGCATCACCAACAGGGTCGAAACGTCGACGCAACATACTAGAGATCGAATTGCACAAAGTCTGATAGGAACTAAAGGAAACACTTTGCCTAAATAGACTATTGTATTGACATTCGACAACCCCGAATATTTGTAATTTTTATGTAATTTTGTGTCCGTATAATCTGTGTTAGTCTTTCACATTTCACTGTGCATAGCACTGTGTGTATTTTATGAATGTTTTTGGACAGTACAATCAATACTTGAAATATTTAAATATTGAGAAAGTGGTTCAGTAAATAATTACTCTCTCATTCATTTGGTATCAGTGTCTAATGATTTATACTATTACGTATGTACCCCACCAGGGACACACAAGTTTGATTACAGGTTGAAACACCGTGTTGAAGTATACTTTTCCTCCCAACAGAACCATTATTGTTTGTCTAAGCAGGGACTTGTGGGGGCATAAAATGCCTCCAACCAAGCACTACCCTGTGGTGTAGCAGCTCCCGGCGTGCTGTGCTGCAACGCCTCGTTGGGGTATGAAGTGCTTCCAACCAAGCCCTACCCTATGGTGTAGCAGCTCCCATTGTGTATGCAATCGTCAAAGCGTTCAAACGGACATGGCAATACATCATCCGTCCTATCTCGAAAATTTCTTCTAAATGTGAATATGGTCGCTGGACTGTGTGTGGTACATAGCCTAACAAGTAGTCACTAAGTCACAATTTACCCACTGTCCCAGCGGTATACATATGTGTATGTGGCTCACAGTCGACTCCTACGACCAAGCGTGCCGCAGGCAGGAGCATGCCACCTCGCCCTTAGGGGTATAATCACTATCGAAGTCGTGGAGCGAAATTGCAAGACAGCTCCTCATGATGTAATTGTGAAGCCTTACCACCCTGAAATTGGAACAGAGAGTGTGGCGCCCCCGGGCACACAAAGTGTTGCTCTGGGGCCTAGCAGCGCTGGTGAGCAGGTCTAGGGGGTTATTGTAAGGAAGGGACTCGGGCGCGGCACCCAGACATGTGGACGGTCTCCGTCACAGGCACGTCTCAGGAGTATTGGTGAGAGCAGTCCCAGGTTTAGAGAAACGCGAGCCGGGGAATGCGCTAGCCCGGCCGGACCTCAGCAATACTTTGCGGGAGGCGGAGTATGCTCAGGGCTAGTAGGAGGTAAACCACGCAGGGGGAAGGGCACAGGAGTGTTGCCGCTTAAAAAAAGGGAAAGCGGGGTATTGGAGGAAAACACGAAGGGAGGTCAAGTGGCCCATAACGGTCAAGTAGTAGTCACATAAAGTTGCTGGTGCCCAGTCTGCATGAGAGGACCGACGAGAGTGGCGAGCCGTTCCTCCTCGCTCTACAAATAGGGATGCTGATGGAGCCGGCATATATTTCTGGGTAGTATAATCCACAATATACACCAACTCAAGCTTCCTTCCAAGACAAGCTCCTTGACGAAGACCCAGACACCAGGGGAAAATCTCAAGACATCTTAAAATGTCAGGAACAAACCCATGCAGCCACCAACCACATCCTCGCTGTGCAGCATTTTCATTTGGTTTAGAAGCACGTCTATCAAACTTCGGAGAACTGTTTTCAGATCACTAGTTAACAAGCGTGCAGCCGTAACACTGTCCTACAGGCATGGTGATTAAAAAAGAAGCTTGTATTCATATTTAAAGTTTTCAAATTACGTATTTTACTGTAGTTTGTTTATCGAAATTATTATTCTGTATTTTAATTCTGTGTTTACGAATGGCCGGAGCAGGTGGGGGTGGGACTGCACAGGGATATTTAGTTACTGCGAAGGGGGTGTGTGAAGGAATGGACTGCGGAGGGGGGTCGGCACGGGAAGAAAGTAGTGCTCACAGTCTAAATAAAACATACTGTGCAACACTCGAAGTTAAGGGGCCAGTAACCAAGGAAGGATACATATGCCGACATGGCCGTCATGAGGAGGGACTAACAAGCCTAAAACCATTCAGAAGGCAGCATTTAGGAAATAAGCCAATGAAAATGATGGGCGGAGCGTGGGCGGAGCTTCCACAGAGCTTCCACTCTATACTGAATACTGCATTCCTTGCACAGCTAGCAGCGCATGCGTGCTGCCGCTATAGGCTCGACCTAAAATGGGGGTCCCAAAACTAAATGTACCAATGCAATTTTCATACAGTTTTTCAGGCAGGGCCACCGCAAAGTCCCCTGTCCTGAATTTAAATTTTATAAAAGATATAAGGGGGCAGGGTAGTGATAACCTAGACCCTCTAGGTCTTCAATATTATATTTATGGGGGAGAGGCGTTAGTGGGCCTTCCTCCTGAACTACTCAAGGCCAGGAGACCTCATCCCCTGTGGCCAAATACACATTTAAATTGAGTGGCCATGCAGCCCCCCTCCTAAACCATTAATGGGCCCGGAGACGCAATTCCACGGGGCCAAATGCACTTTGAAATGCACTTTGAAGGGGAGGGGGCATGTGGCCCCTCGTCTCTGAGCCTCTGGGAATCCCCTACCCCAGGGCCAAAAAAAATACCCGGAAACACAAACCCCTGGGGCATGATGCTACACAGTGTACCGGTGTGTCCACCCCAGGACACTATTGTTCCCTACCTTGCCTACACTCTCCTGGGCAGGAAACTCCACTTTAAAAATGCTGCTTCCGCCTGTGGTGGAGAAAAATAAGAGTGCTTCCTCCAGCCCGCATCCAGTATGCTGCTGACCGGGTAGCCCGCTGGGGCAGCGGGCCTTCATTAAAAAAAAATGGCCCTGTCAGATGTGGTTCCAGTGGCATATAAAGACCTTAAAAAAGGATAATCTCATATATGTTATGTTATTGTACATTTCTAAAGTGCACGTTCACCTGTAAGACTCTAGGTGCTGAATTTGATTCAGGAGTTGCCGGTAACAGAAAGTCCAAATCTAACTGAGCACTTGGGTAAAAAGCCAAGTCTTCAGCATTTTCCTAAATCGCAAATGGTCTGTTTCAAGTCTCAGAGTTGTAGGCAGAGAGTTCGAGAATTGAGATCCCTGTATTGAAAACCGTGACCCTCCTGTCCGTTTGCGTCTGAATCTAGGGACTGCCATTAGATTCATATGCATGGATCTAAGGGTACGCTGAGGGGAGTATTTGTGAAGTCTCGAGGATACGTACTTGGGACCAAACCTTTAAACAGGATGCATCCTGCTTTGAACAGAGAGCACTGCTCGACAGGGAGCCAGTGAAGCTCTTTCAGCAGCGGTCTGATGTGACAACGTCTGTCTTGTTGGTAAATAATTCCTGCAGCTGATTTTATATCATCTGCAGACGGTGTTTCTGATTTTGCGGGAGGCCTAGGTACATCTCATTTGCATGATCCATTTTTGATATAATCAGGGCAATAGTGATTTGGATGCTGAGGTCTCTGCTGAAAAAACATCATTTTTTTCGCAATTTCCGGAGTTGGAGAAAACATGCAGAGGTAACCGGGCCGATCTGCTTACTCATGGAGATGTCCAAGACTAAATCTTGGACTCTTAAACGTGGTCTTTGGGGTGGGTGCGGAGCCTAACTCCGGGGGCCAGTGTGCAGTAGCCCAATGTAGGAGTTTGTTTTTGAGGATGATAATTTCGGTTTTTCCAGAGTTCAGTTTTCATTGATTGTTATTCATTCAATTATTGATGAACAGCATGGAGTTTCTGAAAAACTCCTTGGAGTTTGTTGAATCATCAATGGTAAAGATCAACTACATGTCGTCAGCATAGTTGTAAATCTTGACCCCCATCTGACGAAGTCTAAATATGAGGCAGCGAATGTAAACATTAAAGAGAAGCGGGGATAGAAAGGAACCCTGCGGTACTCCACAACTCATAGTGACAGTGCCGGATTTGTAGGGTGAAAGCCACACTGATTGATTGTGGTCCTCTAAAAAGGATTTGAACCAACTCAGAGCAGCACCTCTGAGACCAGCTGCAGCAATGCGCTCCATCAGTATATCATAGTTAACGGTATCGAAGGCTGAAGACAGATCAAAGAGAATCAGGGCCTTAGTGCAGTCCTCGTCCGCCTTTCCTTTTAGATCGTCCATGACGGAAAGTATGACAGATTCCGTAGAGTGAGATGGATGAAAAACCAGCCTGATGGCCACCTAGAAAATTAGTTCCCTCTATGAATGAGCTAAAAAATTTAGCTACATGTGCCTCCAGTAATTTAGCCGGAAAGGGGAGAAGGGATATAGGCCTGTAATTGTCCAACTTCTGCGGATCATTGCCTTGCTTTTTTTGCAGCGGAATAACCACTGCTTCTTTAAAGACTGACAGCGGAATTCCTTGGGTCAAGGATAGATTCAGAAGGGCAAGAATAGTTTCTGGGAATGCAGAGTAAATGGATTTACGTATAAGGGGAGGGCATACCTCCTTATGGGAGCCGGATTTTAATATATTCAGGAGTTCAAAGAGAAGTTCTTTATTTAGGCAAGGAAAGGTGGCCAGAGAAATTGAGTTGGTATTACTTAACAGTTCTTCCACATCCTTGTGGCTAGAGTCTATTGATTCTTGAATTTTTAAATTTTGTCTACAAAGAAGGAATTTAAATCATTACATCATTTCTGTGTATCAATGATCGGGGGGTCACACGATCAGGGTTAGATAACTACTTTACAATAGTGAAGATGTCTTTTGTCCTGTTATTTGAATTGAGTACTTTGTTAGTAAAAAATGATTTTTTTGCCTCCAGGATGGCTTTTTTATATGCCATTAGACTCACAATGTATTGCACTCTAGCTTTTGTTGAGTAGGTGTTACGCCATTTTCTTTTGTCCTGACGTGCACTGAGTTTAACAGCTGTTAAGTGGGTGGTGAAGCATTTTGATTCTTTGTGCCGCCGTATTCTGGAGGTTTTAGCCCAGGCACTGGCTGGGACACCCAAAGTAAATGTTAAAAAAAGAATTGTAAATGAGCGGCAGGAACCCCTGATTATTATTCACTGCTCCTTTGAATAATGCCCTGCAAGGGCTTTATTTTTATGGTGTCCCCTGCTTTTGCCGACCGAATCTAAGAGCGTGGGGGGGGGGGGGGGTTTGCTTGTGATTCCTGCGACTGCTAACCAAACCTCATGCCGCCTGGCCAGACCGCCCTCCCTTGCTTTTCCACTGACTTCTAGCTGGAGCTCCACGCTCTTTAGCTGGAGTGCAAGACCCTGCTGCCAACTGTTAGCGCTTGGCTGCCTGTGAAGGGGTTGGCAGCAGGGCCAGGCTGCAGGCAGGCCCTGCGGCCAACTCCTGCTGTGCACAGTCCAAGTCAGTGCACTACTGGGGTTTGGCTGCCTGCAAGGGGTTGGCTGCAGACCCTGCTGCCAAACCCCCCACTGAGCATGGCCAATGGACATGCACGGTGTGTTGGCTTTATGTATGGTAATAAAATATTACTTTATGTTAAAAAAATCCTAGAAATTCACTGAAAAATTCAAATGTTAAAATGACGTTACAGTTAGGTGAAACGCTTGGTGATAACATAATGTTTTAAACTCAATGGGTGAACAGAAACTAATGATGGTACATATGCTCTTATTACAGATAGTGAGAACCCCCTGGTTTTAATAGTATGTATGCACCTGTCTGCTGTCCAGTTTCATGTTGGCCCCGAAGAAGGTAAAACAAAGTAATGACATCACCGAAACGTACGTAGGCGTACGCACCAGAGACCCTCACACAAAAATTAAATCAAACCCCGGAGAAAGAAAGGAAAGGATCACAAAAGACTATAAACCCTCACAATAAAAAGAAAGACTTAAAGACTACGGGTTGTAGCAACATCTTGAGGAGTCTATTATAGGACATATTATTTGTTTTTTCACTTTTTCCATTGTTTTTTTTGTGTTAGTAATGCCAGGACAATCAGTATGAAAGATTGAGTATGTATGAATGTTGGTATGAGTGAGAGAAACCTTATATGTAATGTTAAGGGGTTTCTGTCAATACATGATTTAACCTTGCATTTTAAACTGATTTGTACATATGTTACCATGTCACTGTATTGTAATTTTGATAAAATAATCACTAAAAAATGAGAATAAACTAAACTGTTATGAAAATGATAGAAAATAAATGAAAGAAATAAAATACAAATACTAAGTGAATGAATTCATGTTTCTTGTAGCATCCTGTATGTAATTTTGAAGAAACTTTAATGCTCATGTGTAAAGAAATATAGGTCAGAATAGAGGTCCCCCATTTCTTGATGTTTTAAACTCAAAACACCAGTGAAATTCACCAGTTGTAGTGATCTCTAGCAACTACAACTCGTGCCCAAAGGAAACTATAACTCACACCCTCTCCATGCATAGCTAATTACCCCACATATTACATCACTCATGACATGTTCTATAACATCATTGAAAACATCACTGCAACGTTTGCATTAGCATCAATGATGAGAAGACTGTGCATGATGGGGGCACGGGCTGAAGAACCTTCAACCTTTTGGGACCCCATCAGAGAGAAGATCCTTTGCACAGAGAAAACCAACTCAGGAAGCCCAGGAAAAACGCTGTCTCTAGAGTCTGAGGTCTGGAGAATCAGACAAATCCAGGCTTCATTCAAATAACTGACAACATGTGCTCTATACAGTCAGTGCAATGGGGATCAAGGACTTTTACCATCTGTGAAAAAACCTAGCAAAAGCTAAATGGGCGCTATCCATTATTCTCGATGGCTATAGAGTTCAGAACTCCTCCTCCCAAGCTGCTCTTCAGAAACTCCGCTACCCAGGTAAGAGGTCAGAGAAGGAGCAGTACTGAAGGTACAACCTCTGCTTCAAAAAGGAGCAGTCGTCCCAGTGCCACAGTCACAGAGAGAGCAAGGGATAAATTATATAATCTTTAATGCGAAAAAAGCAGAACTGAGATTTAGCTACTTTTTGGACTTAAAGTATTTGAACAAATTTATTGTTCCGACCTCATATAGGATAGAACATTTCTACTTTTCTAAAGTCCGAAGCTAGTCTGTAAAAGTATGCAGCAGCATAGAGTAGTATGGTTCATCGTCAACCTTCAAAAGTCCAGTCTTCAGCCGACACAACAGAAGATGTTTATTGGAGCTCCCTTCAACATGGAGAAAGGACAAGCATTTCACTTGAAAGCAAATTCTGTTAGAAAATTGGTTAACTCTTCTTCACACACCAGCCAGGTCCAAGTTCTAATACAAGTAGTTCTGTGGACTTGCCACCATCTGAAATCTCTGTTGAACCATCTCCTCAGTTTCTGGTCTCGTGTGTCTCAGACATTTAAAAACCTGGTACTAGTTCAATGTGAAACAAGTTGCTGTGGTGGCTGAACCCATAGAATGCAAAATATATTCGTATTCTTGATAAAATTTTTGATACTACTCTGTTTATTTTTTGCTGACCGACTGTAAATATGCGATTGTTTATTTTGATTCCAAAGTACCTCAATAAAACATTTTCCAAAAAAACCAGAGTGCAAAATATAGAATTATTCTTGCTGTTTTGAACACGCTCAATAGAAACCACAGAGCCATTTAGCGGGGAAGGAGCAAGTTGAGATGGAAGTGAAGAACAGCTGTTCTCAGATTTAGAAGGTATACTAGAAAAATTAGGAGGCCCCCTATCTGGGTTTGTCTGGGACCAGGGGGAAAGAGGAGAAAAAACAAGTGATGTCCCAGAGTACAGATACTGATGTCAGACTCACAAAACATCTAATTGAGAAGTGTCGTGAATTTGTCGAAATGTGAACATAAATATTAACGATCAGTTGCGGCAGAGGCAAGAGGTTATGGTTTGGCTGGTGCACAACCGTTTATGCAATACTAACATAATTCTTAACACAATTTTTGCAAAGAAGATAAAGAGGCTGTTCTCAAGAGTTTTAGTTAAAAAAGCATATACATTTTATTTTTTTTATTTCATACAGTTTGGTATCTCAGTACATTAAAAACATAGATGAATACAAATCACCATACTTTTGACAATCAATACAAAATATGTAAAATATAAAACATAAAACAAGAATCAAAGAAACAAATGTTGACGCGGCGTTTCAGCTTTTTTCATATACAAACACCTTCTGCAGGACAGATTCTAAATTAAAAAGACACAAAATTACCAAACAATGATTTTCACAGTGCTTCCTTGTTAAACATAATGTGTTGCATAGTGGAGGGGAATAATTGACTATTCCCACTCCAGCAGGTGAAACAGTAGAGAAAAGTTTGGATAGCGGAGGGATAAAAATTACTATTCCCACTCCAGCGAGTGCAACAGAAGGGAATGTGTTGAACAGCGGGGAGGAAAGTGTTGGATAGCGTAGGGGTAAAAATTACTATTCCCACTCCAGCAAGTGCAACAGTAGGGAATGTGTTGGATAGCGGAGGGGAATAATTTACTATTCCCACTCCAATGAATGCAAAAGTAGGGAAGTGTTGGATAGCAGAGGGGAATAATTTACTATTCCCACTCTAATGAGTGCAACAGTAGGGAAAGTGTTGGATAGCGAAGGGAAAAAATGACTATTCCCACTCCAGCAAGTGCAACAGTAGGGAAAGTGTTGGATAGTGTAGGGGTAAAAATCACTATTCCCCCTCCAGGGAGTGCAACAGTAGGGAAAGGGTTGGACAGTGGAGGGGGATAATTGACTATTCCCACTCCAGCAGGTGCAACAGTAGAGAAAATGTTGGATAGTGAAGGGATAAAAATTACTATTCCCACTCCAGTGAGTGCAACAGTAGGGAAAGTGTTGGATAGCGGAGAAGAAGAATTTACTATTCGCACTCCAATAAGTCCAACAGTAGGGAAAGTGTTGGATAGCATGGGGGATAAAATTACTATTCCCACTCCAGGGAGTGCAACAGTAGGGAAAGTGTTGGATAGCGGAAGGGAAAAAACTACTATTCCCACTCCAGCAAGTGCAATAGTAGGGAAATTGTTGGATACGGTAGGGGTAAAAATTACTATTCCCATTCCAGCATGTGCAAAAGTAGGAAAAGTGTTGGATAGCGTACGGGTAAAAATTACTATTCCCACTCCAACTAGTGCACCAGTAGGGAAAGTGTTGGATAGCGGAGGGGAATAATTTACTATTCCCACTCCGATGAGTGCAACAGTAGGGAAAGTGTTGGGTAGTAAAGGGGAAAAAATTACAATTCCCACTCCAGCAAGTGCAACAGTAGGGAAAGTGTTGGATAGCGGAGGCATAAAAATTACTATTTCCACTCCAGGGAGTGCAACAGTAGGGAAAGTGTTGGATAGTGAGGGGGACAAATTACTATTCCCACTCCAACAAAGGCAACATTAGGGAAAGTGTTGGATAGCTTATGGATAAAAATTACTATTCTCACTCCAGCAAGTGCAACAGTAGGAAAAGAGGTGGATACCGAAGGGAAATAATTTACTATTCCCACTCCAGCAAGTGCAACAGTAGGGAAAGTGTTGGATAGCGGAGGGAGTGCAATAGTAGGGAAAATGTTGGATAGCGGAGGGGTAAAATTACTATTCCTACTCCAGCAAGTGCAACAAGTTCAACAGTAGGGAAAGTGTTGGATAGCGGAGAGGAATAATTTACTATTACCACTCGAGCAAGTGCAACAGTACGGAAAATGTTGGATAGCGGGGGGGATAAAAACTACTATTCCCACTCCAGCGAGTGCAACAGTAGGGAAAGTGTTGGATAGCCGAGGGGAATAAATTACTATTCCCACTCCAATGAGTGCAACAGTAGGGAAAGTGTTGGCTAGAGGAGCGGATAAAACCAAAGATTACAGCTATTGAACCTAAATCCCCAAACTAAATTAAAACAAAAATATTACCAAAAATATTTATCAATTAATAAATGAATAATAATGGTCAACTAATGATTAATGTATTTAAACTAGATTACTTTCCACCCTCTACCCCAATAAACACCAAAACACACACCTAAAAATATGTACACAATTTCCATAATTAATTTTACATTAATAACAATTAAAAACAAATCATAAATTAATTCAAATAACATTTCTTCCCAACATTTACAACTATAAACCCCACAATTCAGACATCAGAATTATTCCATAATTAGCATATTTAATATTTAATTAATTAATTAGCATTAACAATTAATTAATTATAAATAATTTACCTCACACCATATTCCCCTATAAATGACACCACCAATGTTGTAAAACATGACACAATTAACATAATTAATTAACAATTAATTAATTAATTGATAACAATTAACAAGCAAAATAAAAACAACTATTAATAAATGAATTCACACGAGGGCGTGGCCAAGAGCCGATCATGGCGGACGTGTAGTTGAAGAGCTCCGTCCTTAGCCCTTGAAACTAGCGAATCATCCTACATGCCTGCAGTGCAACCCACCTAAATATTGTGCCCGGAGCCGCAGAAGGTGAGCGGCGAACAGCGACGGAGAGCCGCCCCCCCTCGGACGCCGCCGGAGACTCCGGCGATTGCTGGGGCCTACTGCATCGTGGTGAGCCGCGGCCTCGATTGGCCTGGTGACCGAGCTGCCGCCAGGTATCGGCGTACTGCGAGGGAGACCCCGGCCGGAGGCAGGACACGGGACCAACAGCGCGCCGTGGTCAGTGGCGGGCGCCTGCTCCAGCTGCCACCGTACTGTCTCCCCCCCCCACTGAAAACCCCGGAGGGACCCATCCTGCCCTGGGTACCCCGCCTGCAGCGGGACGGGACTCCGGGACCGGCCCAGCGCCCGCCTTCATAACGCGGAGGCGTTCACGCTCACCTGAGTAAGGAGAGTGGGGCCGGGGGAGCGGGAAAAGGAACATTAGCGCCCGAGAGCCCGAGGTCACTGCCTGAGCCACACAACAGCAGCGCGGCGCGATCTGGCGCCGCGGCGGTGCCGCAGTTGCCATCTTGCCTTCACTCTGGGCCCCGGGACTCCTCGAGTGGCTGGTGCGGCGCCCGAAGCTGCTTACGGCGCGCTGCGCCAACGAAGGAACAGTGGCGCTGAGGACACTCTGCAACGCCGGCACGGCCCCTGTACTCATTACTACGGCGGGGACCCCCGAGCACCATCGAGGGGTCCAACCACACGGCAACCCGCGAGCGGGCCGCTGACCACGAGATCCCTGCCACTGGGTCGGGTGTGTGGCACGTCCCTTCCTTCCCACCTCTAACAGACCCCCTCACCTGCGGTCTGTAACCCATCACCTCGCTGAGGTCAGGACTATTGCCACACGAAGAACCCCTCACAGGGCGCCACCACACCCACCAGAGGCGCTACCTTAGCCACAGCACCACTTACTCTGCCTGATCTGAGGACTTGCTCTGCACTTGCCTCCTCCACGTTGGCTCTAGAAGCTGCATAAACGCCCTGTGACACTGTGTGTGGCCAGCTGTACAGGCCCGGAACGGTGGGTGCGCTTTCACCATCGCCACCCTGCATACTAGATCGATGGGCAGGCACAGGGGCAGGGCCCAAGACCACGGTGCACCGACGGACATGCAATCCACGGGCTCGGAGGACCCACTAGCCTCCTCAAACGTGGACATTATCTTACCGACAGGGAAAGGATCACAGGATGCCAAACTGGACCTTATCCTCGACAAAATACGCGCCACACGTGAGGCGCTGGAATCACGCATAGACAGCATGGCGACGGGCCTCTCCTTGCTCCGAGCAGATCATAACAAACTGGCAGAGCGAGTCTCAGAGCAAAAACTAGGGCTGAACGATCTCATTCCCCAACAGACCAAACACTCTGCGAAGCTGGAAGGCGTGGAGAAACAACTCAAGCAGCTGTGGGAAAAGGTGGACGATGCGGAAGGACGAGCCCGCCGTAACAACGTCCGCATCCTAGGCATTCCGGAACGAAGCGAGGGGAGAAACCCTACCCAATTCCTGGAAGACTGGCTAAGGAAAATGGTGGGCCCGGAAGATCTTACCGACCTGTACAGTGTGGAACGAGTGCATAGAATGCCGTCGAGACCTCCACAACCAGGAGCACCCCCTCGTCCCTTGATCGCGCGCCTTCTTCACTACAAGGACCGTGACACTGTGCTGAGGGTGGCCCGAGAGAAAGCGCCGATACGCTATGAGGACAAAAATATCTCCGTATATCCTGACTTCACGCCCACAGTACAGCGAGCCAGGTACACCTTCATTGGGTGAAGCGCAAACTGCCGGAGAGAGACTTGAAATATGCACTCCTGTTCCCCGCACGCCTCAAGATTCTTCATGGTAACAAATCACACTTCTTCGACTCGCCAGAGGAAGCGGAGGAATGGATGGAGGTAACGTTGACACCACCGGCCTCGCAGGACCCATTTGCCGACGCCAGGAGCGACAGACATCGGAGTCCGCCGGACCGGAGGAACGCCGCTTCCAACACCAGACGGACTCCCTCGACGGGTTCGTCACCGAGGGCACAAGCTGCAAAGGACCACTTAGCAGATCAGTCATCAGTGGTGCAACTGGCGGAGGAAGCGCTCGCCGCTCACGATGCGGGCACGGCCAGGGACCAGATCAGCACCTCTGACACACACACCGAAGTGTCAGGATCAGCGGGCAGCCTACAATTGTTCCCTAAGATCACGGCACAGATGGCGGAAGAATTTTGAGCAGCAGCACTTTGAGCGATCTCCGGGTGGTAATGTATAAACGATCTCACTCTCTGCACAAGGTGGGTTTCCGGAGGGCTTGGCTTACAGAGGGCTACCATGCCATCGCAGGCCAGTAAGAGACAGACACAAGTGGTCTACTCCCCCCACCACATGCACATGGAACTGTTTGACTTATGCCGACGTTGGGCATCTTGGTTCGGCTCCCGAGCCCGTTGGCCTGGGGACCTTAATGTTAACGGGTTTACTGTTTACATGACACTCCTCTCCTGTAGTACGACGTACCTGGCACGGACACCCATGTGCTCAACATTACAGCATTGCACGGTCAGTCATGGGGCCACTAAATGTTTATAACTTGTGCACCTGGAATGTGCGGGGCATGGGCTCGATTCACAAAAGACACAGGATACTGGCTCAACTCAACCGTAGAGGGATCATGATAGCTTGCCTGCAGGAGACACACTTGAACTGTTCCAAAAACGCGAAACTGTGCAAGAAATGGAGAGGGCAACTCTTCTCTACGTCCTATTCAGCATTCTCTAGGGGGGCAGTCATTTGGCTTCGTAACTCTGTTCCCTTTAAACTGATAGAGCAGAGAATCGACAAAGAGGGTAGATATGTGTTTGTGAGGGGTTTGTTGGATGGGGATGCAGTCGTGCTCGGTTGTGTGTATTCACCGAATTCAGGCCAGTCGGAGTTTTTGGTAACTATCAATGGGGTCCTTGCGGATTGGGCAGATCATCAATGGGTGATTGGAGGGGATTTCAACGCTGTGTTAGATGTTGCTATGGACAGGTCGCACCCCCCACTGCATGCCACCGAAAGCAGGAGGCAGGCGGACGCACTGGCACAATGGGCAGAGGGTTGGGATTTGGCGGACGCATGGCGCAGCACACATCTACTGGACAGGGAAGATACCTTTTTCTCCCCACAGCACCAGATACACACCAGAATAGACCGTATATTTTGCTCCCGTTCCCTGATGGGGTCGATTGTACAGGCTCAGCACATGGGGAAGACCCTTTCGGATCATAACCCTGTCGAGCTTACCTGGCAATGGGGCTGACTACTGGCTCCCATCCCGACTTGGAGATTACCCACGGAACTACTTGAAGACACGGTCTTCAGGTCGTCCTTGTCAGACGCCATTGAATCCTACTTCGACACAAACGCTAATACCGCCAGCACCCGACAAATAGAGTGGGACACCTTCAAAGTCTTCCTCAGAGGGGAGGCGATGACCACCCGGGTGGGCAGGAGAAGGGAAGTGATCGATAATTTGAAAGAAGTGGAGGGTAAATTGGCAACACTAGAGAGGGAAGCTGCGGGCACGAATCCACACTTCACGCCACTACATATAAAACGCGCTGAACTACTAGAAGACCTGAGATTATTAGATTACAGGGAATACACTAATAGACAGCACACACAGGCGGATAGATCTGGCCCCCTGCTGGCCCGTATTATACGAGACTCCCCAGTGCACCATCCGATTTTGGAAATATTAGACCAGGCAGGAATGCTGGCTTCGACTCATGTAGGTATTAACACTGCATTCAAAGACTACTACACCACACTCTATGGCCCTCACCAACGCCTCTCTGAGACTGCACTCGAGAGATTTATGGGGGAATTAGAACTACCCCAACTCACCGACAGGCAATGCAAGGACTGGAAGCGTAATATTACTGTAGCGGAGATTAGACAAGCGATACACGCTCTTCCGAGGAGCAAGGCCCCGGGGACGGACGGCCTACCGGCCAAGTTCTATGCAACGTTCGTAGATCTCCTAGCCCCGCGTCTACACGCTATTTATCTAGAAGCGCTGCGGACTAACTCCTTGCCGCAGTCATCCCTACAAGCATTAATAACTTCCCTCTTAAAACCGGGTAAAGATGGAAAGAACCTGGCTAACTACAGACCCTTATCTCTCCTTAACACCGACTATAAGATTCTGAGCAAGGTGTTAGCGACGCGATTGGCACAATACATTCCGCAACTGATCCATCCAGACCAGTGCGGTTTTGTACTGGGTAGGAGCACGGCTATGAATCTTAGAAGACTGGCCCAGCTGATGCTGCGAGACCCGGCGGACTTGGGCTCCGAGGGCTGCATCTCATTGGATTTGAAACAGGCCTTTGATTCCCTCAAATGGGATTTCATGTTTGCTACGCTCGCGAAATTCGGGATTCCACCCGAATATATTGCCTGGGTCAAACTACTATACACCCGCCCCACGGCCCGGGTACGCACATCCAAACACATCTCAGGACCAATAGCCATAGCGAGAGGCACCAAGCAGGGCTGCCCACTCTCCCCGCTCCTATTCATCCTGGCCCTTGAACCACTGCTCTGTAAACTCCGGACGGTGGCCCCCCGCTGTGGCATTCGGAGATACGGGACGACACATATAGTGTCCGCCTACGCAGACGATATTATCTTATATCTCCATGATCTACGGGGCAACCTGGATCCCTTACCTCAAATATTTGAGGACTTCAGGTCATTGTCAGGCCTCACCATCAGCGAACCCAAGTCCTACGGGTTCACCTTTGCGGACACTGGCTCGTCCGCTCCATTGCACTTCGCGCCACACACATTCCAGATGGCAGACAACACCTTCCGATATCTCGAGATACACATTTACAGGGATGCCGAAGTAATGATTGATGGCATGCTCGGAAGAGCCATGAGAGCACTGAAAACTCAAATACAATTTTGGCTGTCATTGCCCCTATCGGTGGCTGGCAGAGTGGCCATCTCCAAAATGGTAATGCTTCCCCGCCTCATTTACTACTTCACCAACCTGCCATTCCTGATCCCTGCAGTGACATTTAAAACACTAGACACACTCCTCACGGAACTCATATGGGGAACAGGGCGAAGGCGCATAGGCCTTGCTAAACTACAACTCGCCTCCGGATCCGGAGGCATGGGAGTACCAGACTTCAGGGCCTACAACTACGCATGTCAGCTGCAATGGCTAGCCTATTGGCTAGCGGGTCGAAACCTACATGAGATCAATGTGACAGAGGAAGATCACTCTAAAGGGAAAATTCATGTATTGCTATTGCCCCGCTCGGATATACCGAGAGACACCCCACCGCTTCTCCGACTTGCAGTACAATACTGGCGGAAGGCGTTGAAATACACATCCCCGGCGACATCCTATGCCCCCACAATTCCACTTTTAGGTATCCCACTGAAGTCAGGACCGCTCACTACGCACAAACTTATGTCCTGGCATGACGCAGGGGTGACACATATAGGAGACCTTTTTGCCGAAGGACAACTGCTGTCCTTTGAAGACTTCAGGGCCACACATGGTGTCCCCGGGGGCTCGTTCCTCCTGCATGCTGGCCTTCGCCATTATGTAATGGGAAGGTGGGCACATGAGGGAAGGGAACCACCCACGAACCCCTTGCCAACAATGCAGTACCTCATGGGGACGGGTAGCCACCTAACTAAATGGCTTACTGCTAGCATCAGAACAGGGAGAGCGGTCACACTGTCGCCTCTCAGGACGAAGTGGGAAAGTGAGATAGGAAAGCCGCTAAGGGACAAGGAATGGGAACGTATCATCCAATTTCCCAAAAAGGTAGCCAGAAACCCCAAGTTTAAATTCATCCAGCTGATGCTACTACACAGAGCCTACTTAACGCCACACCGCATACACGCCATGTTCCCTAACGCTGCCGACGCATGCCCCCGATGCGCCACGGATGACGCATCACTGGTACATATGTTGTGGAGCTGCCCCAAACTGGGTTATTACTGGTCCACTATTAATGAGCTGCTCAAAGGAGCAGGCGCTTTGCCACGAACGCTCACTCTAGAATATGCACTCCTGGGACTGGGACCAACGACACGTACAAGGAGTGTGGCAACACGTTTTGCTGACATGGCCTTATTGCTAGCAAAACGAGCAATCACGATGAGATGGAAATCACAGAGGCCGCCTGATCCTGATTTATGGAAAGTGGAAGTGACACGCTGGGGCAAAGCGGAGGGTGAAGTATTGCATCGAGAGGAACGTAGAGGCCTTAGGAAAACACCGATTTCACTGGACTGGTTTGCCATACTGGGGATGTTCAAAGCAGTGGACTACGGGGATTCTACGGATTCGATACACATGCATTAAACTGCGTCCTACCATTATTGAGCTCCCATGAACCGTTACCAAATGTGGTGCACTAGACAATGGTACGGGAGATACCGTACTGCTCATGCTTATGCCCCTGTCTGACTGTATGGAATGATACCACTGGGAAAACTGGAATATGGGTGCAGCCAATGTACAACCTGATATTTACACGCATACAGTAGGAGTGTCGGGAGGGATTGTTGAGGGAGGAGGGAGTGATTATTTTGGTTGTTGCGGGGTTTCGCACCTACTCAGAGGGACAAAAAATCAAAATGTAATATGTAACTGTTATTACCATGCAAATGAGAGCATGTCTCACTCTGATTCAGTGATATGGTAATGACTCTGTATTTTTGCTCTGATCACTATGCTAATAAACAGATTTTCCCAAAAAAATAAATGAATTCACACAATTAACACTATAAAATAACATTAAATACATTTTATATTAAAAATATTAAAAAAGGATGAGGAGCCACGCTAGCAACCAAGATGGCCACGTAGGCTCCCGGCTCCGCCGACCTCGGCCTCCCGCTGGAATATCCTGCCAATTATCCTGTCTTTGCGCCCGCCACAATGTGTATGAACCTGCCGTGAGATTAATGGTGCTATCCCGAGATCTCTACTTGCTCGGCTGACGAAGATATGTCGAGTGGAAGTTTGCGGCCTAGATCTGCCCGGAAGCCGGGATCTCGAATACTGGCCCATCCGGGTTTCAGTTCAACAACATCGGCTGTGGTGGTGTGATTGGGTCCGGTCTACCGGTGTGGACAAAGAACATTTTTCTTTTGGTTTTTCGAATTGATGTGGACGACTGCGGGCTGCCTTGGTGAAGGTCGGAGGAGGGGTGACAGCCTAACGCTAGCAGTTGTGGACGGGGGCCCTCCCCGGTGACCCGGTAACCGGCCCGCTGGTGTTCGCTGGGTTTGGTTCTCTGCTTGCGGTGGCAGCCCCAGGATACCATCGAAACAATACATAAGTCTCCCTCTGCAGTCGACCGTTTCCTATCCGCCCGTTCCCCTCTGAGAGATCGAGCCGCGGGGGGAAGCGATCATGATCGACACCGATCGAAGAGTGGCTGAACAGACCGCGAGTGACCCGTCGCTGCGAACGATGTTGGCGGCCATTGAGACACTTCAGGTGTACGTTGAAGACCGCATTCAGGCGACGATGGAGTGCCTGGTTGGAATGCTACGAATTGGACCGGATCCTACTCCACTAAAAGAACAGCAACAACTGAGACACCCAATATGGCCACTCTGATGAAGGAAGTAGACCCCCCATTGTGTGAGGTATCAGAGCCTTTGACCAGTGTTTTCGAAGACGAACACAAGTTCAATGCCACCAATGGATTGTTAAACCTACGATCGTTGCCGACCATGGAGGGACTAATTGATGTTCCCACTCCAGAAACTTCTGATGAGAACTGTTATCGGAATGACACTGCATCACTTCCCCATGTATCGGAGCCGCTACGATGGCGGACAAATCAACGCTGGGAGTTCATAACGGGGAATGGAGACTCTGGACCTGACGATGTTCACGGCACTTTCGTTCTACTACTTTGTTTTGCATTGGGTTCTATTATAGTTTCTTCGCACTCGGACTGTCTTGTGGAAGAGGTGGGTTATCAGGTTGGGACTCATGTGTCTGATCGGAAGGGGCAAGGATGAGATCGAAAGACTGGGTTTGACTCAAGTATCGATGGGCACGGGATTTGCTAAACTAATGCTATAGTACGGCAGGGCGGTGTTTGAAGACTCCCTTGTTAAGACACATATTTGTTGTCCGATTGATTTTTTGACTTCAACTTGAGGGTCCTTGGTTCTGGCGGGGGGGGCGACCAGGAGCCTGTACGACTATGCCCTCCTCCACTTCTCTTCTCTACTTCGGTAGATTTCTTCTTTTAGTACCTAGTTAGTTGGGGCGACAGGCACACTGCTACTGGGGGCTAGGCGATAGCCGTTTGCAGGGGTGCAGGGTGGGGGGATGGGTTTATTGTTTACTTTCTGTTATCGCCCATATGGTTTTCTCCTTCTTTTTCAATTTTTTCTCAGTCTTTCCTTTACTCGTAATATTGCCGATATATCCTGACATTGATCCTTAAATTCTAGTATCTGGTTGCCATGATTCTCCTGCTGTTTTGATTTCATGGGTGGGAAGGTTTTGAGGATTCGGAACTGAACTGTTAACCGGTTATACTGATGCAATTTTATTTTGTGCTTAATCGTGCGAGCCTCTCGAATATCTTTGCTGTTCCACGACTATCCTGTTTTTTTGTACCAACTCACCCTGGCATTATTGGATGTATGTATGGCACCAGATATGTCTGTTTATTTTTTGCTTTAAACAATAAAAAGATTTATAAAAAAAAAATATTAAAAAAGTATTACAATTAAATTACTTCCCATCCTACTTCCCTATCAAACCACAACCCGCACCTAAAAATATGACGCAATTGACATCATTACCACTTAATTAATAATAATTAACAACCAATTAATAAATAATTAATAATAAATTAATTACCACAATTAACAATATAAAATATTAAATACATACTTATTAATTAATACAAATATTAATAATTAGTTATAATTAAATTACTTCCCACCCTATTCCCCTATAAAACCACAACCCGCTACGGAACTAAAGCGCAAAATGTAATTAAAATAAAATTAATTACTTCTAAAAATTAAGAATACATTTATTATAGTTAAATTACTTCCTATCCTATTCCCCTATAAACCCACAACCCGCTACAGAACTAAAACGCAAAATTTACTTAAAATAAAATGAATAACTTAAAATTCATACTAAAATACATAACACTAACTAAAAAAACGATATTTTTAACAACTATATTTTTGCAAACGATATTACTGACCTCGATATTGTTAAAAATGATATTACTTACCTTAGACTCAATATTCTTTACCACGATATTCTGACAGTCGATATTTTTGTATCCCGATATTTTCCACTCGGTATTAGTGCAAGTCGGGAAAAAAAATCGATGTTCTGACTTGGGAGGAGAGAGTCATTATAATTTTGGTAGATTCATTCTGACCTCACCACTCCTGGTTTCTGTTATTGAAACAGCTATCAGTTGAGCAACCATTTCAACTTCCACTTCATCCTTAACCTCTCCGGTTTCTGGAATTTGTCTCAGAGACAGTTTACATCTCACTGCACGGATGTTGAGATGCTTTCTTTTCAAAAGCTATGCTGTTCCACAGAGGTTGCTGTAAACAGTAAAACTTCCAGGAAACCCTCAACATTGGCATCTCATTTAAAAAAGTAAAACCACTTTGAAAAGTAGTGCCCTATTAAAGGTTTATTAGCAATATCCTGTGATCCACTTTAGATTCAGGTGTTCTGGAGGGACAAACGTTTTAGCTCTATCAACTTTAGCACCATAGTGGACTGCGATTAATGGCTTCCAAGGATCATGGGGGGATATTTTGAAGATAATTCCCCTTGTGTTGAGATATATTAAATGTTTTAAAATAAGGAAACCAAATGTTTTAAAGCCATTAGCAACATGGGATGTGTCTATTGTCTTAGAAAGTTTACAAAAGGAGCTCTTCAAACCCTTGAGTCAACTAACACTTTGTATCTTTCATTGAAAGTGGCATTCTATGGGGCCATTACACCAGCAACAAGATTGAATGAACTAAGAGCCATTGCCATGTCATATCTACATCTTAGGTTCATTCCAAATAGGGCGGTATTAAGAGCTGACCCACATTTTACACCAAAGGTTCAGAAGCAGTTTCTCTTGGCTCAGGACTTTATCATGCCAGTATGCGATGAAGGCTCTGCACAGTCAATTCTTTTGTCTTTAGACATTCCAAGAGCTCTACTTATATACTTGGCAAAGACAAGAGTTTTGCTCTACTAATGCATGTTTGTGCCATATGGTGTAGCTAATAAGAGTAAGAAAGTCAGATTCGTCAACCCATCTTACCAGCCTGTATATCTGCAGGACAGTAATTGTAAAACAAACAATGTGCAGAGATGAACAGCTAGAGCAGTTTCACCATCAGGCGCAGACGCTTGTGGTGAATCACTACAAGAAATATGCAGAGAAGCCACATGTCCACTCCAAATCTTTTGTTTCACACAATAGATGAGTTAGGTAAAGGCAATTCTGTTACTTTTACTTCTGGAGTTTTGCAAGCTGTAATGAAGTAATTGTAATAAAAAGAGAGAACATCTTTTTGGTTTCAATAAAATCTGTACAGTACATTTTATTGTAATGGTGCTGATTTTAAAGCTTGGCTATAACCTCATTTGGGGGCCTATTAGGATGGCGGGAGGACCTGAGTCCGCCCGCCATCCTAGCGGAAACGGGAACACCTGCCTGCCCCTGATCATGATGCGACCGCCACCGTGGCGGTCATATCTGGCATTTCCTTTTTCTTTTTCTGTTTAATATGCTTTATTGAAGTAATAAAACAATGTAAAACATCAGTACAGAGTCAAGAAAAAGCAGGAATCTAATAACGTGGATCATGGATAAAAAAGCAGTAATACACAATACCCTTATGAAATAAGACTGTACTAAGTGGAAATGCATTTTTAGAAAGAATTTTTAAGAAGAGAAGAAAAAAGAGAGAGGGAAAAAAGAAAAAAAAGAAAAGAAGCAAGAAGAAAAAGAAAAGGAGGAAGGGAAAAGAGAAGAGTCCTAAAAGGAAGAGTGAAATAGAGGAGTAAATACAATATGGATCAAATGTGAATAACATTATATAACAATCCATAAAGTAGTAACAATAAGAGTTAAGTTGACTTTCTAGCTAAAAAGTTAGGTAAAGGTAACCATAGTAAGTCTCTTTTAATCAGCAAAGGAGTGGAAGTGGCGTAAGCTCTGTCTATTCTGTGGTGGTGACATAGTGAATTCCACCATGCTTGAAAGGAGATTTTTGAGGTGTCCTTCCAATTAGAGGTAATAATCTGAAAAGTAATAGCTAGAAATAAATTGATAAAGTTGCCAAAATCTCTGTGATTGTCGAATACAGGCGAGAGATTACCAAGGAAGACATGTTCAATGTGAAAAGGAATGTCTGACAAAAGAAAATCATTTAATTTGGACCATATGTTAGACCACAAGTTGACTATTAGGGGACATTGGAAGAACATATGGAGAAGATCTCCCTTAACGTGGGGGCAGGACCAGCATTTTGGAGAATCCAGCAATTTAAATCTATGGAAGTCACTGGGGGTAAGAAATAACGTATTGTAGAAATAGTATAAGGTCTGTGTTGTGCTGGCTGAGCGAGGGGTGGTGTGAATCTTGGACCAAAGGATATCCCAGGTAGCTACAGGAATATCAAGACCCAAGCCCGTTTTCCAAAGAAGTTCCAAAGGGGACTTAATTCTAGTTGAAGGGGAATGGGATATCAACTTGTAAATGGTAGCTGCTTTAAATTGGGTTGAAAAGTCAATAGGGGTAGAGGAGGAGGATGAGTGATCAGGAAAGGAATTGGAACTAGGAGCTGTAGGGAAATAATAAGAGGTGAGAGCATCTTTGAGAATACTGTAGTGAGAGGAATGATATGGGGAGATGTCATGCATCTATTGAAGTTCAGAAAAAAGTAAGAAGGTATCGTCTTTCTTCAAATGTTGGGGGGGGGGGGTAATAATACCTTTGTTAATCCACTCCTTCCAAAATAAGGCACGATTATTAATCTTAAACTTTTTGTTATGCCAAAGGGGGGTATCAAAAGAGCAAGTGGTAGAGAAGTGTTCGGAAAGGGAGGAAAAAACTAAAGCCTTAGAGCGAACAAGATTGGAGAAGGACAGGCGTTTTGGAGGTAAGGTGACCTGAATGCCTGAGAGAAGAGAAAAAGGAGAACATTGGACCTGTTCTAAGGCGCTCCACGCCGTACATGGTGAAGCGTTGGAATCAGACAGAAAGGTCCAAATTTGTTTCAAAGAGAAAGCTGAATAGTATCGTCTAAGGTTAGGAAAATTAACTCCTCCTAAATTTTTAGGGAGTTGAAGATGGGCCAGGGAGATTCTAGGTTTGCGATTATTCCAGAGAAATTTTATAAGCAAACTATTGATAGTGCGAAAAAAAAGTGTTGGGGGGAGAAATAGGAAGCATAGAAAGGTAAAAGTTAATAATGGGGAGAAGCATCATTTTTATTGTAGCTAATCTGCCCCACCAAGAAAGGAAAAGAGGATACCAGCTTTCGGTAAGGGCCATGATTTTCCAAAGAATTTCAGTATGATTGAGTTTAATAAGGTCTTTAAGAATATTACAATATAAAATACCAAGATATTTAATATGAGAAGGAGTCCATTCGAAACCAGAATCAGTAAACATAGAGGAGAGACAGAATGTGTTTAGAGGTAGGATTTCTGATTTATCAACATTCAGTTCATAACCCGAAACGCTAGAGTATGATGTTGATAAAAAAAAAGGCTGGTAGGGAGACAAGTGGGTTAGAAATAAAAAGGAGGATATCATCAGCATAAGCAGTGAATTTTATGTCAACTTTTTGAAAGTGAAAACCCGTATAATCTTTGGAACGCCTAATAGTTTCTAGGAAGGGTTCAAGAGCTAAGATGAAAAGAAGGGGAGAAAGGGGACAACCCTGTCTGGTGCCTATAAGAAGGTGGAAGTACCGAGATTGAAAACCATTTACCCAAACCGATGTAGTGGGTGCAGTGTATAAAAGTTTTATGAAATGAATGATAGTGGGGCTGAATCCATGCCATTTCAGAGACCCAAATATGAAGTCCCAGCTCACCCTATCACATGCTTTTCCAGCGTCTAAAGTGATAGCTGCAATAGGGGATTCCGATCTAGAGGCCAAGTGAATGATATTAAGAAGAGTGCGTGAATTATCTGTAATTGAGCGTCCTTTCACAAAACCAGATTGATATATGTTAACTAAATAAGGACTTACTTTATTAATGCGGAGGGCAAGAAGTTTAGCATACATTTTACAATCAGTATTTATTAAAAAGATTGGTCTATAGTTCTTGCACAAAGAAGGATCTTTATCCTTTTTGAGTATTAGACACAACATTGCTTGCGTGAAAGTACCCTGTGCTTTGCCAGTGAGCAAAACGGAGTTTATCCATGACAAGAGATGGGGGATCATGAATGCTTTAAAGTGAAGAAAAAAACTAACCGAATAGCCATCCGGCCCTGGAGTTTTGTCTTTAGGCAGCAGAGCCAAAGCCTCCTACATCTGGCATTTTAATATTGCGGCGGGGACTGCAGCACCCGCCACAATGG
The DNA here is from genome assembly GCF_964263255.1 of Lissotriton vulgaris. Lineage (NCBI taxonomy): Eukaryota > Metazoa > Chordata > Amphibia > Caudata > Salamandridae > Lissotriton > Lissotriton vulgaris. The sequence goes on along the minus strand of NC_141696.1, from coordinate 221,818,040 downwards.
TAAAATGCCATGTTGTGCATTTTCATGCACAACGTGGCAGGCACCGTGCGGTGTCTGCCACCTTTTGCATGGACAATTAGGGAGGTACCATAGGTACCCCTCCAAGTGCACCCCCTCATCCCCCCGGTGGCCAGCTATGGGCCCCCAAAAGCAAGTCCCCGCCAGACTGAGGAGCAGGGATAAAGGGGGAATTATTCTATTACTTACCAATAATCTTTATTACCCTGTGTCCTGGTGCTCCTCTTCCCAGTCCCCATTCTCCCTTCCCATGCATTTTGGGCACTTCCAGTACAATGTTTGTTTGTTACATACAGGATGCCCATGGGGAGGAGGAGGGTTTTATAGCAAAAGAGTAATTAAAGCAGAAAAAAGACTACCTAATTCGGATGCGTTCACTGCTTGTGCAAAGATTTGTCTTGATAGCTGGCCCCTACGCTGGGGGCCTGATTCCCGAAGAGCCTCTACAGTCATGGCGGAGGCTCCATAGTCGTGGCGGAGTCTTTGCACTCATGGTGGAATCTTTGAAACGAGAACTGCAACGCGGAGATTCAGCCACAAGTGCAGAAACTCCGCCATGACTACGGAGCCTCCCCTGCGAATGAGGAGGCTCTCTGTGAACCAGGCCTTCAGTTAGGACTGGGACAAGGAGTACTAGGATTTAGGGTAATGAAGATTATTGCTAAGTAATAGTATGCTTACCTCTTAACGCCCTTGCTTCACAAATGATTTCTGCTCAGTAGTAACGCCCCTCTATCCCCGCTAAACTCGCAGTAGAGTGAGGTCTCGCTCATTTCATTTAATCTTTATTCGGCTGCGAACAAACATAAAAGTACAAAAAAAATAAAAACAGTACAATACAAGTTAATAAATGCAATAGTTACATTTACATAGAAAGATCAAGCTCCTATTACAGAGTCAATTAGTCGGCTGAAAGGGGGCATGAGCAACAATTTAAGCCTCAGGTCTGCAAAGTGGACTTGAGTGATGCGACCAAATAATCTTAGAAAAGCACTGACTCCCGCAATCAGACGGCTGCAAGAAGAAAAAGACCTACACATGTGTCTCTTCGTCCTCTAGTTGTTTTAAATATTTATAGGGTCTCTACAATGTCTAAAATGTCTTTCTTTCAACAAGTGTACTAAAACTATTCACTCATTGACAGACACTGGTGAACCCTGACAACTCCACTGCCTGAGCTAGCAGCAAGAACACAAGACGGAGGGCCAAATACCTATGCATCAATTTTTATAATAGATAGAGGTGAGCAGGTAAGCAAGTTAAAAGGGAGGGCCAGCCAAGGTGCAAGCGTAACCTTGAAGCCATCAAAATATATGAAATGTAAATTACGCAGAAAACATATTTTAACACGTTTGCTGCTTCTGTGGGCCAACTGCCGCCGCGAGCACTACCTCCGTAGTGCTGCGCACGTCCGTTGGCCGACACGGCCCCGCCCGCATTATAGAACGCTCCGCACCGGTGCGGATCGTTCGAAGCAGCAAACGGGTTAAAAGTATGAGAAAGGCTTTGAAATGAAAACATCATTTTTTTCACATTAACATTTCAACTTAGTGCCTTAAATCCCACAAGTGTACTCAGTGACAATTATTGAAGGCAAAAGATTCTAAAGTTGGGAACATTCACAAATCTCGCCCAAGGACGATGCATGAATGAAACGAAAGACAAGTCTGTTGTCATGTTCCCCTTCCACATGACCATTGTTGTTCTAGATCAGATGTCTTCAAACTGTGGGCATGCCCCCCTGGGGATCTTGGCTGTATTCCCAGGGCAGAGCAAATGTGTCTGCAAGTACTTGTAATTGAAGATGTCCTAGAAGTGTGACTGGCACATTTCCAGGCTGTCTTCATTTACATGCGGCAGTTGAGTGCATATAAAAGCGTGGGAACTGTAACACTGAGTGCAATGGAGCATGGTAGGTGAGGGTGGCGAGGTGGGTAAGAGGCATGGCTAAAAAGAACAAAATATTCTGTATTTTGTTGTTTTTCACTGCATATAAAAATAACATGCACAAACCTGAAATGAAAAATAAATGCAAGGTAAACTAATTGACGAGAAATGTATATTTTATTTTATGAAACTTCACTTGGCTACTGCAATCATTGCAGGTGTCTGTGTGTGTGAGACGAGAGTCACACACACCAGACTTAAATCCTGGTTGGTGCAGAATTAAACCATGCTTGGTGCCATGAGGAATAGTGACTTGTTTATTTATAGTGCTCCGAGGTCCCAGCCTGTGACAGAAACCACTGTGAATATATATAGTTGTTTTAAAATTGTATTACACGGTAGAAGACAGGCTGCCACAACATAATCATGTACTGTTTAAGATAAAACAAGTGCTTTAAACATATACATTTTAGTAATCAGACTGTACCTAGTGCAAAAAAAATGTAAGTCCCAATTAAAAGGACTCAACCCAGAACTCCACTGATACCAGTCTTATATTACCTCTCAAAAAGAATACATCGTTGTCACCATGGAGCTTCAATTGACTCCATCAACTAAAGACTGTACTGGCTTCAACACAGACTTCATATCTGGCATTTAACCAACTGCACACATTTACATTTCTTTCAGGTAGCAGGTACCCTGGGAGAAGGTGGGAAGGGTTGTTTAGTTGTTTCCTCCCTCTCCCTCTCCTTCTCCCTCTCCCCCCCCCTCTCTGTCTCTTCTTCACAGCACAGGAGCACCCCTCCCTTGTATCCCTCCTCACACCATACCCTCTACTTTCAGGCAGAGACCCCTCACGATCAGCATGAACTATTCAGGACACTTTTTTTGTAAAAACGTGAACCCTGGGGCCTCAGATTAATGGCCCAGGAGAAAGAAGAAAGGAGGGAGATCCAATGATTGTGTTAAAGAGGTGGCCCAGAAGAAGGGGCACTATGCGGGGGCTCTTTTTTTGTTTTACAAATGGACAGAGACAGCTTCCTTGGAGAGATGCCTGCAAGGAAGAGGGAGATACGTAGAGGGCATTTTTCTTATTTTTAACGGGTCATCGCTAGCATTAGAACTGCAGGTGCTGTGGCACTCGGGCCAGGGGTATGAGTGGGCACTGTACCCCAGTTACTACGAAAAGGTGTGTGGGGGCCTATTTTCCTTGCTAATATTAGGGCCAAGGTCAACCTTGCTACACACGGAACCGGGACCAAGCGAAGAGGGGTGGAGTGAGCAGGCTAGATGTGGGGCTTTTTTTTCTCACACAAGTCTGCCTTGGGCATCAGACATAGGAATGATGGCCCTAAGGACTGGATAGAGTAGACAGCCTGCCTTGCAAAGCTGTATGTATCACTGGTGCGGCAGGTGCACAATTAAAGCTGTTTTACTATCCTTCCTTGCTTGCATTAGGGCCCACTGCACACTTGTAAATTGATACTTGTATAGCGCACTACTCACCCGCAAGGGTGTCAAGGCGCTTGCACGAATACCGCTGTGGAACCCATCCTGGCTTTCCCTGTGAGGCGTCCACTCCTGGGCACCCCCAAGGTGGAGGCCAGGCATCCTTAGCGTTGTGGGGGCCGTTGTGGAGATTAAACAAGCTGTTGCCCAGAGTTGCAGAGTGGGACTCCATGATTGGAATAGGCACCAAGGCGAGAATTATCAGGTCCGTGGAATTTTTGAGCCCAAGACCCGCCGAGGCGGGGAATTGAACCCTGGTCCCGGGCTAGACCTCTGCATTAGCGTCTGCCGCTCTAATCATTGAGCCACACTTCTTTACTTGCTGTCCCACTATTGCTTTATGTCTCCGAGCAATGGCCCAAGGGAGGGAAAACTTAAGGCAGAGGAAACACCTTGGTTTGGGCATCAGAGGGAGGGACATAGAGTGTGATGGGAGTCAATGGTGTTTCCAAAGGAGACAACCGGCTTCTCGAGGCATTGGCTAACATTAGTGAAGCAGGTGCAGCGGCACTGAAATCCAGGGGTCTGAGGGACCCACTGCATCACAATCATTTCTGTCTTACTTGAAAAAGGGTATATGGGGGCTCACTTACCTTGCTAGCATTAGGGCAGAGGGCATCCTTGCTGCACCATGTGGGAGCTAGAACTTTGTTTTCAGAAAGAGACGGCGAGCCTGTTTGAAACTTAACGGATGGCCAGGCATGGAGGGGAAGGGGTGAAAGAAGCAGAGGAGGTAGCCTGCTTCTTAGGACTGCATCTATCACTAGTGCAGCAGGTGCGGTTGCATTGGGTCTCAGGAGTGCAATGACTGCACAGCACGACAAAAATGGGGAGCAGTTTTTTGCCGAGTTCTGTGCTTGTTTGATGCAATTCAGTATGAATTATGAGCTACAGAAAAGCCCACCCCCCCTCAAAATAGTTTCATAGTCCCCGCCCCTTGCGATCAGCCCTTTCCTTGCAAAAACGATTTGAGGGTAAGCCTGCTTCAAAATATTTTTCTTAGTGGGTGCTCGGAGCAAATAATTTTGAAGATCTCTGTTCCACATAAGGCCACATTATCGTCTATTAGAACATTGTAATGTTGGGAGCTCCATTGAAAACAATGGAGTGCTCTGGGCTTATAATGGCTGGTATAGGCCTGGAGCTCCAACATTCCAATGTTTCTTTGTTCACTGCTCTGGCTGTGAACAAAGGCTGCAGGGAACCTGAGGGGATTCCATTCCCCTCACACTCCCAAAAGGCTTTGTTTTGTTTGTTAGAACATTCTGTCCTCTAGTGGCAGAATGTTCTAATAGCCTTATAGCCCTTCGTAGATGGGCTATACCGCTATTAAAGTCCTTCTCCCTTGTTAAAGGCTCTCACCTTCCGCTCGGGGCCTTTAACGCTGGAGAGGACCTTTAATAGCCGGTATAGCCCTCTACAGCGGGCTATAAGGCTATATTAACCCAGAAACAAGAGAGGTTTTTGTAAAGCGCACACTGTGAATAGAAAGACTTCAAAGTGCTGTCAAATGTGTTAATGAAAGAAAATTAGAGACAGTGAAGGAAAGTGATCAAACAATCTGCTGGATCAGAGAAGCCAGGATTTGAACCCAAGCTTTCCTAGGGGATCATTCTAAAATGTATCCACTGGACTGGTATCTTAACCTCTATCCCATTAAACACCAAAGGGCAGTGCTTTTGTTCAGTTCTTCCAAGTGCTAAGTAGTAAAGTGTGTAAAATGCAATCTCACACTGGAAGTCTTTCTAAAAAAAAAAGGACAAAGTGGAGTTAAGGGAAGACATGTCTTTATTCGTATGTTAATGACACTGGCTTCCTCTAAGTCGACAAAAGAGAAGGATTTTAAGAGAGCTTTTGCCTCAGTGATGACATATGCACAAATTACCAAAACAAAGAGCTGCCTGCGATCCCACAGAGTTGGTCTCTGGTTACTAGGACAGGTCAGGGCTTGGCTGCATACCGACTTTCACACACATGTTATGCCTTTGAACTGCTGAATAAAGTTCAAGGTGAAAGGCACCCTTTGGGGTTTTACGTCTGAGCTCAGCTCTACCACACGTAGTAGTTTTGTTTTTTAAAAAGCTGCAGAAGCGAGGGGGAAAAGGCAGTGCCTGGGATGGCGTGGCTTTTTTTGACGAGTCAGTCCCCCATGGACGTCATTTAGGGGTCACAGCTGCGACCCCGGCTTGCCACTTGGTTCTCTTGGCACTGCCTTTGCAACCCCTGGCTGGCATCAGGGGTGGAAAAATCAGTGCCTGGAACACAGGAGCAGCTCGTTCTTATAGACGTCGGTTGAAGCTCCAATTTCCTGGTTTTCTGTAAAATGTATTATTACACTAATAGTGAATAATATTTTTCACTATTAGTGCAATGCGCTGGAATATGACACTATCTGACAGCTAAGATACACAAACCATGCTTTTATATGTATGTTGTGTGCATGTTTGCAAGTGAGTGTGTTTATTTATTTATGACATTTATAGAGCGCAATCAAATGCCCGTAGGCATCTCGGCGCTATGGAATCAGAACAAGATTCGAGCAGATTACTGGTTAAACAACCATGTTTTTAACAGTTTTCGGAATTAAAAGAGGGTTTGACTTGATCGAATCTGAAGTGGAAGGGCATTCCAGACTTTGGCTGCTGTGACTACAAATCGTCTGTCTCCCCAGGAGACCGTCTTAGTGCGTGGTACCACTAGTTGATACGCTGCCGCGGATCTCAGTTCTCTTGAAGGACGGTAGGTGGTAAGCTGTTCCATGAGAAATTGCGGACCCTGTTTATTTACCTCCTTATATGACAGGCATAATGCTTTGAATTTTATACGATTCTTTATCGTCAACCAATGATAATTACGGATGGTTTGCGAGTCTGATTTAAATTTTGGGATCCTAGCGAGCATTCTTGCGGCGGCGTTTTGTACCGTCTGTATTTTGATAATGACCATGGGTTGTGCATTGGTAAATAGGCCATTGCAATAATCCAGTGAGGACAGTACATCACGCATGATACAGACACGTCTCAGTGAACATCGCTCAGCGATAAGGACTAAGAAGTTAGCCTCCCCAATGGTGAAGCACTTCATAGAGAAAGGACACACCCAAGATGAATTTAAATGGAGAATTTTAGAGAGAATCCATATCCCTGAATCCAAAGGAGGAACAGCAATACGTAAGAAAAGAGAAGTTTTTTGGATTTTTGTTTTTAACACTTTCAGCCAAGGCTTGAACACTGAAATCCCCTGGGAACATGCAATCCTTTAAAAACATTAGATGTTTAAACAAATTTTAGAATACCCAGCTGCTCACTTTGTCCTTCTCCCTTCAGATAGAAAAATAAACACCTAATTAGACACTCCCCACGAGACACCATAAAATACACTAGAATCCCGACTAAAATCAATAACAATACCAGTCGTACCAAAAGGAATCATATGATCAAATTGTAATTTTATTTATTCCTCTTTTTGCTTTTCTTGATCATTTACTATTAAATCCAACAGAAATCCAACAAAAGGCTTAATAAATACATTACCTAATTACTTTATAAGTCGTCTATATAGAGGCATTGACTACCATAGACCTCTTTACCGGTTAAAAGTCAAATATATGAACATATTATCTAATTTCTTTTATATGTCGTATATATAGACATCGAATAAACATAGACCGCCTTATATATTTTTTTAATAGCACTTCTCTATGTTTATGTGCAGCACACAGGCGAAGATCCATAACAGGAGGATCTGCTTTCCATATCGATTCTCCATTAAGAAATAATCCCCTTCTTTTAAAACAAAGAAAATGCCATTGTTATTAAAAAGAATCACATGAACGAATTATAGCGCAATTAATTTCTTTTCTCCACTCTTTGTGATCATTTGTTAATATACCTACTAAAAGGCCGAATATATCTTTAACCTGATCACATCACATGTCGTTCATATAGAGACATAGACCAACATAGATCCTTTCATGCCTGTTAAAAATCAAACACTTAAATATATAATTTAATCACTCTTTCTGGCGTACATTTAGACATTGATTAAAATAGACCACTTTTGCCTTTTAAAATAGCACTTCTCTACGTTCTTGTGGATTTCACAGGCGAGGATCCCCAACAAGAAGATCTGTCTTCTATATCTATTCTTGATTCAAGAAATAGTCCTATCTCGATCTTCACACTTAGACTACTTTCACAGGTGAAGTCAGTCTGATCCAATCAAATCCCGCTACATAGACCAAGCGGAAACCAATCACTGTCACCCAGCAAATCGGCAATTGAGACGCCACTCGTCGCTGTCGAGCCGCCATCCTTCGTTGCCATCCCGCCGCCGGACATTCTGAGCCCTGCTGTCTATTTTCAGGTAAAAAATGCCCCCGTTAGCGCGGTAATTGAGCGGGAATCTATCTCGTAGTTTGAACCTCAATACGAGTTTCAAATACATTATATTTACCTTTACCAATCACCATTATGTCTTACAGACAGAGAGATCCTTTTAACACTATATAAAGAGCCCTGCCGAACCACTCGGGTAAGATATCCCGCTTTCATTAATTTTTGAGACATTAGAAAACTGAGCACAGAACCTTTATACACTCCCTAATTATTTCCGTTTATTCAAATAGGCAGGGAGATCTTTTAAACGAATTACCATATCTCCTTGGAATATCTAAAGAAACTTTTTTGAACATCTCCTCATAACTTTAAGGTAAGCCCATCCTGACATAAATAAAATAAGGTAAAATACGACCCAGAAATACTAGCTGCATTACTTTATTAACGCAATAAATTAGTTTATATTAGTTACCGTTATGTTTTGACAGGGAGATCTTTTTAACCCTTCGACTTCAAGAGCTCTGCCGAATATCTCGGGTAAGATGTCTCACCTTTATTAAAGTTCTAGTAATAAAAATAATAGGGAACTGAAACCAACCATGTGATCCTCATACTGTTTTCAATTGTTTCCCGCTATATCGAATAGGCAGGGAGATCTTTTAAACAAATCATCATATATCTACGAAATTTGAAACATCTGAGGTAAGCTCATTACCTATAATGGCTATCAACTTCACAATGAATAAATGAATAATGTCTATCAACTTCACAATGAATAAATGGGAATCATTTGTGATAAAGAAATTAACAAACCTCCTTTTTGGAACCAGATAAACGATGACAATTTACTTTACCTCCAAACCGATAAACCGAGGAAAAAATTCTGCTCTTTGCTATCTAGAAATTAGAGTCCTTATATGACATAAATAACTCAATCTGAATAAAATAAAGAGATACAAACAAAAATTATCTTCTCTTTTCATTCTCAAAATAGAAATCTCAGATCAACAAAACTAAATAAAACCAAATTAGACTCATCCATGAAAGCTATCCGGCCGGCGGGATATACCAAGTCATGCTACATCATATAAGGTAATTCAAGAAAAAGCTATCTAACTACATCCATTTGATTTAGGCTGTCAGTACTGGTTAAACTAATCGAAAGGAATGCTTTTTTCATCTCTTTAAAGCATCTAAAATACATCATTTAACCAGAACATATCTGGACATCAACCAAACTTCCTATCGACTTGTGATGTAAATTTTGAATATTACTTGTGAGTACCACTTATTTACAGAATATCTATTCCAAGCTTTGAACACTGAGCTAGAAATAATGTAGATAATCAGGATTAAAATACGTGTCCTTCATTATAAGAACAAGAATCTATGCGAAGAAGTGAACTTGCGTTGATAACATCATTCGTTAGAAATCCATTCCATGATAATTACTCTACTGTTCATTCAGATAATTCGAAATTGAATAACAGATAAAATGGAAGAGTGCTATTCTCTCCAAATACCTGATTGTCAGAATGATTCTCTGGATAAATGCAAGGAAATGAAAAAGAAAAGATATATAAATAACTATGAATTAGAGATAGGACAAACTGGCTACAATGTTAGGATACAGGATGTTATATGTTTTCTTTATATTTTAAAGGATGTACAATTAATGCACCTTTTTACATGTATCTTTTTTAGAGCTTGTGTGGCTACTCCAGAAGAAGGCGCTGGTTCGCCGAAACGCGCGTAGAGACCCAATTTTGCCACTTTGAGTTTTTTAACTTATCTAATATATGTTGATATTAAATGTTACAAATGTATGAATTTCCTAATTACATTGTATGATATATGATTTTACTTGTGTTTATTGTTTCCTTTTTATTTATGTCATATGTCGTGTTTTTATAAAATCTATAATAAAAAACATATATTTTCCTAATAAATTGTAGCCATTCGTCCTTAAGTATATTACATTGTGCAATATGAGTTGCCTAGGTTATTTTTTGTCATATACCTTAATTTCCCTGGCCTAGGAACTATTGTATCCGAACCTTCAGGGGGTCCTTGTTAAATACACGCGCAGTACCAGAGTACTGACCGGTGTTTTTCCTACACTTTCTGGTAAATATGGGATTATTTTTTTAATTAGCCCTAGCTTATAAAAAGCAGTTGATGCAACCTGATTTGCATGGGAAACAATCTGAGGTGTATGAATGTGCGTGTATGTGCAAGCATGTGTACGAGTCAAAGTAAAGGTCAAATGGTGTGGGATGTCATTTCTGATACCCCTGGCATTTTGGTGAATTGATGCCCATGCAGTCCCCAAGGTTGTAGGGCCGGCCAGGTGCAGACATTAGCCCAAGCCAGGTTTGAGGCCACCTACATAACTAAATTACTTATTTAATCATGATGAAAAGCAACTAGAAGATCTACAGGCACCCTTACTTATTCAGATGTTTGACACTAGGACAACCTAGGCTAATTATTCATTAGGTGACTTCAGGGCTCTTACTCCTGTACATCAATTACATCAATTACTCCTCTTACTCCTGTACATCAATTAAAGCACTAACAAAGCAACGAGACAAAGTATATGGTACAATGTGAAGTGGTGCCCAGGCAGGACATGTCTATAATAATGGAGGGGATGTCCTCTAGGCTTATCCTCAAGAGGAAGCGGGCAGGTGGGCTGATGTGTGAGGCGGTTTTCACCCCCTGTCCCAGGGAGAGATTTCTTCCCTCTTTACATCATTTATTATTTCATTATATCATCCATATATGACATAACTACTGAGTATATGGTGTTGAGTGCATTATTAATCACCCAGGGATGGGAATGTTCCCTGTATGGATGTTCTTGCGAACTTGCACCCCTGTACTAAATCATCCAGCTGTGAGTTTTCATAACTGTCTTGAAGTTGACTTTAAGAAAGTGACTGAAACCTTCCAGATTTGTACCAGAAATACTCATTGACCGAAGAGGTGGCACTCCGCAGAGTGGCAGACAATTCTTGTGATCCGTGGTTGGTGTTGCTGATAGCCAGTCTCTCAGAGGTAAGTGGACACCGCCTGGAAGTCTGCATTAGCCACTGGAGGAGAGCTGGTGGTCTACCTTGGTGCGGGGCCTGCCTGGTCAGCTGAGAGCAGAGTGCAGGGTACCTTTGCAGGAGGAAGACCGGCTGGAGAAGAAGCTTAGCTGCAGCACCCAGGGAGAGGGAGCAGCAGCGGATTATGAATTGACAAAGGGGATGTCACCATACCTGCCTGAGTGCTGGTGGGTCTCGTTGCATCCCAAAATAATTTCTGCAGCACTGCACAAAAGAGAAGCCAGAGAGCGCGACCCTTGCCTGTGGTCACCACGACTAGTGGGACATCACAGGAGCTTCTTGCATCCCCGTAACCACATGTGGCGTGCAGTACTGAAGAAAAGCAAAGCAGTGTAGAGTGTCTGTTGCTCATGGTCACCTCCTGGCTGATGGGATGTCGTCAGAACCAATTGCAGGGACCAACCGCAGTGTTGGAGTGGATGATGCTGGGCGCAGCCACGGACTGGCATGCTGTACCAAGAAGAATGACCTTGACTGCAGCCCACAGTCTCCCTGTGCGGGCCTGGGTATTGGCGACTGCTGCGGAAACTCCCACAATATCCTGTTGTACCACTAGGCCATCTAGCCCCAAGGGGACCTGGTAGTGTGCTACTCACTGGGAGAACTGTAATCAGTTCCCACTTAGACATCAAATAAGAAAAGGGGTTTAAAAAATTCGCTGTTTATTAACTTTGGCCACAGTAAAGAGCAAGAAAACTTCACTAACAGAGGTTCCTGGCAAGGGTGGCAGATAGGGGTTGGCATCTTGGAGGAAAAATATAAAGGGTGCATGTGTGCTAACTCATCGTTTTATCCTTTTAGTTTGTTGAGTTACGTCGGAGTCATCTTTGGCAGTGACAGTCTAAAGTGTGTAGGTTCCTTTTACTCAGTGCCTGGCAACTGTCCATGTTTGTATTGGCTTTCTGCATGCCATTGTAGCTTGCATCCGGCTTTTGCGTTCCCTCACTTTGTTATTTTCATCCCTTGCAGGTTCCTCAAACGTTCATGCCTGGTGCTACCTCCTTTGTGCTGACTGGGAGTTATTTCAGACTTGCCTCTCTCTCCTCGCGTATCAAGGTTGGCCCCTGGTCCTCCTTGGGCTTGCAAAATCCTACACCTACTAGGAAGCGGGTGAGTTACTACTTGAATATTCAACTAACTTCCGGCTGTGACTCCTTAATACCCTATACTCATTATTGTTATTGTGAGTTCCTCTCTTTATATGGAAGTGCAATCTGAGCCTTAAGGGAATAGCCAATCCAAGACCTTTGGGCCTTGAGATGTGCTCTCTGCAACTATGGACCAGTGTTTCTCTCCCCTATTTCCTTCCACTTGCTCATTATCTTATTGGATTTTACATGTTGCACCTCAGTAATGAAGTGCTTCTTTTTTTCATAAAAACAAGCATTGGATTGGGCAGCAATTAACGGTCTGTTGGTTGGTTGTTGAGTTCTGAGTCTATGCCCCCAACTCTACCTTCCTGAAAGTCTTGGACTGCTCGCCGCATTATCTTGCGAGTCAAATCCTAAAAGGGTATTCTTGGCTCTCAGTTTTCTGTGCCTTAGCGGGGATCGTGACAGGTTGACAGTGATAAATGGTCACAACCACCTCCATTGTGAGCTGTTTCCCCTCCTTTGATAGGGTTCTGACACCCACACTAACCAACTATTATGGTAGGAGCCAATAGGGTATAAAAACATTGTTGTGCATATTGTCATAACATATATTACCAACACAATGTTTTCCTACAATCAAGATATACACAGATTACACACTGATATAAAAAAAGAATATAGATTTTATGCTGCATTCCTGCCAATGCCTTTTATGCTGCATCCATGCTCAAACTCTGTACAGCAACTGGTTACCATCCCATGTTGCACAGAGCCAGGCCACTACGTTATCAAGCTTTGTAACTAGTAACAAAGTGCTCTAACCAAGCCATGGGTTACTAGACACCCATTTCCAGCAATAGGCTGCATAACACCCTGACCAGGCAGCTTCAGTATCCAGGCACAAGGACTATGTCATCACTGTTTCTCAGTGACAAGAGGAAGGGCTATCTACACACCTAGGCCCCGTGTCCCTCTGAAAAGCCAGCAGCCCATCTATAAGGGTCAAAGCAAGGTATAGGGCAAAGGTTTTACATAAATCCATACATGTGAGAACAGTTGTAGGTTAGGATTATCACTAATGTTCTATACTATTTGTTGTTTTATAATCTGATTTTGTTTGCATTTGTTATTGTTTATATTGTAATCTTGGTAATTTGAATGCTTAGTTTCTATAATGGGCTATGGTATTATAAATCCCTACAAATATAATTGCCCTTTTGTTTGTGTAATGATTTGGGGCTTTCCTCTGAAATAAAGTAAGCTCCTCCTATTCCATTAGAGTCATCGCACTGGTATGTTGTCCTCCAAAAGCCTCCCACCCAAGTGAGTGTAGTCAACAGGGAGAGTTGTGAGATACCTGTTCCTTTTCCTACATTTCTTGGGCTTGGGAAATCTAGTGGGGTGCCCCCAAATGAGGGAAGTACACATCAGTGGTGGTGGTGCCCAGCATAGAGGAAGTCCTCTGGGGCCAAACTTTCAGCTACATACTGGTACCATATAGACAACATCCCTAGGTTGTAAAAAAATCCCCTTCGGTTGAAGAAAGATATCCTCATGCCCACCAAGGTTTGTTAAGCATAAAAGATAAAAAGGAAACACACCCAAGATACTGGCAAAGTCCTGAGTCTTTGTAGAAAATGGGTGATGATGAAGTAAATACTCCAGAGAAGATGTGTTTTCTACTTACCATCCTGTTGACAAGAAAAAGGTTCCATCTGATGGAGAGGGTTGACATTCACTGAAGGGGCAGACCCCATGTTCACTACTCAAATCTATTACTCATGGGTGCAGTGATTGTAACAAGGTGCTCCTTACAAAGTACACATCTGCTAATCCATATGCTCAGTTTTATTCAGAACAGCACATAGAGGTGCCCTTAACATATTTCGAGCACATGAAATGAGATCAGGGTGGATCATTGCATGTCAAGAACCAATCAGGGCGGGTCCGTCAATGTTAGCAGCAAAAATGTGGTTGGCAGTAGCGGGACATGTCTCTCACCTGGCAAGAGAGAAACTACACATTAGAACTACTAAAACATATCTCAGGGGATAGTAGGATGTATAGCAAAATAATATGTACTATAGAAACGGGGAATTGAGATCTTAGTAGGTTCTACTCATACAATGACCCTTATTTCAACAATTATTCCACATCCCATAATAACAATGAGGGGCATTGCCCAGTAAGGGAAACACTTCTTTTTAGATAGCTCATTAAACACATCATTTATCTGCTGCATACACTTATTCTAACCACAGCATAAGCATAGAATTAAGACCATGTACCTTTGAGATGACTCAGACTCAACTGCTGCACTCTACACAACCACTCATGACCTCAAGGCACCCCTTCTTAGGAGGTGCTCTCTCAAGTGCTTAAACATATACAAGAGGGTCAAGGGGCATGGGGCGTGGCTTGGGCGCCGATGGCGGTGGTCGCCTGAGAGCTCGGCTCCGGGACTGAGCCCGGAATTATCCTGTAAATCGGAGGCCGCGGGGCACCCTAACCCCCGCAAACTGCTGATCGGACCGACTGGGACCTGCCGGGGAACTCGGTGCAGCCCATACATGAGGTGACTCGACGGAAAATCGAAGTTTGTGGATCCGCGGAGTGCGACCCAACATGGCGCCCGGACCTCATTGTCCCCTTGGACGGGACCATTGAACTGGAGGAGCATCGCTAACTACAGCGCACTCTCCACCTTTTCGCTTTCCTGCGATACGAAGATCTGGGTGCAGATCTGATTGGACTCAGGCAACGGGGAACGCGCCTGGAGGGTCGGATGCCCTCACTATAGTGGACCTCGGCACACGGACACCTGGAGGCCCTGCCAGCGGTACTGCCCCCCTAGACCGCACTTGGCTGCATTTCCCCGATCGACCCACTCTCATGGGAGGCACTGCCCCTAGGCGCCACAAAGTCTCCGGTGGTGTTGGTGGCCCTCGCTCCGGGTCCTCATCAGCCAGGCGGGCCTGCCGGACCTGGCGCCAACTGTCTCCGCCTCCTCCTCAGTGCCCTCCGACGACGTGGTGGCGGCGCGGGCCGGAGCTGTGGAGGTCCAACAGGCCCTGGAGACGGAGATCGCCGACCCCCGACCCGAAGACCAATAACCGGGAGAGACATTGCCGAAGCCCGCACTTGGTGGCGCCTCTGGCTGGATCCACACAGCGTGATTCCTGCTACATGGGGAAACCAAGGGGAGCCAAGGGGACTACCCCGGCCGCATCGGATTCAGAGACCCCGGACAAAGAGGAACGTAAAGATCCGGAGAGTTCTGGTGGCGCACCACTGCAACAACAATGACCGTGTCTTGGAGGCAATTGCGACCACACGCTCAGGCCTCCAGCAGGACATTGCCCAGGTGGCGACGAGCCTGGGCCTCCTTAGAGCGGATCACGGCAAACTTTCGGATAGGGTCAAGGAAGTAGAGGGCTCTGTGAAAACTTTGGAGCCAGCGCAGAGCACCCTGGCCGCGGCAATGAAGGATGCCCTATCCCGGATTACTGCTCTGGAGCAACGAGCGGAAGATGCGGAAGGCCGTAACAGGCGCAACAACATTCGAGTGGTGGGCCTGCCGGAGAAGATTGAGGATGGTGACATGGTGGCCTACCTAGAAGCCTGGCTCCGAGACACAGTGGCCCTGGAGGGTCTATCCTCTTTCTACACCCTGGAGCGAGCACATAGAGTTCCAGCGAGGCCGCCGCAACAGGGCCGTGCCCCGCGACCGGTGGTAGCACGGTTATTGCACTTTCGGGACAGAGACCTCATCCTTAATGCCGCCAGACATAATGGCCCATTCAAGGTGGAGAACAGCCAGGTGAACATCTTCCCGGACTACACCTATGAGACCCAACGCAGGCGGTTCTCATTCTTGGCAGTCAAACGCGAGCTCCGGAGCGAGGGCATCCAATACTCGCTCCTATTTCCCGCGCGGCTCCGCATAATTGTCGATGACAAAACTCAATTCTTTGATACCCCGGAGGAGGTCTGTAACTGGCTTGAGCTTTATAGAGCCGGGAAAGATGGCTTTGGCTCTTCATCTCAGCTAGTGGTGGAGCTGGGACAGCGACGGCGATCCAAGAGAATTCGGAGTCGCCGTGGCCGATCGGGAGGACCCTCAACTGCGGAGACATCGACGAAGCGGAAGGGAGTGTTGGAGGTGTTATCAGCGTTGTCTGGCTCACGGGACGGCACCATTGAAGAAGAAGCGGACCCTGGTGACGAGGGGGAACCAACGGACTCGGAGGAGTCGGTGACTGATAGCGTCCACACGCCGGTGATTACACCGAAATCGGTTGAGGACCTTCTGGATGGACAGGGTTGACGGGGTGAGCTGCAATCGTTTGGGTGGGGGCCCGGAGTGAGGGTGGCGGGTACCGACGATGGATCATGATTCCCGGGGAGGTGGGGGTGGGGTGCCTTGCTTGTGCCCTGAGGGTTATCAGTACTGTTTTGGGCTAGCTTTAGTCCTGGTAGCCAGAGTATCGAGGGCCCACTGCCAACGCCCAGCCCGCACTTGGCCCTTAAGGCCTTCCTACGGTGGCGACCGTAGGATTAGTCGGGGACAGGGTTTTTTTTGAGGATATGGTTTGGATGGGAACTAGATGGTGCTATTTGGGTCCTGTTCTGGGGAGGGTGGGTAAGGGATTTGATCGAGTTGGGGTTGTTGAGTTTTGGTTGGGGAAAATGGCCGCCATCAGTGCTGGGTTGCTTGTTGTTCTTTCTTTGCTGGGACCCGGATGGGGAGACTTTGCACGAACAATATGGGACAATGGCTGATGTTGCTAATGTGAAATGTATTACTTGGAATGTGCGGGGGCTTCACACCATGTCTAGACGTCACAAAGTACACGCTTATTTAGTGCGTAGAGGGGTACAAATGGCGCTGTTGCAGGAGACCCATCTGAACAAGGCGGAAGGGGCGGCGCTACAGCGTAGGTGGAGAGGGCAGGTCTTTTGCACGTCGTACTCCGCGTATGCCAGGGGGGCGCTGATTTGGATTAGAGCTGGGGTTCCCTTCCAGGTCACGAAATCGATGGTGGACCCGGAGGGGCGCTATGTGGCCATTTCGGGCACACTGGGGGGGAGGGACCTGAACGTTTGCTGTGTCTACGCACCCAATATGGACCAAGTTGCCTTCTTTTCCAGGTTATCGGGCTCGTTGGCCCACTTCTTCTCCGGGCCCCTTTTGCTCGGTGGAGATTTCAACTCAGTAATGGATGTGGAGACTGATCGCTCGCATCCGCCTCTCCCTGACTCTCTGTGGCTAAAGGTCGTGGGGACTGGCAGATGCATTGGGGGCTGACGGATATTTGGAGGGCGCAGCACCCTGCCGCAAGAGATTATTCCTACTTCTCGAGACTGCACGAGCTACACGTCAGACTAGACGCATTTCTTGGCTCGGCTGCACTGGTTTCAGCGGCGGTCCGGTCTGAGTATTTAACCAGGACCATCTCAGATCATAATCCCCTCCTGCTGGACCTTCGCTGGCTTCCTGGGGTACCTGCGGTGCCCACCTGGAGGTTACGTCCCGAGCTCCTTGAGGACAGTGTCTTCAAAGCGGACCTAGGAGATAAGATCTCGGATTATTTCGCTTCCAACAGGGGCACTGCGGGCTCAAGGGCGCTAGAATGGGATGCTTTTAAGGTGGTGGTGAGGGGTTATTGCATTTCTAAAAAGGTAGGCATGAGGCGGGTTATCCTTGACGACTTAGCTACTGCGGATCGGAAGCTCCGTGAATTGGAGCTCCGCCGCCCCGGGCACCCTGAACTTCAGGAGCGCACGGTAGAGGCGAAGGAAGCGGTGGCGGCGGAGGTTGAACGGCTGCGCTGTTTCGATTACAAGGCCGATACGGTTAGGTCCCTTGCAGAGGGGGATAGGTCGAGCGCACTGTTAGCATGGCTGGCTAACCCCACGCGCCAGGCCTCACTGACGACGTCCATGCGCATGGCAGACGGGACCGAAGTGCACACTCAGCCCGAGATCCTGAGCTGCTACCTGCGCTACTACGAACGCTTGTACCGCAGTCGCTCTGCCGGAGACCCTGCCTTGCTTGATGATTATCTACGACCCCTGGAGCTCCCGATGGTGGAGCCTGACGTGGCGAAAACCCTGGGGTCAGACATTGAACTGGGGGAGATCCGCGGTGCCATTAAAAAGATGGCGAGGAATAAGACCCCGGGCCTAGACGGCCTTCCTGTTGAATTTTATGCAGCCTATGTTGACCTCCTAGCACCAAGGCTATTGATAGTATACAGAGAGGCGAAGAGACTTGGTCGGCTCCCCGGCTCGATGTGCGAGGCCTTAGTGGTGCCCCTTCTCAAGCCGGGAAGGGACTCGTCCGATCCGGCGTCCTACCGTCCCTTATCAATGCTAACGGTCGACTATAAAATACTGAGCTGCATCTTGGCTTCGAGGCTGCTGGGTCACATGGGCTCCCTGGTACACGAAGACCAGGCCGGATTCATCCCCAAGCGAAACACAACCATGAACACCCGTAGGTTGTTCCGCTTGTTGGGAGAGCCGCTCGTGGACGCCCCGTGCCCGGTGGTCCTATCGGTGGACTTAGAGAAGGCCTTTGACAGCCTCGAATGGGACTACCTGCGCACTGTGTTACTGCGATTCGGCCTCGGCGAGGGTTTCATCAGATGGACAACGGTCCTGTACGCCTCGGCATCGGCCAGGGTTCGGGCAGGCCCGCTGGTTTCCTCACAATACCCGGTGGAGAGGGGCACGAGACAGGGTTGTTCGTTATCCCCGCTTCTCTTCGCGTTGGCGGTGGAGCCACTGGCTCTGCTACTCCGATCGGGAACCCATTATAATGGCCTGCGGACACCCTCGGGCCCACATTACATCTCGCTCTACGCCGACGACCTGTTGCTCTTCCTGGAGGACCCGGTTACTGCCCTGCAGGGGGCTGCGACGGCGCTCACGACGTTTGGGGAGGTCTCGGGCCTTCGAGTGAACTGGGCCAAGACCTGTCTCTTCCCGGTTCGCAGAGGCACGCCTAGCCCTGTTGTCGGTGGGGAGATTAGATGGGAACCTGACTGCTTTAAATACCTAGGGGTGTACGTTTACCATGAACCAGCTGACCTCCTGGATGGGAATATTGCTCGCAGCACCCGAGCGCTACGGGGTAATATGGATTTCTGGGCGACGCTACCGCTCTCGGTGGCAGGGCGGATTGCTTTGCTCAAAATGGTGGCGCTCCCCCGGTTGCTGTATAATTTCCGAACGCTACCGATCTGGGTCCCGCCGGCCACATTTAGACTCTTACGGTCGATGATAGTCGGATTCCTCTGGGGCTCGGGCCGCCGAAGAGTGGCCCTCAAGACCCTGATGAGACCGAAAGACGAGGGTGGGCTTGCGGTACCGGACTTCGAAAAATACTACCTAGCGGCGCAATTACAGACCCTCACCCAGGAGATAGCCAGGGAATTCCGAGGCCCGGAGGACAGGAGGGGCACGGGGATGGCCAGACATGTTCTCTCCTTCATAGCGCTGCGACAGCGGCTGGCTTTACAGGACTTATCGATGGAGGAGAAGACCATTCGCCTGTGCTGGAACCGGGTCCATGCCCGGGGCCAGCTGCGAATACCGTATGCGCCCGAAATACCTTTGGGCATGCTGACGGCTCTGCCCCATGGCGGTGATTGGTCGCGGTTAGTGGACTGGGAAGATGCGGGCCTACAATTGGTAGGAGACCTCTACGAGGACGGGGCGCTTTTGCCCTTTCAGGAGCTCATTGACCGCTTCGAGGTTCCTCGCGGTGACTTTCTGTTGCACTCGGCCCTGGTCCGAGCGATCCAGGCACACTGGAAGCACGGGCAAGAGGAACCCCCTACATCTCCGGTGTGCCAATACGTCATGATGTCTGCGGGTACGGTGAAGGCGGTCACTTGCCTCTACGGCAGACTAATCAATGAGGGGCTGGCCCCCCTCACCACTTTGAGAACCCGTTGGGAGGAGGACATAGGTAAGGAGATCCCGGAGATGACCTGGTCCCAACTCAGGCGACGAGCCTGGAAGGGCACGCGTCATGCCCGATTTCAACTGGTCCATTACTATATACTTCACAGGGCATATCTGACCCCGGCGAAAATCAAACAGTATTTTGCTACGGACACTGCGGACTGCCCCAGGTGCCAGGCGCCGGAGGCAGACCTCCTCCACATGTTGTGGTCCTGCCCGGGATTGTCTTTATACTGGACGGAAGTGGGGAAGACCCTGGAGGAGGTAACAGGGAGGTCATTATTGGTTGATGCAGCAGTGGGACTCCTCCACTGGTTTCCACATACCCCCAAAAACAAAATTACTAGCAAATTTATTGACTTGGGGCTTCTCCTTGCAAAACGAGAGGTGACCAGGAACTGGAAGGCACAGGTCCGTCCGACGGGAGGCCGATGGCACAGCGAACTCTTGAAATGGGCAGCGGGAGAAAGCACGCTGAGATATCAGTTAGCTAGGAGACAGCATAACGAGAAGGCGCAGGAGGCAGCGCTAGAATGGGAGACATTGGTACAGGCCCTAAGGGATTATTGCGCCCCCAGCGACTCCGACAGTGAGGAAGCAGCTCGCCCCGAGTCCCGATAGGCGATTACACCTTTCAGATCTGCTACTCTCCTCATGGGTCCTCTTACCAATCCTACTGCGGTTGTTGCCGTGCACTGATGGCGGGGTGGGGCGGGGATTAATTTGGTTTCTAGTGTTTTGAGGGAGGGGTTTTCTTTTGGTTTTGTGGGCTTGTTTAGAAAAGCAGATGACGGACGGTGGATCATCCGGACCAGCTTCAACTTCCTGTTGAGCCCCCCTTGGATTATACCGCCCAACCATTGGGCTGTGGGCTGAATGGCTATGTACATATTGCTGGGGGACGGAGGGTTGCATTTCATTGACTTTGATTTGATTTATAATGCTGGTCAAGTATGTAACAATTTACCAATTCCTGCAATAAAAATATATTAAAAAAAAAAAAAAAGAGGGTCAAGGGGCATCTCCCACTGTTGATGCAGGTATGAAACAGCTCAATCATATTAATATGATAACTGAGATAATTCTCGGCAATGTAGACAGTTATGCTTCCCTACGGGAAACAACACTTACAACGCAACTTTTACAATGCACTACCTTTACAACAAAACTTTTACAACGCAACATCCATTACAACGCATGCCATTACAACGCAACCATTACACCACATGTCACTACAACGCATACCAGTACAACGCATGTCATTACAACGCATACCATTACAACGCATACCTACACTATCAAACACTTACCCTACTGTTGCACCCCCTGGAGTTAGAATAGTAATTTTTACCCCTACACTATCCAATACTTCCCCCACTGTTGCACCCCCTGGAGTTAGAATAGTAATTTTTACCCCTACACTATCCAATACTTACCCTACTGTTGCACACCCTGGAGTTAGAATAGTAATTTTTAACCCTACACTATCCAACACTTACCCTACTGTTGCACACCCTGGAGTTAGAATTGTAATTTTTACCCCTCCACTATTCAATACTTACCATACATGCAATGTAATGGTATGCGTTGTAATGGTATGCGTTGTAAATGTAGTATGTGTTGTAGAGGAACGCGTTGTAAAGGTAGTTTCAAAGACTTCGTTGTAATGGCATGCGTTGTAATGGAATGCGTTGTAATGGATGTTGCGGTGTAAAAAATGCATTGTAACGGTATGCGTTGTAAAAGTATGCGTTGTAACGACATACATCCTTCCCTACGAGTCATAAGGCTGAGTTATGCAGCAACATCACAGGATCAGGGAAACAGAATTCTCATCAAAGATTGCATCACAGATATTCACTTGTATGGGAAGGGATACTCTTGGAGCAAAAACCTCAAAAGCCACAATTAGAGTTAAAGAGCAAATCCAAGGGTATCCCTAAGGGGAAGAAACAGGAACATTGGAATGTTGGAGATAGTTCTCAAATCCGAGGTAGATTTTCTGGCAGGAATCCCAAACCATGTTATAAAGGAGAGAAACAAGTGGAATATTAGTTGAGAGGTCATAACCAAATGAAACCTTTGGATAGGTACCAATTTTCTTATGAGCGCTATCCTCAATCTTCACAGGATAAGCTAGAAGCAAGACGCTTGCAGAAGTGGCAATAAAGACTTCTACAAGAATGAACAGTTTAAAAAATAAAATACACGACAAAGTGTAGCTCTACTGAAGGGAAGAAGAATATGCAAATAAGAGAGAGGAACAGGGTTCAGGACAATAGCACACTTCGAGAAGAAGAAAGTAGAAGCTAGCAAGAAACAGACTGCCTCTGAGGAAAAGAGTTCTTCGGACTAGCAGAGAGGGTACTAGCAATATAAAACAGCAGAATAGAAATGACCATAACTCATATTAATATTCTGGTCTTTTCTAAACACAACAAATTATTATAGTCAGGTGGAACTAAAATTCTGAATTAGGATTATATTGAAAGAACAATACAATTATTTTTTGGACTCATTTGGCAAAAATATATTATAAATATTAGCCAAAGATAACTGGGCTCCTCAATTTTTGATGGACACTCCCACTGGAGAAGAGATCCTAGCTCATCACTTTTCACATTTGAAAATGGACCATGCGACTTGCTACTACTCTTGATTAAAAAGTAGTTTGGGATGGAGGGTCAAAGTACAAATTATTATCTTTTGCACTGAATTGTGACCAGCACCAATACCCCTTGAAGCTTTAACTTACAAGAGACCTTAAAAATACTTGAGACGAGCTGTTATATTAGGGAATAGTTACTTCATGACAGTCTTCCACAAATATCGGGTTTTACCAATTTCCAAGTCCATTGGGTCTTGGAGATTAGTATCGGATCACTACACAAGTTACTCCCTTGCAGAACACATGCATAACACATACTGTACAAAACATGCAGATCATTGGACTAATGACTCAATTGATACACCAGTAATACAACCCGAAATGTTACTTTCTTTCATAAAGCAGAGTGTCTCAGTGACAATATCTAACTGCAGTCACATTTGGGGTATCCAATGCGCTCATTTATATTAAGCTATAGGACCTGCCCGCGGTGTTTGCTCAAAGGATCATTGAAATTCTGTAGCTAGACCCAGAAGTGATGTCCTGTATTGATAATATTTACATTAGAGACACTTCCTACGTATAGACAATGTAATGGGATAACAAGTAATTTAAAGTCACCCAGTAGGTCACGTACAATATATATAATAAGGGACAAACAGTGTACATGTGTCACCGCACTCATAGCAGAAGAGCGTGATAGCACGTTACTGGGCCCCAAATTAATTTCTAATGATCATTCAAGTCAGAATTGAGATCACCTTCCTCTGCTACATGTTTCTTCTCCTGCGATGGACTTTGATTTGAGTATTAGGAGTCAAGGAGTTATTTAGACATCTCAATAATAACAGTTTATTTTCAGTCAATGATGAGAGTTGTATTGTCATTTTAAGTTTTTATTTATTCATTAAAATAATAGTAAAGATCTTTATTTATGTTTGATCTTTATTCAGTTAGTCTATCAATCAAATAGGTTTACAGAATTCTAATCATAAAGAAAATTAGTTAGAAAAAAATCAATCATTAGTATCAAAGGAATATGACACTTTACCCCGCACGCATTTACAATGTGTGCCATTACCCCGCATTTTTATTCCGCAAAATCTTTTACAACACAGGGCTTTACAATGCAAATCCATTACAACGCATTGTCCATTACAACGTAATTTGCTATTCTAACTTCACCGGGGCATTGTCATGGGGAATACATTGTAATGGTTTGCAGTGTAAAGCGCTGCGTTGTAAAAGATTTTGCAGAGTAAAAAATGCGGGTTAATGACATGAGTTGGAACACAGTCGCTGTAGAGGATGTTTACCCTATCAAAGCATTTATGCATTGTTCCATAAAGTAATCAATTCCCTACTCTATAGATCAAAGTTTTAGATTATTAAGAACCCATAAAGAGTTCAAAATCAAATGGAAAGAAGCATAAAGTTTCCGAATCAATAAATAAGATAAATAGCAGAATTACCCATAAAGATTATTTCATAAGACTCAGTTGAGTCTCATATTAGCATACTGTTGCAGTAGCAAAATGTTTAATCCAAGTAAAGTCAGGTGAAAGGAGGGAAACAGTAGCAGCAGTAGCCACCGTCATAGGTCTGGAGTAATCCTCCAAGCAAAACTCTACCTAGGAACACAGACTAATATAAAAGTCAAGAAAAACATATTTAAATTTTTTCTCCTGTCTTTCTGCTCCACGAGCCAATAAGAAGACAGGGTTCTTCGGTAAGCAAGTTCAGTTCCTCCGTTCCCACCGAATTGCATATGGATCAAACTTTTTATCATGTTATTAGCTGCAGACAGTCTTGCAACGTTGGATTCTGGAAACATCTGGCATAGTTCCCAGGGGCTTCCCACATCCATTTGCCTTCTATTTCTCTACTTGTTTCACTGCGAGAACAATGAACTACTAACCAAAAGATAAATCACTGTTAAGTACCGCATTCTTTTCTACTAAATGACAGTCATTATTGTTTAAATGCACAAGCTAATCTATTAAAGTCTTATATGAAACATTAAGAAATAGGAAGTTCATGACATTCAATAACAAAAAGTTGAATAGTAAAATAATATTCTTTGTTAAGTGAAAAAATTCTGCAGTTATGACAACATCTCTAAGCATCAGTCTAAGGTCACACTTCTACATCGCGTTGTGCCCATTTCAACAGTACTGAGTTTCTTCTTAGCTAGGAAAATTTTGCATACAATATTAATCAATTTTACAACTTAATTTTTAGACGCTATTCAGCGCTTTGAACAACTGGATAACATTCTCACAGCAGTACAAACCATAATAGTTAAATGTATTCATTGTGCCTTTAACTGCGTATTTGTAATAATGTTTACAGTTTTTATTGACTATAAACGAATATTGCTACTAGTAGATTAAACAGCACAAATAACCAAGATTAATTCACTTCTCCCCTCCCTACAAAAGGCAAATACAAGTGTTCCAGCTCTATTTGTTTCAAATTTTACCTTCTAAGAACGAGTTTATAATGTAGACTCAATATTCTGCATGATCAATGGGTATGAAGACTCAAGGGTAAAGTTGATCAAAGCTAAACAAAGACATAGGGCGAGATTTAGATCTTGGAGGGACTTGTCCCGCCGTTGCGTTTTTGGAGGTTTACCCACCTGCTGCCTTGGCAGTCTGCTCGCCCGATTCAGATGTTGGCTGGGCATTGGAGGGAAGACCGCCATGCTCCAGCCAACTGCGCCAGGATTTCTGGACCGGGTCGACAGCAGCAGGGTTTGACACAGCTGGCGGCAGGACTCCAGGGAAGATTCCCGCCAAGCTGATTATGCTGTGCCTTCCTGCCGGACAATCTATGCCAGGAAGACCTCCTACTTTGAGGTGGCGGAATGGAAGGAAATGAGGCAATAACTTACCTATTTCCTGCTTCTCGCTTCCGTTTCCTTCTTCTATGCCTTCATCCTGGTCCCCCCTTTGCTGCACTGACACCACCATGATGCCAAATGAGTTAGTTGTCGCCGGTATCGAATGTCAGCTATTCGTACATTTCTCCTATGTATCGTATAGGGGGTCATTCAATGGTGCTTATATTTTGTTCGAGCGGGATGCAAAAAGTGACACAAATACCTTTTACACATTGTCTACACATGCATTGCATGCTAACATAACATGTTGTTGTTAGATCTATATAAAAGTTGTACTTACCTTTCTTTTCCGCACCAGGACCTTATTCCGTTGAGACACCGCCACTTCCAGACCGCCAGCACAGCAGCCTGGCACAATCCCGCCGGGGTGATGGCGATGGAGTACCGTCGTCCAGAAGCAAAGACCGTCACCGCAGCGGTCTTCTGCCTATTGCCGCTACATCTAAATATAGTGGGCGGACCAATGTCAAATAGGAGGAGTACTTGGGACTGTTGCATCAGTGGGATGGCGGTGAAAACCGCCAAGATCTAAATCAGGTCCTAAGTCAGATAAGAGGTCTCCAGAGCCAGCTTCCATTAGTGTACATACAGCAACCATTGGTAAATCAAAGTGAGGAAAGTTTATCTATAGGGACTGTAGTGGCCAAAGCTGCTGTTCAGACGTGTGGAGTAGTTAGCTGGTATAGGTCTCAAACTAAAATTGACCCAGAAAGTATGCTAGCAAAAAAGGCATCACATTAGAACCATGCCTCAGCTGCAGGGTTCCCAGGTAAGTATATATACTGCCTGGGTCCCAGTGGGCTTCTACAATCTAAATATTATGAATTGGAGACTGCACTTTCTTATTGAATTAGTGAGAATGGGTTTAATTAAAGGAACTCATTAAGGAGGGCAGTAGAGGGATGCGCATGCAAGATGGTCGCCCAGTGGTGAGGCTCCTGCTGCCCGGGCCACTAAATCATCTATATCCTGCCTAATAACCCATGATTGATCATCAACAGGGTGGTGGAACTGCTTTATGAGCCGGGGCCGGCTAGGAAGATCTGGTTTGTGGTCGGTTCCTTCCCGGTAGCAGAAAACAACGAGTACATCCCCGGGGAACGATCGGGAGAGACACAGTCTGAGCAAGCACAATGGAGACACAGCAGAGGAGATCCTAAGGCTGAAGTACAGCTGCCACGGGACATCGCAGCACCCAGCGAGGTGAGGAAAGCGGAGGGTGGCCCAGTGGAGAGCAGCAAACACACTTGGCTTGGTGTGCACAGCCTGGACCGCGGCGGGCCTGGCTGGAGCGTGCCTTGTGTTTGACGGCCTATTTCTCCCAGAAGAGGTGCTAGTGAGTAGGTGAAGGCCGCACTGCTGGTTGGCCGCTTCGCGGAGACCACTGAGCTTCCTACAGGAAGTGAAGAGAAAATCGCTAGGGCTGTGCGACCATGAGAGGCTGCGACTGGCATTTTTGGGGTCCCTGCTATGAACAGTGCAGGTCTTAAGACACAACGCGGGTGGAGTCCACCCCTTGGTATCCATATTGTTCAAAGGAGTGGTTAGAGACTGAAGCTGTATTTAATGGAACCCCACACAAGGCATGGAGGGGACTCTTGGCAGGGCTTGTTACGCTGCTTTAAAATAGTGGGTAGGAAGGCCCGCTCCTGCTTTCTTCTGCTGCGGAATCTGTGGTCTCGACTGCTCATGAGGTGGGTGATACAGGCTTGCATTGCACAGCGTAATCATGTCTCTTGTGGCACATATTGCTTATCCTAAGGCACAGAGGGGCCTGCTATAGGCAGAACTGAGGGTAAGCAGTCAAGGCAGCCCTTCAAGCCCCGCAGGATGGCTAGGTCTCAGTCCAAAGACACAGGCCACGCAATGACCGAACAACTCCCTAGCACCCACCAGTCCTCAGGAGATTAAATTAAATCCTTCCTAATGACCATGAAACAGAGCCTTACATCATCAATAGAGGCTAAAATGTACTCTGTGTGTACCTGAGTAGACTTTCTCTCTCAGAAGCTGAAGAAACAGGATAACCACATTCAAGGAGCAGAGCATTGTATTTCTGAACTTGCGGACACGTCGAATTTTCTGAACTTGCGGACACGCCTATTTTATTTTCTGTTTGTTTTGGTCATTTTGACCCTTTTTAAACTGCCCCTTACCTGCACCATAAATTGTGCCCCTTCACCGCCGTTTTGGCGGGTCTGGTCCTGGGGTGGGTGCCTGGTTCGTTTTTGGCGGACATCTTGGAGTGGGGTGAGTGGAGTGAGTGAGGCATTTTCCATCTGATAGCGCTTGAGTGCGCATGTGCCGCCTGGGAACACCTATTTAGGGCGAGTCCCTCCTGCTTTCAGCCCCTGACAAGGTAGCTGCTGCTGCGAGAGCGCGTTTTTGCAGTAAAACTGCTGTTTTAAAAACGTTCTATTTTATTTTCTGTTTGTTTTGGTCATTTTGACCCTTTTTAAACTGCCCCTTACCTGCACCATAAATTGTGCCCCTTCACCTCCGTTTTGGCGGGTCTGGTCCTGGGGTGGGTGCCTGGTTCGTTTTTGGCGGACATCTTGGAGTGGGGTGAGTGGAGTGAGTGAGGCATTTTCCATCTGATAGCGCTTGAGTGCGCATGTGCCGCCTGGGAACACCTATTTAAAGCTCCTCCCCTAGCGCAGCGGGATCACGCAGCGGGCGTGTCCTCACGTGGCCGGAGTCGTGCCAGAGTCCTGCCCGTCTGCGCCCGTCCGCGCTCGGTTGCGCTGGCTTCGCGGCGATATTTACATCAGGTGCATCTTTAATTATGCTTAAGTATACCAGGGAAAGTCTCCTGGCGATTAACACCTGTTTGCCTCCCTGCGCTGAGGTTCGCGTTGACCCTTTGTGTGGCCCTTATCGCTTTGTTTGTGGCGGCTGGCTACTCGACGCTCCTTCTTGCTTGGGGTCTTGTATAGTGCAGCCTGCCATAAGCAGTAAGGTCTCTTCGCGACATCTCACCATCTGGAATTTGAATGTAAGATCGGCGGTCAAGCACTATCAGGATATTGCTGATCTTGTGGACAATGACCCCCCTGACATCTTTTGTCTGACAGAGACATGGCTGCAAGACACCGATTCTACTGTATTGAATCTGGCGCTCCCCGCTGAGTATTCCATCTACACGCGTAACCGCTCTTCGAGGGGGGGCGGCGTCGCTCTTGCAGTTAAATCGTGTTATCCTTGCGCCTGGAGTGTGCAGAACATCACGGGCTGCGAAAGCGCCCTGTTCAAGGTTGCGGTTACTTCGCATTTTACCTTGTCGGGATTGCTGATTTACCGTCCACCTGGTAGCTCAGTGGCATTTCGGGAGGCTCTTCCTGAGGCAGTTAGTTCACTAGCAGTAGGGTCTGCCAATTTTTCTATCATTGGTGACTTGAATCTCCATTTTGACACTCTGTGTCTTTCTTCTGTGGGAGGGATGGTGGCGGACCTTGAGGCCCTTCAACTGTTCCAGCTGGTCTCGGACCCCACTCATAGTGGTGGCCACATTCTGGACCCCTTTTTCTCTAACTTAGAAGGGGCTACAGTGGCCCCCCCCTCCCCCTGACCTGGTCAGACCACTCACTCGTGACCATTTACTGTCCTCTTGCAGAAGCCCCACTTAAGGTGCCACTGCGAGCCATGCCCAGACGGCGCTGGAGTAAATTAAAGAGGGAAGATCTCCATCGCCTTCTCACTGACGATCCACTGGGTGCAGTGGAGAACGTGGAGTCTGGTTATGACCATTTCTGCGGATGGGTAACCAGGGCCCTCGACTCCCTTATCCCGATGGTTTCCAGTAAGTGTGGCTCCCGCGCCCCTAGCCCCTGGTATGATGGCAATCTGAGGGCTCTGAAAAGTGTCTGCAGACGTGCAGAGAGAGACTGGAGGAAGAGGTATGACAGCAGCAAAAAAAACCCTGTACATGGCTGCGGTTAAGTCTTATCACCGCGCGGTTTGTAGAACCCGGGCTGAATACTACGCTCTGGAGTTTCACAGTAGTGGGAACCCTGTTAAAACCATCTTTAAGGCCCTTAAAGACCTTGTGGCAAGGAAGCCTGCCGGTAACTCCATCAGCTCCAATACTCATTGTGAAGCGCTGGCGTCTTTCTTCCTGGAGAAGGTCCAGACCATATATAGGGCCTTCCCCCCCTCCACTGCACAAACCAGTATGGGGCCACCCATCCTGCCGGATCAGGTGGTGCTAGACTCTCTCCCCTCTCTCTCTTTGGAGGCTTACACGGCCTTGGCTCTCCGAGTTAAGTCTGGGTCGCCGGACGACCCGCTCAAGCCACCAATGTTCAGAGACCAGATTTTTGCTCGCCCGGTTTGCGACTTAATCAACACGTCGCTATCATCAGGCCAGGTGCCTTTGAAATGGAAGCATGCGGTAGTAATGCCCATTTTGAAAAAACCATCTCTCGACCCTACAAAATCGGAGAACTACCGCCCGATTTCGCTTCTCCCGTGGCCAGCCAAACTCGCGGAGGCGCATGTTAACACCGCCCTCACTGGTCATCTGTCGCGTGCCAACATTCTGGACGACACCCAGAATGGTTTTCGGGCTGGCCACAGTACGGCGACCGCACTGCTATCTATGGTCGAGCACCTGCGGGCAGTCCTGGATGCAGGTCAAGCGGAGGCGCTTGTTTTGTTAGACCTAAGCGCCGCCTTTGACACGGTCTCCCATGATATTCTCCTGCAACGTCTTGAGGAGATAGGGGTGATCGGCACTGCACACCAGTGGTTTCGTTCGTTTCTCAGGGATCGTTCCTTCTGTGTGGCGTCCCCGCCCTACCAGTCCAAATGTCATCCTCTGTCTCTTGGGGTCCCACAGGGTTCCTCGCTGAGCCCCACGTTGTTTAACATCTACGTGAGGCCGCTGGCTGAGGTTGTGAAGCTCTGTGGTATGACCATGGTGTCGTACGCTGATGACACCCAGCTAGCGGTCACGATCAGCGGGGACTCTGGGGTGGATGCCCCAAGATTCAGAGAAGGACTCAGGGCGGTGGCTGGTTGGATGACGTCCAACTGTCTCCAACTAAACGCCAAAAAAACGGAGGTGATGATCTTTGGGAAGCGGACGGACCTATGGGGAGATACTTGGTGGCCCTCTGAGCTGGGGCCGACCCCCACTCCGGTTGCGGAGATCAAAAATCTTGGTGTTTGGCTGGACCCTTCCCTCAACGTTGTCGGCCACACCAAAAGGACGGCGGCGTGTTGCTTCGGCATCTTGCACAATCTGCGCCCTGCCCTTAAATACTTTGATGCCGCAACTCGTCAATTGGTGGTGCAAGCAACGGTTTTGGCTCGGCTGGACTATGCCAGCTCCCTTTTCATAGGATTAAAGCAGGCCGAGTTAACCCGACTTCAAAGAGTGCAGAACGCTGCGGCCAGATCAATCGTAGGTCTTCCTAGGTTTTGCTCGGCCGGTCCATCTTTGCGAGCCCTGCATTGGTTACCCGTTAGGCAGCGGATCCACTTTAAAGTTTTGTGCCTTTCCTTCAAGATTCTGAAGGGCCTATCGCCTCCCTTACTGCGCCAACTTTTGTGCCCTTATATCCCGGGCCGCACTTTGCGCTCGCTGGACCAAGAATTAGCGGTAGCCCCTCGGTTCAAACTCAGTCGGGTGGGGGGTCGCTCCTTTAAGGTGCGGGCAGCCGCACTCTGGAACGCTCTCCCTTTGAAACTTCGGACCCTTGGTGACCTGCTTTCCTTCCGCAAGGCCGCTAAAACCCATTTATTTTCTGAGCTCTGTTAAATCCTTCACTCCCCCATTTTAGTAATATTTTCTGTTCCCCTGTTGTGTTGTGTTCGCCACCTTGTCGGTGCGCCGGGACGCTCCTTCGCTGGAGCAGCCGTGCGCAATACAAAAAGCACTAACATAACATAACATAACATAACATAACATAACATAGCAGAAAAAAACAACTATTATACAAGGAGCACCTCTCAAAAGTAATCGCTGCCAAACACAAAGATTTGGAGGCACACTTACGACAAAACAATGTGCACAATTTGGGTGTGCCGGACAGCACGAACGTGGGCCGAATTGAGGACTATATTGAACAAATGTTCAAAGCCATCTGTGGTGCTGATGCCTTTCCTATACAGCACAAGGTCGAGAGGGCGCATCGTTCACAGGGACCACGACCCCCTCCAAGTGTAACACCACGACCCATTGTGGCTAAGATCCTTAATTATTTCGACCACTATACTGCCCTCTGGCTGGCCAGGGAGAAAAAGCAACTCATATTTTAAGGTAATAGTATTGTGATCTATCCGTACTTTACAATAGCGGTACAGGAGGCCAGGAGGAAGTTCCTACTGGTGAAGAGGAAGCTACAACAGGCCCAAACAGACTATGCAATGCTTTACCCGGAGCACCTCCCGGTCACTCATCAAAAGAAGCAACACTTTTTCACTAACCCACCGCAGGTGGAAGATTACTAGAAGCGCACCGGTTGTGCCTGTACGAGAAGGGGCACAGCGTGCTCGCCGGCGCGCCCAACACTGCCTGGGTTGGAGCAAGGATAGAAGTGCTTCCTGGAAGGCTCACTGAGACTATCCCGGGTCTCCGCCGAGGATCAAGAGTGGTCTACCGCTGTGGGTCTTGCTGTGACTGAATTTCTGCAACTCTCAGAGGAATGTGGACTGAACACTACAGACCGTTCGAGGCCAGTCTTTCTTACATGACATTACTTCTTTCATGGGATTTATATTGAGCACAATGAGACTACACCTGACCACCCCCTCTCCCGTTGTGTGGCTGGGGGTGCACTGATGTGCCCTCTGGTATTACCCTACAAGGAGATCCCTACTTGACTTCCTGTGGTTTTCTTTCTTCTCACTCTTTATCTACCCACCGCTTTACTTTGCTTTCATCTATTTACTGTTATCTTTTGCCTCTATACACTCTGCTGTACTGTAAAGGATGTGGGGCTTAATGTAGGACCGGCTAATTGGAATGTTCCTATTGCAATGCTTCGCTATTTTTGGTACGTTGTTATTGAGACTGGTATTGTCCCAAAGACGAGCTACACTGATAATAGAGGCAAATATTTCTGGGGAGGGTGGGTACTTCCAGGTGGGCAGGGAATGCATCCTCTTAAAGGCATCGTGCATGGGACAGTTTGGAAGCTACTAGACTTCAGGTTTATTGCAATTCTGGTTGCATGTTCTCCACTCCTAGATAATCTAATTTACCATTTCTTAACCCAGCAAGGGGGCACAGGTCTAAACGTTTTGTTTTGGAACGTCAGAGGGTTGGGTAACCTGTGCAAGCATAGACAGGTCCTGGTCTTCTTAGATTGGCACAACATTCAAACGGTCATGTTACAAGAGACACACCGTGGTTCCTCGACAGATCCAGTATTTGCTGCCCAATTGGGAGAGCACAGATGCATCACATCATATTCCACATATGCTAGACGCACTGCGATCTTGGTCAGAAAATGTACACCATATGTGGCATTGGGATCCCTTCGAGATACACAAGGTCGCTATAGCATTATGTGGGGACAATTAGCGACATACACTGTCAACCTGGTGTTCTGCTACAGCCCGAATATAGATGATCCCGCTTTCTTTAACACCCTCTTGGGGAAGGTGCTGGAAATAGGGTCCACGTGTGTGATATGGGTGGGGGGACTTTACCACGGCACTGGAGCCACAACATGACAGATCTCACCCCCAGCCCCATCACAACACGGGCACTTATCGTCCGATGCAAAATATTCTCACTGAACATTTTCTCCTAGATTCGTGGATACACCTCCATCTGACGTTGGAGGAGGGTACCCATTACGCAGAGGTGAACTCCACCTAATCCAGACTTCATTACTGGATTGTCTCTATGGGGATTGGTACATGGGTGATGCAGGTCAAGCATCTGGCGTGCACTTATTCGGATCACTCTCCGGTGATGCTAACATTGGTTCCCCTGCTTGATTGCACGCCATGCCTCACCTGGTAGCTTAACCCAACAGTCTTATTAGACGCCCCGTTTAGGACAGGCGTAGGACAAGATATACAGGGTTTTTTTTCAGCGCAATGTCGGTCGGTTCCCCAACTAAAAACAGTGTGGTAGGCTTTCAAAGTCACTATACGTGGTATGTGCATCGCAAGGGGAGAAGGAATATTGCAAGACATACGCACCACCTTTACTTGACTAGAGACAGACCACAAGCACCTGGAGAAGGTGTTGTCAGACTCCCCTGCTGGGGTTACATAGGTTGCCCTTAGAGACAAGGACACCGCAGATAATGCTTGTTTCGTGTCAAGTCCTTCCGGGCTCGGAGATATGGTGAGGGAGAAAGGCTGGGGAAAGCGTTAGGTGACCAAATCCGTAACCCCTGGTTCTCTAATTATGTGCTTGAAACACAAGATCCAGGTGATATAACTCACAAGGATACTTCCTCTGTTCTACATACCTTCACTATAGTCTACTCCACCCTCTATACCACAAGAGGGAGGCAACCCATCGCAATAACATCGTACCTGGTCGATGTGGCGTTGGGATGGTTGGGGTGGGCGCAAAGGGAGTTCTTTTTGGCAGAGATCGAGTTTGAGATCAGGCTGGCAGTGATGCAGCTTCGATCTGGTAGAGCTCCTGGATCGGATGGCCACCCAGATGACTTTTATCAAGCAAATGTCAACTACTTGACCCCATCCTTAAAAAGGTGTATGAGGAGGCCCGGGACGAGGGTGTTCTTCCCTTGTCCATGTGGGAGGCGATAATTCATTCCTTAATAAAAACCTGCCAAGCCGGGAGATAAATGTGATTCGTATAGATCCCTATCCCTGATAAACTGCAATCTCTTGGGAGCCCTCGAGGTGGTGATAGGGACTCCCCTGCCCACTTCACTGATTAGGGCGCTACAGAGGTACTCTGAGGAACTGAACCCACTTATAGGAAAAACACAGATCTGGAGCTATTATTGGCTAAACGCAGGGCTTGTAAATGGGGTAGGGGAAGTGCTCCCAAATTTAAGGACTGGCTCCAGGATTTCATATTGTGGCAAGAGCAATCCATGGTGTATGCAGAACTGCTCCCACTTACTTCGATGCTGAGGGATATATGGGACCCCTTGCAAAGGTATCTGATGGCCAACCCATCATTAGATGCAGATGCGGGAAATACGAGGCCTAGGTGAAGGGGTATGGGGCACTTTGATTATAATGAAGATAAACTAATTTGCAGTCATGAAGGTGCACATACCTGTTAATACAATGTTCAGACAACTGGAGTATTGTGGAAGGGATTTCGAATGGATGACAGGGCCCTGGAAAGGGGATGGAAAAGGAGAATGCAATCAAAGCTTGAACTGATAGCTAATGGATTCAAAGCTCTTTCAAATAATTGCTGTTATATGACTTGTACTGCATGAGAATTGAACAACTTGCAATGATGTAGATGAATAATTTTCTGTTAATGAACCTAAAACTTCAGTAAAAGAAAATTGTTTTAAAGAAACTCTTGAAGATTTACTTTCTGTGCATCTTCTGGAGCAAATTGGAGCCACTCGTGCCCAAAGCTACCTAACAATATATTTTACAGTGTAAGTTTTGCCAACTGGTTAAACTACCCACCTGCCCCTCTCACTAAAGCACTGTTCTCTTTCAAATGGTCTATCACAATCACATAGGTCCTCTACAACTGGTTCATCAATTCAAACAAATAATATTTACTATTTTATTTTTATTCTTGGTTTATGTGGGTTTGGCAACAATGTCAGGTGACAGCTTGTAAAGTCATAAACGACCTACTGTTCTTTGCAGCAACTGGAGAGGTGTTGCTTTTCACTGAGACCAAGGCCCAGCTTTTCCTTTCAAGGTGGAGTGATGCTCTAGTCACAGTGATTGCGCCACACCAATATGTTTTCAGCTTAAACCTAAATTAGTTTTAGTAAAGGTGGATATCATCCTAGGAAGACCTTTGCTTCAAGGATCTTAGGTGTACACAGTCCCTACAGTGCCCAAGGAGGTTTAAATAGGCTTCCAAGAAATACGTTCCAGCAGTTCCAAGAAATCCGCTATGGCAGAGGAGCGTCGCCCCACAAGAAAAATAAAATGATAATAACGCTAGGTTATTATCATTTTACTTTTTGCTAGCGATCCACGTAGCAGGGGAGGAGTGTTGGCACTCCCCAAGTGCGCATGACTGCTAGGCCAGCCGTCTCGGGCCGGCCAAACAGTCCTGCGCACTGTGCTTATTCCCCAGCAGGCTGTAATACACAACCTGGGGAGGAACATGCCAAGACTCCCATTCTCTGTCTGAGCGGCAAGCAACAGCGCTCAGACCAATCACGACGCTGCTATCAGCAGCGTCGTGATTGGCTAGAGGAGTCTGGAAGCCTGGATGCTTCCTGTTCCGGAAAATGCGGCCATCAGTAAGGCAACGGTTTCTTTTTGTTTTTCAGTTTCTATCTCTCATTTTTTAACACCTCGCTCTGCCTCACCACTGATGCCCGATAGCAGCCGCTACTGGCTACTGAACAACACACTATATGAAATAATGTATGGCTTTGAAATATATGCGTTAAATAGCACAAGGACCTTTGATCCACTGGATCAATCACACCTCAGTAAGTCTTTAATTTTAATAGCTGGCCTCATGGACATTGAGTATGAAATAATTACCTATCATAGAGAGACTCAAAGCTCTAACCCCCAACTTCAAATCATCACATTTAAACCCCCTGTATTAACTCCTAAGAGCATCTCACATTCAAACCTTGCAGTACAAAAAGTGATCCAAAACCTTGGCAAGAATTGTTGTATTCCCTGGAGAATCACACATAGTCCTAGATTTTCCTGTGGCGTGAAAAATACACTACATTAAAGCCATCATCCTTAGGAGTGTGGACTGGCCATGTTGAGTTCTACAGCAATTTGTTGTGTGGGAGGTTTGGATTCCTGGAGGTGAGTTTATTGATCTACAGAAAAAGGACAATACTCTCTCCTAGAACTCCTGAATTTAGAGGCAGTGACTGTAGTCTTTAGCTGAAGCATTACATGTATTCCAACCAAAAATAACAGCAATCTCTATCTCTGGCTAAATATAATTTAAAAAAATATATCCAATGAAGGTTTTCATGCATTAAAAATGCAATGCATTAAAAATCCTTGGGCCAGTCCTTGCTGCCCAACATCTAGAAGATTTGCTAAGGGAAGCCCATAGAGTTTGCCTGGCACCATATCGAACATGGTACCCCAAACGTAT
Organism: Lissotriton vulgaris; assembly: GCF_964263255.1. Taxonomy (NCBI): domain Eukaryota; kingdom Metazoa; phylum Chordata; class Amphibia; order Caudata; family Salamandridae; genus Lissotriton; species Lissotriton vulgaris. The sequence continues at coordinate 221,781,368 of NC_141696.1, read as the reverse complement.
GTAATTCTTCCAGCAACCACCCAACCACAAGTAGATAGGGTTACTCATTGTTTAAGAAGGTACTGTAGAAGCAGCAGTGGCTCCTCCAATAGGGCGGAGGAGCGTCGCCCCACTGCTTTCTCGCAGTGCAAGAAAGCCAAAACATAAAATGGTAATAACTACTAAAAGTTATTACCATTTCATGTTTCCTTTGCACATTGGGAGCAGGAGGGTGGGCGGGGCTGCTCTGCTCTTTGAGCAAGGAAGGGGAGAAGTGGTTTGCCCACTCCTGAGACTCCTGAGGCCCTCTCGTCTGTCCAAACCAGTCATGCGCACTGTGCCCTTCTCTATACAGGCTGCATAGCCTGCATGGAGAACATGGCCACCCCATTAGCCCCTGGCTGGGCGGTGTCCTGACCAATCACAACGCTGCTTGCTGCGTTGTGATTGGCTTAGGGGAGGGAGCCTGAATGCCTGCTTCCTGTCGGAGGCAGGAGAGCAGGAGCCGAGTTTTAAAGTTTCTCTGAGAGTTGGTAGTGGCTTCTGGACCCTGCCTAACCCCCTGAAACTTTCTCTACTATTCACAAAGGGTCAAAGGGAATGCACTCTGATATCGCCACACATGGGGAGGAGATTCCGCCCCGAGTGGTGCAGACGTAAAGACACTTTTGTGAATACCGAAAGTCGTAACCTTGAACTTTTGGTCTAAGTTTACCTTTGTGAATCAGGCCCTCTGTGTCTCCTTGTCCTGGTGCTATAGCCTCTGTGCCCCAGTATATGAATGCATATCTCCCTGCTATACAGAGTCCCCCAATGCACCCATTTTCTACTAATGTCTAACCCTCTCTTAGGGATAGTATCTCAATATGCTGCTGCCCATGAGTCCTTGCCCAAGCACTTGTGTCTTCCATGTGGCAGTGTGTTCCTAGCCCCAGTTTCATAGTACACCTGGGCCTCTCCGTGCCAATATGCCTGAGTCTGCGTCGTTCTACGTCAGCGGGTCTTTAGAGCGGTTGGGGAGGGGTTCACAGAGAAGGTGATGTGGGTATGTAGATGTACTTTGCAGGAGAGTCAACTCCAGTTTTGTAGCATCGCTGGAAATGGCAAGAGTCCAGACAATTCAAGAGCCTTTTGACGGTACTTAGTGGAAATTGCATGGTATCGATGTGCATCGCCCGGTACAATAGAAAGAAGGATATAAAGGGCACTAATTGCCCTTGCATTTTCTCTTTTCAGTACCACTGTAATTACATTTAAAATGTATTCAGTTACATTGAGATATGAGGTACAAATGCATTCCTACGTTTTGCCTTTTGCACATTTTGAAAGACACAATTATTCTACGTGATTTTAAACATAGATAGGTGAGTAATTTGCAAGTGTAATTTAAATGTGATACATCGTGCAAAGGTTATAAACAGCAATTAACTTGAATTTGAATTTGAAAAGCCAGCTAATTGACAAAAAAACATTGTTCAATGTAGTTTTATTCAAATGATATTAAACAATATCTTCTTTTTTTTTTACAAAGGATTGCAAACATTGATAGAGGACCTTATTTTGGTACAAACCTAATTTAACCCATGTCCTTACATGGAAGGTAAGAACAAAATGGCTGCACCAGACCAAGATGGAGTGATGCGAACGCCACCAGGATATTCGAACCAATCATAATCCTAGCCGTATTGTGACAAGCATAGCCGGGTGGGATCATAGCTGTCAATCTACTGGTTTGTCTGTTTCGTTAAAGGGGCCCTGTCACTGTGTAATGGGCCAGATGATTAAGACCTGAGGCTTTTCGTCCAGAAGATTACATGGTAATCAGGCCATTTTGATGGTAATAAGTGAGACGGCATTGAGGTGAATGGTGCCATTGATAGCAGAAGCAGAGAGGCTTTCTCAAAGACTGAAGGTTTGCCACATGCAGTCAGATTTATTGATTCTTTATACAGACCAGGGGCCTCATTCATGAAAAGTGACGCATCGCTGCGTGAAAACAGCGATGCGTCACTTTTCACTGCGCACTCCTTGCGACACCAATGATGCGTCATATTTAATGTATGACGCATCATGTCGCAAGGACTTACAGATACGTCAGTATTTCTGATGCATCTGTAAGCGCAAAAGTGACGCATTGCTGGAGTGTGTCACAAAAGTGACGCATCTCCAGCAATGCGTCCTTTCACATGGGGAAAGCCCCATGTGAAAGGGCTTGCGTCAGTCTTACGCCTGCTGTGAGGCAGGCGCAAGATTTTGACGCAACAGCATCCTAAAAGTGACGCAGTGAAATCTCATAGATTTCACTGCGTCACTATTACGAGGCTTTTTGCGGGGGAACGCCCCCTCTGCATACATTATACCTGACGCAGGTATAATGTGGCGCAGGGGTTTAAAAAGTGACGCATCTACCTAGATGCGTCACTTTTTAAATATGGCGCAACAAGGCGCATGTTTTACGCCGCAGATGCGTCACAAAAAGTGACGCATCCGCAGCGCAAAACTGACGCAAGGCCTCATAAATGAGGCCCCCGGGAAGCAATAATGCGCCAACCAGAAGGGTTTCCGAGGGTAATGCATTTGTACGCAAAATAACTGTCAAAATAGTGCTTAAAAAAGTTGAAGTTGCACAAGAAACTTCCAGTGCGAGTGCAACAAAGATCATATTATGAGCACTAAATGAAAAGTTTAGAGGCCTCCCATCTCCTGGTGGGTGGTGGCCTCCCGAGGAACAAATCTTGTGTTGGCATCTACACAGTACTTGTGAGCATCACATGTTCTGATCCCAAAATAGACGAAAATAAGAATCCTACCCAAAAAATAAAACCAAATGCAAAATGATGATGAGTGATTGCTGGAATGAAAGGGATGCAGAACCACTTTGCTGCATTATAAAACCAAGTGGCAGATTTACAAGCCCCTTGCATCACTTTTGCGTCACTTTTCCCATGTTAAAAATGATGCAAAAGTGGCGCAAGGGGCTTGTAAATCTGCCCCCTAGTGCTTATGTTTAAACCAGCAATATTCGGGCTGCGAATGTGAACGGAACAGGTTACTGGAGGGGAGTCGCCAGGTCTTAAATTGCCTCGGCGTGAAGAATACCCCTGCCGCGGATTCCAAGAAGTCTAACATACATAGTTTACATATTCGGGGCCTTTGGAAATCCCGAGAGCGTGTTTGGGTAAAATCGTGAGTTTTTCCCGATCCCACAAACACACACCCCCCAGGTTAGGGTACGCTTTAGCGTGCGTATACCGCTGGGGGGCTTTCTGGTCCTGATGAAAGCTTTGCTGAATCAGCATTTAAGAGCAGAAAGATGTCGACCTTTTCACACTTCTAATTAGGATACATTTGGTTCAATTTTATAACAATCGCTGGCTGGCCCTTTATTAAAATTAGTTTTGGGATCAGCTTGCCATCTTTTAAAATCACTTATCACATTCCTGAGCACTATCACGCAAGTCCACAAAAAAACCCGCTCCGCTGTAATTCAGGGGTTGTAGCACACCAGGGAGACAATTGGTCTCCCTGGTGGGAACCCTATGATGAAGCATGTCACCAACTAGGTTGGTGAGTGAAGGTTCTTTTTAAAAACAAAGGTTTTTCCACCAATCATGCACCCTCCCCCCCCCCCCCCCCCCCCCCCCCCCATCGACCACCTTTCGCTTTTTTGGCTGTATTATTCAGTGAGTTCACCTTTATCTACTGTTTTGCGCCGTAAGTCACTCTTTTGTTGTTTAATAGTGTTTATGAGGGGAAGAGGAGTGACTCCTAGCCCTACCTCTCCTGTTGTTGAAATATGTTTAAACCAGAACAGGAGAGGCACAGGGATATTTTCTATGTGCTGACCACCACGCTATTGTATTTTAGAAAGTGTGTAAGTAAGATATTTACTATAATTATATACAAATTAGATGATGGGTGAATTATATTTGTAATTACAAGAAAACATAGTAGGAGATTACCAGGGTCTCCCAGATTTAACAACAGATTTGGAAGAACTTCCACAAATTGCAGTAGTGGACGCAGGCAGGAGAAATCTGTCCGGCAGGGGTGGAGAATAAAAAATAAAACAAACAAAACTTACCTTCAGCCTGACGTCCGCCGCCTTGTCAGCTCCAATGCTGGGACTGTGAGACAGTATGCTCCAAACCCCATTCAGCTCCAATGCTCACACAGGCTCCCAGAGTCTGCTGCGCCAATCCAGACGCTGCTCTGGAGCTTCAGGATTGGGCAGAGTGTGCTGGCTCCACACCCCACCAGGGACTGGGAGCCTGCGCTCCTGAGCCTGCTGATACCTCCAAGCAATAGCCTGGATATATCAAGTACTCATGTTGGTTTGGCCGGCTAGGGACCACTGTCCAAAGCGACATGCGCACTGGCAGTGCCCTGAGCCCACAACTCCTCCTGCTGACCTCCTCAAGACTTGGCTCGGCTCCGGAGTGAAATAAAGTGAGAATAAAGTAGTTTTATAACTGCTTCATTATCAATTTTATTTTCCATAGTTTGCTGGTTCTAGCAGGGGGGCAACGCTCCTCCGCCATAACAGACGAGCCGCTCCCGACAAATTGTATGAATGGAGCAATTCCTCTGCTCCATCCCTTTGCCTCACCCCCTTCTCCACCTCAGAAATATTTTAACAAAAGTGGGGTCAAATGGTGTATTTCCCAGTACAACTTTCATAACTGATTGGACAAAAAGTAATTTGTCTGATAGGCATTTCTATATGGTAATAGTTTAGACCTGGCCGTATGCAAATCAGTCTTAACCCTGTGCCTCATGCGAACAGTCCAGCTCGAACTGCCAAGCCAGGTCCTCCCTGGACCGGAAACAAGCATCCTTGGACCGGTTTCGGGCTTCCAGCCCTCATCAGCCAGGATAGGCTGGGTCCAAACAGGAATGGTATGGGGAGCAAAAAAACAATGGATTTAGAACCATATCTTTGTACTGAGGTGAATGTATGACATTGTTCTGCATTCTGTCCATCAATTGTTGTTTTTGCATTTGTCACCCCCAGTGGGACGGGTATGCCCAGACGTGGGTCCTGTGCTCTAAATGCCACTGGAGTCAAGCTTTTCTGGCTGATGAGGGCTGAAAGCCTGAAACTGGTCCTAGGGTGCTTGTTTCCAGTCCAGGAAGGGCCTGGCCTGGCAGTTCGGGCTGGACTGTTCCCATTGGGCGCAGGGTGAAGACTGATTTGCATATGGCTGGGTCCAAACTGTAATGGCATGGTGAGCAAAAAAACGATGGATTTAGGCCCAGATCTTTCTACTGGGGTGAATGTATGACATTGCTCTGTATTCTGTTCATCAATTGTTCTTTTTGCATTTAACTTCCTGACGGACATGCTGAAGAGCGCCAAACACTGTCCTAAGATTTACAACAGCGTACGATCTGGAATAAATCTGGCCTGCTCCGGGCCCACCAGTTGGGGCAGCAACAGAGACAGACAATTAGAAAGTATTTTAGCGAATAGTTTTGTGTCCACGTTAAGTAAGGAAAATGGGCGATAAGAGGAACATTTATGGGGATCTTTATCAGGTTTCAACAATGTTATGATAAGGGCTTCACAAATGGAAGGAGGCATTATCCCAGCCGCTCCCATCTCGTGGAACATGGAAGTCAGATGGGGAATCAGAAGGTCGCTAAAACCTTTGTAGAAGAACACCGTTAGGCCATTCTGTCCAGGGGCACTACCCTCCCCAGTCGTATCTCTGCAGCTTCAATAGGGCACAATAAAAATTCACAATGCCAATTTTGCAGACAAGGGAGCTCAATATACTCAAGATACTGTAATATGTCAGCATCACTAGGGGTGACCTTGGAGCTGTATAGCTCTTGATAATATCTATGGAACTGGCTGTGAATAACAGCCTGCTCTGTCAGAATAGAGCCCACCTCATCAACAAGTTCAACCAGACTCCCAGTCTCCAATGGGCGGCGAGCCAGTGCAGCCAGCACCGAACCCAGCCTGTCGGCCTCTACATAGGATCTAGCTATAGCATATTTGCCCATGTGCCTGACTTCACTATCCGCCTTGGCATGGTATTCCTCAATTGTGACCTTTAGCTGTTTCCGCAACCCCGGATAATTTCTGAGGGCCAGTTCAGCCTCCATTTTAGCCATACGGGATTCTAACATTGCAAGCATTTTCCTAATAGAGCGAAGGACCCCCGCGTGCTTACTAATGGCAACACCGCATATGTAGACCTTGAATGACTCCCAAACCATAGCAAAGGAGTGTACGGAGCCGATAATGATGGCAAAAAACTCAGAGATTGTGTCATGTAGCTCGGATTTAAAGACTGTGTCTGATAGCGAATACGGAGCAAATCTCCACAGGAAAGGAGGGGGACCTCGCAAAGGGACCGAAATAGCCAGCAGAATGGGTGTGATATCCAAAAAAGAACGGGCCAGGACTGAGCAGTCCTGTACCTTGGGCAGCATCGTCTGCGAAATAAGCGTGTGTGAATGTCGTGGTGCGCCGAATAGTGTGTGAATCCACCCCTAACACTGGATCCAGCTCTCCATACATCTATCAGTTGTAGCTGTAGAGCGATATCAGCAATGGCCTTAGCAGAAGGATACAAGGGTCATGTGTGTATAGTATTATGTAGGCCTAGATGCCTAGTTCATCACTGTGCCCTAGCAGTGCTAGTGCTGTACTGTGTGTTAATGGAAAACACACCATACATGCAAACAAGTTCCAAATACGTAGGAGTCAGCGCACTAGCAATAATAATCCCCAGAGCGAGTCAGTTGTGATTACGTTATGGCAGCAATTATCAACACCTTTTGGCTGAATTCAATCCTGCTTACAGTAAGGTCACATGGACATAAAACATGATTATGTTGTGCAATTTCCCAGACGTAGGAAACATAATGCATGCTTCCCATATTAACAAATTCACAAATATATTAAGTATATACATATAGTATCTCCATGCTGGTGAAATGTTTGGATTCATACTACTCATATGGCAAAACAACACCCGAGTGATGTAACCAGAATATTCCTTAAAATGGACTTTAAGACGAATTTCTAATCTGGAATCTGTATTTATTGTAGAAATAAAATAAGTGTTGTGTAATGTGAAGGAAAGAAACGTTGGGCAGGATGGCATGAATCAATGCCTAGAACAACTTTTAAAAATGAATAAGAACATAAAATGTAAATAATGATCTTTGTTTTATTTTATTTTATTTTATTTTTTTAATTTTTGAAAACCTTTATTTGTGTAGATGGTTGCATACAAATATGGGCCTACAACCCAGAGGCCGGCCACAGAACAAACTGGAAAGCACCAATATCAATAAAAGTATGGAGTGGTTACGCAATACTACACAATGCTGCGAGTCCATAATGCTAACTGAGTGTAACCCCCCGGCACAGGATCACAGAAGGTTAATTTTATGTTGAAAGAATAAAGGATCGGTTTTATAATAAGTGTCCTGGTGCACATGGTGGGGAACAGAACCAACAACATTATAATAGGGAATCCATAGATCTGTCATCAGAGTAGTCCAAAGCGTTCAAGCCATAGATGCCCTTGCAATTCTTCTTTGGTCAGTGTCCACCCGCTACCTCATGTGCCCAAAGACAAGCAGAACATCACCCTCATAGTCAAATTATCAGTGAGACGGATTAAGTTGCAATCATTATACAGCCCAACCCGGAGAGTAAAAGAAAACGAAAGTACTAGAAACAAGCATTGGAAATGCAATAGGTCTCGCATTAGGAAAGTTTGAGCGATTGTTATTGTAAATGACACTTTTTTATTTATGTGTTGGTTTTGAAAATAGCAAAATTAATAGCTTTGTCAGTTACAATGTCAATAGTTTTAACTTTCGCAAATGTGACACCTATAGCATTTGTAATGCAATGTGTGTTGTATTTACGTGACTTAGATGTATTGATATTACAAATAACAATGGCTTTTATTTTTGTAAATGATTAATACTTAAATAAAAGTTATTTTAATTTATAATGGCAATACCTTAAACGTTTGTAAATAAGTTTTGTGAAGATTATGTTCAGTGTATTTTATTGTGACGAAAATCCAAGCACATTGCATTTGCACCTACACACACACAGAGCCACACACACACACACACACATACACACACATATAGATGTGGTGGATCTGGGGGATATGGTGGTGGTGGATGTGTTGGTGGATGTGGTGGTGGATGCGGTGGTGGTCATGGATGTGGTGTTGGTGGATGCAGTGGTGGTGGATGCGGTGGTGGATGTGGTGGTGGTGGATGCGGTGGTGGATGCGGTGGTGTTGGAAGTGTTGGTGGATGTGTTGGTGGATGTGTTGGTGGATGTGTGGTGGATGTAGTGGTGGTGGGTGTGGTGGATGTGGTGGTGGTGGGTGTGGTGAAAGTGGTGGTGGATGTGGTGGTGGATGTGGTGGTGTATGTGGTGGTGTATGTGGTGGTGTATGTGGTGGTGTATGTGGTGGTGTATGTGCTGGTGTATGTGCTGGTGTATGTGGTGGTGTATGTGGTGGTTGTATTTACGTGACTTAGATGTATTGATATTACAAATAACAATGGCTTTTATTTTTGTAAATGATTAATACTTAATTAAAAGTTATTTTAATTTATAATGGCAATACCTTAAACGTTTGTAAATAAGTTTTGTGAAGATTATGTTCAGTGTATTTTATTGTGACGAAAATCCAAGCACATTGCATTTGCACCTACACACACACAGAGCCACATACACACACACACACACACACACACACACACACACACATATAGATGTGGTGGATCTGGGGGATATGGTGGTGGTGGATGTGTTGGTGGATGTGGTGGTGGATGCGGTGGTGGTCATGGATGTGGTGTTGGTGGATGCAGTGGTGGTGGATGCGGTGGTGGATGTGGTGGTGGTGGATGCGCTGGTGGATGCGGTGGTGTTGGAAGTGTTGGTGGATGTGTTGGTGGATGTGTGCTGGATGTGGTGGTGGTGGGTTTGGTGGATGTGGTGGTGGTGGGTGTGGTGAAAGTGGTGGTGGATGTGGTGGTGGATGTGGTGGTGTATGTGGTGGTGGATGTGGTGGTGGATGTGGTGGTGTATGTGGTGGTGTATGTGGTGGTGTATGTGGTGGTGTATGTGGTGGTGTATGTGGTGGTGTTGGATGCAGTGGTGGATGTGGTGGTGGATGTGGTGGTGGATGTGGTGTTGGTGGATGCGGTGGTGGTGGGTGTGGTGGTGGTGGGTGTGGTGGTGGATGTGGTGGTGGATGTGGATGTGGTGGTGGTGGATGCGGTGGATGTGGTGGATGTGGTGGTGGTGCATGCGGTGGATATGGTGGTGGATGTGGCGGTGGATGTGGATGTGGTGGTGGATGTGGTGGTGGATGTGGTGGTGGATGTGGTGGTGGATGTGGTGGTGGATGTGGTGGTGGATGTGGTGGTGGATGTGGTGGTGGTGGATGCGGTGGTGGTGGTGGTGGATGGGGTGGTGGATGTAGTGGTGGTGGGTGTGGTGGATCTGGTGGTGGTGGATGTGGCTGTGGATGTGGATGTGGATGTGGCAGTGGATGTGGCAGTGGTTGTGGTGGTGCATGTGGAGATGGATTTGCAGTTGATGGTGGATGTGGTGGATGTGGTGGTGGATGTGGTGATGGTGGATGCGGTGGTGGTGGTGGATGGGGTGGTGGTGGATGGGGTGGTGGATGTAGTGGTGGTGGATGTGGTGGTGGTGGTTGTGGTGGATGTGGCGGTGGATGTGGCGGTGGATGTGGCGGTGAATGTGATGGTGGATGTGGTGGTGGATGTGGTGGTGCATGTGGAGGTGGATTTGGAGTTGATGGTGGATGTGGTGGTGGTGGATGTTTAATGAGCAATTGCACTGCTGTGTTCCATTTACTCATGTGAAGTTGCACATCAGTTAAAGGTAGCACGTGGAAACGATTATTAGCAGGACTTAAAAAGAACTGGGTACTGTTGTAGTGCAGGCCAGCCAGCCAGAAAGAAATGACTGAACGAAAAGGACCCCATTTCCTATTTCCCCTTGTGACCTCATATTTATTAGGATTATTACTGTTCGTGATAACCTTTGAGAGTTTGTGAGCACTGTGCCTTTAGTGCATATGCGAAATTGAGGCCCACTACTCCAATTCGAAAATGTGGTTCTTGTAGATTTGTTAAGCTGCTCGCATTAAATACAGCATTTGGATTGTGACTATAATTATACAAAATGAGATAATTCAGTCCGTGTTGTAATAGTCATTTGTTGGGCCATCAATTGGAGGTGGGAGGGTGAAATAGATCAGTTAGCCTAAAAAAAATTCCTACGTTTTAATTTTTATCATGCTCCTGCGGAAATTGAGCGTAAAACAATGAAAGTTACAAGTTTATCATTATTTATCACGTGAACTATATCAGCCATGCGTCAACGCCATTATACATTATAAGCAAGCTCTTTGCAAAAAAAGTAAGAAAGCAAATATGATAATATAGAAATACTGTACACACCTGCATCGATGTGACTTTGAAATGACATTTAGGTAAGAGATTGAACTCCACACGTTACACGTGCTGGAGCCTGGTGTAATATGCCGGTTAAGGTAATTGTTCAGGCAGGAAGGTTTGAGTGTTAGTAAGTACGCTTTATTTGTAGCTTAAAAGAAGGCAGCAGTCACGTGTGGGGGAAGGGTGGGGTGCTGAGCAAAGTGCCTGCTGAAGAAACTGAATTTCCTTCAAGGAGACCCTTTCATGCGTGTCGCGCTCACTGTCAAATAATCGACAGCCCCAAGCTAAGTAAAATAAGTCAAACTTCAAGTAAAGCATATGTTTGGTGACTTCCCATTCCCCCTTTCATGAATTGCAGACTTGCCACCGCGAAAGTGATGAGGAAATAATTTGGGCGTAATTGTGTTTTATAAAATATGGTAGTTTTAAATAAGTTACAGGAACATGTCAATTGGTTGGTACTAAAATAAATCGACGAGCTGGCGGAGCCTGAATTCCGTGTTGTATGCTGGAGGGGGAGGTGTGCTGGGAGAGAGAGTGGGGAGGGGGCGGAGCGGGAGGAGCGTCGTGAGGGGAGAGAGAGCTGTACACACCCGCTTCGATGTGACTTTGAAATGACATTTAGGTAAGAGATTGAACTCCACACGTTACACGTGCTGGAGCCTAGTGTAATATGCCGGTTAAGGTAATTGTTCAGGCAGGAAGGTTTGAGTGTTAGTAAGTACGCTTCATTTGTAGCTTAAAAGAAGGCAGCAGTCACGTGTGGGGGAAGGGTGGGGTGCTGAGCAGAGTGCCTGTTGAAGAAACTGAATTTCCTTCAAGGAGACCCTTTCATGCGTGTCGCGCTCACTGTCAAATAATCGACAGCCCCAAGCTAAGTAAAATAAGTCAAACTTCAAGTAAAGCATATGTTTGGTGACTTCCCATTCCCCCTTTCATGAATTGCAGACTTGCCACCGCGAAAGTGATGAGGAAATAATTTGGGCGTAATTGTGTTTTATAAAATATGGTAGTTTTAAATAAGTTACAGGAACATGTCAATTGGTTGGTACTAAAATAAATCGACGAGCTAGCGGAGCCTGAATTCCGTGTTGTATGCTGGAGGGGGAGGTGTGCTGGGAGAGAGAGTGGGGAGGGGGCGGAGCGGGTGGAGCGTCGTGAGGGGAGAGAGAGTGGGGAGAGGGCGGAGCAGGAAGAGCTGCTCTAGGCAGGCTGGGGAACAGATGCTGCTGGGGAAGTGATGAGGGGAGGTGCCCTGAAGAAATGCGACACAGCAGGCAGGGGAGGGGGCGGAGCGGGGAGCAGAGTGCCTGTTGAAGAAACTGAATTTCCTTCAAGGAGACCCTTTCATGCGTGCCGCGCTCACTGTCAAATAATCGTCAGCCCCAAGCTAAGTAAAATAAGTCAAACTTCAAGTAAAGCATATGTTTGGCCACTTTTCAATTGGTTGGTACTAAAATAAATCGACGAGCTGGCGGAGCCTGAATTCCGTGTTGTATGCTGGAGGGGGAGGTGTGCTGGGAGAGAGAGTGGGGAGCGGGCGGAGCGGGAGGAGCGTCGTGAGGGGAGAGAGAGTGGGGAGAGGGCAGAGCTGCTCTCGGCAGGCTGGGGAACAAATGCTGCTGGGGAAGTGATGAGGGGAGGTGCCCTGAAGAAATGCGACACGGCAGGCAGGGGAAGGGGCAGAGCGGGGGTGTGGGAGGAGTGCGGCTGAGGGAAAAGACGTGCAAGGCAGGCGGCTGGGGGCATGTGCACGCGCTTTTAAGCTCAATGCGCATGCGCATTGAGCTTAAATTTCACGGGCACTGGAAGGAATCGCCACGATTCCTTGCAAGTTGGTTAAAGAGTGTTTAAGCCCCCATAGTCTCGCAAGCTCGATGCGCATGCGCATCGACAGGCGAGACCTAAAAAGGAAAAGGGGACTCCACGTTACTGTACCCGCCCCACTGCGATAATGGCGATCAGCAATCCAGACAGCAAACATTCTTAGGGGCGGGGCGGCTAAGTCAGGATAAGCAGAACCTGAAAGTACCATATTATATAGGAATACCCAATCCTCCCCCCCAGGCACTCACCCCGCGGGAATCACGCACAGTCATGGAGACCCAAGAAAAGAACACAAAAGAGCCATAGAAACAAGTAACTATCTAATAGACCCCAGTCCACCCGCCCCACCCTGCACCCCTGCAGAAGGCTATGGCCTACCCCTCCCAGCAGCGTGCCTGTCGCCCTAAACATGAACCCGAAATATAGAATGAGATAATATAGGGAAAGGGAAAGAAAACAGAGAAAAGGAGAAAAAGGAAAGCCAGGGGAGAGGATACCATGTAAAAAGGCGCATGGCCCCCACCCCCCGCCCATACAAACAATTAGTGCAGCCCAAAACGAAACTGGCATGTTTTCAGGTAGCCATACATATTAAGGATTCGACAAATTATCTCAATTTGGGGCAGTCCATAACTCCGTGTACCGAACAGCAGTCCTCCAGATTAAGAACCAGGCTCATCCCAGTCCTTTCTTGGCTATCGCCACGATGTATGTCGAAGTAGCGGGCATAAAACAAAGCGGAGAGAAAAGGCCGTGGAGCAGCCGCTGAACGGCCAATGGAAGCAACCCATGGGATCTCATCCGCCGACGGTAAAGCAAAAGCTGTTTACGGCAGTCATGTACACCAGTGTCAATAATCGCCAGCAAATCTTCCCGCATGCGAACCAAGACATCGCTACCCCCACCAAAATGTGAGAAACAAACAGCAACCACTTCGGGCCCATCCGCATCTCTGAGGGACGGCCCGGGAGCAATGGCGGTCACCACATTGTCTTGCACACCAGAATCCCGGGCCAAGGTCACTTGCCAAATCTTCAGCGCTCGTAGGACGTCGCCAATCGTGGGTTCACGCTCCCCAGTGCAGGCCCCAGCACAGTACAGAGGTACAGCATCGACTTCCCGGGGCGTTCCACAGCATACGACATCAGCCGCCATTTTGCGATTACAGCGCCGTCTTTTCGGAACCAACTCCTGGGACGGGTTCACGAGCAGGGCTCCCGCGGGATCCCCCTCAAGCATCCAAACAGCAACCTCGATGCAGAAATGAGGGCCACCAAAAGAGGGGGACCCGCCGGCGCCACCGCTCCGCTGGAGCAGCACTCCGCCACAGAGCGATGAAGTTCGGAATGGCCGGGCAAGGCAACAAGGGGGGGAGCCACCAACACGGCGTCCCCCACACACAACTTGCCGCACCTCACCTCTGGATCACCGGACGGTAGTCCCAGGCGCGTTCAGTTGCCTCCGGCTTTTTCGCACAACGGCCTCTTCCGGCCGGCCTCCATCCTCCACCCGAGGCCGCCACCGACACCGTCTCGCCGGCTACTCACTGAAGGCAAGGCCCCGGTCTCCACCCCACGGAGGCCGCACTTCCTGGGAGGACGCCGCTGCGGACCCACTGAACGCCGGAGCCACCAGGACGGGTGGTAAGTATCAGCAGACCGTCATCTATAAAATGTTATCTTTTTTGGGCAGGATGGTCGGCAGGATAGATGAGTTTGGGCAGGGAGGCCGGCGGAGCCGAGCTACCGTGCGGCCATCACGATGTCGAGCTTGGCTCCTCCCCCTTCTTTGTTTTATTTTAATGCTTTTATTGGAAAGCATAAAGTAAAAATAAGAAATTTGTAACACATTGCAATTTGTAAATATGTCCAGAATTTCTATGATTTTAAATAGAAAATGTATTAGAAATTTTAATCGGATGTTGTGATATTGCGGAAAAAAGTGAGAAAAACAAATGAGTCTGTTGTCCATGTCCATGTCCATGAAGATAATGACCATGTGACTTTTTGCTCTGGTATAAAAAATGTATATTTTAAAAGGCTGCACCATGTGAACAAGGCAGGTATGCCGAAACGCGTCATGCTTTTATAATGAAAACAACCCTGAAAGGCTGATGATCTAATCTGCTCCTGTGTCGGTGTCCGGTTCTTGGAAGAGACATCGGGAGTGGTTGGAGAATATATATATATATATATATATATATATATATATATATATATATATATATATATATATATATATATTATATATCCACACAAGCTTTCTCTGTACTGAGGGGCCACCAACCCTGACAGGGGGGCCTAGGCGATGCAGGCATGGAGCAGCCTGCTTCTGACACAACAGCACAAATAAAATGCCAAGCTCGACATTGGAGAAATCAGAGCTCTTTATTTGACGTAGGGCGGCAGATTTTAATCCATTTCAGACGCGTTTTGGCTAATTAGCCCTAATCATTGATGAGTGGGTGGCATTACCAATTGGTCAGATTTAGGTTTAAAGCATTTTTATTAAGACAAAAAAACATGGGGGAGGGGAATAGGAGGTTGAGGTTACATACAGCACAATAAAGGAAGAAGTGCATCTCGGGAGCGTTGGCGAAAAGTAGTCCGGTGGTCCAGAAGAAAAATACAGCAAATGTAAGGCAAATAAGCAATCTGTGTGACCCTCGCGTGCACCTCAACACCCCATCTAAAGCTAAGCGCGGATAGCCATCAGTGACTCATCAAAGCACAACCCAGTCCCTCCGATCCCCCACCCCCAATAAAAGAAAGAGAAAGAAAACAACATCCCAACTCCCCCGTCCAATGGCCCTGTACTAGGATAACCCGCCCCAATCAGCCCACACCCCATCCCCTAAGATCCTGTCCCCCGTGCAGTCTAATCCACCGGGGTCGTCGGTGGCGTCAGCCTAAGAAGTCGAAGGTACCTCGGGCAGGTGAGCTCCCGGAATTCCGTGGACAGTAGTGCTAGGAAGGGTTGCCATAGCTCCTCAAATTGATCTACATCCCCAGCCACTGTAAGCGACATCTTCTCCATTCCCAACACCTGCCAGAGCCTATGCAACCAACTCGTAATGGAGGGGACAGTGGTGGTGCGCCAGTGGACAAGAATGTTCTGGACCGCTGAGCCCAGCGCAATTGCAATCTGTCTACCCCTGCGGGACTTCAACGGATACATTAGATCATTGGGAAGGCCTAACAAAACATATGCTGGGAAGCGCGGCAGCTCAATCTCAAAGTGCTTATCCACCTCATCCAAAACCTCCTTCCAATAAGCGGTCAGCACCGGGCAAGCCCAAAGAATGTGTGAGAGGGTTCCCTCCTGTCCGCATCCCCGCCAGCACCCCTTGTCAGTGTGTCTATGCATTTCATACAGCCTCTCCGGGGTGTAGTACCAATAAGTAGACACCTTAGTAAAGGTCTCCGTAAGTCCCGTGTGATATGCAGAGTGCCGTGCCCGATATGCAATTTTGTCCCACTCCTTATGGCTGAGTGTCCTACCCAATTCTCTGTGCCAGCGCTCCCTCCCCGGGTTATAATAGTGGAACGTCGGGGGCTGAAGGAATTTATACAAATCGGTAATCAGCTTGGCATCCGAGGTCCGAGTCACCAACCACCGCTCATACGGTGTGATTTGGCGAGCAGCGGTGTCGCGCACCTGGGGTTGGAGAGCCCAGTGTCGGACCTGCATATAGTGCTGTCTGTCCATCTCCGTCAGGCCGAATTCCTGCCGAAGTTGTTGAAAAGGAATCACGCCTTCCGGCCCGTAGATCTGGAAGAGCGCCCTACAGCCCGCGCTCACCCAGTGGGAGAAGGCTCCCGGCTCCATCCCTGGGGAGAAGTCCGGGTTACCCACTATGGGTGTGAACGGCGAGGGGAAGGTGGTCAGGTCATGAGCCTCGCAAACTGCATCCCACACCCTCAGGGGGACCCGCGTAACAAAAGAGGCGTAGAGATTGGCAGGGCGATGCGCGCGGCGTAAGAACGGAACCTCTTGGAGGGTGCGGCCCGCCACCGCCTGGTCTTGAAAAAGCCAGTGTTTGTCGGACTCCCACCTGCTCCACTCCACCAAGTATCGCAGTTGCGCCGCCTGAAAATATTTACGGAGGTCCGGGATACCAAGACCCCCGCCTCCGGAGCAAGTGTGGAGAGGACCCTCTTCATCCGCGGCTTGCGGCCTTGCCAAACGAAGCGGGAGATGTCAGCCTGCGTTTGTCTTATCCAACCCACAGGGGGTTGGAGAGGCAGAGCGCGAAAGAGGTACAGAATCTGGGGCAGCACCGTCATCTTGACCGCCGCGATGCGACCCAGCCAAGACAGAAGGCCCTTGCTCCAGCGGCCAAGTTCCTCCTTGATCTTCCTGCCGAGGGAAGTGTAATTGGCTGTCACCATCTCAGGCAGTGTGGGCGCCAGCAGGATCCCCAGGTATGGCACTGTAGACGAGGACCACTGCATGGGGAAAAGGCGCTGAAGGTCCCTCCTGGTATCCGCCGCCAGGGACACATCCAACGCCACCGACTTGCTCATATTCATTTTGAAGCCGGCCACACGCGCAAAGGCGTCCAGTTCCCGGACGCAAGCAGGGAGCGACCTCCTGGGGTCGTCTAGGGTCAGCAGGACATCGTCTGCGTAGAGGCTGACCGTGTGGACGTATTGGCCCATCTTGACCCCAATAGCGTCCGGGTTGTCGCGAATCCTCTGAGCAAACGGCTCCATGTAGAGGGCAAACAGAAGCGGCGAGAGGGGGCAACCCTGTCTCGTACTGCGTTTGATGGCAAAACTACCGGAGCTACACCCATTGACCCGCACCGACGCCGAAGGACGTTTGTAACAATTGAAGACCATGGTGCGGAACTTCTCACCGATACCCAGTTTCCTGAGAACCAGCTCGAGATACGGCCAATGAACTCTGTCGAAGGCCTTCTCCGCATCAACTGATAGCAGCATCCGCTCCCCCGGGATCCGCGAGGCCTTCTCTAGTACATGCGTTACCCTCTTGGTGTTGTCAACCGTCTGTCTACCGGGTACGAAGCCAGCCTGGTCCGCCTCCACCAGTCCTGGTAGGTGTAGACCAAGCCTGGACGCTAGAATCCCTGTATATAACTTGAGGTCGACATTTAAGAGCGAGATAGGCCTGTACGAACCACACAAGGCTTGGTCTTTCCCGGGTTTCGGGATGACCGATACCGTTGCGTTCAGGAGGTCCGGTGGGATGGCGCCAGGCTCGGAGAATGAATTAAACAGTCGGGCCAGGATTGGGGCCACAGTGGTGCAAAAGGTCTTATAAAACAAGGATGTGTAGCCATCCGGGCCCGGGGCCTTACCATGCTTCAGTCGCGCTATAGCGGAGATTTCTTCCTCAACATGGATGTCCCTCTCCAGATGGTTCGCCTGGGCGGGATCCAGCACCGGGAGGGCCACTGACTCCAGATAGTCCTCGGCGTCTCGCGGCGAGGAGGGCTCCCCAGCATACAGCGCTTCGTAGAAGCTGCGAAAAGATTCCGCCACCTCTGCGTCACCAGAAACAACAACCCCATCCGTGCCCACCAGTTCCTTCA
Organism: Lissotriton vulgaris; assembly: GCF_964263255.1. Taxonomy (NCBI): domain Eukaryota; kingdom Metazoa; phylum Chordata; class Amphibia; order Caudata; family Salamandridae; genus Lissotriton; species Lissotriton vulgaris. Next base: position 221,763,520 of record NC_141696.1, on the reverse strand, counting down.
CGACAATACGCTGCTGTGCGACCCGGAGCCGGTGGGCTAGGAGCTTACCACACCTGTCCCCCCCCGAGTAGAAGGTATGCTTCAGGCGTAAAGCGGCATACTCCGCCCTATCAAGATCCAGTGCCGACAGGAGCTTCCTCGCCGCTTTCAATTGCCTCCAAACTCTCGGAGCCCCTGTGCGGCGATGGACCTGCTCAAGCTCCCGGACCTGCGCGGTCAGATCGTCCCTCTTACGTTGCCGTTCCTTATTTTCGGCTGAGGAGATGGAAATAAATTCCCCCCGGAGGACCGCCTTCAAAGCCACCCACTGCGTTGCTTGGGACGTGTCGGAGTTGCCATTATGAAGCAGATAATCCTGTATGACCTCCCCTATGCGCTTCACAACAGACTTTTTATGTAAAAGGGTATCGCGAAGACGCCATGTCCCCCGAGAGGGGAGGCCACCGGCCACTTGAAAACGCCGGAAACTGGTGCATGGTCGGACAGAGACAGGACCCCAATGTCCGCCGCTGTGGCGGCAGTGCACAATGGCCCACTCACCAGGAGGTAATCCAGCCGCGAGTAGGTGCGGTGCGCATGGGAAAAGTAGGAGTAGTCCCTATCAGTGGGGTGCATAGAGCGCCAGAGGTCGTGCAAATCCATCTCCACAATCCGATCCTTCACCGCGCGGGTAAGTTCCCCCGTCTGCGGGGAGCGTTGCGCCGACCTGTCCATAGCAGAGTCGAAAACAATGTTAAGGTCTCCCCCCAGGATAACATGGCGGTCGGGAGAGGCAGTGACGTCTACCAACACTGAGTCCAAGAAACGATCCTGGTGATCATTCGGGCTATAAACTGAGCCAACCGTAAAAGCTATTCCCCCTAGGCGCATGCGATATGCGAGGAGCCTCCCCTTCTGTTCAGCATACTTGTACAGAACCTCTCCTCTAAAGGAGCTCGCTAAAAGAATGGCTACTCCCGCAGTCTTGTTCACCGCCGAGGAGAAGAACTGAGTTGGGAACTTGGCAGAGCGCAGCCTATGGCAATCCCGGGACAGCAAATGAGTCTCCTGCAGGAGGCATATATCCGCCTGTGTCCCCTCCAGCAATGAGAGGATCGCCCTTCGCTTCACGGGGTTATTCAGACCCTTAACATTAAGGGTCACTACCTTTAAGGACGGCATTCCACCCGGGGATCAGAAACGCTATGTAGCAAGCAAGGGATCAGCGGGCGGGGCGCATGGGGCAGGCGCGCGGGAAAGGCCAGGACAGGCCAAGCGTGGGCATGGACAACATCGGACGGGACCTCCTCAACAGCAAAACAACCCTTACACCCTCCCAAAACACACCCATGGCAACTAGCCAAATACAAACTTAAACACCCCATTGTCTCAGTCAAGCCCCAAAACGGGCAAGTCCGTAGAAAACAGCAAAGTGGACGTTCAGCCACTCACCTCCATCCGCTCCCCCCCGACCCCCGGCCCCAAACCCAGCATCGTGAAGGCTAAGAACATCTCCCCCCGGAGTGAATTTAGGCCGTCAAGGCCACGCCGTTGGAGTCGGCCAAGTCCCTGGCCGCCGCCCTCAAAGCATCAGCCATGTCCGCCCTGATAGTAGGGGAATCAGGACGCCCTGCACTCGCTGGCGACTGTCTCCTCGTTGACCTCCGTCGACTCCGTCTCTCTGGACGCCTCCACGACGGTGTAGCTCCGTCCTCCTCCGTAGCCGTGAGCCCCAGGACCCCACAGATGTCTTGTAGGGAGCGCAGCTGGTGCAGCACCCCGTTCCACCTAAAGATCAGACGGAAAGGGTGTCCCCAGGTGTAAGGCGTCTCGTGTTCGCGCAGAAAGTCAGTGGCAATCCTGAAGGACCTGCGCTTCTGCAGCATGATGGCGGACAGGTCTTGGTAGAGCGCTACAGGCCGCTCCCTGAAAGTTAGAGGCTGCTTCTTTCGGGCCTCCGCCATGATGTGTTCTTTCAGCGGGAAGTCGGGCAAGAATGCCAAAATGTCCGGTGGGGGCGCCGATGACTGGCGCTGTCGACCAACCCTATGCGCTCTGTCAATGCGGACAGGGAAGTCTGCATCTTCCCCCAGGATCTCTCGGAACAGGTCCTGCAGATAGGCCACCAAGTCGGCCCCCTCGTCCGCGGATGGGACACCACGCACCCGGATGTTGTTGCGCCGGGACCTGTTCTCAAGGTCTTCAGAGTGGGCCTGGAGCTCAACACATTGCTCCCGGAGGCGGAGAACGTCCTGTTGAAGATGGACTATCTCTTCATCCCGGCGCTGGGCCGCCGTCTCTACTGTTTCAACTCGCTCGCCGAGGCCCTCCACCTCCCTGCGCACTTCACGGACCTCACTGGCCACTTCCCTCTTCAGCGTTTGAAAGTCTTCCTTGAGGGAGCTAAACAGTTCCTCCATAAAGGACCTCGTGACCGGCGGCTCGCCCCCAGTCGCATCCGCCGAGGCCCGGGAGGACCCCGGCGGCGGCTGTGTTCTGTCCCGCAGCTGCTGGGCCCTGCCAAGCATATCCGGCAGGGTACGGTCCCCCTTCCTCGAGCCGCCCCTCCCAGTCATCGTAGTCGCTGCAGTGGACGAGCGGGCTCAGGTCCGGCCGCCTCAGGGTTGCCCAGTCGCCGGCGAGCGCCAGATGTGGGGACCGCTCTGCAAGCAGGGGTGCTGCGTCACAAGCGAAAAAATGGCGAACCAGTCCAGGCACAGCCAGTCGCGGCGTCCAGCCAGGGCGGCGATCGGGAGCCAAAGCAGGGGTCCCCCTTCAGCACGTCCCACAGGAAGTTAGTATAGTAGCGGAGGCGACTGCAAGCACCCGCCAGCCAAGGGCACCGATGGAGGCTACCAACACCAGTCCCTCGGGGACAAGATGGCGGCAGGGCGGGGCCGGGTAGAGCGGCCCGGGCTGGCGACACCGCTGGTGCCCCCCCGGAACACAGCAATCAGAGAAGTTCCGCAGCCAATGTCACACAGTTTCACAGAAGGGCCCGAATGGGCCGATCCCAGCGTTGAGGCCCCCGGTTGTCGTTCACGGGGCCGGGGCCTGCACAGCGCAGTGTGTCGCCGTCGCTAGTCGGGGGGCCAAAGCGCAAATCTCAAATCCAAAGTCTTCCGTGTCGCCAAGACCCCGCCCGTAGGGCTCCGCAATCCTACGGCACGCGGCGGGTCCGATCCTCTCCGGATCGTCAGCTTTCAGCACCAGGCCCAGCCGAGGCGTCTGGACAGCACTGCAGTTCGCTCCGCCTCCCAGGCTCTCCTCCGTTCCTCGATCTTTGACCAAACTTTTGAAGTGCTTCCTCCGAGGCGATTAGGGCCGAAGTGACATCAATGTGCGCGCCAAGTACTCTGCCACACTCCTCTCACTCGCTGAGCATCAGCGGGGGGAGAGAAGCGCAAGAAAGGGGCTCGAGCTGAGCCGGGCCGGAGGAGCTACGGGAGGAAGCGTCCGCTCACCCCGCCATCTTGGCCACGCCCCCCAATTGGTCAGATTTAAAGGTAAAGTCATTCTAAACATAGAAGTCCCAAATCCTTTGTTACCCATAATGCACCAAAGGGGAGAAATAACGTCAGTTCAGGATGCTTTGCATTTTGTTCTAAAATATACATATATATACTTACGAAATAAATAAATAAACTATATATATATATTATTTATTTATGTATTTATTTTATTTTAAAGGTTTTATATAGCGCTGGCTAGACCCAGAGGTATCAGAGCGCTAAAAGGTTACACAGTTATTAGGGCATGGCAACATAGTTGTAAGGTCAAGATAAACAATAAGCACACATATGTAAGGGGAAAAGCAAGCAAGAGGAAAGATTCAGGGGAAGGGGAAGGAGCTGGGGAAGTAGACAGGTAATGAAGGCGGGAAAGATTAGGGGAGGGTGAAGGACACCGCATGGAAAGAGGAGGGGAAGGGCGACGGGGACACAAACAAGTCAAAGCTACGTCCAAAGTGAAGTAAGCTGTGATCCCAGGGGAAGTGGTTTCACTTCCCTATCTCAGTTGCGGGAGGCTCCCTTTACGCAGTGGACTCTCTCAGAGGGGTGTCTGAGACTCCAAGGCCTACATACTGGATCCTTCCCCAAAAAGGGGAGAGGGAGTGCTTTGGCAAGGGGTGCCATACCATACCTCAGCTGTGAGTGGCTCCTTAGCGCAGTGGACTCTCTCAGTTGGTTCGCTGAGACTCCAGAGTATAAATATTGGATCCTTCCCCAACAAGGGGAGAAGGAGTGCTTAGTCAAAGGGCACAAAGGACAGGGGGCTAGGTAGACTAGCAAGAAAGGTGAGAGAATTCAGGGGAGAGGGCATAGGAGCTAGGAGCTAAGAAGGTAGACAAAGAGAGAAAGAGTACTAATGGGAACAAATGTAATTTATGAGGTATTATATAGCGCTGGCTAGACCGGAAGGAATCAGAGCGCTTTACATGAGGAACAATAATGTTGCAATTTACATCAGTTAAAAGTATCAAGAAAAGTATTTAAAGAACATAGGGGACAAGGTGAATGGAGCAAGGAAGGGTAAGGGGATAGGGTAAAGGAGTAGGAGGAAGATAGGACGTAGAGACGAGGGGAAAATCTACCCAAGGTCCGCCTGGGTAGGTGGCAGCAGGGGGGGTGTCCACAACCCATCTCCTCTTTAGCTATATGGTAGCTCCACCGGGCATCAGCCAAATCGCTAGGTCTCCACAGTCTGGGGTAAGTTCCGCAGGTTCTAAGTCCTGATGTGTAGGCAGGTTAGGGGATAGGTTCATGGTCTGGTCAATGTCCAATTGTTGTCCCAGGGAAGTAAAAACGTGTAGGGGACCACTATGGAAGCCATCATTGGGGTCAGGCAGAGGACTGTACTGTACACTGGTACACTGGTGGCCATCCTAAGGTCAGGCATCTGGCAATTAAAGTCAATATCTACGACAGCGGCAGCCAGAGAATAAAAAATCCAGCGTGCACACACCATCACACGCACAGACATGCACTAGCACACACAAATGTGAGCACTCTCATATGCGCACTGACGCACACACACAAGCCCATAGACAGAAAACACCCAAGAACACAAGCACACATAAAATCCCATGCTCTAATACAAATACAGCCAAATACATGCACACGCAAACACCATCACATGCACAGACATGCACAAGCACACACAAATGAGCTCACACTCTCAAACACGCAGACACGCAGACACACACACGCACACATACAGAAACTATTGACAACACAAGCACACATACAATCACATGCTCCAGAACAAAATTACCCAATGACGTATATTATATATATATATATATATATATATTTATATATATATATATATATATATATATATATATATATATATATATATATATATACACATATATATATATATATATATATATATATATATATATATATATATATATATATATATATATATATATATATATATATATATATATATCCAAACGCAATCCCAGCACAGAAACAGGTCCGGACATCAAACGATAGTCTTGTGCTTAAATTGAACAGTTTATTTTCATAGTCCTGCCCATATATATATATATATTGGAGAAAGGGTGGCATAATGGCTAGGTCGTTCGACCTTGAAGCTGGGGAACCAGGTTCAAGTCTTGGCGTGGGCTCAAACATCATGTGATTCGGCCAAATCACTTAATCTCCTTGTGCCTAATAAAAAAATTAATGTGCCCATCAGTAATGCAACTGGTGCTCAAGTAAAGCGCTCTGATATCTAAAAGTGGTTGCCTTCCACTACTATGAGGGTAACGCTTTGGGCACCCCTCCCTGTCCAACAAGATCATGATCCATGAGACAGACCTATGTCATGGCACACATACATGATCTGTGTTTGTCTATTGGCCATAAAATCAGCATGAGGGGTGCACTTCGCGTAGCTACCCGAAGTGCACTTCTCACTACGCGAGCTACACGAACTGCGTAGTGCACTGTGCTAAATGCTGTTCGCACTGATTGCACAGTCCTGGATGCATGTCCGCACTGTGTAATCAGTGCAAACCACACCTTGCACAGTGCAAGCGGTCGTTTTCTGCCGCTCGAGTAGATTTCTACTCGAGTGGCAGCTTTCTCAATGCAAACTGGTAGTTTCCCATCGCGATCGGTCGCGAGCATACGCGACCACTCGCAATGATAAACCTGACCTCCCCGCGTTGAGAATCTTGCCAGGAGGTTTATTTTAAATTAACGTGATCGGCAACTTGATGTTGCTGATCACGAACGAGGAAGAGGTCTCGCCGGGATGTCATTTTGCTCGCTCGTGATTGCCAACTTGACGTTGTGGACCCCGAGGAAGCAAAAAATTACCGCTATGCTACGCTAGGCGTGTTTGCATTGTGCTACGTGCAATTCGCGTAGTGTGAAGTAGCGCAAACTTCGCAAACTACGCTAGCGTAGCGTAGTACTTTGCCCAGGGTTAGCTGGGATACATGTGTTACCATGCAGAGGACTTATCCATCTGAACACTTGGGGTATGAGATAAAAAACTGCAAACATTCAGAGAAAAGACAAAGGTTATGGTTATGAATAGCCTTGGTCACAAATTATTAACATACATTAAAAAATAATCTTAGATATTAAATGAAAAAATCTGTGGTTGCCATTTAAAACTGAAAAAACGCTGACATTTGCGAAGTATGGTTATGACTGCAATTCATAACTTGCACAAAAGATATGCAAACTACAACTTGCACCCCAAATGCAATGCTTATGACCTCATGATATTTACCCCAATAAGCTAACAACACCTAAAAGTGAAACATAATTAAATACCAACACATGCACACATAAAGGAACGGTCAAGAGCATTGCATCTGGTCCATGACATAAATTAATATGTCTTCTGACATCCCAAGTGTCTTTCCAAAGTTATTTGGCACCCTTTTTGAAAGTGGTTAAGAAAGGCACAAAAGGCTGTAGTTACTAAGAGATGTATAAATGGCTAAATGGCTGTTTAACTTTGAACTGGCCATGGCAGGTCTGACACAGTAGCGGCCCCTCCATTAGGGCGGCCGAGCACCACTCCTGTGACACCACCCTCAAATAAAGCAATAATAAAATGGATTTTAAACCTGTTTTACGATCGTTTTATTTTAATCCCCTGGACCCGCCCCCTCTACTCTGACCAGTCTTGGGGTGGGTCCAGAGGGATGACACTGCTGGTGAGGGAGTGGTGAGCACTGTTACATTCCGCATAATGATTTGGCCGGCCGTCTCAGGCCAGCCACACGGTCATGCGCACTGAAGCTCTCTCCAGCCCCAGCTACGTTGCTGGGGCTGGGGAGAGCAGGAATAGGCTCCCGGTCTCCCTGGGAGTGCAAGTTGACAGCGTTCAGACCAATCCTGATGCTGCTTTCAAGCAGCGTCAGGATTGACTGCAGTGCAGTCTGGGAGCCTGTGCCCAGAAGAAAACTGCAATGCGGCAGTGGCGTTGGCGTTCAGGTGAGTTTTTTTAATTTTAATTTTATTTTTTGAACTCCCAAACCCCCCAACACCTCCCTCCTCCGGCCCTCCCGCCGCTTTGGCAGGGGACAGGCCGCTACTGGTTTGTCACTTCTTTTTGAACAAACTAAAATTAATGATCACATTAGTGGTTATTCCTCTGTAGTCAGGGGCTTCGAGGAGTGAGGAGTTGTGTGAGCTTCGTGAATTCCAGAATCATTTTAAGTGCTGATATATGATTTCTCTCGGTATACAACATGTACCAGTTTGCCAAATACTAGGGGTTCACCAAAAGTTCAAGACTGAGCCCCATCATTGAACTGCACCAAACTGTCAGTGCCCACTTCTTCTTTGCCCGAACTGGATATATCATTGAATACCCTCATTCCAAACAACCAACCTTGACCTAACCTATCACTACCAGCCATTTGTTGAACATGTTCAGAACGTGACGTTGTAGTCTTAGTTTCCTCAAGCTCTGGTCTGCCCAAATGCAACCTGAACTTCTCAATCTTTCATCCAACATTGTTTTTTCTTGATCACACAACCTTTGTTCAACCACTTTCTTCCCTTTGGTAGAGATAATATTTTTCATATTATGTGTTTTGCATTTATATCGACAATAACATATAACAATCAAATGTACCGAGTTTGTATTATTCAAGTTTAGACAGACAATAGCACATTTATATTACCAAGTTTTCTGCAAATTAACTTAATCGCCAGACTTCTTTATATTTTTCTACTCAAGCATTTTCATTTATTCAGTTTTCATATTTCTTTGATGAAACATACAATTTTGTGACACTACAATGCATTTCAGGGGAATGCCCTTCATCAGGGAGCAGGGTAAATCATACTGTGAAAGAGACAGAACCATGGCATAACCATACTGACAATCAAAACATTGTAATTTACAAACGAGAAATACATATAAACATAATTATTCGCAAGAGGAATGCCTTAGTATTGATCATATGAACCTTGATTCAGCACAATAAGCACTACTCCTTTATGATTGCTTGTCATCTCAGATGATCATAATTGATCTGGCTATTACATCATGGTGCTAAGAACGTCTGCTATACTCTTTTTTTTGTATGTTTGTGTAGCATCCTGCTACAATAACCACAGACACTATGGGTTCCTAATACTGGAGCTTTATTATCATACATCCAGCCCGTCTCCTGTCCCTACTCTAACTGCCTCGTTCCTTTCCCCGGCTCCTCCTGTTCCTGCTCCTCCCATGACTCCGCCCCCCAACCACTAGACTACCTCACACAATTCTACATCTCCCCCTTTCTTAACAAAGTGAGCTTAATGTCCTCAGTGTTCGCAGTTCTTCAATCCACCACACGGGTTGGCGGACAGCCTGTTCTTCAAGCCTCAGTAGTGTCGAATCAGTGGTGGGTTTGGCTTTGGTCAATCTTTCCGGTGTCTTGATCAGGGCATCCTTGACCACGTTGCGTGTGGACTGTTTACTCTCACAGTCTGCAGTCCTCATGTTTCCTTCTGGTGGTGTAACGGTTGGTTCAGATGCTCGGTCCCTTTCATGAGTGGATAATGTTCTGGTCCTCTTATGGGCACCTGCACCTACTTTTACTTCCTCTTGTCTGGTCCGGTCAAGGGCAACACTGTCCTCCAATTCAGGGTCATGCATACCAGACAGTACGGTACTATCTGACGAGACTGTCTTGGTTTGGTGCGGTAACTTATTCACGGCCTCGGGTTGTCTGACGAACTCGTGGGCTATCTGTGCATAGGCATGTTTCTCTCTCATCTGATGATCTCTCTCTACTGACATGTCCGGCTTTCCTTGCGGAGTGGCTGGCAGGTCCCTTCCCGTCCGGTGACTAAGGTCCACTGTCTCCGTTTTCTTTTTGTAGGTCCTTTGAGTCAGCCTTTCGGACCCCTTCAGGGGTGACGGTGTCTGATCTATGTCCGGATATACTTGTGATTGACATGACAGATTGTCTTGTAGCGTGACTGAGTATTCAGAGACCTTAGTGTGTGACATGTTGCTCTTGACAGGACGGATGTCCTTTGGTTCTATGGTACGTTCGGGTGGTTGACGCCATGGCTGTTGTCGGGACCATGACTTGGTCGACTCACGGGATCGAACAGACGTGCTCTCTGGGTCAGAGAAGTCTCTTGTTGACTTCCAGGATCGGACAGACGCGCTCTCTGAACCAGAGGAGTTCCTGGCCATGGACGTGCTTTCTGGGTCAGAGAAGTCTTTTGTCGACTTCCAGGATCGGATAGATGTGCACTCCGTGTCAGAGAGATCCTTCTCCCCATTCCTTCTCAAACGTTTCTTTGAAACTGTCTTTGGTAATGGATTTTTGAATTCCGTAGTCCATGACGAATTGCTCTTCCCCTTTGAATTGTCTTTGAGATGCTTCTCCGTGTGCCTTTGTTGGAACATCTTCAATGCTGTCTCATTTGGGAGGTTGTTTGATGATCCTGTGCTTGTTCCTTGTACTTGATCCCAAGCTTTTGCCTCTTTGTCCTTCTCGTCTGAAGTTAACAATTTCCTCTCCATCTCTTCGTTGTCGCGGGAGCCATGGATGCATGGATCTTTTGTGGTTCGTTGCTGTGGGGGATCAGTCCGTCTTGTGCGACCTGTTTCTCCTTTCCGCTTGTTTGATGCTCTAACACCTCTGATTTGGGGTTTATGTGTTCTCCAGCCAGATGTTTCCTTGGACTCGTCTTCACTGCTTGTCGACTGATGTTCCTGCGCCGACTTCCGGTGTTGACCAGTGCGACCCCTTCTTCTATGGTTAGTCTTTCTCTCCCACTTGCTGTGCAGGATGCCCTCTTGTCCAGGAGTGCGATCTGTCCCACTTGATGCTCTTTCCCCATCAGAGTATTGTGTGTCATACTTTGAATGACTCCTTGAGGAACTCCTGGGGGGTGAATAACTTCTTGGAATTGTCTTTTGGATGGTTGACTCTGGGTCATCTGACTCCGAGTAATCCTTGGTTGACTTTGAGTAGTCGGATGCTGAGGAATCTGACTCTGAGTAATCCGTGTCACTTTCTTTGTCACTGTATCTTTCCCGTTGTCTTGTTGCTGGTCTGCCTTCCCTCTCTCTCCTTTCAGTTCTGTTTGTTTTCTGAGTTCTATCTTCCCAGGTATCTTGATGGTTTGCTCTTAGGTGCACGTCCTTCAATCCTTCTCTTGCTTTGATTTGCATTCCAAGGCGGGCAGAACGTTGCAGATGGCTCTCCTGAACTGTAGATCGCTTCCGAAGCATGCGGTCGAGATTCACCTGCTGTTAGAAGACAGCAAGCTCGACCTGCTCTTCTTGACGGAGACATGGCTATCCCCTCACTCAGACTTTGATATTGTTTCGGCGCTCCCCAGTGGCTTTAATATCCAATGTGTGAACCGTGACAAAGGTATGGGGGGGGACTTGCCATAATCCATCGGGAGGCCCTGACCTGCAGACTGCAAGAGGGCGGAATTTTGGATGCAGAAAGCGCTTGTTTTAACATTCAGCTTACACCCACCCACTCCCTATCAGGTCTCCTCATCTATAGACCCCCGGGGAGCCTAAAACACTTTCCTGACTCCCTGCTGGAAATTTCTCTATCAGCTGCCTCTCAGGCCTCGAATTTTTTGATCCTGGGCGACTTGAATATACACTTCGACGACCCCAAGGACAACGCTGGGGCGGAACTGATTACTAACCTTAGATCCTTTGATCTTGAACTTACAAATAACGAAGCCACCCATAATAAAGGTCACTTGCTGGACCCGATCTTTTCCAACATCCCCCAGATTATAGCTAAACCCCCCTTGCCCCTACTATGGTCAGACCACTTCCTAGTGCCTTTCTCATGGGAATTTCATCAAGTGGGAATTAAAGCCCCCTGTCCCCGCACGCTTCAAAGGTCATGGCCAAGGTTGTCAGTAGACAATTGGTCAACTGTTCTTGAAAAATCTGTTCCCCCTACAGAAGTGGATACCCTACAGGCAGACATAAACTTTCGAGACTGGCTCTCTAATTCCCTGGATTCGGTTCTGCCGCCTAAGCCCTGTACAAAAAAGAGCAATACGTTTAAATCCCCCTGGTTCTCGCCTGAATTAAGAGAACTCAGGAAGGAGTGCAAAAGAGCTGAGCGCACTTGGCGCAAAGACTGGGCACCTATTCATAAAACTGCATATAAAGAAGCCCTTAAACTATACAAACTAGGACGACAAAAATCTAAAGCTGCTTTTTTTGAAGAAAAAATTCGTCTCTCTTCAAATTCCTCCAGAGAAACATTCAAAATTGTAAACATGCTTCTTAAAGTCCCAGCGCCCTCTCTGGTTCAGAATGACCCAGTACTGAGATGCAATCAGCTGGCAGAATTTTTCGACCTCAAAATCCGGAAAATTCTAGACAGCCTTCCTCAATCTTCCATCATTGAACCCGTCGAGATCCCAGCCTCTGACCCTACCTGTCCTCAACTGGAGGCTTTTAGTCCCATTTCTAAAGAAGAGTTCTGTAATATCTTCTCCACTATTAAAAGCGGCTCTCCCTCAGACCCAGCTCCGATGCACATTTTAAAGCAGATTTTGAACATCATTGCCCCGGTAGCCACGGAATTACTCAATTCGTCGCTATCCTCAGGCATTGTGCCCCGAGCTGGAAACAGGCTAGGGTCAAAACTCTCTTAAAGAAACCAGGACTGGATATCTCCGATCTGGCCAATTTTCGCCCGATCTCGCTTCTACCTGGTCTGAGCAAAGTGGCCGAAAAAGTGGTGAATAAGCAGATCTCCGAGTACCTAGAGGTTAACCATCTCCTCAGTGACTCTCAGACTGGTTTTCGCCCGGGTCAGGGCACAGACACCGCCCTTCTGGCGGTGACTGAAGAGGTAAGATGCATCTTGGATGCAGGAGGATCAGTTGCTCTGATCCTCCTGGATCTGAGCGCTGCATTCGATACTGTGGATCATACTGTCCTGGCCCAACGACTGGCCCTGCTGGGCATTGCAGGATCAGCCCTCAAATGGCTGCAGTCCTACCTGGAGGAGAGATCCTTTAGGATTTGGGAGAATGGGTCCATGTCAGAGCCCTTCTCTCTTCAGTGTGGGGTGCCGCAGGGTTCCTCCCTCAGCCCCACACTGTTTAATGTCTACATGGCCCCGTTGGAGAAGGTGATAGCACCATTTGGGGTTAAAGCTATAAGTTACGCCGACGACACGCAGCTTGTCGTCTCGCTGTCACAACATGAGGGCAGCTCGGTCGATCTCCCAGACTGTCTTACAGCTATCTCCTCCTGGATGTCCAGTTCAAAACTTAAATTAAATGGATCGAAGACGGAGATCATGCTCCTAGGCAATCAATTTACCTCTCTGCCCCCTGAGATGTGGCCTGCTTGTATGGGAGATCTTCCACCCCCTAAGCAGCAATTAAAAAGCCTAGGGATTTGGTTCGAACCCCAACTTACATTTAAGACCCATGCGCAGAAAGTGGTTGGAGGCTGCTTCGGCCTGCTTCGGGCAGCCCGGAAGGTACTTCCTCTCCTTCCCTTTCAATCTAGAAAGCTGTTAATCCAGGGTTTGATTTTGTCCAAACTGGATTACGGTAACTCCCTTTTCCTCGCAGCCCCCCTTGCTACAATCAAGACTCTTCAGCGAGCTCAGAACGCCGCAGCTAGGCTGCTGATGGGGGCGCCGAGAAGGGCCTCAGCCAAACCATTGCTGAAAGCCCTGCATTGGCTCCCCATCCAAGAGCGGGTCTCTTTCAAATCCCTCTGTATTGCACACAAGACCTTGCAAGGCAAAGGCCCTCCAGCCCTGAGAGGATTGATCCGACCTTATAAGTCGTCCAGGGCCCTCCGCTCGGATGGAGAAAATCTGGCCATTGTTCCACGAGTGAGGAAAGCGAGAACAGGAGGCCGACGGTTCTCTCTGAATGTGTCAAACAAATGGAATGCCCTCCCTAGAGAACTCCGAATGGAACTGGATCATCTGAAATTCAGAAGAGCACTCAAAACCTTTTTGTTCCCTACCACCTTCTAATTTTGCTTTCGCTTGAGTTCACCTGGTTCAGATTAGGATTAGCGCTGGGACGCTCTAGGGCAGCCATGCGCTCTACAAGTCTAAATCAAATCAAATCAAATCAAATTTCGGCCTTCTTGATGATTTCCTTTAACGACCAATGCCCTTGCAGGATCTTGCGCTTTGTGTCAGGGTTTGTGCAACCTTCAACTATCCGAAGTCGAACCGCATCCTCATTTGTAAAAGTGTTGAAGTGGCAGCCTTGTACCATACTTTGCAACCGAGTGATGAAATTTGGCAACGGTTCGCCTGGTTCCTGCCGTGCTGTATTGAAAACCATGCGATTATGATCCACATCTGTCTGTGCGTTGAGATGGGCACATAGCTCCCTTTGGAGTCTTTTATAAATTTCTGTATCCTCTTTGGAAAATGTCCTGATTGGGCATCGGCCCTCCGGACCCACCAACTGGAGGAGTAGTATCAGACATTTTCTCTCTCTTTGCTCACCATTGGCTTTTAAGAAATCTTCTAATGCTTCGAGCCACCAGTGTCGTTTGAGATCCGAGATCCAATCATCAGTCTGCATCGCTGGGGGCGGTACTTCGCTGTATGGAGTGACCCGCTGTGCTGCGTCTCCTCCCGCCATGAGAGAGGGAGATTCTGGTCAACGTCTTTGGTCTGGTCGTTTGCTTAGAAATTGATAGTCTTTGTAACCAACACAGTATGCGCCGGTGAGCGCCGGTGACTGAACTTGGATGGTTCTACTCTCTCCGGGGTCCTCTGTAGGACTGCCCTCCTCTGGGTCTTCTGCAGTTCTGTCCAGCAGCTCTTCTCTCTCCGGCGCTCTTTGGTTTGTGCTCAGTGTCATCGTTATCTGTCTCTTGCATTTGCTAATGCTTGTTCCATTGTGCTGTTGTCGTTGCTTGGTCCTTGTGTTCGCTTGTGCCTCTTATTTTATAGACACGTGTTACTTCAGTAAATTCGCCACTGCGCATTCGCTTGCGCATACCAATGTTTGTTTATTCGCCTGCATCAATACTTGTTTGTGTCCTTTCGCCACTGCTTGTTGGTTTCTACTCGCCAAGACTTGTCTGTTGGTTCTTGACAGTACTTGTTTGTTCTTCGCCAATGCTTGTTTGGTCTTCGCCAGTGCTTGTTTGGCCTTCGCCAATGCTTGTTTGGCCTTCGCCAATGCTCGTTTGGTCTTCGCCAATGCTCGTTTGGCCTTCGCCAATGCTTGTTTGGTCTTCGCCAATGCTTGTTTGGTCTTCGCCAATGCTTGTTTGGTCTTCACCAATGCTTGTTTGGTCTTCGCCACTGCTTGTTTGCTTGTCTTTGCCAGTGCTTGTTTGGTCTTCGCCAATGCTTGTTTTCTTCCTTTGCCAGGGTTTGTCCAATGCTTGTTGGTTTGCATGTATCAATGCTTGTTTTCTATTCGCCAATGCTTGTTTCTTTTCTTTTTCCAGTGTTTGTTTGTTTTTAATGTTGCCTGACTTCAAGATGGCCGCTCTATGACCATCAAGGGTTTGTCCTGACAAGCGCCTGACTTAAAGATGGCCGCCGTACTCGAAATCTCGTTTTCCGCGAGATTTTGGCTTCCTTCACTGTACTCCAGTCCTCGGCCGGCTTCAAACACTCACCGAGCAGATGAGATCCACGCCGGGTGCTGGGGGTCTTCACTGTCCACCGCTTCCTTTCACCTTCTGCCAGGTAGGACCGGGGTGGGCTCCCGCAACGCCCCACCAGGCTCCGCATTCACCCTGCGACCGCGTGCTAACACTCTCGCATCGGGGGTGAGATTTTCCGACGTCAGAGCCGTTCGAGCTCTGTTGCAGGCTCCGCTTTCGTCGCGCTTGTTGGCGCCTGGCCGCAGGTCCTCTGGGGCACTTTCCTTCCTTCTGGGCACTGTTTCTAGGTGCAAAGCAGAGTCGGGGTGGGCACCCGACTTCTGTTCCACTGGGGGCACGTTTATTTACACGCATACAGCGTGAGTCGCGTTTTGGCGCGAGTGAGCGTTTCCTTTCTTCCGACGCTCGGGCACTTGTTTTTTCGGTTCTTTCGAGCCTCCGCAATCCCCTGGCTTTGGGGAAGATAGTCACTCGCTGCTGGCCTCTCTTCCTTAGGCGGCAGCACGACTCCACACAGCAGCGTCTTACTTCTTGGGACGCTGCACGGGACAGGGTGCTTTCAGCAGGGTTCTGTGGGCACAGGACATGCCTATCCCACCCTCGTCGCCAGTTGTAGCATCCTGCTACAATAACCACAGACACTATGGGTTCCTAATACTGGAGCTTTATTATCATACATCCAGCCCGTCTCCTGTCCCTACTCTAACTGCCTCGTTCCTTTCCCCGGCTCCTCCTGTTCCTGCTCCTCCCATGACTCCGCCCCCCAACCACTAGACTACCTCACACAATTCTACAGTTTGTAAAGCAATTGCAACTTCGACCTACAGATTGCTGTTTTGCCCAGTCTATATTGATTCCATACGCTCAGCAGTTCAGCCTTTAATCTCACAGCTCCATTACGCAAACAGGAGCAGCTATTTTAATTCTAACAACAACCACCCATCTCTTTATAAAATCCATGCACTCATAGCTGCAACTATAAACAATATAAATAAGCTTATCACATTATACTCATTGCTTAAAATGGGATATCTGTTAATGTAGTATTATTTACTGCTTTAAGTTTGTGTTGTGATGTAATTACATTTTAGTTCTAGGTGTTACCATAGGAGATCTCTGTCCCGACTGTGGAGATACTTGCAGCAACTTTCCACCCCCTGAATCCAGACGATAGAGACATGTAAATCTAAACTTTGTAATAAATTTACAGTCGTAATTGGTGAATAGCCAAAAGTAGCAAATGTATTCCAAAGTGTAAGAGTAAATTTACACTTGCATATTTACTCATGTCTCTCAATTTACCTTTGTGAATAGGCCTCTTGGTCCATATAGCATAATTTAAATCTTGTAAAGTGCTCTGAGTTACACAGGGGGCTGGTTCATGCTAAATAAATCAGCAAATAAATTAGTAGATAATGTTTATAAGATAACCAATCAATTGCAATGTTACTCCACGTCCTGCCTTTCTGACCTTCATGAATGGTAAAGGGCAATGTTGCCTTGGACATGTCTTAAGTGATTTAGTTCATTCATTTCATGTTTTTCTACCTGAATAGTACAGAGAGAAGGCATATTATGCAATATATTCTGTGAATACATGGACATTATGTGGCATAGATTGTGACATTATTATCCAGCTATTACCTCTAAATGCGCAAAGGTGTTGATAAGAATGGATCCCTATACTTTATAAAATATAGAGGTTTTTAAAGACAATACACATTCAGTAGGTAGTATCAAAAAACCATTCACAATGCGCACGATCTCACAGGTCTGAGATACGAATGTGCTACTGGAACCCAAGAAATTTCTTCTCAATATTTGGGAGCCTACAGACCTGAACCAAATGGCTCAACCGTGGGCAACGTTAGGTATGACAATAGCAAAACGAAATGTAGCCCAACACTGGGGACCTGGGGTTACTCCTACATGTGGTAGGTGGGGTTGTGACATGGACGTTGTGATGGTGGCAGAGAAAGCAGTCTATATACATAGAAGGTGCCCCAAGAAAAGGACTCGGATATGGGGAAAGTGGAATGCTTATCGGGGCAATATATGTGAGCCCCCACGAGAGGAGTGGATATCGGATGTCAGTGACTAACCAAACAGGGCCCAACAGCTATAACAATGATTGTGATCACATGAGTTAGTCAAGTTACCAATGCAGAATAGACATGTAAATGATGAAGAATTGAAATCGTCTAGCCCAGTGTTTTATGGTTTCTTATTGCACCATGTATGTACCATTAAAACTGCTTACTATGTAATGCTGATTACCAGTTACAAAATACTAATAAAAAATGTTTTTGAAAAAATCCTTCACCAATAATTAGAGATCCTGTCTTCCATGCAAGCATAGATTCCATAAACATGTTCTTGTGAATCTCCTAGAACAAAAGTAATTTGTACAAAACAGCCCTCAGCAGACTACAAATCCACAGGTACACCGATCTTGTACTAAAGAATAACTCAAAGCTCAATTCTCTTTCCTGCACTTCAGGGATCATGAAATTACATTGTTAGCCCAGGTTTTTAATCGTATGATGTACAAATACAGTGCTATACGGTGGAAAATGAATGTTTGAATGGTGTGTAATACTTTTAAATGCATTTTTTAAATAAAAGGCTTACTGGTATTAGCAATAACAAAAGTGTCTTTAAGTTCTGCTCATGTTTTAGAAACTATCCCCAGTATCTCAGTCTTGCTTGATTTTATGTCAAGGCTCAGGGCTCCTCAAAATACCCCTTTGGTACAAGGAACGACTCCACAGAGCACTGTTGCATACTATTAATACAAGTGTCTCACCAAGAAACATTTTCCATTCAAAATTTAGACATCTACTTGAAAGTTAAACATAACAAACTCAATATAGAGTCCATTATGGATGAGCATTAAATATTTAAATTTAAAGATAATGATATATTAAATGAATTTCTCCAACTTTATAAGACCTTATACACATCAGAAATACCTCCCTCAAAGCATGACATTTCTCAAATTTATTCTGATATTCAACAACCTTCTGTTATTCGACCAGATTTCACACTCTTGGAATCCATTTTACAACAAAAAGAACTCCTCACCACATTACAGACACTTAAGAAAGACAAAGCCCCAGGACCGGATGGTTTCACTGTTGAGTTTTTTTCACATTTTACTCATTTGCTAATCCCCAAATTGCATAACGTTTTAGACTCTTTTTTAAATTCAGGTGAATCCCTTGGCTCCTTTTCGGACGCACTAATTTGTATTATTCCTAAGGAAGGCAAAGAATGAAGATATTGTAAGAATTATCTGCCCATCTACCTAGTTAATATCGACTACAAAATATTTTCAATAGCTTTGGCCATACGCCTAGAATCTTATTTGCCTTATATGCTAGGAAGGGAACAATCTGGTTTTGTTAAAGGTCGCCTTCTTACAGACAATACTCGTTTATTTTTTGAGGTTCTGTCCAAATCCTCCCATGTCCCGCATTCCATTGCAGCATAGCCTTAGATGTGGAAAAAGCGTTTGATAGAGTGGAATGGCCTTACCTTTTTCACGCGCTTAAGTGGTTTGGATTTGGCCCTAAAATTATTTCTTTAATATCAGTTTTATATTTTAGTCCACGAGCGGCAGTGTGTGCAAATGGTGGTACATCTTCTTATTTTAATTTAGGTGGAGGTGTCTGACAGGGATGTCCATTGTCCCCGTACCTCTTCAACTAAGCCATAGAACCTTTTCTATCAAGAATCCGTCAAAATAAAAATCTACATGGATTTGATTTTAAAGATACTCAAATCAAATTGTCAGTTTACGCTGATGATGTTTTGTTATTTATTCCGCAACCTCAAACCTCTCTCCCCGTATTCCTACAAGTAGTTGATTCCTTTGCAGATGCCTCTGGAGAAAAATTAAATAAAGATCAATGTGAACTCTTACCTTTAACAAAATATACTTTCAAAGACGATTATCTTATCCCAAGTTTCGTGTGGAGCCCTCAACAAATTTAGGGGGTCATTAGGATCGCGGACGGACTTGAGTCCGCCCGAGACCCCAGAGCATGAGGGAACGTCCGCATGGGCTGCGGCGTTCCCTCTGTGCAGATTAGGATGTGACCGCCAGGGTGGCGGTCACATCCTCTATTTTTAACATTGCTGCGGGTGGAGCTTCAAGCTGCACCTGCAGCAATGTTAAAAATGCATGCACAGCATTTGCGTGCACAAAGCGGCAGGCACCGCGCGGTGCCTGCTGCATTGTGCACGCAAATGCAGGGGGGTACCATAGGTACCCCCCATGTGCACCCCCCACTACACCTAGGGGGCCCGCAACGGGCCCCTGCAGTGCAGTTACACATGCTTTTCCACGGCGGAAAAGCCGCCGCGGAAAAGCATGTTGCCAAGCACATCCTAATCTGGCTGACGGTGTCTAAGAGACACCTTCACCATTTTAGTGCTTTTCCGCCGCGGTTGTAAGCCAGCCGCGGCGGAAAAGCTGCGGACCTAAACCATGACCCACCAGCCATCCTAATGTGGCGGTGGGTCCTGGTGGGTCCGCAGAGGATTTTCCGCATCCTCCGGGTCGGCGGTGGCTTCCGCCGGCCCGGAGGATGCGGAAAATCCTCCATCCTAATGACCCCCTAAATATTTAGGCTTACAGGTTACCACCCTCCATTTCAGGTACAATTTCACATTGTATGGAAAATTGTATACAGAGATTATCTTCCTTGATTACTAGATGGCACCCTCTATATTTATCTTGTTGGTACCGTTTAGATACCATCAAGATGATGTTGTCTCCTATAGTTCTCTATATAATTTCTAATATCCCAGTATCTATTTCCCTGAAATTATTTTTTTTTAAATTCTATATTATCCTCTTTTTTATGCAGCAACAAAAATTAATGTATGTCTTTATCAAAATGAATCCATCCAAAGTAAAAGGGTGGTGTCAATTTTCCTGATTTCCCTACATATCTCAAATCTTTTTTACTTCGCCAAGCATCAAGGTGACTCTCCGAATCCTCCGTGGATTGTCCTTTCTGGGCTGAACCAGTACGATCTTTTATCTCTCCTTTTTCATTTCAAGAATATTTATATGTCTCTCGCAAATCACAATCTCTATCTACTCCCATACTCAAGCACACATCTAAAATTTTGAAACCTAACTCTCCGTTAGGTCTTAAGGATTGGACTTCTTTTTCCAGATTCACAATATGGCATAATAACATGATATTGATATGTGGCAGGCATTTATATTGGAAATCCTGGAGGCAAAAAGGTTTAGTTTGGATAAATCAACTATATGTACAAGATGAAATTATGTCTTTCTTTCAAGCTAGTAGACTTTTTGGCCTACCTACATCTTTCCAACCTAGGTATCTCCTTCTGAAACAAGCCATCTTAAACGCTCATGCCCAATACATACTCCCAAACTCTTCTAACAATCCTGCCTCCTCTTCGATTAACAATTTACATATTCTTCTACGCGTCAATCCCAAAGCCTCTGTTATTTATAATTATTTACATACCTCATGTAATCCACAAGAAAAAACGTTGACGAACACATACCCATGTACGTGGAACCACCCAGCCCTTACTGATTACGTGCCACAGATGACTACAATCTGTGATTGTATAAATCAATGTAAATAGACCATGTACAATATTGTTGGGTTAGGACACCAAGATTGATACACTCGATCAATCCCACATTGAACCTTTCTACTTTCTCTTCTTTTCACCCTGGGAATACTTCCCCACCCACTTAAAGTTTCGAGCACTACTTCTTCGCACGTTCCCCTTGGAGCAACTATTGTTTCTCATGAAAAACGTCTAGTGATAAAAAACCCTTGGAATGAAAAAAAATTCATGTTGTTTCTTACAAAATCAAGTCTCTGCACATCCATTTTTTCTATTTTTTCTTCTAGATTTCCATATATATATGTCTGTAACATTGCAAATATCTTATGTTTGAACATTATTGTCCACAAGGAGTGTGAATTTAATGTAGCTCTAAACTAAGAAAACACTCGAAATAACTCTTTTTTTCTTGAGACTGATTGGTTTGAGTACCACTATTTTTCTATATTAACATCAACATAAAGCACAATCCGTGGGCGAAAATTGAGCAGTTAACACTTGAAAATTGTCAAGAGCTGCATAACATTGTGTTTGCAAGAGTAAGTAACTTTTGATTTTTGTTGCTTGAAACAAAAAAGCGATTGCTGAAATCTTCAATTCATCCTGCATATGGGGAGGCAAATCCATGTTTAGGCCCCTGTTACAATTAGAGCCGAATAGGGTGGGGTATACTATTTCTCCAAGGTGTGGTATTTACCACATAGGGTAAGTACTGTCTATTCTGCGTTTTCAACAAGAAAATGAGGCATAACATGCACACTTGTTTTTGGCTCTCCAAATTCCATGTTTTTGCCTCTCTTTACTTTTGCTCATGTTAGATTTTGGCAGGTTTGACCTGCTGACATCTATGGGCCGGATTTCAGAAAACCCCTTAAATTGCGATATATGTGCAAACACCTGTCGCCACATGGATCGCAGTTATAAGTAGCATCACACCCGGTAATTACATGGTGCAACAAGTTTGCACCCTTTGTTAAATTTTGAGAGGTCAAACCTACCGGAATTTATCAGGGAGAGAAGGGTTGATATTTATTGGGATGCAGGGATTCTGATGCTGTGTTATTCCAAAAAAGGTCGCATTTTAATCAGGTGCGATAATTATTGCACGTTTAATCAGGCCCTCTCAGAGGAAAATATTGAGGTAGTAAGAATCACTAACTCTTAATTACTCGTGTTTGCACATGGAACAAACTGTAGCCCTTAACTTGTAAGGTAAAATGAATGTGTGCTGTCTGAACAGAACGAGAGCATATTGGAAAGAGTAAGCAGGGAGGAACTGTACAATTCCTTAGAATTAGCTCAAATCTGTTAAAAATCAAAAAACATGTAAAAGAGAACATAGTAAACTGTAGAGGCTAAGCTGCAATGGATAGATGGACGCCTAGTGCCCTCTAGTGGGAAAGTGTACAAATGCAGCACGTTCACGTTATCCCATATGAGACAACCCTTGACCTCAACAAGCGAATTAATATGTATTTTTAAGGCACCTCTGTGGACATGAAACAGGGTTATTCAATGGATCCTGTAGATTACAGTCTGTCAAAGAGGATTGTGGCACTTCTTGTGCAAATATGACTTGCTTTATGAAAAATATCACATTTGTACGTTGCATTACGGCAGTGAATGGTAAACATCCGAGCGACCATTGTCATCAAGGTGTGCATAGAGCAAAGGTAACACATCCCGGAAAGGGACCAATAACTATGGTGGATATCATTCGTAAACTGTGTTGTTTGTCTTTGTCATATTACTGGGAGCAGTGACATATATTCCAAGACCCGATTAAGGCTGGAGGGAGAGTCAATATTTTTTAAGCAAAAAATGGCTTTATTTTAGCTGTCTTCAGTCTCAAATTGCCTTCCCTTCAATTGAAGTCAACGGTATAAATATATTCTCCCTATTTTTTTTAATCTCTCACTCTCTGCTTCTAAAATTTTGGCCTGTATGCACTGGATACATGTCTTGAGACACTGTGGGCCTGCTTCATAAATGTAACTTATACTTTTTGAGTAAATTTACACATTTGAGTAAGTTTACTGCTTTTCGTTATTTCCAAACTGCACGTTTCTAGTAACTTACACTTTTGTAGTAGGTCCAGCACTACACATGGCCAACCACTGGTACTGCAACACCCTCTCATAGGAAAATAATGAAGGTATGGATTTACTACAAAAGTGTACATTTCTTCAAACATATAAGCTACTACAAAAGTGCAGTTTGTGAATGGCACTTTGTAGCAAGTTTAAAGTACTTCTGTAGCATTACAAAAGATACTACAAAGTACAGTTTGTGATTCCGGCCCTCGTATGCGTGTATGTCCATGACAGTTTTAGTGCTCAGATTGTTTACCTATTCTGAGCAGGCAAATGGGTCAGCACAACCACACAGAAGAAACCTGTGATTCTACTTCTGTTGTATTTGGCATGTGTGTTAGAGGAAATAGCAGCCATAGTCACATATGACTGTCTTCAACTATTTCAAGGTGGGAAGACTCTGCATTTTGGTGGTTGAATATCTGCAGCTGTAACAGTCTGGTCTGAAATGTTATATAAACAATGTAAAGTATTCTGTGAAAAAAAGAAAAGCAAATGCCACCATTTTGCACATCTGTTGGTGAAATATTTTAGACATCTTGGGAATCAAAAGCTTGGGAGTTCTACACCAAGAGAGTTTGGGAGGGGAGACAGAAATGGACAAAAATGTAATTAACTTTAAGTCTGATCCTCTATGTGAAATAAATTAGATTTTAGAGACTATTACTGTTTTGTCGAGTATAGACTTCTCCTATTAACATTTTCTGTAACAGAAATTAACATCTAAAAGCACGCCTGGTCTAATTTATTAGTTAAATATAGCAGATCTTGGCCCTTCCTTCCAGGACACATTCTAGAATCTAGGATTCAAGCTTATTCCATAAGGCACATTTGGGCAACCCATGTTCCAATTCAGAGAAAGAAGATTTATAAAACAGTGGAAAGGTGCAGTTTTAAAACACCTTCATTAAATGCAATTAATAAAAGAGCAATAAAATGCCCAAAAATAGTTATCGGGCTGCAGCGGTGCCATCATAAAATTGCCCTCCATCTCGCAAGAAAGTGCCATTGAGAATGTATTATAGTAAAATAATTACAAGGTACTATTTAAAGCACACGCTGCAACTGAATCATGTTTTCCACTTAATATTAGGTGCCAATATTATTCCGATCAATAGTATTCATTCTTGCTGGTGGGTGTATTCAAGCCTTTGTGAGATGTAATAGTGTACTGACTCCATCCTCACAGACTTCCTACCTATTGCTGAGTTTGCTATAACAATGCACTGTATTCTACCACTGGGGTGCCCCCATTGTTTGGATCAATTACATACCTCCCACATAAGTTTCCAATGATCATACCAATATCATCCATGATACCTTAAGAATAAGACCTCATCTATTCCTTTAGCATAGGATATAAAATATGGAGATGTTGCACAAAAGGGCCAAAAAGATGTCAACTGATTTGCATATCACCATCAAACTGATGCCTCGTTACTACTTGCTGGTAAAGAGATATGACTGCCGTACCAACCAGTGGGGACTGGACGCACTAGGTGGACTGGCGTGGAGGTCCTTCTGACGAATGTGTGACTACAATGGCCACTACCTCTCCTGCTGACCAAACATGTGATACCCCCTTTAATCAAGGGCACATGACGAGTTATACATGAGATTATCCCAGTTAGGACTCACTTGGGTATATTTCTCTTCTCTATTAGATCGGGATATAAGGGATACTTTCTTTGATTGGAATAGGGATCCGACAGCCCTGACGAATGCCCCAAACCCACTTGGCTCTTTGTGTGGGCTGAAAAATGTTGGCCGTTTGAGAGATGGATCAGAGACATTATTCTCTGTGGGGTCCCTCGGACTCTTTGTTTTTAGCGTACCTCAGGTTCTCACTAACAAAGGTGACAGCCGAGGAACCTGAAGGAATTTTTTATTCAACTGGATCCCGCTCTATCCTGCAAGTTTTATGTAAGAACTCCCTCTTATCACCAGAAGTCTTTGTAGAAGTTGAGTCAGCCCTGGTAGTACCATCTTACAAGGCTGGGGAGAGGATGCCTATGATAAAGTGATAAAGCATGACACAATATTGTGTGTGAGGCATCCTCTTCCATTAAGGATGGCCTCTGAGATGTTCTTAAAGAATTCACAACACTTACTACAGGTGGATCTCCACCACTAACCGCATTTCCATTACTCTCACATGATTAAGTGGCTACCTACTTTTTTGTGGTTACTATTTCAGATTGGGGACAGTAGGTGGGCCGTTACTTCCCTGACTCTCTCTTTTTTGTGGTTAACATGTCTACAAAATATTTACATATTCCATTAATATGACCCAAGGAGAAAGCCAGGTACATAGGACTTTCTAAAGTAGATAAAGGCATAAATACAAAAGCCATTTGACTATGTCTTTCCACCCCGTATTCATCCAGTGTTCCAAAGTTTATCCCTAAAATAAGTTGTCATATCTTCAGATACAGCTCCTCCGCTAAGGTGGAAGAGCGTCACCCCACTACTCAGTGAGCAGTTCAAAAGGGAAAAATAAAATAATAATGCAATATTATTATAATATTTTTTTCCGTACTGGCTTAGGTGCAGGTCGGGGTGGGCTGGGCTGTCCAGAGCAGGGGAAGGAGTGGTGGCACTCTCTTAAGTGCGCATGATGGTTTGGCTGGCCATCTTGTGCCAGCTAAACAGTTTGACTGTTTTCCAACCGGTTGCATTGCACAGCCTGGGTGGAGAACATGCACAGACTCCCAATTTCTATCTGAGCGCCAAACAACGGGGCTCAAACCAATGAGGATCTGCTGCTGTCATGCTTGCCACAGAAGCGTTGTGATTGGCTCAGGGAGTATGGGAGCTGTGTGGTTCCTGCTTCTGAAGTTGACCGAAGAGGACCGAGAGGTGAAGGCCAGCCTGCAGGTAAGTGATTTGTATTTCATACCCCCCGGCCCGCTACCCCCTTTAAGGAGCAGCCGCCTCTGCATATCTACTGTTACCCAGGGAATCATCTGGTCTCTCCTCCTGCACAGAAGAATAAGAACTGTGAGCTATTTTGGACTCTCGATGGAGAGCTAACCATGTGAAGTTTAGAAGAATTAAAGGAGTAAGGGCCTGAAACTCGATCTTGAGTACCAAAACACCATGTGCATGCTATAGAATTGGTACTGGTCTTCTATGCTTCAGTCCACTGGCTCCTCGTGATCAAAAGAAATGGGGTTGTACGAGGAGTAAACTGGTATGAACAGCAGCATGGCAGAGACTCATAGACAGGCATCCGCCCTGCTTCCTGATGTTGAGCTCCACTTACCTTGCAAAGTGGAGCTGCTATTGCCGAGGAGCCAGGGAAGGGCAAGGCCAGACCTCAGGTGGCCGGACCTGCTTGACAATATCAATGGTTTGGAAATCATATCCCAAGACATGATCCCAACAATGGAAGGAAGGCCCGGCCCGGGTCTAGAAATAGTGTTTAATCATCTCTTCCGCCAATCAGAGCCCAGAGATAACTGAGAGCAAGAAGTGAGAGTTACATGATCCTGGAAGGGCTTTTAAAAGGCTTGCCAACCCAGGAAGAAAGGATTCCTTTGCAACTTTCATCCTGCCTAGAATTGTTTGCTGACCTACCTTGTTCCCGAGAGACTGTTCCTTTCCTCTCTTGCTTCCTTGTGGATACCTTGACCTGTGCTGACCCGCTATTCAGTAATTAGATATCCCGGAGGCTTCACTAACCATTTCCTGTTGATTAAAAGTTGAAAAAAGGAGGTATGTGCAGTATGTCTGCTTAATACATGGATTGAGCCTGTGTGAGGGGGCATAGTTGAACTTACCCCCCTCAGACATGCACAGTCCAAAAATCCACCTACAGAGTGTTGTGGTAAGACAGTACCCTGCTGCTGGATTGCGCCTCAGCCTATCAGTCCCCTCCTCCTCCTTCTGTCATAAGGAGCCTGAAGATAAAGCTGAGAGGGCTGCACTGGCAGTGTTTATTAAAACATAAAAAGTTGTGTTTTCATAAACACAGCTAAATTCAATAATGTGCAGTGTCGGGACTCGAGGCGGCAAGGTGTAGAATGTGGGGCCTCTCAGAGGCAGGGGCTGCACCCTGAAGCCCCTGATAAGGAGCCGCCACTGCATGCCTTCAACACTCCACTACCACTCCATGCAAGGGGTTTCTTACTGCACTACTGCATAACTTTACAGTCCATTTATGCCTGCCAGGTATCCTTTTGTGGATAGCCGGCTGGCGACAATAGAGCCCTTTTCTGCGATAAATGTAGATTTACGGTCATAAATAGCTTTATAAATTTGGGGTGTGGACAAGGAGTGGTGTGTGTGTGTGTGCATGTATGTGTGTATGTGTGTGTGTGTGTGTGTGCGCATGCTTGTGTGTGTGTTTATTAGTATTGATCTCTAGAGGCATCCCATAGTGTATGTGGAGGTGAGCCTAACCTGGAAGACCCCATCCGGATGAACCAAAAGCGTCTAGATATTAAAAAAACTAAACCAATTAAGCATTCAGCTGCATAATCATCATGTGAATGATCATTATATAGACAATCTATAGTCAACTAACTGAAACACTGCATTGAAATCAAGATGAACCTGAAAATCAACACACCAGTGGTCTAGCATATACATGATGTCATTCAAAATAAAGAAGGGTCCTGTCCCATGGATATATGAAACCTGATGCCAGGTTTATCTGAAGAGAGTTAGTGATGAAAGTTAAAGTGACTATGGAGATAAGATAGTCCCTGATTATGAATAAGATGCTAAAGAGCACACCATTCTCAGCATCATTAATTAACGATTCTTTGGGGTGAATAATGAGTCATTCTACGTTTTTATCGCACCCGCGGACATTAACAATGGTCGATAAGTAGCTTATGCGTTAAATGTCATATGCATTACTAAGCGCGTGTTGTTTCAAGAATGCGTTATTTATCTCATGTAGAACATGTAAAACAGTAAAATGTTATTAAAAATGCCATATTATTGTTAAATTAACACTCCCTCCCACTACACCTGATACTTTATACAGCAAAAAATTGGACATCTATGTTGCCACGTCAGAAGTGGTCCTCAAAACAGGAAGTGTTTTGAACATAGGGCTTCAAATGGAGGCAGCCATTTTGGTTTGTGTATTTTCATGTTGGTTAGAATTCTTTTGGATCCACTGCCTCCCTGACATTGTTGTACCAAACAAAGACATCCATAGCATCATGGCGGCCAGGAGACTAAGGAAATATACGTTTTCTGACCCAGGACTGGAGGTGTTAATAGAGGAGGTAGTAAAACACAACGATACGTGAATGGGTCATTTAATGATAAAAACACCTCCCAAGACCAGAACTCGACTGTGGTAGCAGATAACAATGGAAACTCAAAGATGTGGCTTGATAATATGCTCTATGGAATTCCAAAAGAAGCTTATGTTAAATGTGAAGGACATCTAACATGAGCTTCAATTGGAATTCCATAGACCATATTATCAAGCCCATTATCAACGTTTTAGCTGCAGTTTTCTGCTGCTAAAACAGCGATAATTTTATCGCCTGTCTTGATAATATGCCCCCTACGTTCCAATAACACTAGCACCAGATCAGTCTGGCCTAGAGGATGCTCCTAGTACATCTGCTAAGGCTACAGCAAGTGGCTCAAGGCCTTCTGCTCCTAAGACATGTACAGAAGACAGAGATGCTACGGTTAGGCCACAAATGACTAAGGGCCTCGTTTATGAAAAGTTTAGCATCGCTGCGTGAAAACATCGATGCAACACTTTTCAGTGCGCCCTCCTTGCGACACCGTAGATGCGTCGTATTTACTGTATGGTGCTCCATGTCGCAAGTATTTACAGATATGTCAGTATTGCTGACATATCTGCATGCGCAAATGTGTTGCATTGGGTGGGTGGGTCTGAAAACAGATGCAACTCCAGCAATGTGTCCTTTCACAAGGGGCAAGCCCCATGTGAAATGGCCTGCGTCCGTCTTATGCCTGCTGTGAGGCAGGCGTAAGGATTTGATGCAGTGGCGTTCTATCAGTGACGCAGTGAAAACTCATAGATTTCACTGCGACTCTTTAACAAGCCTTTTTTGCTGCGGACGCCCATGCTGCATACATTATACCTGACACAGGTATAATGTAGCGCAGGGGTTTACAAAGTGACACATCAGCTTAGATGCGTCACTTTGTAAATAGGTCTCTGTGTGGTGCATATTTTAGGCTGTTGGTGCTTCACAAAAAGTGCTGCCCTGGCAGCCCAATGGGCTAATAAATAAGGCCCTAAAAGTTCAGCAACTGTGGATGACAAAGCAAGGCAAGTCAAGAAAATGTTAGCGGCAACGACCTCTGTAGGCAAACAATCTCCAAGTGAACGCATGTTACCTAAGCCATCAAAAAGCATGGGTGGTGAATTATCTGCAACTCTCCCAAGTAAGCGTTTAGTAATATTGGCCAATAAAGACCGTATACCTGAAACCGGAAAACAACACTTACAACGCAACTTTTACAACGCACTACCTTTACAACGAAACGTTTACAACGCAACATCCATTACAACGCATGCCTTTACAACGCAACCATTACAACGCATGTCACTACAACGCATACCACTACAACCCATGTCATTACAACGCATACCATTACAACGCATACCTACACTATCCAACACTTACCCGACTGTTGCACCCCCTGGAGTTAGAATAGTAATTTTTACCCCTACACTATCCAATACTTACCCTACTGTTGCCCCCTGGAGTTAGAATAGTAATTTTTACCCCTACACTATCCAACACTTACCCTACTGTTGCACCCCCCTAGAGTTAGAATAGTAATTTTTACCCCTAAACTATCCAATACTTACCATACATGCAATGTAATGGTATGCGTTGTAATGGTATGCGTTGTAAATGTAGTATGCGTTGTAGTGGAATGCGTTGTAAAGGTAGTTTCAAAGAATTTGTTGTAATGGCATGTATTGTAATGGAATGCGTTGTAATGGATGTTGCGGTGTAAACAATGCGTTGTAAAAGTATGCGTTGTAACAATATACATCCCTGAAACCAGTAAGGAGGTTTCAAACATCATAATGACAAGTACTACTGTAGCACAAACTAACGAGTCAGGACCACCGGGGGGTTCTATAGGCAGGGACACCAACAATGTCAAAAGAGCTTTTGGCCGCTTGAAGTGTGTCAATGCAGTTTGTGGTTATGCTCATGCTTCTGACACATCTCTAGCTACTCAAAGGTTGTGGTAGAGATAAATACAGTTTCTACAGTACAGCACGGTGATGCTGATGATGTATTCAACCCTTCTGAAGAGATGGCTCACTTAGCAACATCTGAGGTCAATGTTAAAGGAGTTCAACCACCATCCATGGTGGTAGTAGATGTGTGTGAGCAACTACAATCCCACATGAAGCCACAAGAAGTGATTATTCTTGATTTTGGCAACATCGAGAGACATGACCCTCAACCAGATGAAGAAGGCTAGAGCCCCCCACATTGTAACACAGGCGTTATGCCATGGACATAGCCCAGCCGGCCCACCTCGCGAAATACACAGAAACTGCACAGGCAATATCAGTCCTCCCTGCCATCAAGGACGTTATGCAACAGCAGCTCGAGGACATAAAGAAAGAGGCGTACGCTGCTTATGCACTGCAAGAAGACACAAAATGTCAGACATGATCATATTTGCATGCTCCTTCAATTCTGACTGTCAGCCGACAACGTGCAGAAGGCCAAAAGGGTAATAAGTAATACATCGAATACCCTTGGAAAATTGTTGGTGTCAAGAAAACACAAGGTCCCAGATGGTGCATTGTGCATCACGATACAGGACAACATCCCCTTAACTTCATCACCATCTGAAGATGCACCGGCATCCCCTACAAGACCAACTAGAAGATCAGATAGAGCTGCTATTATGCCTTCAGAATTTGAAAAAAAAATGTGTTTACATCACTTATTAAGTCAACAGAGGTTAATGCTGACAAATGGTACGCTGCCTTTCACTTCTGGTTTAAATAAACCTGAAAGTAACAGAAGTGTTTGTTCATTTGTGTTGTCTTACAATGGTAAGTATTTCTAACAAACTTAGATGTTTCAAAATAATTAGTAATGATAAACGTCCGAAAAAAAGTCACTGATTACGAGTGTAGGTGGTATTTATCACACATGATAAATAACGATAACACAGGGCATGTTATTTACTGAAAGCTTACCATTGGCTTTTCGTTTTGAAACTCAAATTTTCTTGCTTTCTTTTTACTGGCTTTATTTGTTTTAGGCTGTCCAGTTTGAATTTGTGCCTTCCCTTGCCCACACCTTATTTACAGTATCATACCGAGTTCTCCTTTTCAGTAAACAGGCCTTTAAATCTTGTTCTTATCTTGTGTGGGTAATTCATTAGTGTGTTGGAATTTTTTTTTTAATACCACCAGAACAAATCAATGCACTAGGTGATGACATTTCCACATATTATAGTTTGTTTGTTGTATACCTTTATCGTAAAACTGTATGTCTGTGCAAATGCAATGATCATTTCATTGCAAGATGTGTTGGAACGGCAGTGCACTACCACACTATGCATACTCCATTTTACCTGACTCCACTCTACTCTGCACCACTCACAAAACACCACCCCACTCTATTCCACTCCACACTGTGCCACTGTATTCTACTCTGCACCATTCTACTCTATGCCACATCAGTCTATGCCTCTCCATTTGTAGTGTAGTTCCTATATTCCCAATAGGCTCTGCGCTTTGGAATAGAATATTGTGTAGTTTTAGGCGTAAGACTAGGTCTCTAAAGAATATACTAGACTTAATTGTGTATGTGCCAGCTAGCTCAGAGGTCACTAGAAACTTTCTTGAATGAACAAGAAGGGATTAGTTTCTGACAACCGCTTAAAACATGACAACTTTGGGGCAGATTTATGCTGGGAATGCACCACGTTTGCGTCACGCAACTGCGGCGTAGGCGTGGCGCATCCCTACGACCCATTTACAACGTGACGCATCTAGGCAGATGCGTCACGTTGTAAAGCCCTGCGCCACTTGTGGGCGTTCCGG
Source organism: Lissotriton vulgaris (assembly GCF_964263255.1). Lineage (NCBI taxonomy): Eukaryota > Metazoa > Chordata > Amphibia > Caudata > Salamandridae > Lissotriton > Lissotriton vulgaris. The sequence continues at coordinate 221,731,696 of NC_141696.1, read as the reverse complement.
CGCGGGTGGGCATTCCGAGGCAGGTGCGCCTCGCAAAAGTGGCTGAGTGAAATCTATAAGATTTCACTCAGTCACTTTCAGGCCAATGCTCCGTCAAAACCCTGCGCCTGCTTGAAGCAGGCATAGGTCTTGACGCAGCATTGTAAAGATGGGGCACCCCCGAGCCTTGCTGGAGCTGCGTCGCGCTTGCGACGCAACTCCAGCAATGCGCCACCTTTACGGCACAGATGCGTCACGCATCTGTGCCGTTTTTGCCCCATGGTGCGCCGCATTGTAAATGCGGCGCACCATGGGTGGTGGAGCAGAGGCGCAAAATAACTGGCGCATCCCTGGGGATGCGCCAGTTATCATAAATCTGCCCCTTTGTTTCCAAAGAATAAGAAATATATCTCTAGAGTCGCAGAAACAATAGATAGTTATTTCACTCAGTCAATCATTCATGCTTCGTTTCACCAGAGGTGCAGAGAAATAGAGAGACGGGCGTTTTCAATAAAAAATATTTATTGAACAGTCTTCTTTCTCAAGCATAAGAAAGGACTGCTGCAATCGTAATACTTGTCGTAAAGTACAAAGCGTACAGTACGAAGAGTATTATAATATAATATTGTAAAAACATGATATGGTTTCTAAGCCGTAAAATATCTAAAATGCACAAAATACATACAGTGATAAATAATGACTAAAAGTACTCAACTGGTGCTTCTAAAATACGCCTACCCCGGTGTACCTAACCTAGGTCTAGTACAAGGAAAGAAGTAAGTAAGGTGTAGCCTAGTTTTAGTATTCTTTGCCAAGAATCTAATCCAAGAATTCTCTTAGGGTCTAATCAGCTCCGTACCTTAGTTTTAGAATGTAGGAGGTCTGGTATCTCTCTCTCAGGACTCGATTTCCCAGCAACCAGCAAGGGTAGCCTGGAAACACTGGAGCTGGATTTCTCGGCAAGAGAAAGTACAGCGTCTCTCAGTGCATCAGCTGGAGGGTCGGCTTCCTTCGGCACTTGCTGCAGCAGGGCGCGTCTAGTCGCACTGCTCCAAACCACTGTGTGTTTGTTTGGACAAGTGTAGGCATATTTATACCTTGAAGGTGCTGAGTTTGACATAAGATTGGAAACAATAACGTCATCAGAGACTTAATTCTCTGAAAACTCCATGAGTTATTGGATAAATTAATATTCATGCAGGGGGAAGTCCCTGACTGCTGAATGCAGGTTTTTCCAAGAAAGCGTTGTAGATTTTCAGAACTAATGGAAGTAGCCAAGCCGAATTATGGCTACTTGAGTTGTGTCTTAATATGGTTATGATTTCTATGCCTATTTAAGGATAGGGTATTTTATAACTATATAAGGGCATGAATCAGGAAAATTACACCAGGGTCCTAAAATGCTATACAACACATTCTCCATCACTTTATGCCACTGCACTCTACCCCTCTCTACTCTACTATGCACCACTGCACTCTTTGCCACTGCACTTTATACCACTCCACTCTACGCCACTCTACTCTGCAACCCTGCACACTACACCACTGCACTCTGTGCCAATGCAGTCTACTGTGTACCACTGCACTCCACTCCAGGGCACCCTTTGCCACTCCACTCTAACGTGCACCATTACGCTCCACGCAACTTCACTTTACTATGAATCAATCTACTCTACACCACTCCATTCTACGCTGCTGCAATCTAGGCTGCACCACTCCACTCTGTGGCACTCTACTCTATTCTGTACCGCTCTACTCTATGCCACTGCATTCTACTGTACCCACTGCATTCTATGTCAATGCATTTTACTCCACTTTACTCAAAAACAATGCTCTAGGTGCCACTGCACTCTACACCAATCTAATCTGTGCCACTGCACTCTACGCTGCTTTCTTCTAGTCTGCATCACTCTACTCTGTGCCACACTACTCTGCACCTGTCTACTCCACTGCATACCTCACCAAAGCACTCTACGCCACTCTACTATATACCACTGCACTCTACGACAGTTTACTGTGCAACACTGCACTCTTTTGCCACTGCACTTCATGCCACTTCAGTCTACTCTGCACCACTCCACTCTACACCACTGTACTCTATGCAAATCCACTTTAAGCCACTCTAGTCAACTCTGCACCACTGCACTCTAAGATACTGTACTCACCGCCCTCTACTTTATGTCAATGCACTCTACGCTGCCTCACTCTACTCTGAAACAACTTACTCTATGCCATTGCACTTTACGTTACTGTATTTCACTCTACACTATAGAACTCTACACCAGGCCTCTCTACACCACTGCGCTCTAAGCCAATACAGTCTACACCACTTTACTCAAAACCAAAACACTTTATTCTACTGCACTGTACACCACTATATACAGCTCTGCAACACTCTACTCTATGCCACTGCACTCTGTGCCACTGCACTCTATGTCACTGCACTCTAAACCACTGAACTCTACGCCACTCTATTCTACTCTGCAGTACTGTGCTGAATGCCACTGCTCTCTATGCCACTTTACTCTGCACCTCTTTACTGTAAGCAACAGCATTCTAAACCACCATACTCTAAACCACTGAACTCTATGACACTCTACTCTGCAACACGGCACTCTCTGCCACTAAAGTCTCTGCCACTCTAATCTATGACACTCTACTCTGCGCCACTCCACTCTACTGCACTGTACACCACTGTAATCTACTGTGTACCATTGCACTCTACACCACTGCACTCTACATCACTTCCCTCTACACCTCTGTACTCTATTCTACACCACTTTTCACCTTGCCAATGCGTTACTTTACTATGCACCCCTGCATTCTACACCAATCCTGTCTAGGCTACAGCACTCTACTCAGCACCACTCCACTCTATGCCAGTGCATTTTATGCCACTACTCTGTGCCACTCCACTCTACCTTGCACCACTCCACTCTATCCTGCAGCACTCCACTCTTTGCCACTCCACTCTACTCTGAAACAATCTACTCTACACCACTGCATTCTATGCCACTCTACTCTAGCTGTGCCACTCTACACCCCTCCACTCTACACCACTGCACTCTACGCCACTCTACTCTAGACCACTGCACTGTACCCAATGCTCTCTACTGCACTCTACCCAATGTACTCTACACCACTTTACTCAAAACCAATGCACTCTACACTACTACACTCTTTGCTAACTACTCTGCACCACTGCACTCTACACCATTACACTCAAATCCACTGCACTCTAAGCCACTGAACTCTACACCACTCTGTTCTCCTCTGCACCACTGTTCTCTACGTGGCTGCTCTCTATGCAACTTCACTCTGCACCACTTAACTGTATGCCACAGCACTCTAAGCCATTCCACTCTACATCACTGTACTCTACAACACTCTACTCTGCCCCACTGCACTCTATGCCATTGCACACTAAGCCACTGCACCCTTCTACTCTACGCCACTCTAATCTACTGTACGCCACTGCACTCTACACCACTTCACTCTACACATCTGTACTCTACAGCATCCACTCTATGCCAATGGACTCTATTTTACTATGCACCACTGCACTGGTCACCACTGCACTCTACACCACTCCATTCTAGGCCACTCCACACTACCCTGCACCACTCCACTCCACACCAGTGCACTCTCTGCCACTTCTGTATTCCACTCTACTCTATCATGCAGCGCTCCACTCTACCCTGCAGCACTCCACTCTTTGCTACTTCACTGTACTCTGAAACAATCTATTCTACACAACTGCACTCTATGCCACTCTATGCTGCACCACCTACAGAACACTACTCGACACCACCACACTCTACACCACTATACTCTACTCTGCAACAATTTATGCCACTGTGTGCTATGCCACTCTACACCATTACTCTCTACGTCACTGCACTCTACGCTACTCAGTTCTACTAGGCTCCACTGTACTGTATACAACTGCTCTCTGAAAAACTCTACTCTGCTACACTACTTTACGCCACTACAGTCTATGTCAATGCACTCTACATAAATACAGTCTACACCACTGCACTCTCAGATACTCTACTCGGCAAGATCGCACTCTCCACCACTGCATGTAATGCCACTGCACGCTACATCAATCTACACCATTGTGCTCTATGTCACTGCACTTCATGCCACTCTATTCTGCTTTGCACCACTGTACTGTATGCCACTGCTTTCTACAGCACTCTACTCTGCAACACTCAACTCTATGCCACAGCACTCTATGCCAATGCACTCTCAACCACAGCACTCTAAGATACTCTACTCAGCAAGACTGCACTCTCCACCACTGAACTCTATGCTACTCTACAGCACTGCACTCTATGCTACTGCATTCTACTCTGCACCACTCATCTCTACACCATTGCCACCTACGCCACTACGCTCTACGCCAGTCTAATCTACTCTGCATCACTGCACTCCAGAGCACTGCACTCTATGCCACTGTACTCCACCCTGCGCCACTCCACCCTCTGCCATTCCACTCCACGCCATTGCACTCTACTCCACTGCAATTTATGCAGCACCACTCCACTCTACCCTACTCTGTACCACTCTACTATATGCCACACTACTCTACACTACTGCACTCTACGCCAATGCAGCCTACACAACTTTAATCAAAACCAATGCATTCTAAGCCACTGTACACCAGGCCAATCTACTACGCACAACTGTACCTTATGTCACTTCACTCTAGGTCACTCTACTCCACTCTACAACACCTCACTCTATGATGCTCTACTCCATTAAACTCTACATCACTCTGTGGCACTCTATTCCACTCTATGCCACTCTGATCTACAACACTCTACTCCACTTTATGCCACTCTATGACACTACTCCACTCTATGACGCTCTACACAGCTCCCTCGCTGCAACTCCATGCCACTTTACTCCACTCTTTTCTATGACACACTAGTCTACTCTACTCCAGTACTCCACTCTACGCCACTCCATTCTATGCCACTCTACTCTACTGCACTACTCCACTCTATGACAATCTACTGCACTCTATGCCATTCCACTCTATGACAATCTACTCCACTCTATTTTATAAGACCCTTCTCCACTCTATGCAGCACCCTCTAAGCCACTCCCCTCTGCTCTATGCCCCTCTACAACAGTCCATGCCACTCCAATCTACTCCATTCTATACCACTCAACTGTACGGTGCTCCACCCTATACCCTTCCACTCCAGGTCACTGTACTCCCTCTACAGCACTACACCACACTAAGCCACTCCACTCAATTCCCTTTCATCTAGGACACTCTACTCTACTCAACGCCACTCCACAACACTCCACTCCATGGCACTCCTCTTTATGCCAGTAACTTTTAGCCATGCTCTACAGCTGCCAAGCTAATATACAACATAGGTAAAACATATTGGCAAATTGAATAGCTCTTGCACAGGCGGTAGCTATTGGCTTTGCCAATGCTTCTTTAAGTAGCTTTTCTTGTGGACATTTGTGTAAAGTAAAAATAAAGCTCTTTCGGATAACCAACCGTAGGTGTGTGTTTAGTGCGGTTAGCGTTGTCTGATTTCAATCTAAATTCACTCCTAAAGGCGTCTCTATTTACACAATTCCCCAGTAGTATAGATTTTCCTCACAAATAAAGTGAGAAAAATAATATTAGAGATGAAACAAAGTTTATGCAACTTACTACAAAGCAGGGAGATTGAAAGAAATGCAAAAAGGGTTGTTGTTAATGCCAGACAAAAGTCATGGGGATACTTAATTTCACAATGTTCTGTGCTGCCCGTGTTATGGAAAGCAGGAGGGCTTCCTCAGATGGAATGTGTGATATTCCACAATATCAAAGGATAACTCGTCCACCTTCCTCGAACACATTCCACTGATTGGGATCAGCACGCCTGCTTCTTTGGTGTCTCTGCAAACGCTCACAAGATACTGCTGTGTAGGCGTTGCTGCTAGGGGTGGTTCCAAGTCTTGAGGGGGGTCCTGTAAAGGCTTCTGGTGTTTTTCATCTCTCAGGCTGACCCTGCTGGGGAGTACAAGGGCAAGGCACACGAAGCCGTACGTTCAGCTTACATCTACAAATAGCCTTTGTATGTGTACAAACCCCTCCTGCAATTCTCAAGCGTTGGTTTACTCACAGAAAGATGTCTGTGTCAGTGATGCTACTCACAGGGGTGGAGAGTGGGCGCCGGGTGTTCAGGCCTGGAATGCCCTGTGAATCTGTGCACACCCATAGACGGGAGTACTCTCAAGCTGTTCTATGACCCTTTCCCACCATGGGAAAAAAGTCAGAAGATTACATCTGAAGGGGGCGGGGGTAAAGGCCTCTACAGTGGACGAGGGGGAGGAAACGCCCCAATAAATGGTGGGTAAAAAGCTCTTCTCCAAGAGGAAAAATACCTTCCTGAATTCCTGAAACTAGTGTATTTGTTCTTGCGAAGCGGATTCCCACATGAGCAAGTATAGGTTGGTATATGTATTCGAGAGAAAATGGAATGAATACGCGTTTCTTAGAAGTACACCAGGAACTCTGCAAATATCACTATATCTCCAGCTGTTACCTGGCAGTCCTATCTGAGTTTTAAAATCGACAATCATGTGTATATAAAAGTATATTTTGAGACTCGAACCTAGGAGTGGAATCCTGCAAACATCACCAGGTCAGATGGGCAAATGGGTTATTTAGAGTGCTGAAGCTCTGGGACTCTGCATGTCTGTCTGGAGGGAATCCTAGATTATCACAAGCATTTGTTTTTTTTATTTTGTATTTTTTTTATTTGTCAGAACCAGATAATAACAGGTACAAACAAGAAAAGGATTTGAAATACAATAGTATTGTACAATAAACAATTACTTTCATATATGATTCGTTTTCATTCTTATATTGAGAGGGTGAGTGAAATAAAGTGAGGAAAGCGGTAGAAGAAAAGATAAGAAAGAAAAAAAAAAAGGGCCATTTAGGAGTAAGTCATTTCACCCTGGACAAAACCTCCTCTTCCAATTAGTGATGGGTTGCCAGATCGCCGTGCCACGCATAGCAGACCTTAGCCCTCTGGTGGCATAAATGGCATTCCCCTGATTAAAGACCCCGAGAAGACGTGCTAACCACATTTGAAAACTTGGTGGATCTGCGTCTTTCCACCGTGCTGCTAGTATTACCCTGAGGATTGCCGAGCTTATAAAAAGCATGTCCTCTTCTTCCCTGCTCAGGCTTAGTGTATTATCTGTGCCTAGCAGATATAGAGTAGGGGAATCGGGTATTTTATGGCCAAACACTTCCTCCAAGAATTCACAGATCATTTTTTTAATACATATTAATTGGTCACAATCACAGAACATGTGGATAAGAGTCGCCGGGCCTTTAAGACACCTGGGGCAATGGTCGTTCTCTCTTTTGCCCCAGGTATATATTTTGGCTGGAGTATAGTATAGATTATAGATAGTTTTATAGGTCTGGGCTTTTAAACTAGCTGACATGAGTAATCATGATGATAGGCAGAGACTCATGTCAATATCTACATTCGGGTTGTCAAGTATGTCAGCCCAAGCAGTTTCTGTATGTTCTAGATCATTTTGTACCTTATCCAGTAGTTGACCATAGATTGTACCTATTCTTGCTGTTTTTTTAGCGATAATATCTATAATTTCAATTTTCTCCGAGTTGATGCTAGGGGCCTTATGTTTGAGCATAGCATGAATCTGCGAGTATTTAAAATAGTCCCCATTTGAAAGATGAAATTTTTGTTGTAGATCTGTAAAGGTATAAGCATCATTCGCACCCAGAAGGTCACCAACTGAGGTAATTCCTACAGAATGCCATTTCCTTGCGATCACATCACTCCCTGCCATAAGGGAGAATACCTATTTAGCTTTGGGATGTGCATATACTTAGCTATCCTTAACCAGATTAACCAGGCGCTCGTGATGACTTTGAATTTATTTTTCTTGTAATAGCTTCTCTCTACCTGCCTTAGAAAAAGACGTTTCGCTTTTTCCCCTAAGGATAACTCGTATATAGATGGAATAGGTGCATCCTCCATGGTATCTACGCTAGGATTCTCACAAAGAAGAGGGGCCATCTGTTGGAGAAATGAAGCCCAGAGATATAGCAGAATGTTTGGAACTGCTAATCCACCCTTGTCCTGTGGTAATGACAGAAGCTTCAAGGATCTTCTGGTTTTGCCCTGTTGCCACATAAATTTGGACATAAGAGAATCTAGTATTTTGAGAACCTTTTCCTCAGGTATCAATGGAATAGCCCGAAAAAAATAAAGCACTCTTGGCAGAATATTCATTTTTAAAAAGTTTCCTCTACCAATTATTGACAACTGTAAACTATTAACCCGATCTAGGTCTTTCTTTACAGTGTTTAGTAATGGCTCATAATTGAGTTGAGAAATTTGTGTGACATCCGGGCTTATGCTAACACCTAGGTATGTAGCACTATTGCTTTTCCTATGATCATTAAAAATAGTGTTAACCGTACAAAGGATGATTGTTTTTTCTTTATTCAGAGAATATCCAGAGCATCGTCCATAGGCTTGCGTTACTGCCTCTATTTATGATATTGCCGCGGAGGGATTAGGCGTTAGTACCGCAATATCATCGGCATATGCCAATACTTTAGTTTCAAATTTGTTAACAACTATAGGTGTGATTAGTGGGTTCTCTAAAAGTTTCAGAATTTAAGGATTTATATACAGGGCAAATAATATGGGAGAACAGGGACAGCCTTGGCGTGTGCCTCTGGATACTCTAATTATACCTGATTCAGCGCCCATTAATTGTAATTTTGCTATTGGTTCAGAATACATAGCCATACATTTGGGGCCAAAATTATGCTGCGCCAGGGCAGCCCATAAGAAATTCCAGGTCACCCGGTCAAAGGCTTTCTCGGCATCCAGAAGGATCATCGACATCTGGCCTCCTGTTGCAGACATTACATCAAACAGGGATATTGTTCTCCGAGTATGGTCGGTGGTACCTTTGCCGGGAATAAACCTGTGCTGCCAGGGGGAGACCAGATGTTCGATGACCCGTCCGAGCCGGATGGCCATTATTTTAGCGTATAAATTGGAGTCCGAATTGATTAAGGAAATCGGGCGATATGATGATAATTGATCCTGAGGCTTGCCCTTTTTTGGAAAGATAATTATATTTGTTTCCCTCCATGAGGTGGGTGGAATACCACTCCATTGGATTCCTAAAAATAGATTGTGTAATAATGGGCCCAGGGTATGACTGAGAATTTTATATAGTTCCAAAGATATTTTATCAGGACCTGCCGCCTTCCCAGAAGCCAGTGAAGACAAGGCAAGCTGGACTTCTATAAGCGTAATTTCTTTTTCAAGCTCTTCTCTAGTATTATCTTCTAAAGTCTTGTTTACTTCTGGTTGCTCAAGAAAATCTTTCCAAAAAAAATCTGCGTCTACCCTACTGGTTCTTTTATCATCCTGATAGAGGGTCTGATAGTATTGTTGAAATGCACCAATTATTTCTGGTGTTTGTGTTAGCGTCTGCCCTCGTGATTGTATCTTTGTGATGGCATTATGGGACATTTGTTGGCGTGTATGTAATGCAAGATGTTTGCCAACGTTTTCCCCATTCACGTACACTTCTTTCCGGTGTGCTTTATATGTCTCGGCAGCTTTCTGAGTCAATCCCGAGTTAAGCTCGGTTTTTAGCACTAGCAGGCGGTGCATAGCTAGTTTCCCATTTTCGCCTTGAGCTATTTGTGCAATGTGCTCTTCCTCTGCTCTGGTCAGATCAGTCAATTGTTGATGATATCTCATATTGTTTTGTTTCCGTATTCTAACTTGATAGTTCGTTGTTTCGCCTCTTAGAGCCGCTTTAAAACTATCCCAAACAATATTTTGAGACTCAAACCTAGGAGTGGAATCCTGCAAACATCACCAGGTCAGATGGGCAAATGGGTTATTTAGAGTGCTGATGCTCTGGGACTCTGCATGTCTGTCTGGAGGGAATTCTAGATTATCACAAGCATTTCCAATGCATAGGTCTCGCCTTTGCGAGAGTTTAAGCTACTGGCATTGCAAATGATAACGCCTTTTATTTATGTGTTTTGAAAACCTGCAAGCAGTGCCTTCATATGCAGTACGTACTTCTAGTCCTTGCTTAAGAGAAGCAAGGCTGGCAGTAAAAGAGGCGCAGTTACTGCCATCCTTGCTTCTCGTAAGCAACCACTATAAGAACAAAGTGGATTTGTCATTTACAATGCCAGTAGCTCAAACTCTCGCAAATGCGAGACCGATTGCATTGCAAATGCTTGTTGAGCTCTGAGACGTGCAGTGCTTATAATTAGCTGAATTATGCGCATGTTTAGAATTTCCAAGACTTTCTGGAATTGCATTGTCATTGTGAATACGTTTAAAGAAATCACATTGTGGATGTGAACCACATTGGCACTGCCACGACCCGTCACACTTTGCCAAAGAACTCGTACGGCAAAGACTGTCCTGTAACAAAACCAGACTGTAGGCTAACATTTCCCAGTGGATTAAAGCACCTTCTGCAAAGGTAGGTACGTGATCATCGAAGAACAGGTAAGCTGCGATTCCATCCGTCTGAGAGGCACAGCTAGTGCACACTGATCTCAGACTGGAATAGCGGGCCTTTGCAAAGCAAACAAAACAAACGCAATTCTATGTCAGGACAGGAGGCTCCGATTATGCTTTCTCATTTCTTTAATGAAATGCTCAGCAGCCAATCAAAAAACAGAACTACAAATCCCATGAACACTTGGGAATGACCCCAGGAAACACTATAAAAGGTCCATAAATCAGTCCTTCTTCCTCTTTCTTTGCTGCTCCGCAGCCAGTTAAGTCTATTTTACCTTACTTGCATTGCTTTTCTTGTAATTGCTCTGCTTTGGTGTGTACACTTGCCTTGTATTGCGCTGTCTGTGCTTTATTGCGCGTTGCTTGTGTACTCTTGTTCGGTTTTCATTGCTGATATTCTTTCCAGCGTCCGTTAGCGGCGTGTCTTCCTGGGAGCGTGTGTTCACCTCCCTGCGCCTGGCCGCGTCCTTGTGCCCGGTTGCTTTGGTGGAGTGGGAGCAGGGGTCGTCGGCTTCTTGGGAGAGCGCGAGCGCTCTCGAGCCGGTGTTTCAGTGGCGGCGACGTCGCGCATGCGCGTTGCTTGTTTCCGGTTTCTGGCTGTTCGCCTCACGCCGGTCGAGTGAAGGAACGCTTCTCACCAGCGCTCACGCCCACAGCCCTGAACTTTCGACCCCGTCTACGCCGGAGCACGCTGAGGTGTTTTGGCTGATAATTGTGCATAGGCTCTGCCTAGAGTGATTTATTGGCAGGCTCTCTCCCTCCACGTTCTATTGACTTCGGAGTTTGGTTTTTTCGACCATCTCTTGGGCCTGCTTTGGGGTTCTCACTCCCCCTTACTGGTATCTCGATACCCCATATTTCAGTCAGTCATCTAGTGGGCATTTACTTTTGTACTTCGTTACAATGTCTGAATATTACGACGCAGACGATGACTGCTATTACGATGAGGAGGAGGATGACTCCATGGAGTACAACCTGGTCGAGGAGTTGGACAAGGGTGTCCAGTTTTCGGTCAACAAGGCCTTGGTTCGAGCCATTACCCCTCTGAAAAGACACCTCAGTGACTATGCTGTGCAGCAGGGGTGGTTGCCGCCTTCGCAAAAGACCACGAAGTCCCCTCACAATCCGCATAAATCGGACTTTCAAAGGCTAGCACGGGCCTTGTCTTCGGACAAAACCAAAGCTTCTGTGTCTCAACCTGTCGAGGAGTCGGACCAGGCTCAGGCTTCTTCGGAGCACGACTCTTCACCCCCAAAGAAGCGTCTCCGCAAAGAACGTTTTGTGGACGCACCTGAACGTCCCCTTCTCTTGAACTTTGAGCCGGAGGATATCATCCACCCTAACTCCACGTCATGGTTACCGGCTCCGGCTGTGGCCGCATATCTTGAGGCGCACGTTCGCCACCCTTTCGAGGCTCCTGTCAGGGCTCGTCTGCGCTCGGAGTGTCCGAGGCCAGATCTTGCGGACAACATGGCGGAGACACCGGAGGTGGATCCAATGATGGTAACGTACCTCAAGAAGTACGCCAAGGACCCTAAGAAAGGTCTTGACCGCTCGTGGAGGTCCTGTCAGGACAAGTTGATGGACATGCTGGGACCTCTCTCTAAGATCTTGGATTTGGGCTTCAAGGCCAAGGAGGCTTCCGCGACCGTCAACCCTGACGAACTGATTGAATGGGCTCAGCGAGCTGTCTGTATGTTTGGCAACGTTAATTGCGCCATTTCCGCGGAGAGACGCAGATCCATTCTCCTCAAGCTTGACCCGAAATTGGCGGAATTGGCTACGTCTGAAGCCGGCCCGGAGGCGCAAGGCCTTCTTTTCGGTCAGCCTTTCCTCAAAGAGTTGACCAAATTCGTTTCCGCCTTCAGCGGCATTGACAAAGCGCAGGCGTCTTTGCGCCGGGCCATGCGTCCGGTTTTCAGCAAGGCCGGACGACGGGGACGGTCGTTCGGCCGCGGGTCGCAGCAGCAGTCCCACAGGGGAGTTCCTCAACAGCGCGGCGGTCAGTACGACGCCGGTTATTCCACCCGCGCAAATTTCTATCCTTCCCGGAAAGGAAAAGGCCAGTACGGCAAGGGAAGATCTGGTGGTCACCAGGGACAGTACCAAGATTCCGGAGCTACAGGTGAGCCTAATTCAAGCATGCGAGGTGATGCTGGGGGGCAGGATACAGTTTTTTCTGAACAATTGGCGCTTAATCTCCAGCGATGCTTGGGTGCTGGAAACCGTTCAAGGGTTCAAAATCGAATTCTATCACCCAATTCATCAGACCCGTCTGCCGACCCCTATGCTTTTTCCATGTCACTCTCGAAACTGTATGTCAAGGGAGATTCAAGAACTCCTCAGCAAGGGGGCGATTGTTCCAACAGTGCGCCATCCTCAGGGCTTTGTCAGCTCAGTCTTTCTGGTGGAGAAAAAGGGAGGCGGCTCCCGCCTAGTTCTCAACCTGAAAGACTTCAACAGCGGAGTTGTATACAGGCATTTCAAGATGTAGGGCATCCATCTTCTGAGGGATCTCCTTCGGGAAGGGGATTGGATGGTCCGTCTGGACCTGAAAGATGCTTATTTATCCATCCCGATATACGGTCCCCATCGCAGGTTCCTTCAATTTCAATGGCTGGGTCAGTGGTACGAATATCAGGTTCTCCCATTCGGTCTCTCGTCAGCCCCGTGGTGCTTCACGAAATTGCTGAGGCCTGTAGTGGAACATCTTCGTTCCAGGGGGGTCAGACTGATTATTTACCTGGACGACATCCTTTTTATGGCGGATTGTCCTCTCAAGCTCCTACAGCATCTGGAGTGGTCCATCACCCTTTTACAATCTCTGGGTTTTCTAGTCAATGTGCCCAAATCGGTTTTGGTTCCCGCTCAGTCTATCGATTTTCTAGGTTTTCGGATCGATTCGTTGACTTGTCAACTGCTCTTACCCAACCAGAAACTCCGTTACATCAGGAGAGAGTTGACGTCTGTTATTTCCAGACAGACTGTGTCGTTGAGGTCGTTGGCGCGTGTAGTGGGCCTTCTGGCGTCCTCCATTCAGGCGATCTTCCCGGGTCCCTTACATTACCGGGCGATGCAACGCTTGAAGATACAACATCTTCAGAAAGGTCTCCGCTATTCAGATCAAATTCCTCTTTCGGAGGAAGTGCGGATGGAGATGCAATGGTGGCTAGACCACATGGAGGCCTGGAATGGTCGAGCCCTGTTCGGGTCTTCTCCGGAGCTGGTGATAGAATCGGATGCCAGCCAATGGGGCTGGGGAGCCCGTTGCGGGTCCATCTCGACGGGGGGTCGTTGGTCTCCCCAAGAATTGTCCCTACATATCAATTGCCTGGAACTCCTGGCGGGTTCCTTTGCGATCCGGTGTTTTTCCCCCATGCAGGCGAATTGTTGCGTCCTTCTCCGGATGGACAACGTGTCGGCAGTCCGTTATGTGAACAAACTGGGCGGTACACGGTCCAAGATTTTAGCGGAGATTGCCAAAGATTTTTGGCACTTTTGCCTTCACCGGAAGATCACAGTTATTGCCGAGTATCTTCCGGGCCGCAACAATCAAGTGGCGGACTGGCACTCCCGTCATCTTCGGGACTACAGCGACTGGAGACTTCACCCTCGAGTCTTCCGTGCCATTATTCATCATTGGGGCCAGTGTCACCTGGATCTTTTTGCGTCTCGCCTCAATACGCAGCTTCCCCAGTTTTACAGCTGGAGACCGGACCCATCAGCTCTGGCCACGGATGCTTTTCTCCAACAGTGGCCCTCGACTCTTTGCTATGCGTTTCCCCCGTTCATGATGCTTCCCAGAGTCCTGGCTTACGCCAAACGCTTTCGAGCGGAGCTGATTCTGATTGCTCCCTTGTGGAAAGCTCAGGCATGGTTCCCGGTTCTCCTAGAAATGTGCTGCGCGCCTCCTCTCCTTCTTCCCCAGAAGCGGACTCTATTGCAGGATCCTCTCGGGTCTCCGCATCCCCTCATTCTCGCCGGCACTCTCCAATTACTGGCATGGCGAATTTCGGGGATCGCTGGTCGGTCCCAGGCATTTCTAGCGACGCTGCCACCTTTATCAGTAACGCCTGGTCTCCCAATACCCACAAGCGGTATCGAGGAGCTTGGAAACGCTGGAGTGATTGGTGTGCTCAACGGGAGGTTGATCCCGTTTCGGCAGATGTCAGTCTAGTTATAAATTTCTTGACTTCCTTGGCCACGTCGGGCCTTGCCCATCGGACTGTTAGTAGTTTTCGGTCGGCCATTTCGGCAGGTCACATCCATATTGATGGTAAACCTGTTGGGGAACATCATTTGCTGTCCAAACTCCTGAAAGGCATCCGCCTCGCGAAACCTCCCACACCGAAGTATGTGTCTATGTGGGATGTTTCGATTGTCCTCAGATTCCTGGAGGCCTGGCCTTCTAATCTTCTATTGTCCCGGAAACAGTTGTCTGCAAAACTGACAATGTTATTATGCCTAGTTTCTTGCAAACGTGTTTCGGATATTCGGGCTTTGGACCTGGCGGGCCGCTCCTTCACTCCAGAAGGTGTTACTTTTACTCTTTCTCGAAGGACTAAAACCAACACCTCATCCATTTCCTATCCTTCCTTCCCGGATCACCCCAACCTGTGTGTGGTGCAATGTTTAAAGGATTACGAGGTGAGTACCGCTTCTTTGCGCGCTGATTTGCAAGGGCAGCTATTAATAGCTTTACAGAAGCCTTTTCGCCCCGTAGCCCCAGCTACTTTGGCTCGCTGGGTGCGCTGGCTTATGTCCGAGGCAGGCATTGATGTCTCTGTGTTTGGGGCGCATTCTGCTAGAGGGGCGATGGCCTCCAAAGCCTTCTCTATGGGTGTAACTTTGTTTGACATCATGAAGGCTGCAGACTGGTCTTCGGATTCTGTTTTTAAACAATTCTATTATAAACCTATTGTTAGTGTTGCCTCTGTTGTAATTGACGAGCTTTGAACAAGCATAATCGGAGCCTCCTGTCCTGACATAGAATTCAAAATTTGCAAACATTCGTGACAAGAATTTTCAATTCTATTAAGGACAAGGAGGCGAGGATTATCCCACCCGGACTATGCTTAATTGGTATTAGCATGTACTGTATATCGAATGTATGTTATTACAGTTGTGAAGAATTCTGTATTTTTTCCCTCCCCTGTATATCTTATTCCCTCGATGTTGGGATATTACGGCTCTGTCTCTGTTTCAGGTTCCGACCAGAAGTGATTTGATTTTGCATCATGAGCCTCATCTGTCTCCTTGTGCACGGACCCCGGATGTTTCCTCCTTTGCCTTCAAGATCCTGTGGATTTCGGCGGCCTGCCTGGAGCTGATTCTGTTACTTTATATGAGATTATTGTTTGATATCGAACTTGTTACCGAAAGAAAGAGGAAGAAGGACTGATTTATGGACCTTTTATAGTGTTTCCTGGGGTCATTCCCAAGTGTTCATGGGATTTGTAGTTCTGTTTTTTGATTGGCTGCTGAGCATTTCATTAAAGAAATGAGAAAGCATAATCCTCGCCTCCTTGTCCTTAATAGAATTGAAAATTCTTGTCACGAATGTTTGCAAATTTTGAATTACCTTTCTCTGACTATATGTTACGTGTTTCTGATACCTGGCCACATTGTTCTCAGATTTCTTTTTCAATTTGGAAGGATGGAATTCCTAGCCTGCTGTGACCAGCTGCAGCGTGTGCTCAGCCTGCTGTGCTGTTATAATTCCAGCTTACCATTGGCCCGTACGATTTAGGCTCAACCCTGCATTCTTTGACCAACCCTACCTATCTCATGCCTTCGATCCCGATGACTACAGGAATATTTATTTGATTTTAAACTTGTTACGGTGGATTGGGAGAAGTGGTAGCCTCTTCATAGTACAATATATTTTGTTGGTGCGTAATCGAAATAAAAGCGTAGCCTTCACCAAGCACTTACTGCAACAACAACATTATAAATAACAAATGTTACCATTACCAGACTTTAAAACTGTCTACTGACCTTGTAAGGATGAAAGGCAGTTTTGCAAAGTTTTCATACACAGCCTTGACAGGTTCCATAGATGTCTGCAACCTGTGCATTAACCGCGAAGCTATGTTACCACCTAAACTGCTAAGAGCTGCTATCGCATAAATATACTTTACTCAATGGCAATACTGTTTTGTAAACTTAGTTAGGAATGTCTCCATATAATGCAGGGTATTTAGTATATTTAGTGTCATTTGGGTTTTAGTGATACGGAATTACCATCTCAACATAAAATATTATGTATGTAGATTGATAAACGCACAGCCTTGATTTTTCCCCCCCCGAATAGATTGTTCTAAGTAGCGCCTCTCAACAGTTTTCTGACCTCTTCAGAGCACAGTAGCCTGTTTTGATTGGAAGGCAAATGTTATGTTTTCTGTGTTTTACGAGAGAGTGAACTTGAATATCCAATTAAACGTCGGGCAGTTTATTAGCACCGGTCGAGGCTGCCGTTTTATGGGGCTGGCATGGTTATGTGTCAGGTAATTGGGAGCCTGTTAAAGATTAACTGTGATTGGTACAGGTACAGAGCTCGTGTATGGGAGAGCTGGTACAAGCCACACTGTGAAAAGCAGAAGGCTGAAAGGAGAAGGCCTTTCACAGTGTACAGCTAAGCCGACAGGTCAGCAGGGAAAAATGGTCTATGTGTTCCTGTGTTTTCCCTTTAGAACATTTTCACATGTGCCTGGAATCAGAAACGTTGTGTATGAGACAGACCTGCGCTCTTTACATAACACCTAACACTACCACAAAGAAGTGAGGTTATGAATGGCAGTGATCCAGCGGAAGCGGTGTAAAATTTTATAATCATTTACGTTATCTCTAATCTATCATTGTTGGACTTTGCATCTTTTGGCGTGTTTCCCCTGAGTTTTTGCTTTCTGACCTCCCGGTTTCAACTGTTTTTGCTGGTATTGTGTTTCTGCGCACTCTTCTCACTGCTGATCAGTGGTAGAGTGCAAGTGCTCCTGTGGTAAATTGTGTTATGGATTGGTGTTTCCATGATTGGATATTTGATTTGCTTATTAGTCCCTAGTAAAGTGCACTGAGTGTGCCAGGGCCTGTGAATCAAATGCTACTAGTGGGCCTGCAGCACTGGTTGCGCCACTCACGTGAGTAGCCCTGAAAAGGTAACTCAGACCCGCCATTGTGGAGTCTACGCACAGTTTGTAACTGCCATGTTGACTTGGCCCGTGCACACACTTGCCAGTCCCTCACCTTCCCTTTTATTACATGTCAGCCACCCCTAAGGTAGGTCCAAGGGACCCCTGTGGGCTGGGTGCAGTGTATGTGAAAGGTAGGACATGCCCTGGTATGTGTGGCATGTCCTGATAGCGAATTACGGGCCAATTTTGTTTTTCGCTATTGCAAGGCTACCTGTTCCCCAGAGGACAGAATGGGAGTTTGTTTATAACATCTTATAAACATAACTGGCCCGGGGAATTAGGTAGAAAATAACGTTTAGTATGCCTGAATTCAGAATCTAAAGATGCATCTTTTAGTGAAGGTGATTTTTACATTTTGTGTTTGAAAATACCACTTTTAGCAAGTAGGTATTTTCTTGCTCAGTCATCTGGTGTGCCTCTGCTGGAATGTGAATTGCATGTCTATGTTTTGGATGACAGAAGGCTGGGAAGCAGGAGTGGCTCCAGATAGTCTAGGTGGATCTGGAAAGGGCTGAATAGGCCTGGGCTGCAATTGGGGAAGGGAAGGAGATTTCCTTGCACCTCAAAGGGCCTGATCTGCCTCTGACCATGCAGTCTCCACCTCCTGCTAGGAAGTCACACCAGAGAAGGCAGAACTGGTTCTGGCTGGGCACAGACACTCTCTGCCTACAAGATCAAAGGATTTTGGGATATAAATATTGGAGCCCAGACCCCTGAACTTTAGAACTATTTGGAGAAGACTGCCAGAAGAAGAGCTGGAGAAGCTGTGAGGAGGAACTACCACATTGCTGTGTGCTTTGCTGTGTTGGCCTGCAGTGGCTGCTTCTGTCTTGGGCAGTGAAAGGACTGGACTGAACTTTCTGCAATCTACTTTTGTGAGTTTTTCCTAGGGCTTGAGGTAGAGCTTGCCCCCTGTTCAAGAAGTCTCAGGAACAGCACAGACTTCAATCTCTTCTGCCCTCAGCACTGGGGACTGTGTGTTTTGTGATGCAACAGAGGAAAAAGCAACCCAACGCTGTCTACGAGGCCGCTGCCGACTCCTTGTCCTGAAGGCACCACAGAGGGCACCGCCACAACGCCACAACGTGACCCTGGTGTCACTGATGAAGCCGGTTGACACCACCACCGAGCCACTGCTCGCACCGCGACCTGTGGGCACCACACTACGCACCGCCTCGCTTCACAACGGTGCCTTGGTATACCTGACGACGATGCTTCACGCAGAAATCTACGCCGCTGACTGCACCGTGGTTTGAGGACACCGCTCGAAAAGTTACCGGACGCACCGCCCTCATCCCGCACCGCAGCCTTGGCCTACCGATGCTGGCACCGCATTCACTTCGCACCGTGACCCTGGGCTCATCAACGACTGCATCTGATGCTGACACTGAGCCGCTGCTCGTACCCCGACCTGAGGGCACCGCACACCGCACCGCTGGACTTCGCACCGCAGCACCCGACGCCTGTCGACATCAGCGCTCCTGACTTCAACCGAGGGAAGTTCGATCTGCAACGCATGTGACTTCAAGGGCCCGACGACCCCTGCACAGACTCCTGTGGACACCGTGCTTTCGGAAGCTCAACGAGAGGTTAGCAACACCCTGCATTTCCAAAAGGTACTGTTTGCGGGTCTTCCTCTTCCCGACACATTAGCTGGCCTGCAACGCCACGGTCAACTAGAACTGTTTGGATTTGTTTGCTCACGACGCCGGGTTAGCCCCGGACAGAGCTATCGACATCAAGGAACTGTTTTTGAAGCAAATTTTTTATAACTGAAGATGTTTAAGTACTGTACTGTATTGTGGATTTTTATCACTTTTGGTCTTGTCTTAAGTATATAAAAATATTGAATATTTTTCTAAACGGGTGTGGTGTCCTTTTGTAGTGCTTACACTGTATTACTGTTGGTTATGTGCAAATGCTTTATACACTGCCTCTAAGATAAGCCTGATTGCTTCTGCCAAGCTGCCAAGGGGGTGAGCAGGGGTTATTTTAGGAGTATAACTCGCTTATCCTGACTAGAGTGGGGGTTTCTGCCTGGCTTTGGCACATGCCCTAGCCTTCCAAAAAATCCAAATTCTAACAATCATGAACAGAAAATGTTCTAATGCTAAGAGTTTGGGCCAGTGTAAACTCAATAACCACTTACATTTATCAGGTCCTCCGGTAGGGACTCGATAACAAGAGACAGATGCTATTTCCTTCATGAGGACAAATAATGAAGAAAAAGCCTACCTAACAACTATAATCATCATACGTAATGTGTCAAAAATCTGATAAAGACAAACTCTGAATACTTATCAAGTTACTTTTATCTAAATGTTTCTAAATATGAATGGTCAATACACAAAGCACATAAGAATGATCAATTCTTCATTCATTTGATATTACAGATAAATTCACAATAAGTAAACACAGTTCATGACAAATTCATCATAAATCAACAACAAGTGTGAAAGGGGAATTGAGAGACAAAGAAATAATTCATTTGCAAAATCAGTATGCAATCAAGATTTCATACAAACCTAGATAACTGAAAAAACGAATGCACCGCGTGCAAAAGTCAGGAATAGCTAACTCTTCAGCCGAAAAGGTATAGCTTGAGCAACATCACCAGCTGAAGAAGTGCAAAGTAAGTCAGGATAGTCTCGCTCAGGATTTGCAAGGAATAGCCACCCAGAGTAGCATGGAAAGTACAGCAGCAAAGGCTCTCTTCTCATAGAAACAGCTACTGACAAGTTATTTTCCCCCAGAGTAATTATACCCCAAAAATGCTCAAATATCTAATCTCCCTAAAGTTTAAAATTTACAGTTCTACTCAATTTTATTGGTCAGTCGTAATCGGTGATCATCGTCTTAGCCAGTTCATCCGGATTTCTTTGTTAAAATTCTTTGTTAAAAATGAATGTCATCATCGCTCTTCGGAAGCAGGATAAGAAATTGTGATTTATCCATGTCCTCGCGCTCGCTTCCACATCAGCATGCAACATAGTCAACACAATTATTCATAGAAAGAAATGCTTTAACCGTAGGAAGGAAACCCTAGTGATATACTTACATTTGTGCACAATTAAACAAGTAAATCAGAACTTTAAAAATAATGAAGGACAAAGTACATTTTTCTAAGTCCTACATTAGGAAAAAGAAAACTAACTTCAGCAGGGTTTTGAGGTCTTCATAGACAAACCAATAAACCGTTGTTTTTCTGAAGAAATAAACGCACTTCAGTTAGGAGAAATAAAGAAAAAACATAAGAAAATCAGTATTCAAAGATTCATTATTCTAATTAAACTCATGAGCATAAATCTAATTTCAAAATGCAAACTATTTATAATTAATAATTTTTCTCTTTAAAGGAAAGGTAAACATTCATGAAACATTTTTCTGTAAGAGTTTTCTATTAATAATCTTTCTTTCGTTTATTTGTGAGTTCAATACACATATTAAAATTTCTCTTTAACACTACGTGAGTTTTCATAAAAACCCATGTTTTGATTTGTTTTTCTGCACAGTAATCCTTTCAACTTTTGATTATTGAATGTGTCTTCTTTATTGCACATATCTCATATTAATCTTTTAAGTACCCATGTTAATTATTTTTCACACTGTTAGCCATCAGTTTTATTAATAATAAACACACTTACGAGCAGATTTGATCAACAAGATTTATTTACAAAAATCATGCTCCATCAAAACAGCAAAGTGATGGGCATGTGTGTAGAACATGATATAGTCTGAAATCAGACAATGGGTCATGTGATATACAACGTCTAATTTACAGTGTGCAATGACGTCAGTGCTATTGAGGGACTATGTTGACTTATATGTCTTCCAGGTAGAGGTGCTGAAACCACTGTCTTAAATTAAGCACTGGACAAGCAAGCGTAGGCTACATTACATTAAATGAGTTCCCAAATAAACAATATTGCAAAGAGCGAAACAAAAAGTAGCATATGACATCTACCAAAATAATTCATGTGCAGTATAAAATATACAAAAATATTTTACATTTTCAGGCGGAAAACAAGATTCTTTTTATAAATTCTCACAGATACACTATGCAAATGTTCTAATATTTTATTTTAGTGCAAACCGAGGCACGCATCAATTAAAGCGGCTGTCCTAAGAGTAGGCTTTGAAAGGAGTATGAAAGTGTGTGCGATGCATACTTCAAGAAGGCACCAGAAGCTGCTGCAGTGCAGGGGCGGATTGGCAATGCGGACATTCGGGCATCGGCCGAAGGGCCGGTGTCTCCGTGCCCTCCGTGGGCCTTTTTTTTTCTCCCCTTTCCCAGCTGCACAGTGAAGCTGCATTAATTTCTCTGTCTCCGTCTCTGTGCTCTCTGTGGACTAGGAAAGGGGAAAAAAACGGCCCACAGAGAGCAAGGAGACAGAGAAATGAATGCAGCTTTGGCCACTCCCTTACCCCCTACCCTGCAAAGCAATCACGCTGAGGGTGGCTGGGGAGTGGGTGAATGTTTGCTAAAATCGGCCTCCCTGGGGGCCAGGTGTTGCTCAGGCCTTTGAGCCATTTTCACCTCGGCCCCCATGGGGCCTGCAGCACATAAACAGTGTTAGTTTTAACACCTCGCCCACAGCCCTTCACATTCGGGGCATAGGGGGTGAGGAAGAATGGGTCTTGCTGTGGGGGCCAGGTGATCTTTGCAACTTGCACCATCTTCACCTCCGCCTCCCCCTGGCTACCATGGATGACCCAGCAGCTGTGTTTTGTGCTCCCCTGCCAGGACATTGCCCTGAGGCCTGGAGGGCTTATTAATTTACTAATTGCAGGGTCCTTACTGCTATTCACGTGTTCCTGAGCTGAAGGTCTCGGGAGGGCTGAGTAGGTTAGTAATAGCAGGGACTTCACTGCTTATTAGGTGCTCCTTCCCTGGAGGGCTCAAATCATTTTGTGACAGAAAGGGGCTTTGCTGTTTTTTTAGTTGCTCCGCATGTAGGCCATTGGCACCTTGGCCCTGTGTCCTGTGCAAGAACAGTATCATCTCACTTTCATTCCTTGTCTGTCCCAAACATCCTAAAGATTTTGGGGGCCCTTGGCCAAACTTTTTTTTGGGCCCCTGTTCGGAACAGATTTGAATTTATAATCCAATTTCTGCTCTTTGATGCCCTCTTTCAGCTGGTCACTGGACTGTGAACTACCATACTTGTCCAAATTCTTAATGTATTTACATCTAATATTCAATGACATTGACGTGTGTTTTCAATATTACAACACAGTAGCTGCTCACTAAAAATTACTGAAAATAATCTGTGACATCCTCCCATTTCTCATATGTGATGGCCACTTCAGGTTGGACTCCACAGCACCCACCACTAGGAGGATCGTATCCAGAAGTCGCAGCAGGAGATCAAAGCAAAGACCTGCCCAGCCCTCAGGTGCCCAGATAATCTGCTTCAACAGGCTGCTGCTTCAGCCTACATCTTCATCTCCTTAGGTGCCAACCTTTTCCTACATGTGTAGACCGTCAGTGGCCCAGTCCAACTCCTAAGGCTTAGGAAGAAGACAATGTTACTTGCACTGTAAGCTTTAAAAGGCTTAATTTACTAAATATTTCTCTACAAATTAGACTTCAAAGAGTAACCAAATGGTGTTTCATGAAAGGGCACGCCCCTTGAATGTGGGCCACGCCCCTTAATTGTGGACCACGCCCCTTGAATGTGGGCCACTTTTTTCGTCAGTGCCCGGGCCAAATTATGATCCCAATCCGACCCTGCTGCAGTGGACCGAACCTCTGAACAGAAACACTGAGCACATCAGCTGCTTCGGCGACACTGAACCTCCCGCCTGCTACCCATCGGACCCCATACAACGTCTTCTGTGATGTAGAGAGATGTGGTCCACCTCCAAAACACAAACAACATTGGAAGATGCGCACGGTCACAACGCCGCTGTGGCCATTTTGGAATTAAACGGATTATGCGCTGCTACTACAGTGGCAGCAGAGGAAAGCTAGCCTATAGGAAAACAAATATCAATGAAGGCATCAGCACTTTTAGCCATAAACATCTTATGCTAAAGCGCGGGTGCCGCAATTGCATAAAAAGTGAAGAAATAGGAAAAAAACATTTTTTTCTATTTCTTTAATTTTGTTGCAATCGCGGAACCCACACTTTAGCTTAAGATGTTTAAAGTTAAAGCGCAGGTGCCAACATTGTATAAAAATAGTAAATACATGCAATAAATGCATGTGGCCGCGTTGGATGCAAGTGATTAAACCTGTGTAGTGCCTGCAGTAGGAGAAACGCTTGAAAGATGCTTACAGACTAAAGAAGACATACCGTGTAACAACTGAAGCAAAAGGGCCAGTCCTCATGGGAGGTTATGAATGAAGACAAGGTGGTACTAAGGAGGGACTAACAAGCCTAATAATGAATCAGAAGCGAGCATTTACAAAGGACAATGACACAAGCAAATGACAAATATGGGCGGAGAGTGGACGGGTCCATACTCCAATACAGCATCCGGCAGAGCAGCGCATGCGCTGCCCAGGCTCAACCTAAATAGAGGTTGAACCAAGTGACGGATGTGGCCATGATGTCGCCATGGACATTAGGATGCTACACGGAATTGTAGCAGAACCCAGCTCAGTACTGGCACCTCGTTCAGTATACCAACATGATCCTCCAGCACTGATGCTGGTGCACCATTGTCATCAGGGCCTACTGTGTTTTTAGGTTCATGGTCAAGTAATGGTTATTCATGGTTTATTCAAGAGCATCCATGAATGACCGTAGTTTAACCTTGCTTATGACCTTGCGTTTGACAAGGGTAATGCCCGAAGAGATAGGAGAAAGGCAATCTGTATCCTGCAGAGCAGAGTGAAGCTGCTTGGGCTACATTGAACAGTGGTATAGCTTTAAGAGAGGGGTTCCTTAACAGGTCCCTAGAGTGTAAAGCTCTTTGTCTTGAGGGACATGACAAATAATGGCTGCCCTAAAAAAATATACCAATAAAGGTCTCCATTTCTCTTCAAAACATGAGATGTTCAGTTTCACATTACTAATCATCCTTCCCATGGCCAGCATTCCCGACATGCTAGCAGAGACGTTTTACGGCATGAGCAAAGTGGGGAATTGCCCAGGGCCCCCACCTTCCAAGGGGCCCCTTGGGAAACTGACATTTCTCTCTATTTGGCCTCTGTCTGTTATATTTCTCTATCTAAACCGTACTCCCTCACTGCCTATTTTTTGTTATCTGTAACTCTATCTTTCACTACCAGTGTCATAATAAGGATTTTTGGAATCCCCGATAAGACCTTTTTTAACAGTTTTTCTATGACCTTGTTCACGAGCGGCTCAACTCCCCTGAGCAGCCGCCTTGATGGTGGTAGAGGGGGAGAGTGTAGCCTGTGTTGAGGGCACCCCCTGCCAGCGGGTGTAAGAAGCACCTGGTTGCCCGCAGGGCATGTGAGGAGCCCTTGGGGAAAAGGAGGTGATCAAGAGCCCACCCTGCATCTGATTGGCCTGCAAGTGTATCCCAGACCCCACCAGACAAAGGAGAGAACTGCGTGGCGAG
The DNA here is from genome assembly GCF_964263255.1 of Lissotriton vulgaris. NCBI lineage: Eukaryota > Metazoa > Chordata > Amphibia > Caudata > Salamandridae > Lissotriton > Lissotriton vulgaris. Next base: position 221,706,414 of record NC_141696.1, on the reverse strand, counting down.
TGCGGGAGACCCTAGCAAAGGTCTGCAGGGGCCCCAACCGGAGTGCGAGTGGGGCTGAACTGCTGAGGTGCTGGCCCACCACCACATCCAGTGGTGGGAGGAGGAGGAAGGCCCTCGGGTGGAAGGTGAGTCCCAATTCAAGGACAGTGGTGAGAGGGGCAGAGAAGAGAGAGACTGACGATAGGAGTAAGTAGAGTGGAGCAGCTGCCTATTTCTCCCACACCCCTGTGAAGAGGAACACTGCTCCGGAGTCACTTACCTGGTCCTCGTGAAAAGACCACCGCCGGTGAGAGGAGGTGGTGTCGGTCTGAACCTCAGGTTCTGAAACTGGGATGGTGCAGTGAGCTAAAAAACGGTGTTGGATCTAGCCCTGATCTCTTGACTGGGTGAGAGTATTCTGTTTAATTCAGAGACTCTGTCCCTCATCACCCCTTGTTGTAAATATTTTTGTCCACCCTAAGCGTGGAAGGGTATGCTCAGATGTGAGTCCCTTGCTCATTGCACCATCAGGATTCAAGCAAGCCGGGCCGAAGACGGCTGAAATGCCAGAAACCGGTCCCCGGTAGCTTGTTTCCTTCCCAGTGTAAGAATTGGCTTTTGTAGTTTGGTTTGCCCTGTTCCCATCATGCACTGGGACAGGAACAGACTAATTTGCATACAGCCAGGTTCTGAAACTGGGATGGTGCAGTGAGCTAAAAAACGGTGTTGGATCTAGCCCTGATCTCTTGACTGGGTGAGAGTATTCTGTTTAATTCAGAGACTCTGTCCCTCATCACCCCTTGTTGTAAATATTTTTGTCCACCCTAAGCGTGGAAGGGTATGCTCAGATGTGAGTCCCTTGCTCATTGCACCATCAGGATTCAAGCAAGCCGGGCCGAAGACGGCTGAAATGCCAGAAACCGGTCCCCGGTAGCTTGTTTCCTTCCCAGTGTAAGAATTGGCTTTTGTAGTTTGGTTTGCCCTGTTCCCATCATGCACTGGGACAGGAACAGACTAATTTGCATACAGCCAGGTTCTGAAACTGGGATGGTGCAGTGAGCTAAAAAACGGTGTTGATCTCTTGACTGGGTGAGAGTATTCTGTTTAATTCAGAGACTCTGTCCCTCATCACCCCTTGTTGTAAATATTTTTGCACCCTGAGCCGAGGCCACGCACCGGAGATTCTCCGTCAGCAGCTCTCACCCCGCGCAGCCTGTGGGTCACACAGCCTCTAGGAGCTCTAGGGTGACGGTTTTGAGGAAACTGGGTAGGAGACATGATAAGTATCCAGACAGGGTATAATTCACTGGATGTTCACTGTTATACACATAGACAACATATTCATAAACATCATTGATTCATGAGGAAGTAAAGTGTTGCAAGGATTCTACTTAAGTTAGTTTCACCATGGTCTTTTCCGCACAACTTTGAAACCATGGACAAAGAAGTAACTATCGTTGGTGTGTGAGGTGATGGAAGGTGAGCAGAAACAATGGGATGATTCTTATAAAGGTGCATTTTCAGTCAGGTTGCGACAGGTGAAAGAGTTCAGGCACAAAATACTTGTGAAACAAGCATTTGCAATGCAATAGGTCTCGCATTAGGAAAGTGTGAGCTATTGGTATTGTAAATGACACATTTTTTTAATATGTGTTGGCTTTGAAAGTATATACATTAATAGCATCGTTATTCACAAAGCGAATAGCTTAGACTTTCCTAATGCGAGTCCTATTGGCTATGGCAATGCTTGTTGGTAGCAAGCAAGGACAGTGCTGTTGTGGTGCTGAGTGATGATGTGGTTGGGCTGAGTGATGTGGTGGTGTCCCAGAGTGATGTGGTGGTGCCCCAGAGTAATGTGGTGGTGCCCCAGAGTAATGTGGTGGTGCCCCAGAGTAATGTGGTGGGGCCCCAGAGTAATGTGGTGGTGTCCCGGAGTAATGTGGTGGTGCCCCTGAGTGGTGCCCCTGAGTGATGTGGTGGTGCCCCTGAGTGATGTGGTGGTGTCCCCGAGTGATGTGGTGGTGTCCCCGAGTGATGTGGTGGTGTCCCCGAGTGATGTGGTGGTGTCCCCGAGTGATGTGGTGGTGCCCCAGGGTAATGTGGTGATGCCCCTGAGTGGTGCCCCTGAGTGATGTGGTGGTGCCCCTGAGTGATGTTGTGGTGTCCCTGAGTGATGTGGTGGAGTTGGATGGTGGAGTTGGAGGGTGGAGTTGGAGAGTGGAGTTTTGGGGTGGAGTTGGAGGGTGGAGGGTGGAGTTGGAGGGTGGAGTTGAAGTTGGAGTTGGAGGGTGGAGTTGGAGGGTGGAATTGGAGGGTGGAATTGGAGGGTGGAGTTGGAGGGTGGAGTTGGAGGGAGGAGTTGGAGTTGGAGGTTGGAGTTGGAGGGTGGAGTTGGAGTTAGAGGGTGGAGTTGGAGCGTGGAGTTGGAGGGTAGAGTTGGAGGGTGGAGTTGGAGGGTGAAATTGGAGGGTGGAATTGGAGAGTGGAATTGGAGGGTGGAGTTAGAGGGATGAGTTGGAGTTGGAGGGTGGAGTTGGAGTTGGAGGGTGGAGTTGGAGGGTGGAGATGGAGTTGGAGGGTGGAGTTGGAGTTGGAGGGTGGAGTTGGAGGGTGGAGGGTGGAGTTGGATGGTAGAGTTGGAGGGTGGAGTTGGAGTTGGAGGGTGGAGTCGGAGTTGGAGGATGGAGTTGGAGTTGGAGGGTGGAGTTGGCAGGTGGAGTTGGAGGGTGGAGTTGGAGTTGGAGGGTGGAGTTGGAGTTGGAGTTGGAGGGTGGAGTTGGAGGGTGAAGTTGGAAGGTGGAATTGGAGTGTGGAATTGGAGGGTGGAGTTGGAGTTGGAGGGTGGAGTTGGAGGGTGGAGTTGGAGGGTGGAGTTGGATGGTGGAGTTGGAGTTGGAGGGTGGAGTTAGAGGGTGGAGTTGGAGCTTAAGGGTGGAGTTGGAGGGTGGAGTTGGAGTTGAAGGGTGGAGTTGGAGTTGGAGGGTGGAGTTGGAGGCTGGAGTTGGAGGGTGGAGTTGGAGGGTGGAGGGTGGAGTTGGATGGTAGAGTTGGAGGGTGGAGGGTGGAGTTGGAGTTGGAGGGTGGAGTTGGAGTTGGAGGATGGAGTTGGAGTTGGAGGGTGGAGTTGGCAGGTGGAGTTGGAGGGTGGAGTTGGAGTTGGAGGGTGGAATTGGAGGGTGGAGTTTGAGGGTGGAGTTTGAGTTGGAGGGTGGAGTTGGAGTTGGAGGGTGGAGTTGGAAGGTGGAATTGGAGTGTGGAATTGGAGGGTGGAGTTGGAGATGGAGGGTGGAGTTGGATGGTGGAGTTGGAGTTGGAAGGTGGAGTTGGAGGGTAGAGTTGGAGTTTAAGGGTGGAGTTGGAGTTGAAGGGTGGAGTTGGAGTTGGAGGGTGGAGTTGGAGGCTGGAGTTGGAGGGTGGAGTTGGAGGGTGGAGGGTGGAGTTGGATGGTAGAGTTGGAGGGTGGAGGGTGGAGTTGGAGGGTGGAGTTGGAGTTGGAGGGTGGAGTTGGAGTTGGAGTATGGAGTTGGAGTTGGAGGGTGGAGTTGGCAGGTGGAGTTGGAGAGTGGAGTTGGAGTTGGAGGGTGGAATTGGAGGGTGGAGTTGGAGGGTGGAGTTTGAGTTGGAGGGTGGAGTTGGAGTTGGAGGGTGGAGTTGGAGCTGGAGGGTGAAGTTGGAAGGTGGAATTGGAGTGTGGAATTGGAGGGTGGAGTTGGAGGGTGGAGTTGGAGGGTGGAGTTGGAGGGTGGAGTTGGATGGTGGAGTTTGTGTTGGAGGGTGGAGTTGGAGGGTGGAGTTAGAGGGTGGAGTTGGAGTTTAAGGGTGGAGTTGGAGGGTGGAGTTGGAGTTGAAGGGTGGAGTTGGAGTTGGAGGGTAGAGTTGGAGGGTGGAGTTGGAGGGTGGAGTTGGAGGGTGGAGTTGAATGGTGGAGCTGGATGGTGGAGTTGGAGTTGGAGGGTGGAGTTGGAGGGTGGAGTTGGAGGGTGGAGCGTGGGTGCGAGAGCGAGAAAGAGACGTAGAGAGAGGGGTAGGAGGAGAAAAAAAAAATAACCCACGAGTGGTGCTAATGAGTAATAGGTGTGATGTGCACAATTCCGTTATAAAAGGCTCGATGGTGAGTCGCCTTTGAAACTTCTTTTGGAATCGGACGCCCAAATATAAGTGAAGGGAAATACTTATTCCCGTAAGTATTTGTTGCTTGATGAGGATATACGAGTCTAATAGAGGCTAAGTATTTTCATGTAATTTTATTATAAATTACTGTAAGCTTGGGCTTAATGTGACGTTTCAGAGTGTAAATATAAAAGCAAGTTTCGGGCTTTTATTGATGTATCGGGCACCCTTAAGCAAAATATGAGCAAGTTACTGTTTAAAGATGGCGGTAGCTGGAGAAATTGCAATTAGCGTTGTCGCCGTGCTACTCCGAAAGCGGGGCTTGCCAGTCACATTACACCCTAAGCGGGGTTCGCCTGCAATGTTATACCCAATACGGAGGTTGCCTGTGTTATCACTAGTACACTAGGATAACAAGCTCTCGGCATTGCTGTGGCGGGGGTCGGGGGAGCGGCAGCGGGAACGCATTCCTTTTAAGTCTGATGCGGTGGGCGGGGGAGCGGCAGCTTTGAAGTCTGATGAGGCACAGACAAATGGTTGTGTGACATGGCTGGCCTCGTGTACGCGCCTGTCTCACATGAACTGTGCATGATCCACAAGTTTTTAAGTGTTTACTATAATTCTAGCCTATCTATCCCTGCGGGATAGAAATAGTCGAGACTTAAAAAGGTGCCACTCCAATTAAACATAAGTTGAGGTACATGTAATTTCGTATAAGGGAAGATCTTGCACATGAACTTAAGAAAATGAGCGAAGATGAGGTAATTCAACAAGCCAAGTTAATCAATCAATCAATCACGCATTTATAGAGCGCTCTACTCACCCGCAAGGGTTTCAAAGCACTAAAGGGGGGAGCTGCTACTGTTCGAACAGCCAGGTCTTGAGAAGTCTCCTGAAGGACAGCAGGTCCTGGGTCTGTCGTAGGTGGATGGGGAGGGTGTTCCATGTCTTAGCGGCGAGGTGAGAGAAAGATCTGCTGCCGGTGGTCGTTCGGTGGATGTATGGAACGGGGGCGACGGCGAGGTAAGCGGAGAGAAGCTGGTGGTTGGAAGTGTAGAGGGTGAGTCGTTTGTTGAGGTATGTTCGTCCGGCATCCTGGAGTGCTTTGTGAGCGTGGGTGAGGAGCTTGAAGGTGATCTTGTTGACGGGGAGCCAGTGCAGGTCTCTCAGGTGGGCAGTGATGTGGCTGTGGCGGGGGATGTTGTGGACGAGGCGTGCAGAGGCGTTCCGTATGCGTTGAAGTCTTTTCTGGAGTTTGGCCATGGTTCCCGCATAGACGGCATTGCTGTAGTCCAGACTGCTGGTGACGAGGGCCTGGGTGACCGTACTTCTGGTTCTGGTGGGCATCCATCTGTAGATCTTGCGAAGCACATGGAGGCTGTTGCAGCAGGAAGAGGAGACGGCGTTGACTTCCTGGGTCATTGACAGTGATGAGTCCAGGATGAACCCCAGGTTACGTGAGTGGTTGGTGGGTGTTGGCGCAGCTCCCAGCAAAGCCGGCCACCAGGAGTCGTCCGAGGCAGAGGGGGTAGAGCCGAGGATGAGGACCTCAGTCTTGTCCGAGTTCAGTTTCAGGCAACTGTTCTTCATCCATTCAGCGATGGCCTTCATTCCTTCGTGGAAGTTGGTTTTGGCGGTGGCGGGGTCCTTGGTGAGGGAGAGGATCAGCTGGGTGTCGTCGGCGTATGAGATGATGTTGAGGTCATCTCTATCGACTTCTACACTGGTTGTCACACACAGAAAAATGTAATAAAGAGTGTGTATGGCCATAAGGCACTTGAGTAAGGACATATGAATGGACTTGCATCCCTTGCCAAGGACTGATGACATTTTGACCAAGTCTGTTGGTGCAAGGAGCTTCAGCAAAATTGATTTGGCATCCGCATATCACCAGATTGCATTGCTATTGATCCATCATATAGGGCTTTGCATTGCTAAATACATTTGAAGTTAAGGTGATGATTGTCAAATGGACCATGGGGACATTGTCGAATTCTCTAAGTTAGCATGAGCATGCTGCAGATTGCCCGCTGCTTTGAGCACGTTACTACACGACTTTATTGTTTTACAACTGCCTCTATTGCCCTTTTTACATGAGAACCCATTGCTGTGTTCACTCTCTGCAGGTTCCTGGGATTTAGTCTGAACATTGTGAGCAAGGTCGAACAGCAATGCCCCTTGTTATTTGTTCTGGCCAGCCCATAGCTCCTAGACAAAACATACCAATGCATCTGTTGTTTGCGACAACGTACTTTGGTCTTATTAGAATACACGAATAGGTAGCAGACACTTGGAGAGGGACCTTTCCAGGGAGAAGAGCGAGACAGCGCCTATGATGTAGATCTGCCATCTATAGGCTAAGGTATGGGGTCTGCAGACAAAGCCCAGAGATCTTCTCATATATAATAATTCTATGCAAGTTGAGGGAGGTTAGGCTATATTGCCCTTTCATAATGACTTCACCTTTCATGATTTATGGACTAACTGCTATGCTGATTGTTTTTGTATTAGGCATTTTTCTGCTTATTGTGGCACGCATACTGCATGTTAGGGCATGTCAGTTACTTGTTCGTGTCTCTGTCAGATCTTATTGTGGACAAGAACAAGAGTGCGAGCGAAAGAGTGTGTCTTGTAACCACGATCCCTGAGAGCTTCTGGAGTGTTGTGTTCTGGGGTGTCTAATCAGTTGTTTCTCTGTGAGTGAGTAGGAGGACACGTGAGACACTATAGCTAGTCGGTCCTGGGCTCATGGGTACTAAGGCAGTAGGATGATACAGTCCCTATGCACTAAGGTCCCATAATCCTATGCATAGTTCTGTTTTGGGCAGAATCCCTGCAGCAAGATAGGAGAGAATGATTTCAAATTGCCATTCCCCTTTAGTTTGATCGTCATGGTTGCCATGAATGCACACAATGGACTTGATGACATTGGCATCTCGTAACATGCCTGCTATTAACACCCAGTAATCAAAGATCAGAAGATGCATGTGGGATAAATGTTCTTTTACTATCATCTTTGCATTTATGATTTGGAATTTGCTTTGAATTATATTGACTAACACATTCATGTTTTGACTACTGATTAATGACAGGTTTTATGATTTCAATGTGTAACTTTGCTAATCTGTTAATAAACCTTCATGGTTTGCAAATAAAATACTCTCTGTCATTTCTGGGGGCCAAATGTACTTCACGCTATTGAAATGCATTGATTTGTTGTGTCAGCCTCAGTCCCAAACTAACGATCCATACACTTAAGTGAAACTTGTACTTGAGTTTGCACCAGAAATTTGCATTGTGGAAAGAGCTGCAAAACATGCATGGGTAGAACATGTTAACGACATGATTTCATATGTACCGCAAGGCCTGTGGGCCAGCATCATCCGGTGGTGCTGCATTCGGTTGTGATCATGAGGGTGTAGGTCGGCGTGCACCCATGCATTGGGCTTATTGCTGAAAGGAAGGCAGCAGGCTATTCTGAAGTGGAATGCCACTGGAGTTAAATACCTATGTGAGCCAAGACCCCAAATGCAACTTCAATAGGCAGAAGTACTCTTGATGATGCCTTGTGTAGAATATGAAGGGCAACAAAAAAGGTTTGGGTCCTGTCTCTGACTGGCTTGGACCTCAACTATACTACGAAACAGAAAAAACTAGCCAGTCAGGATTACTTTTCTAGTGATTTCGGAAGAACCCAGCCTGTCTGTACTGAGTACTCCACAGAGTTGTTTGGAAAAGATTTTTATTTTGTTTTGTTCAAGTTAACTTATCAGTATGTTTTCAAAGGCACATTTATCAAAACAATCAAGTAAACATTCAGACAAAAATGTGCGCAATATATACAAGTGTTGGAACTGTACACAATAAATACTCAAAATTCAGGAACACCAAAAAACAAAACTGTATACAAATCAATTGAGACATGAGAAACCTTTAACATAAAGAACCAGTCCTTCAAGTTATAAACCAAAAGACAGGCGGACACAGGGATTCAATGATACTGCCTGCCTGTCTCAATAGTCCTGTGATTAGGTGTTTTTAGGATTGGACAAATAGGGAGAAAGAGAGTGGTATTATTTGTTTCCTAGCTGCACCCTTCTTCCTTGTCACAGGTTGGAGGTCAACGCGTTTCGAACCACCGATAAATTATGGGTTCTCCTCAGGACGTGGACTGGGTGAATTCATATCTGAAAAAATAGCGGATTTGGTGTAAGTATTGTGTGGCGAAAAAAATAATAATAATAGTGACCTCTCTGACTGGGATATTGATTATGAAAAAACTGTACCTGCAGAATGCACGCAGGGGCTGCAAGGTTGAGAGGCAGCTTCATGCGGTGTGGAGTTTCTGAAAACAATAATATGTGGAGATGAGGGCTCAGAGGCCAAACGGCGCAGAACAGGGTGCATAGTGAATAGAAAATGCTGTATGTAATCCTACCTGAACTTGAAAACGAGTGAAAAGATGTGTTGTGGAATTAGGACGCCCGGTAATTAATCCGGAGGTCATGGAGGATCACTGCTTGCCTTCAATTGGAAACTGAATGAAAAGAGGGATGAAATTGGGAATTACCAAGCGTGCAAGGCCCATAGCTGGCATGTTGCAGCTAGAATTCATTAGCGGAATTCCTTTGTGTACTCACTCTGGCGGGAACTCGACTGAGTCTGTTCCGCGGCCTCCGGCGTGTGGCGTGTAACGCCGCTGGCCAACAGGAGTTCTTTAAAAGGAAGCGGAACTGGGACTACTCAAAGAGTGGAGATGGAAAGCGGATCAAGCTCAGGAGTGCCGCTGGGACTGGTACTTGTAGTTCAGAGCCACCGAGGGGGAGGTTTGATAGTATCTTGAACGTACAGGGTCAGTGACTGGGGGAGTGAGGAGAAACTAATTACAGCAGACAGCACGGCCATATAGATTTGCAATTGTCGCAGGAAAAGGTCAGACTGGGGGGTGGAGGAGCTTCTTGTCCCCAGAGCTTTTGATGTTGACCGGAAATGGACAGTTACAAGTTCCCTAGTTCTGACAGTTCGTTCAGACCCGATGTATTTTTTATCGTTTATTTTCGATAAAACATACATCGTTCTACACCTTCCCCGGTCCTCCCCCTCCCCCCTTTCTTGAAATATGTATTGATTTTATGTCTTTGTAGATAAGTGTCACTATATGCTTCACACTTGTCACTTGAATCACCACAGTCACTGCACTTGTGTTTAATAATTATTTACTAGTAATGTAGTGGAATGAAGTAATTCCATTTTACTGTTGCATTGGTTTTTGTTTTTAATATATATAAAAACTTTGAATATCAGAGAGTTCTGCTTGTTTGTGTTTTAGAGCTGCCCTTAGCCTAACCTAAAGAGATTGTACTATTGAGACAGGCAGGCAGTTTCATTAAATCCCTGTGTCCGCCTGTCTTTTGGTTTATAACTTGAAGGACTGGTTCTTTATGTTAAATGTTTCTCATGTCTCAATTGATTTGTATACAGTTTTGTTTTTTGGTGTTTCTGAATTTTGAGTATTTATTGTGTACAGTTCCAACACTTGCATATATTGCGCACATTTTTGTCTGAATGTTTACTTGATTGTTTTGATAAATGTGCCTTTGAAAACATACTGATAAGTTAACTTAAACAAAACAAAATAAAAATCTTTTCCAAACAACTCTGTGGAGTACTCAGTACAGACAGGCTGGGTTCTTCCGGAATCACTAGAAAAGTAATCCTGACTGGCTAGTTTTTTCTGTTGTGTAGAATATGTGCAGCAGTTTACGTCTGCTAAATTGAAACAGTGCTTTGGTATAATTCTGCTTGGAGGGGAGGATGTACTGGATAAACTGTCACCTGTGTGGGATAAGTCAGAATTTTCATTTATGGTTTTACATGTAGTGACCCACCTACATGATAATCAGCCATATGGTGTGGGAGGCCACAAGTCTGTTGATCATTTGTTCCCTGGAGTGACAGTGTGTGCATTTATTGAATGCCACAGCTTCCTATTGCACTACAGCGGTTCAGTCTAGAGTAGGTTACCAGCAGTGTGTACATTTATAAAATGCCACTGATTCCCGTTGCACTACAGATGTTAATTCTGGAGTTTATTACTGACATTGTGTACATTTATTGAGTGCCACGGCTTCCGGTTGCACTGCAGATGCTCAGTCTTGAGTGGATTTCTGACACTGTGCTCATTTATTGAGTGCCACGGCTTCCAGTTGCATTGCAGGGGCTCAGTCTCACATGGATTTCTGACACTCTGCTCACAGCTTCCGGTTGCATTGCAGGGGTTCAGTCTCACGTGGATTTCTGACACTGTGCTCATTTAGTGAGTGCCACGGCTTCCGGTTGCACTGTAGGGGCTCAGTCTTGAGTGGATTTCTGACACTGTGCTCATTTATTGAGTGCCACGGCTTCCAGTTGCATTGCAGGGGCCCAGTCTCACATGGATTTCTGACACTTTGCTCACAGCTTCCGGTTGCATTGCAGGGGTTCAGTCTCACGTGGATTTCTGACACTGTGCTCATTTAGTAAGTGCCACGGCTTCCGGTTGCACTGCAGGGGCTCAGTCTCGCGTGGATTTCTGAGACTGTGCTCATTTATTGCGTGCCACGGCTTCCGGTTGCACTGCAGGGGCTCACTCTCGCGTGGATTTCTGACACTGTGCTCATTTATTGAGTGCCACGGCTTCTGGTTGCCCTGCAGATGCTCAGTCTTGTGTGGATTTCTGACACTGTGCTCATTTATTGAGTACCACGGCTTCCAGTTGCATTGCAGGGGCTCAGTCTCACGTGGATTTCTGACACTGTGCTCACAGCTTCCGGTTGCATTGCAGGGGTTCAGTCTCACGTGGATTTCTGACACTGTGCTCACAGCTTCCGGTTGCATTGCAGGGGTTCAGTCTCACGTGGATTTCTGACACTGTGCTCATTTATTGAGTGCCACGGCTTCTGGTTGCCCTGCAGATGCTCAGTCTTGTGTGGATTTCTGACACTGTGCTCATTTATTGAGTACCACGACTTCCAGTTGCATTGCAGGGGCTCAGTCTCACATGGATTTCTGACACTGTGCTCACAGCTTCCGGTTGCATTGCAGGGGTTCAGTCTCACGTGGATTTCTGACACTGTGCTCATTTATTGAGTGCCACGGCTTCTGGTTGCCCTGCAGATGCTCAGTCTTGTGTGGATTTCTGACACTGTGCTCATTTATTGAGTACCACGGCTTCCAGTTGCATTGCAGGGGCTCAGTCTCACATGGATTTCTGACACTGTGCTCACAGCTTCCGGTTGCATTGCAGGGGTTCAGCCTCACGTGGATTTCTGACACTGTGCTCATTTAGTGAGTGCCACGGCTTCCGGTTGAATTGCAGGGGTTCAGTCTCACATGGATTTCTGACACTGTGCTCATTTAGTGAGTGCCACGGCTTCCGGTTGCACGGCAGGGGCTCAGTCTTGCGTGGATTTCTGACACTGTGCTCATTTCTTGAGTGTCACGGCTTCCGGTTGCATTGCAGGGGCTAAGTCTCGCGTGGATTTCTGACACTGTGCTCATTTATTGAGTGTCACGGCTTCCGGTTGCATTGCAGGGGCTCAGTCTCGCATTGGTTTCTGACATTGTGCTCACGGCTTCCAGTTGCATTGCAGGGGCTCAGTCTCGCCTGGATTTCTGACACTGTGCTCACGGCTTCCGGTTGCATTGCAGGGGCTCAGTCTTGTGTGGATTTCTGACACTGTGCTCATTTATTGAGTGCCACGGCTTCTGGTTGCACTCCAGGGCCTCAGTCTCACCTGGATTTCTGACACTATGCTCAGTTATTGAGTGCCACAGCTTCCGGTTGCATTGCAGGGGTTCAGTCTCACGTGGATTTCTGACACTGTGCTCATTTAGTAAGTGCCACGGCTTCCGGTTGCACTGCAGGGGCTCAGTCTCGCGTGGATTTCTGAGACTGCGCTCATTTATTGCGTGCCATGGCTTCCGGTTGCACTGCAGGGGCTCAGTCTTGCGTGGATTTCTGACACTGTGCTCATTTATTGAGTGCCGCGGCTTCTGGTTGCCCTGCAGATGCTCAGTCTTGTGTGGATTTCTGACACTGTGCTCATTTATTGAGTACCATGGCTTCCAGTTGCATTGCAGGGGCTCAGTCTCACATGGATTTCTGACACTGTGCTCACAGCTTCCGGTTGCATTGCAGGGTTTCAGTCTCACGTGGATTTCTGACGCTGTGCTCATTTAGTGAGTGCCACAGCTTCCGGTTGCATTGCAGGGGTTCAGTCTCACATGGATTTCTGACACTGTGCTCATTTAGTGAGTGCCACAGCTTCCGGTTGCACGGCAGGGGCTCAGTCTCGCGTGGATTTCTGACACTGTGCTCATTTATTGAGTGTCACGGCTTCTGGTTGCATTGCAGGGGCTAAGTCTTGCGTGTATTTCTGACACTGTGCTCATTTATTGAGTGTCACGGCTTCCGGTTGCATTGCAGGGGCTCAGTCTCGCATTGGTTTCTGACATTGTGCTCACGGCTTCCAGTTGCATTGCAGGGACTCAGCCTCGCCTGGATTTCTGACACTGTGCTCACGGCTTCCGGTTGCATTGCAGGGGCTCAGTCTTGTGTGGATTTCTGACACTGTGCTCATTTATTGAGTGCCACAGCTTCTGGTTGCACTCCAGGGCCTCAGTCTCACCTGGATTTCTGACACTATGCTCAGTTATTGAGTGCCACAGCTTCCGGTTGTACTTCAGTGGCTCAGTGTCGCGTGGATTTCAAACACTGTGCTCATTTATTGAATGCCACGGCTTTCGGTTGCACTGCAGGGGCTCAGTCTTGCGTGGATTTCTGACACCGTGCTCATTTATTGAGTGCCATGGCTTCCGGTTGCACTGCAGGGGCTCAGTCTCGCGTGGATATCTGACACTGTGCTCATTTATTGAGTGCCACGGCTTCCGGTTGCACTGTAGGGGCTCAGTGTCGCGTAGCTTTCTGACACTGGGCTCATTTATTGAGTGCCTCTGCTTCCGGTTGCACTGCAGGGGCTCAGTCTCGCGTAGCTTTCTGACACTGTGCTCATTTATTGAGTGCCACGGCTTCCGGTTGCATTGCAAGGGCTCAGTCTTGCGTGGATTTCTGACATTGTACTCACGGCTTCCGGTTGCATTGCAGGGGCTCAGTGTCGCGTGGATTTCTGACACTGTGCTCCCTGCTTCCGGTTGCATTGCAGGGGCTCAGTGTAGCGTGGATTTCTGACACTGTGCTCATTTATTGAGTGCCACGGCTTCCGGTTGCAACCCTGGGCCTCAGTCTCGCAGGATTTCTGACACTGTGCTCATTTATTGAGTGCCACGGCTTCCGGTTGCACTCCAGGGCCTCAGTCTCGCGTTGATTTCTGACACTGTGCTCAGTTATTGAGTACCACGGCTTCCGGTTGCACTGCAGGGGCTCAGTGTCGCGTGGATTTCTGACACTGTGCTCATTTATTGAGTGCCACGGCTTCCGGTTGCACTGCAGGGGCTCAGTCTCGCGTGGATCTCTGACACTGTGCTCATTTATTGAGTGCCACGGCTTCCAGTTGTATTGCAGGGGCTCAGTCTCGCGTGGATTTCTGACACTGTGCTCACGGATTCCGGTTGCACTCCAGGGCCTCAATCTCGCATGGATTTCTGACACTGTGCTCATTTATTGAGTGCCACGGCTTCCAGTTGCACTCCAGGGCCTCAGTCTCGCGTTGATTTCTGACACTGTGCTCAGTTATTGAGTGCCACGGCTCCCGGTTGCACTGCAGGGGCTCAGTGTCGCGTGGATTTCTGACACTGTGCTCATTCATTGAGTGCCACGGCTTCCGGTTGCACTGCAAGGGGCTCAGTCTCGCATGGATTTCTGACACTTTGCTCATTTATTGAGTGCTACGGCTTCCGGTTGCATTGCAGGGGCTCAGTCTCGCGTAGCTTTCTGACACTGGGCTCATTTATTGAGTGCCTCTGCTTCCGGTTGCACTGCAGGGGCTCAGTCTCGCGTAGCTTTCTGACACTGTGCTCATTTATTGAGTGCCACGGCTTCCGGTTGCATTGCAAGGGCTCAGTCTTGCGTGGATTTCTGACATTGTACTCACGGCTTCCGGTTGCATTGCAGGGGCTCAGTGTCGCGTGGATTTCTGACACTGTGCTCCCTGCTTCCGGTTGCATTGCAGGGGCTCAGTGTAGCGTGGATTTCTGACACTGTGCTCATTTATTGAGTGCCACGGCTTCCGGTTGCAACCCTGGGCCTCAGTCTCGCAGGATTTCTGACACTGTGCTCATTTATTGAGTGCCACGGCTTCCGGTTGCACTCCAGGGCCTCAGTCTCGCGTTGATTTCTGACACTGTGCTCAGTTATTGAGTACCACGGCTTCCGGTTGCACTGCAGGGGCTCAGTGTCGCGTGGATTTCTGACACTGTGCTCATTTATTGAGTGCCACGGCTTCCGGTTGCACTGCAGGGGCTCAGTCTCGCGTGGATCTCTGACACTGTGCTCATTTATTGAGTGCCACGGCTTCCAGTTGTATTGCAGGGGCTCAGTCTCGCGTGGATTTCTGACACTGTGCTCACGGATTCCGGTTGCACTCCAGGGCCTCAATCTCGCATGGATTTCTGACACTGTGCTCATTTATTGAGTGCCACGGCTTCCAGTTGCACTCCAGGGCCTCAGTCTCGCGTTGATTTCTGACACTGTGCTCAGTTATTGAGTGCCACGGCTCCCGGTTGCACTGCAGGGGCTCAGTGTCGCGTGGATTTCTGACACTGTGCTCATTCATTGAGTGCCACGGCTTCCGGTTGCACTGCAAGGGGCTCAGTCTCGCATGGATTTCTGACACTTTGCTCATTTATTGAGTGCTACGGCTTCCGGTTGCATTGCAGGGGCTCAGTCTCGCGTGGATTTCTGACACTGTGCTCATTTATTGAGTGCCATGGCTTCCGGTTGCACTGCAGGGGCTCAGTCTCGCGTGGATTTCTCACACTGTGCTCATTTTTTGAGTGCCACGGCTTCCGGTTGCACTGTAGGGGTTCAGTCTCGCATGGATTTCTGACACTGTGCTCATTTATTGAGTGCCATGGCTTCCGGTTGCATTGCAGGGGCTCAGTCTCACGTGGATTTCTGACACTGTGCTCACGGCTTCCGGTTGCATTGCAGGGGCTCAGTCTCGCGTAGCTTTCTGACACTGTGCTCACGGCTTCCGGTTGCATTGCAGGGGCTCAGTGTCGCATGGATATCTGACACTGTGCTCATTTATTGAGTCCCACGGCTTCCGGTTGCATTGCAGAGGCTCAGTCTCGCGTGGATTTCTGACACTGTGCTCATTTATTGAGTGCCATGGCTTACGGTTGCACTGCAGGGGCTCAGTCTCGCGTGTATTTCTCACACTGTGCTCATTTTTTGAGTGCCACGGCTTCCTGTTGCACTGTAGGGGTTCAGTCTCGCATGGATTTCTGACACTGTGCTCATTTATTGAGTGCCATGGCTTCCGGTTGCATTGCAGGGGCTCAGTCTCACGTGGATTTCTGACACTGTGCTCACGGCTTCCGGTTGCATAGCAGGGGCTCAGTCTCGCGTAGCTTTCTGACACTGTGCTCATTTATTGAGTGCCTCGGCTTCCGGTTGCACTGCAGGGGCTCAGTCTCTCCTGGATTTCTGACACTGTGCTCATTTATTGAGTGCCACGGTTTCCGGTTGCATTGCAAGGGCTCAGTCTTGCGTGGATTTCTGATATTGTACTCACGGCTTCCGGTTGCATTGCAGGGGCTCAGTCTCGCCTGGATTTCTGACACTGTGCTCACGGCTTCCGGTTGCATTGCAGGGGCTCAGTGTCACGTGGATTTCTGACACTGTGCTCATTTATTGAGTGCCATGGCTTCCGGTTGCAAGCCTGGGCCTCAGTCTCGCATGGATTCCTGACACTGTGCTCATTTATTGAGTGCCACGGCTTCCGGTTGCACTCCAGGGCCTCAGTCTTGCGTTGATTTCTGACACTGTGCTCAGTTATTGAGTACCACAGCTTCCGGTTACACTGCAGGGGCTCAGTGTCGCGTGGATTCCTGACACTGTGCTCATTTATTGAGTGCCACGGCTTCCGGTTGCACTGCAGGGGCTCAGTCTCGCATGGATCTCTGACACTGTGCTCATTTATTGAGTGCCACGGCTTCCGGTTGTATTGCAGGGGCTCAGTCTCGCGTGGATTTCTGACATTGTGCTCACAGATTCCGGTTGCACTCCAGGGCCTCAATCTTGCGTGGATTTCTGACACTGTGCTCATTTATTGAGTGCCACGGCTTCCGGTTGCACTCCAGGGCCTCAGTCTCGCGTTGATTTCTGACACTGTGCTCAGTTATTGAGTGCCACGGCTTCCAGTTGCACTGCAGGGGCTCAGTGTTGCGTGGATTTCTGACACTATGCTCATTCATTGAGTGCCACGGCTTCCGTTTGCACTGCATGGGCCTCAGTCTCGCATGGATTTCTGACACTGTGCTCATTTATTGAGTGCCACAGCTTCTGGTTGCATTGCAGGGGCTCAGTCTCGCATGGATTTCTGACATTGTGCTCACTGCTTCCGGTCGCATTGCAGGGGCTCAGTCTCGGTTAGATTTCTGACACTGTGCTCACGGTGTCCGGTTCCATTGCAGGGGCTCAGTGTTGCATAGATTTCTGACACTGTGCTCATTCATTGAGTGCCACGGCTTCCGGTTGCATTGCAGGGGCTCAATGTCACGTGGATTTCTGACACTGTGCTCATTTATTGAGTTCCACGGCTTGCGGTTGCACTCCAGGGCCTCAGTCTTGCGTGGATTTCTGAGACTGTGCTCAGTTATTGAGTGCCACGGCTTCCGGTTGCACTGCTGGGGCTCAGTGTCACGTGGATTTCTGACACTGTGCTCATTTATTGAGTGCCACGGCTTCCAGTTGCATTGCAGGGGCTCAGTCTGAAGTGGATTTCTGACACTGTGCTCATTTATTGAGTTCCACTGCTTCCGTTTGCACTCCAGGGCCTTAGCCTCGCGTTGATTTCTGACACTGTGCTCAGTTATTGAGTGCCACGGCTTCCGGTTGCAATGCTGGGGCTCAGTGTCGCGTGGAGTTCTGACACTGTGCTCATTTATTGAGTGCCACGGCTTCCAGTTGCATTTCAGGGGCTCAGTCTCACGTGGATTTCTGACACTGTGCTCATTTATTGAGTGCCACTGCGTCCGGTTGCACTCCAGGGCCTCAGTCTCGCGTTGATTTCTGACACTGTGCTCAGTTATTGAGTGCCACGGCTTCCGGTTGCAATGCTGGGGCTCAGTGTCGCGTGGATTTCTGACACTGTGCTCATTTATTGAGTGCCACGGCTTCCAGTTGCATTGCAGGGGCTCAGTCTCACGTGAATTTCTGACATTGTGCTCATTTTTTGAGTGCCACTGAGTCCGGTTGCACTGCAAGTGTTTAGTCTAGAGTAGGTCACCTGCAATGTGTACATTTATAAAATGGCACGGGTTCCTATTGCAGTACAGGTGTTCAGTCCTGAGTAGAGCCTGTATTTCAAGAGGTGCAGTCAGTGTCTCCCAGCTCCAGTAAGGACTCGGAGTTGCTATTCCACAGCACTCCAGCACAGGACGTTGCATGAAATGTGCTGACCTTGGCATGTTAGTCAAAGGGGAGATCCCTGGAGTCGACTAATCCACTAATCACTATTGGCCTTTCCTGTTAGAGAAGAAAAGGTCACAATATGCCATGGGTATTTGGACAAACATAAAAGTAGGTTTCCACAAAGAAATAGTCTTGTTTACAATCTAAATTTATTAAAATTACAGTCGATTAAACAATAAAAACAGAGTAAATTCATACACTTTTTACAAAACAGTTTTAAAATCCAAGATAAGGTACCTTGGAAGGATAAAAATAATTATTCAACAATGTTACACAAACACAATATTACGGTACACGATAAATGGGGAAACAGTCAAAGTATGTTCACAGTAAATAGACAACAAACTAAACATAATCACAAAAACCCCTCAAGTATAAGTGGCCCACTCGATATCTATGCCACTGTATTACACCCGATCCAATGGCCTTAAACAGTTTGGTTACTATAAAGCTTTAGTGGAAAGATGAGATACCCATCTAAAGTTTTACCCGGCCCTATCTGGATTCTTTTAAACAAAACAAACAGACCTTGGCATGTTGACATGCTGCCGCAAGCTTGATATGATCTACATCAACATCTGACACATGCAGCTTGGCTGCTGTGGGTGTAACATGCCCTCTGCGCTGCCTGTGATCTTCTGGAAGGAACCACTGCAAAGAAATACAATGCTGCCCTCGCCTTCACATGCGCCGCCAAGGCCCGTGAGCGAGCTATGGGCGAGCTGAGCTCTGCCACCATCTTATAACGGCAAATGACTGCAAGACACACCTGGCCAATGATTGGCCATCAGCCATGTCAGATTTGGTTATTCTGCAGTGAAAGGTCCTCTCTCATTCTCCGAGTCATGTGTGGCCTTGATGTAAACTATCTATATGGAATTATTCTCCTCTGCAACGCTGAGACTGTTCTAGAAAGGTGTAATATGTGAGAGTGATGAATGTGAACAAATTGGGTATTTGTTCTTTGGGAAGAACCACTCGTAGCTCCATATTGGGGCTGGACATAACGACTAGGGCGGTGGACCTTGAATGTGGGGAACTGGGTTCGAGTCTCGGCAACAACGCTGAACATCCTGTGATTCAGGGCAAATCACTTAATCTCCCCGTGCCTACAAAAATGAACGTGTCCTCAAATAAGGCAACTGGTGCTATGTAAAGCGCTCAGATACCCGATGCCGGGTCAAGTTCGCCCTATATAAAACTCTGTGAAATAAAAAGATAGGTCCCTTTTGTGTGTATTTCCATTGTTTGTACTGCAAACTGTTGGCCGCTCCCGGCCCTTGACACTCCTATTTTTATGCTAAAGTTGGAATTCGTAATATGCACTTTTCTGCACTGTTTTCTCTTTCACTTACTATTTACGACTATGTAGTTTCTGTCATCACACAGCACGTTGTAGGCACGCAGCCAAACAAGACGGGCACTCCGTGACTAGTTTCTAAAGGGTTGTGTATCGCTGACATTTTTCTCATAAACAATATTTTCCTTTTTTGAAGGCCCAAATCGATGTGTTCACTTTTCTCTCGTAAATCTAACCCTAAACAATTTGCACATCAAGGAGGAATATGCTAATTGAATTACAATGATGATGCATGTTAGTGGTTTCAGTATAAACCGATTTAGGACACATATTTCGTCCTTCATAAAATGCGGCTCGGATTCATGGCAGACGGTTGGTGGCACGTGAGGATTCAACTGGCAGTAACGCGGGGCTGACGGTAAGGGTAACATCCGGGTTCTTTGTGTGCTCAGCAGGAACAGGTTGTGCCACAGTCCTAGCGCTCGCGCTCTGAACGTAATCTGTCTAGCCGGTTCACCGGGTTACGTCACCTGGGGACAATCAGCCACAAAGCCCAAAGTATTGATTTCACACTAACAAGTGAAACATTAAACAGAAAAGTAAATGTAGCGGCCGAAACTTTGATAAGTACTGGAGTTGAAGAAAATTAAGGACAATGCTTCTAGGTGTAAAGGCGTCAGTTTAAGTGCTGGCGTTGATCTGTTCCATTGCTGATACAAGGTTAAAACAATAGCGCGCTTGTCTTCTGTACAGAAGCCCTGAATGGTGGTGTGTTTTTC